>NC_136468.1:137982460-138582460 GCF_902686455.1 Sciurus vulgaris
ACTTGCCTGGCATGCACAAGGCTCTAGGTTCTATCCTGAGCACTGCCAAAAAGTGTTCATTCTCCTAACCAGGTGCAGGGGTGCATGTCTGTAATCCCAGCGGCTCAGGGGGCTGAGGCAGGAGGATCATGAGTTCAAAGCCAACCTCAGCAACTTAGCAAGGTCCTCAACAACTCAGTGAGACCCTGTGTCTAAATAAAATATTAAAAAGGGTTAGGATTAGGGTTCGGGAGGGGGGCAAGAATGGAGGAAGGAAGGACTGTATAGAGGGAAAAGAGGGGTTGGAGGGGTGGGGGGAAGGGAAAAAAATAACAGAATGAATCAAACAACATTACCCTATGTAAATTTATGATTACACAAATGGTATGCCTTTATGCCATGTACAAACAGAGAAACAACATGTATCCCATTTGTTTACAATAAAAAAAAAAAAAAAGGGATTGGGGATGTGGCTCAGTGGTTAAGCGCCCCTGGGTTCAATCCCCTGTACAAAAAAAAAAAAAAAAAAAAAAAAAAAAAAAAAGATTCATTCTCTCATAGGGCTTTCCTACACCTTGCAGGCACACCGTCAAGCAAAGAGTCTGCCTATCACATCACATGCTGGAGCACACAGTACGTACTCAGGTATGGTAAGTGTAATGTTTTTGTTTTTTCTTGGTACTGGGGATCGAACTCAGGGCCTTGTGCTTGCCAGGCAAGCACTCTACCAGCTGAGCTATCTCCCCAGCCCAACAAGTGTGATGTTATTGCCAGGTGTACTCAGCACTTGCAAAGTCTTGAATGACTGAATTTAGATAGTCCAGAAAACCAAAATCATCAGGAGAAAATATGAATATTTATTGAGCACTTATTTTGTGCCCAAATCTGAGTCTTTAACTAACCCCCGACACACACACATACACAACCACAAACATACCATATCTGGGCTGGGGATATAGCTCAGTTGGTAGAGTGCTTGCCTTGCAAGCACAAGGCCCTGGGTTCTAATCCCCAGCACCGCAAAACAAACAAACAAAAAACACCATATCTAACCCCTCAACAAATTCTGCCATCTCTTCCTTCAGCTGTTCTCAGAATCTGACTCCTTACCACCCACTGCTGCCCATTTGGTCAAAGGCATTCTCATCTCCCACCTGGACAATTGCAACAGCCTCCTAACAGATCCCTGCTGCCCATTCTCTACATCAAAGTCAGAGGACTCCTTTAAGTCAGGTCAACTCCCTGCCTCCTTGCAGTCCTCAATGGCTCCCATCTCCCTCAGAGTAAACAATAAGTCCTTAAAGTGGGCTACCAGGCCCTGTCAACCTGGGCCTAATCACCTCTCTGACGTCATCCCATCCTCCCCCGCCACCTGCTGTCTTCATTTCTCCAGCTACATTGGCCCTTTTGCCTTTCCTTGAACACATCAGGCACGCTCTTGCCTTAGGATTTTTACACACATTTATTTCTCCGCCTGGCAGAGTTTTCTTTCCAGATAGCCCTATGAATTACTCTCTTATTGCACTCAAGTCTCTGCTTAAAATTCATCTTATCGAGAGATCTTTCCTGATGGAAGAGAAATAGCCCCTCCCCACCCTGACACTCTATCCGCCTTGCGGTGCCTTATCCATCTTCATCATGCTCACCACCATCTGCTATATTAAATATTCATGGAATTATTGTCTGCCTTCCTCCACCAAACACCCCACAGGGGTGGGGACTCAGTTTCATTCACTGGCACATGGTGCATGATAGGCATTCACTGAGTATATATTAATACTAACCATGATCCTATGAGGTAGATTCTGTTTTCCCCATTTTTTTCAAATATCAGAGATGTGCTGGAAAGTGTTCAAGGTTAGGCAAATGGCAGACCCACGCAGTTGAGAACTCCAGCTAGTTCTCTTAGCCTCAGAATCATACAGGGTTTGGTTTAGGAACCACACCAACTCCAAGAGGTCACCCTGTCTAGCTCATGCTGATCTGATGCTCTAAATAGGAATCAGTGAGAAAAAGAACAACTTAATTTCTGGTTCCCTGACTGAATGGAGAAGAGTGCTTACTAGAGGTTGGGAAGGATGTGTGTTTGGTGGGGAGGGCGGATGTGTGAAAATGTCACTCAGATCCCTATTCATATACAGAATTAATACAAGTTGATAAAAATAAAATTATTTAGAAATTTCTGACCTCAGTAGGTTTTGAAAGCAGAAACACTTCAAGACATCCTCAAGAATGGGTGGAACCATCAAATGTGTTCTTGGGGTGCTGAGGTGGCACGTGCTACCTTTCACTGAGACACACCAGCCACTCTCCCCAGGACACCCAGCCTCTCTGTGTAAGGAGACTCTCCAAGGCCATAACCAGCCAGGCCAGGATTTGACGTCATCCTCTCTGGCAGCTGGTGATGTTTACACTCAGGCTGAGGCCGCTCAGGCTGTCTCTGATGCCCTATTTCCTTGAAACAGGGAGCTGACGGTGAACACCTCCACGCTGGGACAGCTGCTGGTGGTGAAGGGAGGTGCTGGGGTGAGATGGGAGGGGCTGTCCAGCCAAGGACAGGGCTTATTGGAGGGGACATTTTTCTGGTTTCCCACATGCTCCTTCTATTCTGGTTTCTCCCAGCTAAGAGCACCTTTCATTCCTGGACCAATAAATATTTGTCCACCAAGCAACTGATCCTAGGAAAAGGCGCTGGTCCTGAGGCATCTTTCCAGCAGGCTCAGGGGAAGCCAGAGAGTTGTGGCCACCACCTCCACCCTCTCCATACCTTGTCTGACCTGCTCAGAGTATCTTTCTTTTTTCTTTTTTTTCCCCTCCCCTCTGAGGGGCCGGGGATTTGAACCGGAGTCCTTGTGCATGCTAGTCGAATGCTCTCCAACAAGAACCACTTCTTCAGCTCCATCTGACCTGCTCAGCATCTTTGATTCATACAATTAGGGGTCTCCACTGTGTGCCTAGACTTGGGACACACCAGTGGCCTTTATGGAGTGAGTTCCCAATTTTTTTTTTTTTTTTTTTTTTTTTTTTTTTTGGTACTGGGGATTGAACCCTGGGGTGCTTAACCACTGAGCCACATCCCCAGCCCTCTTTTTAAAAATATTTTATTGAGAGACAGGGTCTCACTAAATTGTTTAGGGACTCAATAAGTTGCTGAAGCTGGCTTTGCACTCATGATCCTCCTGCCTCAGCCTCCTGAGCTGCTGGGATTACATGTGTGCACCACTGTGCTCAGCTGGTTGAGTACCTAGTCTAAAAGGAGAGACTGGCATGTGAACAGTTTGTTATAACCAGTGCAATAGGTTCTGCAATGGGGAGGCAGAATGGCATGGGTATGGCATCAAGTTCAAGTGCCAGATCTGCTAGTTATAGAAGTAAGTCAAGTGAAAGCCTTATTTATGAATTGGAATATGTGAGGACTTGGGGTAATCAATATTACGTTTATTTAGCTCTCACTGTGCAATGGGGTCTTCACCTGTATTGATTTAGTCATACAGCACTCTTATGAGATAGATGCTATTCTTTTTCATTGTTGTTACTGGGGATTGATCCTGGGGTGCTTTACCATTTAGCATCCCGAGTCTTTTTTATTTTGAGACAGAGTCTTGCTAAGTTGCTGAGGCTGACCTTAAACTTGTGGTCCTCCTGCCTTAGACTCCTGAGTTGCTGGGATTATAGCTGTGTACCACCACTTCGCTGAAATAGGTGATATTCATATCCCCATTTTAGGGATGAGGCAGCTGAGGCACAAAAAGATTTAATCATTTGCCTAAGTTTTGCCCTATTAGTGACACAGTCAAAATTTAAATTCAGTGGCACATTTAACCACTATAAGAAACTGCTTCGTTAAGACAAGTGACCTTAACAATGCCTGGCACAAAGTGAAAGTTTCGCCAGGCACAGTGGCATAGGCCTGTAATCCCAGCTACTTGGGAGGCTGAGGCAGGAGCATGGCAAGTTCAAGGACAGCCTCAGCAATGTAGAAAAAAAAAAAAAAGCCTGGTGTACTAGTGCATGCTTGTAATTCCAGTGACTCAGGAAGCTGAGGCAGGAGGATCACAAGTTCAAAACCAGCCTCAGCAACTTGGTTAGGCCCTGAGCAACTTAGTGAGACTCTGTCTCAAAATGAAAAATAAAAAGGGTTGGGGAGGAGGCCCAGTAGTAAGCACCCTTGGGTTCAATCCCCAGTACCATCAAAAAAAAAAAAAAAAGGAATACTTAATAATTGTTAACTGTTGGATCTGGGAATGGGGGCACATGCCTGTTCTAGTACTTGGGAGACTTAGGCAGGAGGATCGCTTGAGCCCAGGATTTCAAGGACAGCCAGGTCACAGAGTGAGAATATAATATGTCAAAAAAAAAAAAAAAAGGTTAATTCTTGATATTGTCATGCTCAAGGGAGGAAGGTACAGGGTGTATGGAAGCAAAGCAGAGGGGCATTTGGTATGGACTTTGAAGCAGGCAGTCAGGAAGGCTTCCTGTGGGAGGTGACATCTAACTCTCTTTTACACACACACACACACACACACACACACACACACGAGTCAAGGAGTCAGGGGTAAGTTTGGGTTGGGAGGGAGATAGAGTTTTTCCATGTAAACACCATCAGAAAAAGAAAAAAAAAAAAATGTGAATACTAAATCTAGAATCCCAACCAATGCCTTCAGGCTGGAGATGTGAGGGGATGAAGGGTTCAAGGACTGGAACTCACAGGGGCCTGTGGGCCTTGCTGAGTGAGGATCTCTATGTTTCTTGTGTTGATGGGGATCCAATATAGTCCCTCCTGTGTGCTGGGCAAGTGCTCTGTCACTGAGCCATGCCCCCAGCCCTCTGAGTTAGGATCTTATCCAAAGGGTACTAAGAAGCCTTGGTTTTAGGCAGGGAGGCAGGAGATCAGCTTTAAAATTTAGAAAGGTCCCTGACTGTGCATACCTAGAGGTCTGCAGAGAGGGATGGATGTGAGAGTCTATTTTCTAGGGACAGGAGGCAGGCAGTTCATCCTGGCAGGCAGAATAGGGCACTAGATTCAGACCCTGGGCCAAGTGGCTTTGAGACTTGGCCCTACCCCTTCCTACCAGGAGGTCCTGGGGCAATCAATCCACTTTACCTCTCTGAGCTTTCTTTCCTTCATTTATTAGTGGGGCTCATAACGGACCATCTTCCAGGGATATTGTGAGCTTAACGTGATAGTGTAGACAGAGAGCTTGGAACGCGGAGAGCGCACAGGGAGGTGTGGTTATTGCTTTTTTTCTACAGTTCACCTCCCAAACCTCTGCCTACCTAGATTGTCACCTTTTGGAGGAGACTCCAGGATCATCCCTCCCTGTAACCCAGTAGAACTTGGTGCTCAATTACCTCTTTGTCCTGGTGGTCATTGGTGTGGATACACTTGTGTGAATCCAAGGCTTTGCTCAGGTGGGTCCCCTGGGTGGAAATGCACTTCACATTCCATTCCTCACCTCTGTGGGCACTTCCCACCCAGTCCTCACCTCCCATAGGCAGCCTTTCCTGGTTACCTCCTGCCCGCTGGCCCCTGGCCCCACAGTGATGTTTAAGCTCAATGTACCTTGTACTAAAACTATTCCATTTTCTCCTTTTCACTTTGAGTTCCAAGAGATCCTGTCCCCCCTGCTCCCATTCCTCTGAATTTCCTTGAGGGCTGGCACAGAGCTGGCATAACAAAATGGTTAGGAACTCAGGTCCCCAAAGCTGGATTATTTTTTTCTTTTTCTTCTTGTACCAGGGATTGGATTGAACTGAGAGGTGTTGAACCTCCAAGCCACATCCCCAGGACTTTTCATTTTTTTTATTTTTTATTTTTTAATTTTTAATTTTTTTTTTTTTTTTTTTTTTTTTTTTTTTTTTTTGAGCCAAGGTCCTTGCTAAATTGCTTGGAGTCTTGCTAAATTGTTGAGGCTGGCTTTGAACTTGCAATCCTCCTGCCTCAGCCTCCCCAGTCGCTGGAATGACAGGCAGGAGCCACCATGCACAGACAAAACTGCATTGAAGTCTTCCTGGTTCTGTTGGTTTTTCTCTACAAATGGTTTCATCTTTCTGTGCCTGTTTTTTCATTCGTCAAATGGGGAAAATAATAGTACCTACTATTAAGATTATTGGGAGAACTGAATATGAACTTTTGTGTAAAGCACTTGGCATTTGAATGAACAAATAGTAAACAATTGGTATTATTACTATTTGTTGTTTTTTGTTTTTATAGTACTAGGTTTTGAACCCAGGAGCACTTAGCCACTGAGCCACATCCCCAGTTCTTTTTTGTATTTTATTTAAAGACAGGGTCTCACTGAGTTGCTTAGGGTCTCACTAAGTTGCTGAGGTTGGCTTTGAACTCGTGATCCTCCTGCCTCAGCTTCCGGAGCCACTGGGATTACAGGTGTGCACCACAACGCCTGGTTGGTACTATTAATATTATTTTATTATTATTATTATTTTTTTAGATTGCCCAGGCTGGCCTGGAATTCCTGGGCTTAAGCAAATTTCCTGCTTCAAACTCTGGAATAGCTGGGACCACAAACTTGCATTAGTATTATTAATCAACCATTACAAACAAACAACCAAAACAAAGTGAAAGGACCTGGGGTTGTAGCTTAGTGGTAGAGCTCTTGCCGAGCATGTGAGATGCACTGTGTTCCATTCTCAGCACTGCATGTAAATAAAATAAAGATCCACTGAAAACAAAACAAAACAAAACAAACGTGGATGACCAAGTACAGAGGCACAAGCTTGTAATTCCAGCAACTTGGGAGGACAAAGGCAGGAGGATCACAAACTTGAGGCCAGCCAGCCTCAGTAATTTAGGGAGAACTCATCTCAAAATAAAAAATAAAGAGGACTGGGAGTCGGGTGCAGTGGCCCACACCTGCAAACCCAGCAGTTTGGGAGGCTGAGGCAGGAGAATCACAAGTTCAAAGCCAGACTCAGCAACAGCGACACATTAGGCAACTCAATGAGACCCTGTCTCTAAATAAGATACGAAAAAGGGCTGGGTATGTGGCTCAGTGGTTGAGTGCCCCTGGGTTCAATCCCTGGTATGTATAAAAAACAAATAAATAAAATAAAATAAAAGAGGGCTGGGGATGTCGTTCAGTGCTCCTGGGTTCGATCCCCAGTGCCCCCCCCCCCACCACACACACAAAAGTGGATATGTATATGTGAAAAGGTGGTATATTGAAATGTGTTAGCACTGATCCCTCCCACATTAGATCTCAATAAAACTGTTTAAATAAACCAAACAAACAGGCTACAGGATATTACAAAATGTCTGCTTTCTTTTTTGTAAATTGCATAGGAAAATACCGCAAGGGCATATTAGCAAAAGTTATGTCTGGCCTTTAATTTTCTTTTTAAAACTTCTGCCATGGGGCTGGCCTGTAATTCCAGCGAATCCGAAAGCTGAGGCAGAATGATCCCAAGTTCAAGGCCAGCCTCAATAATTTAGGGAGGCCCTGTTTCAAAATGAAAAAAATATATATATTAGAAAGGATTGGGGATGTGGCTCAGTGGTTAAGCGCCCCTGGATTCAATCCCTGGTACAAAAAAAAAAAAAAAAAAAAAGAGAGAGAGAGAGAGAAAATTCTGCAAGTAATAAATTACTTGCGTTGTGAAAACAAAGGCTTTCACCAATGAGGCAGATTGTGTAGTTAGACTGTAAGCCGCTTGAGGGCGGGGACCCGCCGGGCCTGGCGAGGAAGCAAGGTTTGCAGCACGGTGCTGGTGGGGCGTCTCTGCACCCGCGCCTGCAGTACGAGGCTCGCCCGGTGGGTGGCAGACTCCGCATGTGCCGGCGCCGCCCACCAGCCAGGCTTGGGAGTCCCGCCTGCGACCTTCAACGTGGCTGTCTGGTCTCAGGATCCTTTTGAAGGAAGGAGAGAAGTGGAACCTCTGGGAGCGTTAGTGGGAGACCCGCCTGAGCTTCAGGGACGCCTTCTTAGGGCCTTCCCTCTGAAACGTCTGCACCTTCCCAGGGTTGGAACAAGAAGAGAAATCTTCCCTTCCCACATGGGTCGAGGGCAAGAGGACACACTGGAAAAACTCTGTCCTGGGCCTGAGAGAGAAAAAGGGAGAGGCTATCCTGAAAAGCCTTCATCGTCATAACTCATAAGTCACAGGGTGCCGCCCTTAACTAGTTCATTCATTGTCCCCATCCAGTAGCTCCTTTGCTCTTAGGAGGGCGGGAGGTGTGCCCATTTTGCAGGAGAGGGTCACTGTGACCCGTGGAGATAGACACTTAGACAGACCTCTGCTGTGCCTAACTCCAAATCTCTGCCCTGGAAGCACCCTGTAGGTCCAGCGGAGACCACCCCTGCAGAGGCCCCTCTTCCTTACTAATGCAAATAACACCTATTTAACCTACCATTACTGTGATGATGGCACTTGGCACGTATTATTTCATTTAATCCTTCCAACAACTCCTCAAAGTAAGATTTGACTATCATCCCCGTTTTACAGGAGGAAACCGCCTCAAGGAAGCAAAAGTTGACCCAAACTTGACTGGGCCAAAAATAAAATCCTCAAAGTCTGTGCTTTCTGCCAGGATGGTGTTTGTTGTTGTTGTTGGTGGTTTTGTTTTTGTTGTTGTTGTTTGTATGATATTGGGGATTAAACCCAGTAGTGCTTTACTACAGAGCTACATCCCCAGTCCTTTTTTATTTTTTATTATTATTTTTTTTTAATTCAGGGTCTTGCTAAGTTTCCCAGGCTGGCCTGGAACTTGGAATCCTCCCGCCTCAGCTTCCTGAGTCCCTAGGATTATAAGCACACACCATCATGCCTGGCTGCTTTGTTCTTAATAATTATTTAGGTATTATTTAATTATTTCAATAGGTAATACATCCCTACGTACTACTTATTCAAATGATCACAAACAAACCAACAAAGGATAAAGGATGAAAAACCTATCCCCATCCCTGTCCTCCCTCCAGTCACTCTGTTCCATTCTGTACTGCCAAGGGCAGCACCTCGTGAGTTACAAGTTACGTTTATGAAGATTTTCAAGATAGCCTGTTTTTTCTGTCTTCCAGACCCTGGTGGAGGAAGGGGAGTCTTTCAGTATTCCTTTCTGCCCTGTTCCAATCTCCACCCAGAGATTTCTGATGTGTTCATCTAGAGATGTTCTCACCACACCCCACTCTGGGGATTGAACTCAGTGTTCTACCACTGAGTTATATTTCTAGTCCTTTTTATTTTATTGCCCTTCATACACTCATACTGACTCTCTCAAACATAGGAAAGGCCATGTTATCTTCTAGAACTGGAAGTCATTTCTCTTCCCTGATTCCTTGGGTTAGCTTTCAGGACCTCCTGGGAACACTGCTACCTCTACCCACCTTACCCAACCACCTTGGTATCTGAACTCTGGGTCCTGTTTTCTTCCCAGCTTCTTTTATCTGCTCCATCTTTTGAAATTGCTTTATCCCCCGGAGTGTCCCCAGCCAGAACCTCTAGCACTGAGTTACATCCCCAGCCTGAGGAGCTCGATTTAAGCCTTGCCTGTAGTGACCATTCCCAGACTTAAATCAGACATTAGGTCTCCACTCAAGTTTGTGAACATTGATTGGACTTGAACCCTGCTGAGAAATGGTGAAATTAAAACACTTAAAAATTGTATTGTGGGCTGGGGTTGTGGCTCAGTGGTAGAGCACTTGCCTCGCATGTGTGAGGCACCAGGTTCGAATCTCAGCACCACATACAAATAAATAAAGGTTCATCAACAACTAATAAAAATGTTTGTGAAGTTCAAAGCCAGTCTCAGCAACTTAAGTAAGGCCCTGAGTCACTTAGTAAGATCTTGTCTCAAAATAGAAAATAAAAAGGACTGGGGATGTAGCTCAGTGGTAAAATGCCCCTGGGTTCAATTCCTGGTACTAGGAAAAAAAAAAAAAAATTGTATTTGTGGTTAAACTGAACCCAGGGTCAAATCTTGCATCACTTTTTTGTGCCCTTGGGCAACTCATTGGCTTTCTCCAAACCTCTCTTCGTCCTCAAAAGGGTGACAGTAAGGAAAGAATCACACTCCAGCCATATTCACTTCTTGTTGGTTCCTTGAACAAGCCAACTTCATTCCCTCCTCAGGACCCGTGCTGTTGCTGTACCTCTGCTTGACATGTGTCCCCTTAAATATCAGACTTCTCAGCGAGGCTTTCCATGGTTACTCCTTCTTCTTCTTCTTTTTTTCTTTCTTTTTCTTTTGGTAGTAAGGATTGAATACAAGGACATTTTTGCCACTGAGCCACATCCCCAGCCCTCTTCCTTCCTTCCTTCCTTCCTTCCTTCCTTCCTTCCTTCCTTCCTTCCTTCCTTCCTTCCTTCCTTCCTTCCATCCTTCCTTCCTTTCTTTCTTGCTTTCTTTCTTTCTTTCTTTCTTTCTTTCTTTCTCTTTTATTTTAAGACAGGGTCTTGCTGAGTTGCTTAGGGCCTCACTAAATTACAGAGGTTGGCCTTGAACCTGTCATTCTCCTGCTTCAGCCTCCCGAGTCACTGGGATTACAGCTGTGCACCACAGTGCCTGACTCTCTCTCAGTTCTTTTCTCTTTTAATTTTTTTTTTTCCTTTGGTGCTGGAACCCAGGACTTTGTATTTGTTAGGCAAGTGCTCTATTACGAAACCACACCTCCAGCCTGTTATCTGTTTTTTAGTTCACTTTCTTGATCATCTCTCCCATTGGATTTTGAATTCCAGCAGAGGGTGGTGGTGCACACCTGTAATCCCAGCAGGCTCAGGAGGCTGAGGCAGGAGGATCACAAATTCAAACCCAGCCCCAATAATTTAGCAAGGCCCTGAGCAACTTAGTGAGACCCTGTCTACAAATGAAAAATAAAAAGGGATGGGGATGTGACTCAGTGATAAATGTCCCTGGATTCAATCTCTGGTTAAAAACAAAAACAAAACAAAACAAAACAAAAAAACAGAAGGAAGGAAAGAAGAAGAAAAAAAGAAAAAGAAAAATGTTGAATTCCAAGAGGACTTTTAACTTGTCCTTTGTCGTATCCCCGAGACTTTGCACAGTTCCTGGTACCTAACATCTAAAATAGTTTTTTAGATGTTGATAGACCTTTATTTTATTCATTTATTTACATGTGGTGCTGAGGATCGAACCCAGTGCCTCACAATGCCAGGCAAGCGCTCTACCACTCAGTCACATCCCCAGCCCTTCCTAAAATTTTAGGAAGGTATTACTGTGTGCCAGGCACTACTTCTAAGCTTTTCATAAGAAATTGTGCTTCATTCTCAAAATAACTCTTTGGAGATAGTAAGTATATTATTAGTTTCCTTTGCCAGAGAAGGAAATTGAAGCACTTAGTAACATAGCCTGGAGTCAAAGAGCTCACTCTTGCAATGCTGAGGCAGGAGAATCACAAGTTCGAGGTCAGCCTGGGCAACTTAGAAAGATCTTCAGCAATTTGCCCAGACTCTTGTCTCAAAATAAAAGTTAAAAAGAACTGAGGATGGAGCTGAGTGGTAAAGTGTCTGGAGTCCCCTCCCTGCTTGCCCCTCAACAAAAGAAAAAGAAGGAGAAGAAGAGGAAACATGTCTAAGTTCAGATAATTAGAAAATGGCCATGACAGGATTTGAATCCAGGCTGTCAAGTTATCCTGTTCCCCAAAAGATTAATCATCATTGGTAGCCAGGAGGGTAATTCCTAGAAGTGAAGAGGTCCTGAAATTCTTGGGTGTTTTCCTGGTCCTATTACAAAGGAATTCTTCACTTATTTAAATGTCACTACCTGAACCGGACACTTAGCTCAGCGGCAAAGTACTTCAGTGTGCTAGAGACCCTGGGTTAAATTCCCAGCACTGGTTACTGCTGGGGCACAAGGATTTATTTCAGATAAACAAAGACTTAGCTGTTGATAATGGAGGTGAAAACAACATTCGGATTAGAGCTTGATTCGGTCCTGCATCCACCCTTAGTCAGCTGATAAGAGTCCTCTAATAGGAACTTGTAATGGTGGCACACGCTGCCCATAAATCCCAGCTACTCCGGAGGCTGAGCAGGGGAATCACAAGTTCAAGGTCAACCTGGGGAATTCCATGAGACCGTGGGTCAAAATAAAACCCGTCTGGGGAGGTAGCTCAGTAGTAGAGCACTTACCTAGTAACATATATGAGACCCTGGGTTCAATTCCCAGCACTGCTTAAAAAAAAGAAAAAATACAGAGAGAAGGCAAGTTTTTCATTACATTTATTCATTCATTCAACTTCTCATTTATTCAACCAAGAACCAAATATTTCCTGAGGGCCTACAGTGTGTCCGGATTCAGAGATGAACTAGACACAGTCATTATCTTCGTGTCTACTCCTTACCTCCCTCTTGACCCTAGGTATCCTCCTTCTCCAGTCGGGGTCTGGTGGTAGTTATGTCCTGGGGGTAGTTATGACCCTAGGGATCATTAACCTCTTCATTAATAAATCTAAATTCCTGCCCCACTTGAATGCTGTACTTGTTGGTTGCTTGGAGCCTTCACTTCCCCCATGAGCCTCAGTTTCTCGATCTATAGAAAAAGGGACAGTAATGCCCACTGCCCAGAGTGGTAAGAATTCAATGGAATAAATTGATGGTATTTTATAAACTTTAAAGTGCCTTATAAATTGTAAAGTGCTGAGCCAACATTACATATTATTGATTAGAGAGAGACGAAACTAAAATCAATAAATAAATGATAGCTGTACAATTCCCTCTTCTTTAAATTAAAAAAAAAAATGTGGCAGAATATAGCAGAATATTTCTCTTACCTAACCTAATCAGAAAGGCAGTTGGTAAATTTGTTGAAAAAAATCCACTGAAGTGGGTGTGGTGGTGCACGCCTGTAATTCCAGCAGCTTGGGAGACTGAGGCAGGAAAATCTGGAAATCTGGAGTTCAAAGCCAGCCTCAGCATCAGCGAGGCCCTAAGCAACTCAGCAAGATGCTGTCTCTAAAAAAATACAAAAGGGGCTAGGGATGTGACTCAGTGGGTGAGTGCCCCTGGGTTCCATCCCCAGTACCAAAAAAAAAAAAAAAAAAATCCATTGAAGACAGGCTCCGTGGTATATGCCTGTAGTTCCAGCAACTTGGAAGGTTGAGTCAGAGGTTCACAAGTTCCAGCCCAGTTTCAGCAGCTCAGTGAAAGCCTCAGCAATTTAATAAGACCTTGTCTCAAAATAAAAAGTAGAAAAGAACTGGGGATATAGCTCAGTTGTAAAGTATAGTTCTGGGTTCAGTCCTCAGTACCTCAAAAATAAATAAATAAATAAAAAGGGCTGCGGATATAGCTCAGTGGTAGAGCGCTCGCTTAGCATATGTGAAGCCCTGGGTTCAATCCCTAGTACCACAAGCAGCAAAATACTGTAATCATAATTTTTTAACTCATTTCCTGTTTCAATGAATGCGCGGGTGTTTGTGTGCCGGGATTGAATCCAGGAGTGCTCTACTACTGAGTCATAACCCCAACTTTTTTTATTTCTTATTTGGAGGTACGCTTATGCTAAATTGCCCATTCCGGCCTCAGACTTACAATCCTTCTGCCTCAGCCTTCCAAGTGGCTGGGATTACAGGCTATGTCACTGTGCCTGTGTGGTTAATAAGCTTTACCTTTGGGGGAACAGTTTCAGGTTCACAGCAATATTAAGCAGAAGTACCGGGATATTCCGTATCCTCCCTGTACCCACACATGTATAGCCTTCCCCATTATCAACATCCCCCACCAGAGTGGTACACTTAATACATTTGATGAACCAATCCACGTTGTCACATCATTATCACCCCAAGTGTAGTTTACTTTAGGGTTAGTTCGTGTTGTGCATTCTGTGGGGTTGGACAAATGTATAATGACACGTGCCAATGAACTTTTTAGACTTTTTCCGAAGCATTGAACTTCATTTGTAGAATCATTAGGGTTTTATTGCAGGGGGAGGCGGGGAGTGGGGTGCAGTAGGGGTACCAGGGATTGAACTCAGGGTTACTGAACCACTGAGCCACATCCCCAGCCCAGTTTCGTATTTTATTTAGAGACAGAGTCTCCCTGAGTTGCATAGCTTAGTGCTTCGCTTCTGCTGAGGCTGGCTTTGAACTTGCGATCCTCCTGCCTCAGCTTCCCAAGCGTCTGGGATTGCAGGCATGTTCCACCATGCCCAGTCCGAATCATTGTTTTGTTTTGTTTTTTTTTTTTTTTGGTGGTGGTACTGGAACCCAGGGCCCTAGTGCATGCTAGGCAAGTGCTCTATCACTGAGTCTATTCCCAGATCACCACTTTTCATATACAATTATGTGATTTAATAACAAGAGTGACTGATTGGAGACTGTAACACAGTCACATCCGAAGTCCTTGGGAGGAGTTAGCAGCTAGTCACATTAGAGACAAATCCATCAGCTGCTGTGGGCATTGTTTCATTCTGGATTTTGCAGGAGACAAGGTGAGAAAACTTTGGTTATTTCAGTGAGCCATCACTACTGAGTTCTTCCCCACCTCCCAGTCCTGGAGATTGAACCCAGGTGTGCTTAACTGCTGAGTCACATCTGCAGTCCTTTTTTAATGTTTTATTTTGATACAGGGTCTCCCTAAGTCTTTAGGAGCTCGCTAAACTGCTGAGGTTTATTTTTTTATTTTTTTAAAAATTAATTAATTTATTTTTTATTGTAAACAAATGGGATACATGTTGTTTCTGTTTGTACATGGAGTAACAGCATACCATTTGCATATTCATACATTTACATAGAGTAATGATGTTTGATTCATTCCGTTATTTTTTTCCTTACCCCCCACCCCTCCCACCCCTCTTTTCCCTCTATACAGTCCCTCCTTCCTCCATTCTTGCCCCCCTCCCACCCCCCCATCATGTGTCATCATCTGCTTATCAGTGAGATCATACGTCTTTTGGATTTTTTAGATTGGCTTATCTCACTTAGCATGATATTCTCCAATTTCATCCATTTGCCTGCAAATGCCATAATTTTATTATTCTTTATGGCTGAGTAATATTCCATTGTGTGTGTGTGTATATATATATATATATATATATATATATATATATATATATATATATACCACAGTTTCTTTATCCATTCATCAATTGAAGGGCATCTAGGTTGGTTCCATAGTCTGGCTATTGTGAATTGAGCAGCTATGAACATTGATGTGGCTGTATCTCTGTAGTATGTTGATTTTAAGTCCTTTGGGTGTAGGCCAAGGAGTGGGATAGCTGGGTCAAATGGTAGGTCCATTCCAAGTTTTCTAAGGAATCTCCACACTGCTTTCCAGAGTGGCTGCACTAATTTGCAGCCCCACCAGCAATGTATGAGTGTACCTTTTTCCCCACATCCTCTGCTGAGGTTTATTTTGAACTTGTAATCCTCCTGCCTCAGCCTTCTGAATCGCTGGGATTACAGGTGTGCACCACCGTACCCAGCCCTTTTTATTCTTTTTTCTTTTTTTTTTTTTGAACTTTTAGTTGTAGGCTGGGGTTGTGGCTCAGTGGTAGAGTGCTTGCCTAGCATGCATGAGGTGCTGGGTTCAATTCTCAGCACCACATATAAATGAATCAATCAATAAAATAAAGGTCCATTGACAACTAAAAAAAATTTTAAAAAATTTTAGTTGTAGACGGACACAATACCTTTATTTATTTATATGTGGTGCTGGGGATTGAACCCAGTACCTCACACGTGCTAAGCAAGTACTCTCACCACTGAGCTACAACCCCAGTCCCTTTTTTAATTCTTTAGTTAAGACAGGATCTCACTAAGTTGCTGAGGGTGTTGGTAAATTGGTGAGGTTGGCCTCAAACTTGGAATCCTCCAGCCTCAGCCTCCCAAATTATTGGGATTACAGGTGTGCACCACTGTTCCTGGCTCCAGTGAATTCTTTTTTTTTTTTTTTTTTTTTTTTTTTTTTTAGTGGTTGTGGATGGACACAATACCTTTGTTTTTATTTATCTATCTTTATGTGGTGCTGAGGATCAAACCCAGGGCCTCACATGTGCTAGGCAAGTGCTCTATCACTGAGCCACAACCCCAGACTTCCAGTAAATTCTTAATCTAGTGAGTTGGTTAAGCCAGAAAATGTTACTATACAATCGCATATAACAACACCAACAAGAAGTCATCTCTCAATTAAAAAACAAAACCAAAAACCGAGCTGGGATTGTGGCTTAGTGGTAGAGCACTTGCCTGCCATGTGTGAAGCCCTGAGTTCAATCCTCAGCACCACATATAAATACATAAATAAAATAAAGCTTTTGTGTCCATCTACAACTAAAAAATATTTAAAACAAAAACAGAAACCATTTCTGGCTGATTCCGCCCTCTTCTTGCTCCTTTATATTTTTTAGAGTTTTTTTTTTCTTCGACTTTAAAATAGATGAAAGTTTGTTGTTGTTGCTTGTTTTTTGTTGCAAGGGACAGAGTCCAGAGCATTCACTCTACCACTGGATGAAAGTATTTGCTTGCTTCCTTCCTTTCTCACTCTCTCTCTCTCTTTCGTTTTCTTTCAACTTAATGAAGACTATAAGACTATATATGCTAAGTGCTAAATGGACTATACTAAACTTCAAATTCCATGAATCAAGCCTATTGTAATAGACTGGACATGACATAGCATGCTTAATTGGGATAATGACAGTGGAGAAATCTTGGTATTAAGCAGTGGAGTTCAGAAGTGTGCCCCAGGACCAACAGCAGCAACATGACCTGGGAATTTGTTAGAAATGTAAATTCTTGGACTCCACCCCAGACCGGCTGCCTCAGACACTTTGGGGGGTGGGGCCCAGTCATGTGTGTTCCAACAAGCCCTCCAGAGGGTTTTGGTGCTCCCTCAAGTTAATAGATGTTCACAGGTCAGGCTGACTTACCACTTAGAGGCTTTGTGATCTCAAACAAGTCACTGCACCTCTCTGAACCTGTTTTGACTCTGGAAAATGAGAATTATATGCCAGTTGTGGAGGCACACACCTGTAATCCCAGCGACTCAGGAGGCTGAGGTAAGAGGATTGCAAATTGGAGGCCAGTCTCAGCAATTTAGAGAGGCCCTAAGAAACTTGGTGAGACTGTCTCAAAATAGAAAATAAAGTTGGGCACAGTGGTGCACACCTGTCATCCCAGTGACCCAGTGACCCGGGAGGCTGAGGCAGGAAGATTGCAGGTTCAAAGCTAGCCTCAACAAAAGCAAGGTGATAAGCAACTCAGTGAGACCCTGTCTCTAAGTAAAATACAAAATAGGGCTGGGGACGTGGCTTCCTGGTTGAGTGCCCTGGGTTCAATCCCTGGTGAAAAAAAAAAGAAAAGAAGAAAGAAAGAAAGAAAGAAAGAAAGAAAGAAAGAAAGAAAGAAAGAAAGAAAGAAAGAAAGAAGGAAGAAAAGAAAAAAAGAACAACAAGCCTGTCTTACAGAGTAATTTTGAAGATTAAATGAGATGGTTTGTGTAAAGTACCTAGTACAATGCCTGACACACAACAGGAACCCACTATGTTAGGAATTGTTACTTTTTTTTTTAAGAAAACTCTTGAGTGGCAGCTCTAATTAAGGTGAAAAACACCTGGAAGAAAAGGGTCAAGTCGTTTGGGGGTTAAAATATTTTAGCAGGGCCAGGTACTGTGGCACAGGTCTGTCATCCCAGTGGCTCAGGAGGCTGAGTCAGGAGGACCATGAGTTCAAAGCCAGCCTCAGCAAAAGTGAGGCCCTAAGCAACTCAGTGAGACCCTGTCTCTAAATAAAATACAAAATAGGACTGGGGATGTGGCTCAGTGGTCCAGTGCCCCTGAGTTCAATCCCTGGTACCCACAGCCTCCCCCCAGAATAATTCTAGCAGGCACTCTGACCTCATCGTGTTCCTTTGCCCTCCTATTAAATGTGTCAGGGTAGAAGTTCACGTGATGATACGGCCCTATGAAGACTGAGAGGTAGGGAGCCTGAATGACAGCTTGGGAGTTGCAGCCCTGGGACCCGACCCATGTGCCCTACTCCACTCCAGCCTCACACACATGCAGGGTGATGCCCATTCCCCTGTGCTCCCCCGAAACCATCTGCCCTCAGAGTCGACTGTCCACCTCCTCACCCCAAATTTCCCGTGGGGGTCACTCACAGCAGGATTGTTTTCAGGGTTCTAGAAGTCACAGAAGCCAGACCTTTCAACTAATTTGCACAGGGATCTACTGGTTCTGTTCCCTGGCCTGTTTCTGCTGCCTGGGATCCTCACCCATCCCCAGCTGACACCAGCATGATTCACTTAAGGACCTGAGACCATGAATCATAAATGCATTAATTCATTCATTTATCAGACGTTCTACCTGCTGTGTAGCAGGCATTAGAATGCATAGAGATGAACAAACAGATACAGCCCCTACCACGGAAATCTTGAATGAAGGACACGCAGCCCCAAGTAATGCAGAGCATGCTCAAGGCAAAGACGGGGACACAGCCAGGCTTTGTGAGAGCCCAGAAGAGTTCCTGATCCAATCACAGGGTAGGAGGGTATCCAGAAGGGCTTCCTGGAAGAGGTGACCCTCTGAGCTGATAGGAAGGCCATAGTATTTCATCAATTTCTCATTTTATACATGCAGAAATGAATCTAGAAAGAATTACCTAATCATTTGTTCATTTAAACAAGCAAATGTTTCTCTAGTATCTGTCTTTCCCCCAGGATTCAGAGGTCCATAAGGCATCAGCCAGCCTCGAAGAAGGATATACAGCGGCCTCAAGGAACCACAGGACTTTCCCACTCACTGCTCTTTGTATATATTTTATTTTATGTTACCTTGTTAAAAGTCAGGGTTCTTGGAGTATACTTGACATAGAATAAAATACTCCCTGTTTAGTAGGCAGTCCCATAAATTTGACAAATGCACACAGTCCTGTAATCACCGTTATAAAGGAAACCGAACATCATTGGCATGGGATGCTCATCCCGCTTCCTGAGTGAGAGATTTCTTCCTAATTTACGGTGTTGTCTGGGGCAAATCATTCCCTCCCTGAACCTTAGCATCTTCATCTATAAAATGGGAACTGTAATGCCCCCATTGCTGTCAGGATGCCTGGTATACAGTAAGCACTCAATAAATGCCAGTTATCATTTTACTAGATATTCCTCCTTCACACTTTTCATCCTTCTGGTTCTTTCAAACTGTGTGTGTGTGTGTGTGTGTGTGTCTCTCTCTCTCTCTCTTTCACACACACACACACACACACACACACACACACACACACAAAGACATTTTTGAAGCCTCTTGTTTCTCAGAGAGGTTTTATTTATAGGCTGCGCCTCATTGTGAATGTGAAAAGGAGAAAGCCCAGGCCCTCCGTAGACCTTTCATGTGTAAATCAGCCCGGGCCAGGAGCACGGGGTCACCAGGAGGAGGATTTCACTCTTAATTACTCCTAGAGAAAGCCGGCGGGAGGGGGCCTCGCTGGGAGCCCAGAGCCTCGCCTGGCCCTCGGCCCCTGGGCCTGGCTGTCCTGGGCCCGGGTTGGGCCACACTGGGGCCGGCACTTCCTAGGCCTGGCCTTGATTTCCGCAGAACCCGGGCCAAGGCAGAGGCGCAGGTGCCTCCAGGGAGTGGCCCCCAGTGGTTTTCTTTGAGAGCCGGAGTTTAGACGTGGAAGGAGGGCAAACAGCTCTGCGGAGTGGGAGGTATCCAGGGATGGATGCGGCTAAAGGACCCGGAAAGAGGCGGGTTCATTTAAAATTAACAAAAAAAAATTTTTTTTTTTTTTTTTAAGATCTTTTATTCATTCTTTCTTTTCCAATGTAAAAACAACATATTCTTAAAAAAAAAAATATGGAAAGATTTCCACCAGGTCTCTTACATCGTTTACCTCAGAGTGTGAGTTTGGACGTGAGCAAAGGGATTTTATTAACATTTTCTTTACACACTTTTTTTTTTTTTTTTTTTTGCCTGTGTTAGAGACCAAACCCAGTGCCTCTACCCGCCGCCGAGCCACACCCCCAGCCCTATGTTTCTTTATTTTTGACTTATTAAAATGGCATGTATGGCCTTTTGTAATTAAAAAGAAATTAGGGTTTCTTTTGATAATATCCATGTTGTTGTTTTCTGACTAGAAAAGAAATTCATATTTATTGTAAAGCACTAAGAAAACAAAGTATAAAAACCACCTAGGAGGGCCGGGCATCATGGTGATACCTGCAATCCCAGCACCAAGGAGGTCAAGGCAGGAGGATCTCAAGTTTGAGGTCAGTCTGAGCAATTTAGCAAAACCTGTCTCAGAAGAAACAAAGTAAAACAAAACCTCTTATGAACTCCTCCGAAGAAAAATCACTTTAAACGTTTAGGTGGATGATCTTTTCTTTTCTTTCCTCCCTCCCTCCCTCCCTCCCTCCCTCCCTCCCTCCCTCCCTCCCTCCCTCCCTCTCTCTCTCTCTCTCTCTCTCTCTCTCTCTCTCTCTCTCTTTCTTTCTTTCTTTCTTTCTTTCTTTCTTTCTTTCTTTCTTTCTTTCTTTCTTTCTTCCAATTAAGGTTTGAACTCAGGGGCACTCTAGTCTGAGCTACATTTCCGGTCTTTAAAAAAATTTTTTTTTTTTTTTTTTTTTTTTTTGAGACAGGCTCTCACCAAATTGTCCAGGCTGGCATTCAACTTGCAATTCTCTTGCCTCAACTCCAGAGTAGCTGTGGTTACAGGCGTGTGCCACCATGATCAGAGGTATATGGCATTGATTATTTATTTCTATGCAAACGTTTGTTTTTATTTTTGTCCATTTTGCATGCGTAGGCTGGGGATGTTGCCCAGTGGTAGAACATTTACCTAGCATATCCAAGACCTGACTTGATCCCCAGTACCAAAGAGAGGGAGGCGAAAAAGAAATATCTCAAATCATTTTGCATGCACACATACACATTTTTTGTTTTTTTGTTTTTTCTGGACCAGGGATTGAACTCAGGGTTGCTCTACCACTGAGCCATATCCCTTTTTGTGTTTTATTTTGAGATAGGGTCTCAAAAAGTTGTCTAGGGTCTCGCTAAATTACTGGGGCTGGCTTTGAACTTGTGATCTTCCTGCCTCAGCCTCCCAAGTTGCAGGGATGACAGGCATGAGCCACTGTGCCTGGCACTGTTTTTGTTTGTTTGTTTGTTTGTTTTTGCAATACTGGGGATGGAATCCAAGGCCAGAGCTTGCCAGAGGATGTTCTAACACTGAGCTACATATCAGCCCTTGCACAAGTTTTTTTGGTACAACTTAACATATTGAGGTTTTCTGTCATTCATCTTATCTCTTCCAGTGTGTGTGTGTGTGTGTGTGTGTGTGTGTGTGACTGGATGGTGATATCTGGAAATTTAAAATACTGTACACAAACCCTTGGACCCAGCAGTTCCCCATCTAAAGTTCTATTCTTCAGATATATTAGCATGAGTAGAAAAGATAAATAATAGAAACACGTTTGTTCTTTGCAGTGGTGTTTATAACAGGGGTGTGGGGTGTGGCTAGAGTGGTGGAGTAATTCCTGGACATGCAGTGGGTTCTGGGTTTGATCCCCAGTATCCCACACACACCAAAGTATATCACAGATGCAAAGATACCCCAAAAAACTATACTACATTGAATAACAAAGCAAGTTCCAAAATTATTTATGTCATGTAATTCTGTATCTCCTCCTCCCCTTCCTCTTCTTCCTCTTATCCTCCTCCCTCTTCCTCCTCCTACCAGGGATTGAACCCAGGGGTGCTCTATCACTGAGCTTTATCCCCAGCTCTTTTTATCTTTTATTTTGAAACAGGGTCTTGCTAAGTTGTTGAGAGTCTCCTTAAATTGCAGAGGCTGGCCTCGAACTTGGATCCTCCTGTCTCAGTCTCCTGAGTCACTGAAATTACAGGCATGCACTTTTAAAATGAATAATCACACCTAAATATACATGCACAGCAAATTTCTGGAAGAACAGATATGAAACTAGTAACAGCCACATTTGGAAAAGAAATGTAAGGGGTAAAAATTTGCCAGGAATTTTCAATTTTTCACCTTACACCTTTGCATACTGATTGAATTTTTCTTTTAATGTGAGCATAGGTTATATTTATAATTTTAAAAATTAACTAATAAAAATGTGGTTAGCTATACATGATTCTAATATACATTCATTAAAGGAAATGCAATGTTCATTAAATGAACACTAAGTTTATTAAATAGAGTGTTGATTAAGAAAATACAATCCCCCTATACCATCCAAGGAGAACCATGGTTATATTTTGGTTTATTTCCTTCTAGTTTTTGTTTTGTGGTATTGAGGCTGAAACCCTGGGGTGCTCTACCCCAGAGGCACATTCCCAGTCTCTTTATTTTATTTTATTTTATTTTATTTTTTGATACTGAGGATTGAACCCAGGGATGCTTAACCACTGAGTCATTTCCCCTACTATTGTTGAGAGACTGGCACCTGGAGGCTGAGGCAGGAGGATTGTAAATTTGAGGCCAACCTGGAACATAGTGAGAACCCTGTCTCAAAATAGAATAAAAAAGACTGGGGTTGCAGCTCAGTGGTTAAGCAGGTATTTAGCACATGTGAGGCCCTGACTGAGTTCAATCTCTAACACCAATAATTAAAAATGTGTCAGTCTTCTTTTTGCATGTGTGGTACTGGGAATTGAACCCAGGAGCACTCTACTTACCACTGAGCAACATCCCCAGCACTTTTCATATTTTGTTTAGAGACAGGGTCTTGCTGAGGCTGGCTTTGAACTCCTGATTCTCCTGCCTCAGTCTCCTGAGTAGCCAGGATTACAGGCGGGTGCCACCCGACCTGGCCTATTTTTATGTGGTGCTGAGGATAGAACCCAGTGCCTCGCATGTGCTAGGCAAAGCACTCAGTCACTAAGCTACAACCCGAGCCCATCCCCAGACCTTTTAAAGCTTTATTTTGGGACAGGATCTCACTAAATTGCCCAGGCTGGCCTCAAACTGGTGATCCAATTGCCTCAGTCTCCTGAGTCACTGGGATTATAGGTATGAGCCCCTGTCCCCACCCAGGTGAGTTAGTCTTATTTACATCTCCACATAGTCTGTGAGATGCTGTGCCCACTAAGGATGAAGGGCACAGGAATTCTGGAGAGGGAGGAAAAGATGGGAAGGCGTATTAGCTTGGCAAGATGGTACAGGAACACCTGTAATAGGAATATCCCTCTCAGGCCTGGGGCCCTTGCCTAGCACGTGTGAGGTACTGGGTTCAATCCTCAGCACCACGTGAAAAGGAACAAATAAAATAAAGACATGCTGTCCATCTGCAACTACAAACAAAATTAAAAAAAAAAAAAAAAAGGACTATCCATCTCTGCCTGGAAGCTTGCCCCTTTCCTTCTTCTCTAACATGACCACCATCTATTGAGCCTTTATTTTGTCCCTGGGCATTGTCCTTTCCACTTAAATTAAATTAAATGTCATAGCATTTAATTCTCACAAGAGCTCTATAAAGTTGGTGATCTGATCATCCCCATTTTCCAGATGATGAAACTGAGGCTTAGAGCGGTAAATGTAGCTGGTGAGGGGTGCCACTGAGATTAGAATTAGGTCATATGACTCCTTTTGCATGAATTTGCACGTTCGAACTTTCCTTTTGTTTTTTGGTACCAGGAATTGAATTCAGGGGCACTCATCTGCTGAGCCACATCCCCAGCTCTTTCTTATTTTTATTTTGAGACAGGATCTCACAAAGTTGCTTAGGCCCTTCCTAGATTGCTGAGGCTGGCTTCAAACTCACGATCCTCCTGCCTCAGCCTCTTGAGCTGCTGGGATTGCAGGCATGCGCCATGATGCCCAGCTCAAAATCTCCTTTTACAGGTTGAAAATGTGGGATTCTGACAAAGGCTGTGGTTTGCCCAAATTCAAAGAAAAAGCCCAGCTTAGATGACTAGATTTTCCCCACTATAATCCATGGTGTGGTCTCAGGGTGCCAATCCAAGAACTTGCGAATGTAGGAACTTCAAAACACGGCCTTAGAAAATCTTCCCATGGGGCTTTTGGGTTCCAAGAAGACTCAAAGCTTCTCAGAACTACACCCCCAGTTGTGCATCTCCCCTCCAGGGCTGGGTGCTGCCTGTCCATCATAAAAAAAGGAAATAGCAGGTAGGGATCACATGCCCAGACAGGGAGGAAATCGGGCAGCCTCAGTGCATGCTCAGCCACGGCTGTTCCGTGGTTAGGAGAAAGGAACAGTAAGAGGAGCAGAAAAGAGGTAGTAAAGAAAAGGAAAATGCCCGAGAAGGAAAGAATTCTTGGGCAGAATCACAAAAATAAGCAACAGAGAGGAAGATGGTACCTGGGAACTAAATTGGGAACTGGCTGATTCCCACAGGTGAAAGAGGATTAAATGCCCTGAGACAGTTCCTATTTCAAAGACTTACAGGGTGTCTGGCCTAGAAGTTCCAGACACCTTATATATATGCATTACATATATATAAGGCTTCTGCGGCATGGAGAGGAAGGCTCACCCCCAGGCTGCAGAGCCGAAAGACGGATTCCGTCACTGCCTCTCAGGTCTCCCTCAGCTGCACAGTCCTGTCTTGACCTCTTGGCTGATGGTCAGAGCCCCAGGAAGTGAAGATCTAGCTCTCTCTTCTTCACAAGGGTCTGAGTCATGCTCCCTATGGATGCTGACCCAGATGCTCTTATGTCAAGGATAGAGAGGCAACGATTATGATGGAAAATTCCAGGACGACCAGGATGCTAGGTATCCATTCGTCCATGTATTCATTCATCTGAGACTCCAACTGTCTATCCGTCCACTTGTCCGTCTACTTCATCCATCCGTTCATCCATTCACTGATTCATAGGTATCCGTCATCCTTGCTAACACTAACTACTGATCACAGAATTCTGCTGGTTAAGACTGAATTCTTCCATTCATTCGTTTCATCCTTCTTTATTTTTAGAGACAGGGCCTGACTATGTGGCTTAGGTTGGACTTGAATTCTTGGGCTCAAATGATCTTTCTGCCTCGGCCTCCCACGTAGCTGGGACTACAGGCATGTGCTATTGCATCCAACTAAGACTGTGAGTTCCTTTTTTTCTTTTTCTTGGTACCAGGATTGAACACAGGGACACTTTTCCACTCAGCCATATCCCTAGCCCCTTTTTTATATTTTGTTTAGAGACAGGTTCTCTCTGAGTTTCTTATTGCCACACTAAGTAGCTGAGGCTGGCTTTGAACTTGCAATCCTCCTGCCTCAGCCTCCAGAGTCACTGGGATTACAGGTATGTGCCACTGCTTCCGGCAAGACTATGAGTTCTGAAATCAGATTTTGTGAGCTAAAAACTTGGCCCAGCACATACAAGCTGTGTGACCTTTAGCAAATTACCTAGCCTTTCTGGGTCTTAGTTTCCTCATCTATGTCCTCATCTATAAAATGTAGATAATTATATCTACCTCATAGAGTTGTTGTCATCATTAAATGAGTTAATCCATGTAAAGCACTTAGAACTGGTTTATGTCTATTGGACAAATGCTTGTTAATGTTAGCATCACTCATTGTTAGTTAAGGATGTAGCCAGTGGGGTCCTGAGGTTTGAACTAAGTGCCGTGGAATGTAGAAGCAAGAGCAAACCAGTTGGTTTGAGGGCCAAGTCTGGGAATGTTGAAGCGCCTGTTCCTCGATTCTGTTTTCAGGGTTTCTTCTTTTGGAGTCCAAGGAGGGAATGGACCCCTTTGCCAGATGTGATCTGAGAGGTCCAGCCCTGATTCCTCATTAGGATCAGGCATACGTTTCCCTGTACACTGGAAGTGTCGGTTGCTGATCGCTCATGTGGAACCCCTGATTGAGAAGTCACCTCACCAAGGTTACAGTCCCTTCTTGGTGTGACTTATATCCTCTGACTGGTTGACAGGTTTAAATGCTGAGCCCTCTCATCTCAACTCAGGACAACTCTGATGGACCATCTTGGCTTCCAAAGTCCCCCTGGGGTTGGCTGAGACTTTCACTACGTGGAGGCTGCATTACAGCCACTTCCCCCTCTACCCAGCCCTGCTTCCCTCCCTTCCTTTGACAGGTGTTAATACCAAGAGCACTGTTATGGTTAAGATGTGAGGTGGCCCCCCAAAACTCATGTGTGAGACAATGCAAGAAGGTTTGAAATGATTGGGTTGTGAAGACCTTCACCTGATCAGTGCATTAATCCCCTGATAGGGATTAACTGGGTGGTGACTATAGGGAGGTAGGAGGTGGGTCACCGAAGTGTGCCTTTGGGGTTTATATTTTATCTCTTTCTCAGCTTCTTGGTGGCCATGTCCTGAGCTACTTTCCTCCACTACATTCTTCTGCCATAATGTCCTAGTTCACCTTGGGCCCAAAGCAATGGAGCCGCCTGTCTATGGTCTGAGACCTGTGAAACTGTGAGTCCCAAATAAATTCTTCCTCCTCTAAAATTGTTCTTGTCAGTTCTTTCGGTCACAGGGATGAAAATTCTGACTAAAATAGGCACTGCTTAATAAAATTCTGCAAGCCAAACTCCATCTCTTAGTTTGCTTCCCAGAAAAGCTGGCCTGTTAGATAAAGCACACAGCATCCTTTAAAGGTGGCTTACTAGGCTGGGGATGTAGCTCCGTTGGTAGAATGCATGCCTCGCATGCACAAGGTCCTAGATTCAATCCCCAGCCGCACGGGGGAAAAATACATCTACACAAAATTCTTAACAACAATGAAGAGAGTATGTATTATTATCCCATTTTGCAGATAAGGAAACTGAGGTACAGAGAGGTGAGAGAACTTGCCCAGAGACATAGCTGGTATGTGGGAGAACCAAGACTCAAACCCAGCAGCCAAGGATGGAGTCTGTGTACTTGACCTCAAGTCCAGGAATTCAATCCAGGGTGGGTGGATGTGTCGGTGCATGAGAGGGGAATGCAGTTACTGGTGGAGTCACACACGTGTCCATGTGTTCTCATGTGTCCACTGGGAGCCTGGCTGCATGGGTTCGTGCACATGTTAGCCTGGGCTCTGTGGCATGTGGGAGGTATGTGCACATGGATTCCCCTGTTTGGGTTCTCACAGGATCCATGTTCCTGGCTCCTCCCCTTCTTAATCCTCAGGAGGCATGAGTGGCCAGGAGAGACCAGGATTTGAATTCCAGAGCCAAACTGCCACTTCCTTATTCCTATCACGTCTCCAAAGAGTCCGAGGGCCTGGACTCTAGTGACTTCGAGCTCTCTGTTGACCACAGTTGGCAGGAGTAGAGTTGGGATGTGGATCCAGGAAGTCAGCACGCTATATGGTTTCCCCCAGGAGGCAGCAACCCTAGCCTCTGGACCTGTGTGGCCCCAGTGGGGGTGGCTGATATCTCCCACCATGGTGGAAGCCTTACGGTTACGATTAAGAGATAGCTATGGAGTGAAACTGTTGATTTCCAATCCCAGCTGTGCCTCTTAGCTGTGTGATTTCAGCAACTTACTTACCCTCTCTGATCCTCTGCCTTACCCCCTGTAAAGTAGAAATATTATAGTACCAGTAACTTTGAAGGGGTTCTTGTGAGGCTGAATACAACTGGAAACAATTATAAGTCCATAGTAAGTGCTCAACAAATGATAGTTTTCTTATTATTTGGAACCCAAGCCAGACACGCAAAGGGCAAAGAAAGAATGCTTTTCCAGAGGAAAGTGCTTCTATCAAGTTATTACATGATTCTGCCTTGCGAAACGGATACTATCATGCCCATTTTATAGATCAGAACTGAGGCTCAGAAAGGTGAGGTAACTTGCCCCAGGTCACACAGCAAGTGAATGACAAAACCACACTTCTTCTCTTTTTGAATTACAGTCAGTTGTTTCTAGAGGGTCTCTCTCTAGTTAAAGGAATCAGACTTTTTTTCCCCCCATATTTCTTATTGACACATTACAGTTGTACATATTGGTGGGACCTGTTTTTCCATATTCATACATGCACACAATATAAAGATATAACTTGGTCACTATCACTCCCCAGTAAAAACCAGATTTCAAACATTGATCTGACTCCAATTTCAGTGTTCTTTCTACCACCCAAAAGCTACCTTGTTCTTTGGTCTAGAAACTTCTGGGTTGTGGCAATTTGTCCTGTAAACTCTAGCCTATGCAAGTAGGTGCTGCCTACCTGGTTGTCTCTCATGCTGCCTGCTCACAAGCAAATAGGTAAGGGTTTGCAGGTGATCAGATTTTAGTGGGGAAAAACAGACATTCCTCTTCATGCAGAAAGAAACATAAGTGATACAGTAAATGTAGTTGAGCGGGAACTCTTAGAGGAAAATAGGAGGTTCAAAAGGCAATTAATGCCTCTGTCTGCAACTGTAAACAGATAGTTACCAGCTCTGACACCAGCCGCACACAGACAAAGGGCAGACGGGAACACAGCACCACAAGGAAGCAGGGCCCAGACAACGCCCAGGGTGGAAATTAAATGTTTTCCTGAAAGCAGAAAAGAAAACCATGGTTAAAACCAAGCAGTGACTCCAAGTCTGCGACTCCATGGCAGTGTAAATCGAATGAGTAAAAGGCCCTTAATTTGTACCTAGGTGTTGTGAATCTTAAAGTCCTACTCGACATTTTCTCTTGACCTAAGTTTGTGAAACGAAAGTAATAATTAGAAGTGAGTCTCCAACATACACTGTCTTTTTAATTAAAGATATATATATATGTGTGTGTGTGTGTGTGTATATGTATACATGTATATATATGATATATATTTTTTATAGTCTTCTATCTATAGAGAGGAAAAGAGAAAGTTCACCTTATTGACATGTTTTGTCAGAAAACTAGGTTGTCAGTGACTGAAAACTCAAATGGATACAAGCAAAAAAATTTTTTTAAAAATCGTAATAATAATAATTATTACTTACTGACTCAAAGATCCGTGTGTTCAAAGATTTCAATTACTGTCTTGGCCATGTCCTGGTTCTGCTTTCTTGGGGCTCAGAAACTTCAGGCATGCTTTTCCCCCCCAGGAGGAAAGGGGGTCTCTCTTCAGAGAAAAAAAATCTCAGTACTTCCTCTGATTGGCTCTCACTGGGTCACATGCCATTCTTCCACCAATCCTGTGTCCCCACTGGGTCACAGGTCTAATCCCTTGATGCAGGGGCAGAGGAAGCTCCCTTCAAGGATATAGGGACTGACATCAAAGGAGGGAGATTTCCCCAGGAAAAATTGCACTACTGATTCCAAAGAAGGCATGTGTTCAACATCTGGTAGTTTCCGCCTTCCAGTTAACCTAGTTTAAAGAGAGGCTGTCATCAGGAATTAGAATAATGGTAATGATAATAATAAATAATCATAATGGCAACATTTATTGAACACTCACAATGTGCCAGGCGTTCTGTCAAATGTTTCCTATGTTATCCTATTTACTCTTCACTGCAACTCATCTTTATTCCTTATCTTTATTCCAGTTCACTCAGAGTTTAAGGAATTGGCCCAAGTTCATACAGAAAGTAAGGAGTGGAATTAGGCAGTCATTTTCCAAATCCTGAGCTCTCCGTTTCTCTAGAAACTACACTGAGAGCTAGTCTGTCGGAATTGTCGGCTTTGTGCCACAGAGGAAGCCCGAAGCCTCCTCGAAGGCCACCTTGCGGGGCTAACCAGTGTGGAATGGCAGATATCATCCAGATGATCATTTACAGTCATTTATGATCCCCAGAGGGCCTGTCCTGAGCAGCGCCTGGACCCAGAGAGGTCTGACGAGGGAAGTCCACGCAGGATGATATGGGCCTAGGGGCCAGGATTCCTGGGTGTCCATGCCTCCTCACCAGGAATGGTGACGAGTGAGTGTACCGTGAACGGAGGGGATCCTGTTCTGCCACTAACCAGTTGCATATGTCCTCAAACCAACTCTTTCCGTGTCTATGAGCCTCAGTTTCCATAGCCATAGCTGCAATAGCACGAAATGAGCTCCGTGCATCTGCTTCCTGGGTTTGAACCTGGCTCGGCCACTCTCCCTCACCTCGTGGCTCCCAGTCCCCGAACCCAGCCTCAGGTGAAGAACACCCCTCCCACAGGAGGTCAGATGAAAACCCCTACTTTGTCAAGCCTGGCTTGTTTATTCTTTGAAACTGAAATGGTGAAAGGACAGCTGGGTGGGTCAGACTGCTCTGGGCAGGACCTGAGCTGGTCTGGTCAGTAGAGGGGCCCTCTCCTCTCCACTTCCCATCTCCTGAATAATTCATGACAAATGAAATGCTGGGCCAGACCTGGGCCCTCCCTCCTCCTGCCAGGGAAGGGAGAAAAGTTTCTAATTACAGATCAGCCGGCAGGCTCCCAGGGGCCCCTGGGCGCTGCACACAGGGGGTATTTATGGGCAGAGACGGGAAGGGGAGGGGCTGGGTCCCAGCCCCTTTCCAGAAGGAGCTCAACTCCTTTTGAAATTGTAACCTTGGCCTGCCAAGGCTCGGGAGGGACTGAGGAAAGAAACCTAGAATGAGCAGGAAGAGAAAACCCTGTGGGAGGGGTCAGAGAGAAGTGTCCAGAAAAATACCAGGTCAGGAAGGGAATCTGGGGAGACCTGGCAAAGCAGAACTGAAAGGACATCGAGGGAAGAGATTTTTGCCAAAGTCTCATTGGCATGGCAAAGGGGGATGTCCTGGCTCCCAGAACACATCTGTAAAATGGGGAGGAGCTTCAAACCTCCCACACAGCATCCTTGGGAAGTTACGTGAGGTAATACATGTAAAGTGCTCAGAATACTGCCTGGCACATAAACTAACATATATATCAGCAGTCTTATGTTTTTTTGCTTTTTGGGTTATTAACTCACTAAAGGGTAAGATAACAAGAACAGGTACAAGGAGAAAGAGGAGAAAAAGTACCTGCGAAGCAATTTAGTAGAGTGATTAAGAATAAGAACTCCTAAAAAAAAAAAAAAAAGAATAAGAACTCCTTTCCAGGAGTGTTAATCCAGCCACTCAGGAGGCCGATATAGGAGGATCATAAGTTCAAGGCCAGCCTGGGCAATGTGGTGAGATCCTGACTCAAAACAGAAAATGAAGGGTTGGGGCTTTAGCTCAGGGGTAGCGTGCCCATGGGTTCAATCTCCAGCACTGCAAAAACAAAACAAAAGGACTCCAGCACTAGTCTGCCTGGGTTCAAGTCCCAACTCTGCCTTTTACTAGCTATGTGCCCTTGGCTGCATCACTATACTTCTCTGAGCCTCCATTCACCATCTTTAGTAAATGGTAGCCATGGTGACTGGTGAAGACAGGGTCAGAAATTGAACAAGGTCTCTGATGTCATGGAACTTACAGTCTAGCAACAATGATTATCCTAACCAGGGGCATTTGTTTCACATCTACTGTGAGAAGATCCTATACATGCTGCAGACATCCGCTCAACTAAATCTCACAGCACACACCCCCATTTTATGGATTAAAAGGTTGAGGCTCAAAGAGGTCAGGAAAAGACTTGAAATGAAGAGGTCATTCAGCAGTATGGATGAATCTCCAAACTAGCACGCTAAACACACACACACACACATACACACCAAACACAAAGGAGTGTGTGTGGTATGATTTCATTTACATGAAATTATAGGAAATGCAAACTAACCTACAGTGACAGAAAACAGATCATGGTTGCTAGGAATAAGGGTAAAAGGTGACTGCTAGAGGCATGTGGGACCTTTTGGGGAAGATAGAAAAAAATACGTATATTGGCACTGGGGATTTTATATATGTTTTTGGTGCTGGGGATTGATTGAACCCAGGGGCATTTTACCACTGACCTACAATCTCAGTCCTTTTTTTTTTGAAAGAGGGTCTTGCCAAATTGCTGAGGTTATGAGGCTGACTTCAAGCTTGTGATCCTCTTGCCTCAACCTCCTGAATAGCTAGGTCTGTAGTCATGCACCACCATGCCCAGAGATGGAAAAGTCTTTTAGGTGACATTGATACTAGTTACATGGTTGTATGCCTTTGTCAGTGTTCATGGAGCTGGATACTTAAAGTGGGTACATTTTCTTTCATGTTAATTTTATCTTAATAAAATATATATATATATTTATAGATATAGATATAGATGTATATACTTTTTTTTTTTATATATTAGGGATTGAACCCAGAGGTGCTTAACCACTGAGCCACATCCCCAGTCCTTTTTAATTTGAGACAGGGTCTTGCTAAGTTGCTTAAGGACATACTAAGTTGCTGAGGCTGGCTTTGAACATGGGATCCTCCTGCCTCAGCCTCCCAAGCCCCTGGGATTACAGGCATGCGCCACTGCACCCTGCTGAAATAGACCTTTTTTTTTTTAAAGGGAGGTGAAGGAACTGTATACCAGATTCCAGAGCCCTGCAGTCCTTCTTATATTACTTAAATGTTTGAGTTCAAGCTCATTTGTGGACCGAAACTATATGAGATTCATCTTTAGATCATCTCTTTACTACCCACCCCAAGGACTAGCAAAAATTTTAAACCTAATGGTTTAAAATATACCATGGGTGTCTTCTTTGTGCTAGCAGCTAAAATCACAGAGTCATCAGTCTAGTATGAAAAAACGGAAGAAAATGGACAAATAGAAAAGTACAGTGTGCTAAACATTCTGATGGGGTAAGCGAAGAAATTCATTACTGAGCCAAATTAATAGATCCTATTAGTCGGGAACTTGGAGTGCTGAAAATCTCAGGTCTGGGATTTGTTGCCTGGGTTTGAATCTCTATTCTGCCACTTACTAGTTGTATGACTTTGGGTCATTCCAAGCCTCAGTTTCCACCTCTGGAAAATGGAGATCAAAGTAGCTCCAACCTAGAGGGATGTCGTACCAATTAAAGGAGTCACTGAATGCCAAAGGCTTAGAAAGGGTAGCCATAGTAAGTGCTCATAATTATTAGGTGCTCCAACGTGACCGAGGAGCAGGGAGCTAAAAAGGGGCCCAGAGGGAGGCCCCCCTTCCCAACAAGAGGTGGGAGAGGGGTCATGGATGTGTTCTCAGAGAGGTGATGCTTGGAAGAGGAATTGGCCAGTTTAAGTGGTCGTGGGGGCAGGAGGGAGTGGGAACAGCTTGGAGGAAACGCTCAATAAATATTTGCTCAATTAAAAAAAAAAAAAAAATAGAGACTGCAAGGCCTGCCTGTAACCAGGGGGACAGTGAAGGCCTGCCAGGGCAGTCTGGAGGGTCCTCAGAAGGCGGGGTCTGGGTGGCTGGTCCTATTGGCAGCTTCCAGCACCGCTTGGCCTGGTCTGACCCCACCCTGTCCCCTGATAGACTCTAGACACCCCCAGACCTGCAGCGTGGAGCCTGTGGGAGGGTGAACGCTGGTGAAAGCTGGAGGGACAGGGGTCCTCGAGGGCCTTTTCCCTCTAATGAGAATGGGCCAAGTCCCTGCGAGGCGCCTCTCGCGCCCCCGTTGTCCGAGCCACAAAGGACTGGGATCAATGGAAGGCGGGAGCGGCCGAGGGGCCTCCTCTTTGTGCGGCTGTCTCAGGCCTGTTTGCGCCGCCGTCTCCGCGCCCCCATTGATCAGGCATGTGGAAAGATTCCGCCTCCCGGGCTCCCTTTGTGGCCGCGTTGCCAGGCTGCGCCCGCCGTGACTGCACCGTGCAGGGCGCTCCCGCCTGCGGTGGGCACCGGGCTGCGAGGCCGGGCGGGGTCCGAGAGGGTGGGGCTGCTGGATCGAGCAAATAAAAATGCAGGACGCTCGAAGAAATTAAGAGTTTTGGACACAGAACAAATAAAAGCCAAAACCAATTTTAAGTATAAGTATGTCCCAGATATTGTATGGGACATACTTATACTGAAAAGATAATTTGTTGTTTATCTGACGTTCAAACTTAAGGAGGCATCCTGTATTTTATTTGGCACCCAGGAGAAAGGGAAATCCAATAAAGCGCCGTTGCCCAGCATTTACATCCCCCTACATTTAGTCATTGGAATTTTGTTTTGTTTGCTTGTTTATTCTCCCACACTCCCTGGACCAATGTTGTTGTCGTTGTTGTTGTTGTTGTTATTATTATTATTGTTACTGGGGATCACACCAGAGCTTCGCACATGCTAGGCAAGCGCTCTACCACTGACCTACAACCCCCAACCCTGAACTAGTATTTAGACACTATTTTTTCTTAAAGAATTGATTTTTTTGAAATACTTTTTTAGTTGTTGATGGACCTTTATTTTATTCATTTCTTTATATGGGTGCTGAGAATCGAACCCAGTGCCTCACTCGTGCTAGGTGAGTGCTGTACCACTGAGCCACAACCTCAGCCCCAAATAATTTTTAAAAAGTAAAATATTAACAATGACTTTGGAGAGCTACATGAACTTGAACAAATTTTAAACGGACCTCTTGCTGAATTTTTACCTAATGGGAACACCCCTGTGGCTGCACCCACATCAGGATATTGAATATTCGTTCCATCACCTCAGAAGGTTCCTTTGGACCCTTGGCAATATCCTTCCAGGTAGCAGTCACCATTCTGACTTCTGTCACTATAGATTCACATTAACTGGTGTTGTTGCTGTTATTTGTTAGTTCTTTCTTTCTTTGTTTTGTATCAGGAATTGAACCCAAGGGAACTTAACCACTTAAGCTACAGCCCCAGTCCTTTCTTATTTTTAATTTTGAGATGGGGGTCCCACTAAATTGTTTTGAGCCTCACTGAGTTGCTGAGGCTGGCTTTGAACTTGTGAGCCTCCTGCCTCAGCCTCCCAAGCCACTGGGACTACAGGTGTGCGCCACTTCTCCCAGCACATCAACTGTTCTTGAACTTCATACAAATGGAATCATCTAGCCTGCACTCTCTTGAGTCTGGTGTTTTAGTTCAACATCACGTCTATGAGGTGGATATGTTATCTTTGCCTTTTGCTGCTGACTGAGGAGATGGTTTGTTCATCCTTTCTTGTTAATGAATGTCTTGGGTGTTTCCAGGTTTGGGTGGGTTACTCTGACCAAAGCTGCTGTGACCATACTTGTCCTAGTCATTGAATGACTTAAATATATTTAACGTAAGCAATAAGAGTTGTGAATTCATAGACTTGAAATGATACTTTTACTTTTTTTTTTTTTCCTGCACACTAAACACGGATGAAATGATTACATATGTTTATATGAGTGCCTTTGTATGGACCAAATCCACCTTCTGTACCGTCAGTGGTCACATGCCAAACTACCCAATAGTCTCAAAGAACATGCTAGTGCTAGGGATGTAACTCAGTGGTAAAGTGTTTATGCAGGATGTGCGAGGTGCTGGGTTAGATTAACAGCACCACAGGGGAGAGAGAGAAGGAAAGAGGAAAGGAAAGAACAGAAGAGAAGGGAAGAGGGGAGAAGAAGAGAGAAGAGAAGGGAAGGGAAGAGAGAAAGAAAAGCTAGCAGGCTAGCCTTGGGTGGATCCTGGGCAACTGAGTTAGCTCCTCTGAGCATTGTTTCTTCATCTGTAAAATAAGCATGATAGTGCTAATTATCTCCCACGGTAATTGAAATGGCAAAATGGAAAAATGCTTTATAAAAGTAAACAGCACATGGCTGGCCAGAATATAGTGGGTGCTCCATACTTGAGCTATTATCAAGTGTTTGATGGACAGTAGCAATTGATGAGCTGGGCCTGTGAGTTGCCCGATTTCATTGCATCATCATTTCAGTCCTTTGAGGTAGGTACTGTTCTAATCAGCCCATTTTGCAGATAAGGAAACTGAGGCTCTTGGAGGCAAAGTCACTGCCTAAGATGGAATATTTAAGTGGCAAAGGCACCTCCCAGGGTGGTTTCTGCAGCCAAATGGTAGGAGAGACTGATGAGGCTCTTGCCTGGAGATGAGAGTGGGTTATAGGGAGGAGTAAGCACCTTCTCCTTCCTGCCTGTGTCCCCCATTAGCTCCCAACTCAAAGGCAAGCAGCTTTCTCTTTGGAGGGTGTGAGGAACTGGGCTGGACCTTTCTAGGAGAGGCCACGATGCCAGCCAACAGGCAGGTGGGAGGACAGGCAAGGCGAGTCTGACGGGGTAGGTGGGGGCAGAGGAAGCAGGAAGCAGAAGCCTAGCCCTCCTCCAGCCGCAGCCGCTGGGCAGAGCGCGCCATCACTACCTGCCATCTGAAGGGCACGGGAACTGCTGATCTCAGGCGATTAGCATAACAATCCCCGATCCGTCGTCCTCGGGGCCCAAAGCTGGGTCTGCACAATCCCATTTCAAGCCAGCTCTTTCTTTAGCTAGCTAATTAGGGAGGGGGTGCGGGGGCAGGCGGAGTGTGGGGGGGCACAACCTTCTTAAAGGGCTCCTACACCCAGGGCCCAGGCTAGAGCTGGGAGCTGGAGACTGCCTGACAATACCTTCTGCCCGGGCCAAGTGTGGGTGCCATCCTGGTGCCTCACCCCAGGCCAGAGTGAGTTCCCTGGGGTTCCTGTTTCCACTGCCTCAACCCCTTTAGTAGACAGCTGTGGGATAAATATGTTCTGTTCACAGTTGCATTCCAGGGCTCTGCAAAGGGTAGGTGCTCAAATAGAATTTTTTAAATAAAAAAAAATTATATAGGGGCTGGGATTGTGGTGCTGTGGTAGAGCACTTGCCTAGCATGTGTGAGGCACTGGGTTCGATTCTCAGCACCACATACAAATAAATAAATTAATAAAGGTTCATCAACAACTAATAAAAATACATACATATATATATACATATATATATGTATAGTTTTTTTAATGAGATAAGGTCTCACTATATTCCTCAGGCTGGCCTCAAACTCCTGGGCTCAAGGCATCCTCCTGCCTCAGTCTCGTGAATAGCTGGGACTATGCATGCAAGTCACCACACCTAGCTTTCAAATATTGCTTTAAAAAAATAATATATATATATAGATAGATAGATATATACACACATATATATTTATTTATTTTTAGTTGCAGAGGAATCTTTATTTTTATTTATTTATTTATATTCGGTGCTAAGAATCCAACCCAGTGCCTCATATATGCTAGGCAAGCACTCTACCACTGAGCCACAACCCCAGCTCCCTCAAATATAACTTTTTTTTTTTTTTTTCTTTTTTTTTGCGGTGCTGGGGATTGAACCCAGGGCCTTGTGCATGCAAGGCAAGCACTCTACCAACTGAGCTATGTCCCCAGCCCAAATATAGCTTTTAAAACAGGTAACCGGCTGGGGAGGTAACACAGTGGTAGAGCACTTGCCTGGCAAGTGTAAAGCCCTGATTTTGATTCCCAGCACTGCAATAATAGTAATAATAATAATTAATAATAATGTAAAATAGGTAACTGAAGCACAGAACTGATGGTTCGGAATTCAGGACTCTACCTATTAATAAGACTGGTGCTAATGAAGGTCACTTGGCAGGGCCCTCAGGGTCTTCCTTCTGCCCTTTCTACTCTCAGGTCCTCAGTCCCTCCTTAACCCCCTCCAGCTTCCAGGCCCCAGAAATCAAAGAGAACTTGAGGGTTGGGGTGGACTCTTTGTCTCCTGTGTGTTCTTGGGCAAATCTCTTAACCTCTCTGAGGCTCAATTTTCTTATCTGTAAATGGGGACAATTAAAACCTGCCTCAGGGAACTGGAGATGCGGCTCAGTGGTAGAGAACTTTCAAAGTGTGCCCAAGGCCCTGGGTTCAATCTCCAGTATCACGGGGGCTAGAGGGACTGCTTTAGAAATGGGGGTGTAGAACATATGTCTAGCGTGTTCTAGGCCCTAGGTTCTATCCCCAACCCAGGATGGTTAGGCGGGTCTACTTTTAAAATTGTTTATAAGTCCTAGGCTGTATGAAGCCCTGGGTTTTATTCCTAAGACCCCCTCCCTGCCACCTTGCAAAATTGCTTGTATGCATTTGTTAGAGTACCATAGGGGAACATGTGCCACATTTGGGGGGCCCTTCTCTCCCGCTTCCATAAAAACATCTCCTGTCTTACTACCAATGTGGTTTTTGTCTGTCAGGTGCCCATTATCTATCAGTCCCAGTTCAGTGCTTAAATTCTCTTCTATCCTCCTAACACCCCTGGGAGGTGGGTTCTGTACTTTTTGAAAAGGAAAATGAAGTCAGAGAGGGAAAGTGACTTGTCCAAAGTCACACAGCCGAAAAGTTTCTGAGGGAGGCTCCAGCTCAGGTGGCCCTATAAACAGCGCAATGTCAGGAAGGACTGGGCTGGGCTGGGCTGGGGCTGGGTCTCGGTGGTAGAGTGCTTGCCTAGCACACGTGAGGCACTGGGTTTGATCCTCATCACCACATGTAAATAAATATAATAAAAGGCCCATCGACAGCTAAAAAAAAAATGAAAAATGAAAAAGGGCTGGGCCTTGCTTCAGTCCACAGCCCGCCAGATCTGATCAGGTACCCTTCGGTCTCCTAGGAAGCATTGTGCAGAGTTCTGGGGAGAAAAGTGAGAGAGCAAGCAGAGTGCAAGGCAGACAAGGCATGCACAGCGTCCTGCTCTGCTGAAGTCTGACAACAGTGAAGTCATTTTAGGGCCTTCCAGACAGGAAGACAGGTTGATGGGGAAGAGTGGGGCAGAGAAATCTTTGCAGGTGGGTGGACAGCCGGCCAGGCAGAGGGAAGAACAAGTGCAGAGACCCTGGGACAAGATCCAGCTTGGGCCCAGTGTGACTAGAGCACTTGGAGAGGGAGCCAGGGTCGGTGGGGAGGAGGCTGGAAAGGGAGGAAGGGCCTCAACTAGGCAGGGACCATGGGACATAATAAGAACCTCTTCTAGCCTCTTCCCCTTCCCTCCCCTCTTTCCTTCTCTTCCTTCCTCCCATGGTTACTATTCCCAGGCCTTGGATCAGGGTGGAGGGCCTCTGAGTTTCTCCCAGCCTTCCCCTCTTTCCCCTCCTGTTCCCTCCCGTCCTCTCCAGAACAGCTGCCCCACCCCCCACTGGTCCAGCTCTGCCTCCTCCCCTCCCCAGACCCTCCCGCTCACAATGAGGACTGAACCCTGAGACCAGCTCCCCATAGTCTTGTCCCTTTAAGGAATCCCTAAATCCGGACACCCCTCTCCTCCCCCACCTGAGAACCAATTAGGGTTCCCGAATTCAAGTAGAGGCTTTTGTGTGTCACGTGTTTGGGGAACAAAGCCCTCTGCGGCAGGAATAAAAGCTTCTATTCAGGAGCCAGTTTGTTCTCATTCTAATCGTTTCCACTCCAACCTCGCCTCCTTCCCGGGTTCCCAGGGCCGTCCAACTTGGCCTCACCTACCTGCCTCAGCACCCCACATTAGCACCCCACCCCAAAGCAGGTGGTCACAGACCCAAGGCTCTGCCCACCTTGTCTTCCTGAGAGATCAAATGACACCAGCCAGCTGAGCTAGGCCCTGTGCTCTGGTGCTTCTCCTACTTTATCCTGTAGGGTTGGTAATGTCCTCATTGGCACCTGGGAAAGTGAGGCTCACCAGAGGTCAGGACACTTGCCCGAGGTCAAGCAGCTAGGAAGGGTGGGTCTGGACTTGAGAGTTTCTCTACAGGACTCTTCTGGTCAGGGTGAGGACAGGACTGGGGGAGGGAGAAGCTACCCTGATCTTCAAGCCCATGGGGCCAGGCACCTGCTGGTGTTAGAGACTCCTCACAACGGCCTGTGAAGGATTGACTACTGAGGTCAAAGTCACAGACAAGTCCATGGAAGGACAGGTCGTTGAGGGAAGCCCTGGAGCCCTCAGGTCTGAGAATGGAGAGACAGGGAGAGTAGGGACATTTATATAATGGAGCCATTAAGAAGGAGGTATTGATACGAAATGGGAACTGACGTATTGCCAAGAGAAAAAGGCAAGGCGCTGAGCATAGTATAATCACATCTGTGCAAGAGAACAAGGAGGTGCACACGCGGGTTGCACATTTCTGTATGTGCAGAAAAAACTTGGGAGGATACAGCATAAAGTGTACATTGGTGTTTACTTCCTTGGAAAAGTAAAAACGAGAAGAAAGAGAGCGCTTAGTACCCTTCTGTACCATTTGGAAACTATTTTCTTACCTGGATGGTATGTTGATTTTATAAACAATAAGGATTATTTTTGTCTTATTGTAGTTATTTATTTATTTTGGTACCAGGGATTGAACCCAGGGGCACTTAACCCCTGAGTTACATCCCCAGCCCTTTGTGTTTTTTATTTACAGTCAGGGTCTTGCTAAGTTAGCCAGGGCCTCACTAAATTGCTGAGGCTGGCTTTGAACTTGTGACCCTCCTGCCTCAGCCTCCTGAGCCATTGGAATTACAGGTGTGTGCCACGTGCCCAGCCTCCAAGACATTTTCATTACCCCAAAGGCAAACTCCTCTTCCATTAAGGAACCACGCCCCATTCCTCCTTCCCCGATTCTCTGGCAATCACTAACCTGCTTTCTGTCTCTGTAGATTTACCTGTTTTGGATATTTTATATAAATGGAGTCACATGCTATGTGGCCTTTCTGTATCTGACAAAAGGCATCCATGTCCATTTATCATGCTCTGTTGTAGCATGTATCAGTACATCATTCCTTTTTAGGGTTACATTGTATTCCATTATACATTTTTACCACATTCTGTTTATCTGTGCATCACTTGGTGGGATATTTGGGTTGCCCTTTTAGCAACTGTGAATAGTTCTGCTATGACTTTTCATATACAAGTTTTTGTCTGAACACCTGTTTTCGTTTCTTTTGGATGTATCCCTAGAGCTGGGTCACATGGCAATCCTACATTATACCTCTTGAGCAATCACCAAACTGTTTTCCACAGTGCCACACGATTTTACATTCCCACTAGCATTGTGCAGAAGGCTCCAGTTTCTCCATGCTTTTGCCCATGTTGGCTATTGCCCGTTTGTATATTTATTTATTTATTTATGGCCATGCTAGTGGGTGAGGGCTGGTATCTTGCTAAGGCTTTGGTTTGTATCTCCCTGATGGTTAATGGTGTCGAACATCTTTTCACGTGCTTTTTGGTCACTTGTATAAATCCTCTGGAAAAATTCAAGTTCTTTGCCCATTTTAATTGGGTCCTTTGTCTTTTTATTATTGAATTATAAAAGTTCTTTATATATTCTGGATATTAGACCTTTGTCGGATACATGATTTGAAAATATTTTCTCCCATTCTACAGGCTGTCTTTTCACTTTCTTGATAGTGTCCTTCCAAGGGCAAAGATTTTTTAATTTCGATGAACTCCAAATTATTGATTTTTTTCTTTTGTTGTTTCTACTTTTGGTAACATAAATCAGAATGCTTTGCCAAATACAAGGTCATGAAGGTTTATTCCTATGTTTTCTTCTAAGATTTTTAAAGTTTAGGTCTTTGATCCATTTTGAGTTAGTTTTTGTATTTGATGTGATACCAGCTTTATTCTTTTGCATGTGAATATGCTATGATGATTTATTTATTTATTTTGATGCTGGGGTTTGAACCCATGTGCATTTTACCACTGAGCTACATCACCAGCCCTTAAAAAAATTTTTCTTTTTTAAATTTTGAGGCAGGGAGGGTCTGACTAAGTTATTTAGGACCTTGCTAAACTGCTGAGGCTGTCCTTGAACTTGTAGTCCTCCTTTCTCAGCCTCCAGAGTCACTGGGATTATAAGTGTGCACCACCATGCCTGGTATAATAATTATTTTATTTTATTTTTTTTAATCCCTGTCTTTGCCGTCTTAATCGATGATCTCCAAATTTTTGTGATTATACATACCTAGGAGGAAATATGAGCCCATATTTTTAGCATATCCATATTTACTTATTTACAAAGTATATACATATACAACTGTACTGTTATCACATCTATGTTAAAAAAACAAAATGAAACTCTGTCAGTCTGTCTATCTATCTATCTGTCTATCTATCTATGTGTCTATCTATCTATCTATCTAACTATCTATCTATCTAGGCTGGGTTGTATCAACAGTGGTAGAACATGTGCTTAGCAAGTGCATGGTCCTGGGTTCAATTCCTAGCTGAGAGAGAGAGAGAGAGAGAGAGAGAGAGAGAGAGAGAAGCCGGCATGGTGGTGCATGCCTGCGATTCCAGCAGCTTGGGAGGCTAAGGCAGGAGGATGGCAAGTTCAAAGCCTGCCTCAGTGAAAGTGAGTCACTAAGCAACTCAGTGAGACCCTGTCTCTAAATAATATTCAAAATAGGGCTGGAGATGTGGCTCATTGGTTGAGGGTCCCTGAGTTCAATCCCCAGTAACCCCCCTCCAAAAAAAAAAAAGAGAGAGAGAGAGACAGAGAGACAGAGAGACAGAGAGACAGAGAGACAGAGACAGGAAGGAAGGGAGGGAGGGAGGAAGGGGTAAAACCAAATGTCATCTTTAGGTATACAGAGGATTGTTTCCAGGATCCCTGTGGATACCCAAATCTTTGGATATTGGAGTCCCTCCTATAAAATGGCCAAGTATCTGATAAAAACTATATACATCCTCCTTTACACTTTGAATCACCTCTATATTACTTATAATAATAAGTAATTATATTTACTTATAATAATAAGTACCGTGGGTGTGCCACAGTAAGGCAGAGGAGCGAACGCTTCATCTTGGGTCTGATTTCCTCTCTTGTGTGACACAGTATCTGAAGTCAGAGGGATGGGTGTTCCCCAGGTCCCTCTATTTCCTAGTTTTGTGTTACTATATTAGGAGCAAAATCCAGACAGACCTTCTGATCCTTTTCTGCTAATTACAGAATTCAAGGGAGGAACCCCTCACTGGAAGGATAGAGGTGTAGATGCACGGGATTTTTAACTTTTATTTTACTCATTTATTTTTTTGCAGTGGTGGGGATTAAACCCAGGGCCTTGTGCTTGTGAGGCAAGCACTCTACCAATTGAGCTATCTCCCCGGCCCAGATGCATGGGATTTTAACTGGGGAGAAAGGAAGCAACTGGAAGGGAATGAAAAGAAGGCAAGGGGGGCTGGGGATACACCCCGTGGTAGAGTTCTTCTCTGGCGTGCTGGAAGCCCTGGGTTCAATCGCCAGCACCTCATGGAGAGGGGAAAGGAAGCGACAGGAGAGATCAACAGGGAAAGACAATCCTGAAGGGGCCATCCTTTTTCTTTGAGAGGAGGTACGGTGATGGGCAGATGGGCAAGACATGCCCGGGATGGAGAGACCCAGGAGTGGAAGCCTCGCTCTTCCTCTTACCATCCATGTGACTTTGGCCAAGGGATGACACTTTTCTGAACTTCAGTGTCCTCATCTGTCATATGGGCATACTAATAATTAAAACTGCATCATAGAGTTAGCTGGTGAGTCACACAACAGGCAAAAGTGCTTAGCCTGCAATAAGAGCCCGACAAACAACAGTGATTTATATTATTGCCTAAGGCTTGTGGGGGGCCAAGTGTCTACCGCACTCTTTACCTATTTATCCATTCAACCAAGATGTAGAGTACCTACTAGGTGCTAGTCATACCCTGGGGAACAAGAAGAAAACCGTCTTTACTTTCAAGAAGCCTATCACTGAGGGATACACAGACATTAAACAAGTTCTCTCTCTCTCTCTCTCTCTCTCTCTCTCTCTCCACACACACACACACACACACACACACTCACACTCACACATTTTGGCAAGTGTTATGGGAAAAAGAAACAGAGAAAAGGAAAAAGGATAAAGGATCAAAGTGACAATCATGGAAGATCTCTGTGGGGACATGGTGTGGGTTTCATCTTCTGTCAGGTGATAATAACAGGAGGTGGGGGTGTAGCTCCATGGTAGAGCATGTGCTTAGCAGACAAGAGGCCCTTGGTTCAATCCACAAAATAATAACAACAACAACAACAAAATAATAATAACAAAAAGCGGACGATAATAAATGTGTCTACCCCAGTTTTTTGGGGAAAGACTAAAGGAATCAATGAATGTAAATTGCTTAGCTTGTGACAAATGGTAATTGTGGCTGTTATTGTTGTATGTCAGGTAGAGAGAGGTGGGCAGAGTGTGATAGCACATTTCTGTAATTGAAGCTACACGGGAAGATGAGGCAGGAGGATTACAAGTTTGAAGCCAGCCTGGGCAACTTAACAAGACTCTTTCTCAAAACATGAAAAGGGTTAGGGATAGAGTTCAGTGGAAGGGCAACTCTGGGCTCAATCCCCAGTACCACGATAAATAAAAAATGAATAAAAAGATCGAGAGAGGTGGACTTGGCAATAGTTAGTATATTTGACGCAAGTTCCAAGCATGCTTAGAACATCATGGGCATGTAGTGTTGAACTAATGAAGGAGTGAATGCACATTTCTCTCTCCATTTCCTTCCCTCACTCCTTCTTTCTTTTTTTCTTTCGTACTTCTTTTTTCTTTTCTTTTTCTTTTTTGGTACTAGGAATTGAACCCAGGGGCACTTAACCACTGAATGACATCCTCATCCCTTTTTATGTTTTATTTTGAGACAAGGCCTCACTAAGTTGCTGAGGCTGGCCTCAAACCTGTGATCTTCCTGCCTCAGACGCCCAAGTCACTGGGACTACAGATGTGTGCCTCCTTGCTCTGATATTTCGTTTGTTCGTTTGTTTTGTTTTTGAGACAGGGTCTCACTATGTTGCCAGGCTGGTCTCAAATTCCTGGGCTCAAGGGATCCTCCTGCCTCAACCTCCCAAGTAGCTGGGATCACAGGTGCACACTCTTGAAGTTTCTGATGAATGAGTTTTATCCTGCATCAGTTAACCAACACTGATTGAGCTTTAATGTGGACCCAGCAGACACTAGAAGCAGTAGTTGGGCAGATGTGAAATATACAGATGGGAAATTTACCGGCCCACTCCTCCATTTCTGCCTTTCTGATTCAGCTTAAATGCCAGTCTTCCCTTTCCTCTCCAATTGACTGCTCTTTCTCCCTCCCTTAAGCTTCTAAAGCTCTCTTAATGTCCTCATACTTTGTTTTACATAATTTGCCTTTTATTAGAGTGTAAATTCCTCAAGATCCGCCATCAGGTCTTATTTGGGTTGCGATATCTCTTAAAGTACCTGAAACAGTGGAAAAGGCATTTTGGATTCATGGAAAGTGAAGAGGCAAAGATGGAGACATCAAGGACTAGCTGTGTGACCCTGAGCAAGATACCTCTTTCTCTGGATCTCTGTGTCTCTACCTGTAAAGTAAGAAAAGGGCAACAGAGCCTCTCTATAGCAGCTGTTCTCAACCTTTTTGAAATTGGGACACCAATGCATGACCTTCCCCTGTGACACGCTTCCATGGACATTCAGAGAAGATAGTCTGAAGTCCTGTGTAACCCCAGCTCTTCCTCTCGCCCTCAGGAGAGCCTGTCCAAAGGCCAGGGAGCAGGAGTGACGTTATGGAAGGACATGGACTTGACTCTGCTATTACTCATTTGTTTCTCTCTTTTTCTTCTGTATTTGTTTATATTTATTTTTTTTAAAGTGGGGGAAGCATTTTGAAGTTTCACTAGAGGTAGTGGTTAAGAAAGTCAGGCCAAGCCAGGCACCATGGTACACGCCTGCAATTCCAGTGGCTGGGGAGGCTGAGGCAGGAGGATCATGAGTTCAAAGCTAACTTCAGCAACTTAGCAAGGTCCTAAGAAATTCAGTGGACCCTCTCTCTAAAAAAATATTTTAAAAAGGGCTGAGGATGGGGTTCAGTGGTTAAGCGCCCAGGTTCAATTTCCTGTACGAAGAAAAAAAAAAAAAAAAAAAAAAAAAAGAAAGAAAGAAAAGAAAAGCAGGCCAAAAAAGCTAAGGAGACCTGCCTTTAAAAATATTCTTTACCATTTCCAAGTGGGGTGTCCTTGGGCAAGTTACTGAAACTGTTTCCTCATATACAAATAGGAGGCCCATAATAGAACCAACCTCTGAGGACTATGGAGAAAATTAAATTAGATTTCTTTTTTTTTTTTTTTTTCTGGCAGTGCTGGGGATCAAACCCAGGGCCTTGTGCTTGTAAGGCAAGCACTCTACCGACTGAGCTATCTCCCCAGTCCTAAATTAGATCTTGCAGAAAAACTGAGGACCATCCTGAGAGGATGTCAAAGACTCATTAAATATCTACTTGTTATTTTTTTAAAAAATTTAATTCATATATGTATACATACATAGTTGTATGTGTAATGCCTTTATTTTATTTATTTGTTTTCTCTGGTGCTGAGAACCGAACCCAGTGCTTCACACAAGGTAGGCAAGTGCTCTACCACTGAACCACAAACCCAGTCTATCAATATCTATTTTTTTTTCCTTTAAAAATTTTTTTTAAAATTTTATTTGTTCTAATTAGTTGTACATGACAGTAGAATGCATTTATACATTTTGATAGATCATACATAGAGTGTAATCTCTCATTTTTCTGATTGTACATGTTGCAGGATCACATCGGTCATGCAGTCATATATGCACATGAGGTAATAATGTCTGTTTCACTCTACTGTCCTTCCTGCCCCCAGACCCCCTCCCCTCCCTTCACTCCTCAATATCTACTTTTTTTGTTATTAGTTACATGTTATATGGGACACATTAGACAATTGGGATACAATGTTAAAAACTAAGCTCTCCATCAGTTTCTGCTAAATTTGATCTTTGGTGGTTTTCTGTCCCAATCTCAATGGTCTTGAATGCCAATGGAAATAGATTTATGGATATAACATTCATTCTCTGTCTCTCCTGTTTTGGTTTTTCTATTCCCCCTCTCTCATCCTCTCTCCCTCAAAAACTTTATTTTTTTGTTACTGGGGATTGAACCCACAGATGATCTACCACTGAGCCACATTCCCAGCCCTATTTTGTATTATATCTAGAGACGGAGTCTCACTGGGTAACTTAGTGCCTCACTTTGGCTGAGGCTGGCTTTGAACTCTTGATTCTCCTGCCTCAGCCTCCCGGGCAGCTGGGATTACAGGCTTGTGCCACCGCTCCTGTCTCCCCAGCCCTTTTTATTTTATTTATTTATTTATTTTTTATTTTGAGACAAGGTCTCTCTAAGTTACCCAAGATGGCCTCAAACTTGAGATCTTCCTGCTTCAGCCTATTGTTGGGATTACAGGCATGTACTACCATAGCTGGCTGTTTTGCCTTTTGAATGAAATATCATTTTCTTTTTTACTGAGGCACAATTTACATAAGGTAAAATTCACATATTTTATTTTTATTATTTATTTATTTATTGTGGTACTGGGGATTGAACACAGGACCTTATACATGCTAGTCAAGTACTCTTATCACGGAGCTCTATCCCTAGCAAAATGCACAAATTTTAAATGTATAGCTTGATGAATTTTCATCTATAACTAAAACCTGGACTAAGATGCAAATTCATCTGTATTATTGTCCACATAGTAAACACCCACCACGTGTACCTACTGAGCTCTTGAAGTGTGGCTAGTCCAAACCTGAGAAGTGCTGTAAGTGCAAAATTAATTATTGGAGAATGTGAAAAACAAATGTAAAATATATCATTAATAATTTTACTTTGATTACATGTTAAAATGTCATGTTTTGAATATATTATTAAAACAAATTTTGCCTGTTTCCTTTTTAGTATGGCTCTCAGAAAATTTAGAATAACATGTGGTTGGCAACTTTGCCTTGGATCTTATTTCTGTTGGATTTTTTTTTTTTCCTTCAGAAAGGTCTCTCCTTTTTAAAAAAAAAATTGTTCTTTTTAGTTATACATGACAGTAGAATGTATTTTGGCCATTTATACATACATAGAGTATAACATTCTATTTAGGCTCCCATTCTTCTTCTCTCCTTCTTCTAAGCCAATATCTGCTCCTCCCTTCCCAAAGATACACAGTATTATGATTTTTCTTCCCATGGATTAGTTTTATCTGTTCTAGAACTTTGTATAAATGGTATGTTTTCTTGCATGTATTTTGTTTCATCTGGCTTCTTTTGCTCAACATACTGTATTAACAATTCATCTGTGTCATTGCATGTACCAATTGTTCCTTTTTAATTTTGTGTAGCATTCCATTTTATGAATGTATCATAGTTTATCCATTCTCTTGTTGAGGGACGTTTGGATGATTTCCAGTTTCTGACTATTATGAATAATGATGCTATCAATGCCTTCGAAAAGTCTTAAAGTAGTCTTGCTCAAATTATTATTTATTCATTTATTTGTTTATTTTTTGCAGTACTAGAGATCAAACTCACTGAGCTATGTCCCCAGCCCCTGTTGTATTTTATTTTGAGACAGGGTCTTGCTAAGCTCCAAACCTGACCTTTAAGTTGTGATCTTCCTGCCTCAGCCTTCTAACTAGCTAAGATTACAGGGGTGTGCCACCTGCCTTGGTTTAAAATTATTTTTACTTTGTTTTTTTTGATTGTTAAGATGAATCCAGGCTGGGCATGATGGCCCATGCCTATAATCCCACTGCTCCCAAGGTGGGATGATCCCAAGTTCGAGACCAAACTGGGTAACTTACCAAGACCCTGTCTCAAAATAAAAAGATAATAATAATAATAATAATAATAGCAAAATTTAAAAAAAAAAGGACTGAGGATGTAGCTCAGTGGTAAAGTGCCTCCTGGGTTAACCCCTAATACTGAAGAAGAAAAAGAAAGATGACGTCATACTTACAGAAACAAAATCTATGGTAATGGTTTGATGTGAATGGCTACAGTTGGCGTAAATCCTTCCAGACTTTTCTATCACATATGAAATCATGTATTATTTTATTAATAGAATTGTCACTTTGGTGGTTTCTCCCTTGGCTGATTGATCCCTGGGGATGCTGCCTAGCTCTCCATCCTTGTGATGCTTGTTCTAAAGTGTACAGAAAACTATAACTGGAAAAGATATAGAGATCACCCAATCCAAGGGAGGCAAGTACAGGTGTTCCTCAGTATCTAAGGGCAGATTTGTTCCAGGAACCCCACTAGTACCAAAATCCAAAGATACTTAGGTCCATTATATAAAATGGAGTCCCTGGGCACTCTGGCACACACCTGTAATTGGCTCAGGAGGCTGAGGCAGAGGATCTCAAGTTCAAAGCCAGCCTCAGCAACGGTGAGGCGTTAAGCAACTCAGTGAGACCCTGTATCAAAATAAAATACAAAATAGAGCTGGGGATGTGGTTCAGTGGTCGAGTGCCCCTGAGTTCAATCCCCGGTATGCCCCCAAAATAAAATCAATAAGTAAGTAAATAAATAAAATGTTGTATTTGCATGGAACCTACGCACACCATCCTGTATACTTGATATCATCTCTAGATTACTTATAATACCCAATACAATGTAAATGCTATGTAAATAGGTGTTGTTTTATTTTGAGAATAATGACGAGTTTAAAAAGGTCTGCTACAGTACAGATGCAATTAAGAAATACTTTGAATGCATGTTTGGTGGAACTCACAGATGTGAAATGTGCAGATACTAAAGCTGACTGTATATGGCACACCTGCCATTATTTCCTGATTACCTGCATCCATGGCAGGCACCCCTAATCAATCAGATATTTCTATCCTTGCCCAGCCTTAGCCACTACCAATCAGTAGAAAAACTGAAACCAATTTCCCATCTGTGGAATAATCTGGCCACTTTCCATTTTGCACATGAATAAACTAGGGCTTGGAGAGGGGAAGAGCCTGTCTCAAGGTCAGAGACTGAGCCCCAGGCTCCTGACTCTGTCTAATGTTTTTTCCACTGTATTCACTGACTCCAAAAGCTATTTTCCTGGGATTGCTGAAAACCAAATCTCTTGGGAGAGAGCACAGCGAGAAGACCCTGCCTTCTACCCAGCCCTTCATCTTTATGCCCTGCCTGAGTGTAGCAGAAGCCCCTGCCAACAGCCTGGCATCCCCTCCCCCACAGTCACCACCGACAGACCTGCGGTTTCAGTTCTCCAGGTCTGCAGGATCCGTTTCCCAAAATAAACATTTAAAAAAATAAAAAATAAAAGAAAGGAGGCCTGCTCTTAGCATCTTTGTCTTTAGCTTCTGAATTGCGGGATTATTAATCGACCAGACTAAATCAAATAGTTAATTACAGCAGAGAGGCGACTTCAGTTGCTGAAACCATAAAACTCCGAAAGCATGCCCCTTTTCACTAACACATCAAACTGGCTCTGGCTGTCATTGGAAGCGACAGTGAGAAAGTGAGAAAGTGAAAGAGTCAGCAGGTCTGGACCGACTGTGGGTGTTCTCAGCTGGGCAAGCAGAATCGAATCGTTTATTTAATTCCCTCCCCGCCAGACCAGGGGGGAAAGTGGAGGCAGAGGGTAGCATGATGTTTGAGTCAGGTAGAGTCCGGGCTCTGGGAGTGGTTAGCACAATGACCTTGGGCATGTCACTTCAGTTGTCTCAGTCTCTTTCTTCATCTGTAAGACAAGCATGTGAATAGAACCTACTACATGGATGGAAATGTCACACTGTACCCCACAGAAAGGTACAATGGCTGTGTGTCCTTTAAAAATAAAAGTGTAGGGCTGGGCCCATGGGCTGAGGCAGGCAGATCTCTTGAGTCCAGGAGTTCAAGAACAGCCTAGTCAACTAAAACAATAATAAAGAGTAGGGCGCAGATACACATGCTGTGATTCCAGCAACGAGGGTGGCTGAGGCAGGAGGCTTGCCAATTTGAGATTCATCTGAGTAACTTAGTGAGACCCTGGCTCAAGATAAAAAGTAAAAAGAGCTGGGTATGTAGCTCAGTGGTAGAGCACCCCTGGGTTCAATCTTTTGTACTGAAAAATAAATATATCTTTGGGGTTGGGGGAGTATTTTAATGACAGAGCTTGTACTTAGCAGGTGCAATGCCCTGGGTTAAGTCCCAAGCACCAATAAAGTAAAAAAAACAAATATATTGAGAGAGGGGAGTGGGGGAAGTACGAACTACATTGCAATGTTTCAATGACCCGGTTAAAAGAATTACAGTCATGTGCTGTATAATGCTGTTTTAGTCAACAATAAACCACATACAGGACGATGATTCCATAAGATGGTAACAGAGTTGAAAAAGTCCATCGCCTAGTGACATCATAGCCCTCTTAATATTGTAGCAAAATGCATTCATTACTCACGTGTTTGTGGTAATGTTGGTGTAAACAAACCTTCTGCACTGCCAGTTATATAAAAGTAGAGCATGTACAATTATGTTCACTACATAATACTTGATAATGATAATAAATGACCAGGTTGCTGGTTTATTATTTACTACACTAGACTTTTTTGTGTTGTTTTTGTTTTTTTGTTCTTTTCTTCTTCTTCTTCTTTTTTTTTTTTTTTTGGCACTGGGGATTAAACTTAGGGGCACTTTACCACTGACCTACATTCCCAGTCTTTTTTATGTTTTATTTTGAGATAGGGTCTCCCTAAGTTGCCAAGGATCTCTCTAAGTCGCTGAAGCTGGCCTTCACATTGGAATCCTCGTGCCTCAGCCTCCCAAGTTGCTGGGATCACACGCGTGTGTCACTGGCCTTATTATTTCTCTGTCTAATATTCTATGTTTTATTTTTGGTGCTGGGGATTGAACACAGGGCCTCACTCATGTTAAGTATGTGATCTACCACTGAGCTACATCCCAAGCCCTATCAAATTTTTTTTCAGTACTGGGGATGAAACTCAGGAGTACTCTATCATGGCACAACATCCCCAGACTTTTTTATTTTTTATTTTGAGACAGAGTCTTTCTAAGTTGCCCAGACTGGCCTCAAACTTGTGATCTCCTGCCTCCCCAGTTGCTGGGATTATAGGTGTACACCACTATATCCAGCCCTATCATTATTTCATTTTATTTATTTTATTTTTTGGTACTGGGGATTGAACCCCAGGGCACTTACCACTGAGCCACATCCCCAATCCTTTTAATATATTTTTTATTTAGAGACCGGGTCTCTCTAAAGTGCTTAAGGCCTTGCTAAGTTGAGGTTGGCTTTAAATCTCCATCCTCCTGCCTCAGCCTCCCAAATCACTGGGATTTTATATATATATATTATATATAAAATTTTATTTTATATAATATAAAATTTTATATATAATATATAAAATATATATATATGTTCAGTAGATGGACACAATACCTTTGTTTTACTAATTTATTCTTTGTGGTGCTGAGGATTGAACCCAGTGCCTCACACATGCAAGTGTCCTACCAAGGAGCTACAACCCCAGTTCCCTGACTAAGCTTTTAACAATTACTGTATTAAGTACTCAGTGTAAGGTGTGGGTCCTGAGGATGAGGATGATAGTAGAGAAAAATTCAGAGGCTTAGCACAGGATCTCTGCCCTTAAATAACTTTCTTTCCAGTATAGAACTGAAGTTCAAAGCCAGCCTCAGAAACTTAGCAAGACCCTGTCTCTAAATAGAATGTAAAAAGGGCTGGGGCTGTGTCTCAGTGGTTAAGCGCCCCTGGGTTCAATCCCCAGTACCAAAAAAAAAAAAAAGTGGAGCGCGTTGAACTATCTGTAATAATAGGTACATTATATGCGACTTAAATAATTAGATATTATAACGTTGTACTTCATAATGGAAAGCCTGGCATTAAACTTGACTTCAGGGCCTGGGGTTGCAGCTCAGGGGTAGAGCTCTTGCCTAGCATGTGTGAGGCTCGGAGTTTGATTCTCAATACCACATATAAATAAATGAATAAAATAAAGGTCCTTAAACAACTAAAAAATATATATTAAAAAAAACTTGACTTCAAACCTCATTCCCCCACTTGCTGACAAGCTGATCTTTATTAGCAAGTTTATCTTTCAATGCTACTGTTGCCTGGTTTGTAAAATAGGGTCTTGCTTCTTAGAGTTGAAAGGATTAAACTCATGCTCTAACACAGTGCTTACAGTGCTCACAGTGCCTGACACATAGTCATTACTCAATACATCTTACCTACTACTTACTTTATCATTTACTATATGACTTTGGACAAATTACTTACCTTCTCTAAGACTTGTTTTTCTGATTTGTAAAATAGAAATATAATATTTAAACATAGAATTGCTGGGAAGATCCCAGTTGACTTAGGAGGCTGAGGCAGGAGGATCACAAATTTGAGGCCAGCCTCAGCAACTTTGTGAGACTGCCTCAAAATAAAAAGGGTGGGGACATAGTTCAGTGGAAAAGTGTCCCTGGGTGCCCATAGTCCTTGCAAGAAAAAATAAAATAAAATAAAAGCATAGAATTTCTGGGAGGATAAAATGGGAAAATCCCTGAAAAGTGCTTGGCACTATCTGGTGTATGGAGAGTACTTAATAATTTCTATAGAATAATAATGATGATAGTAATAGAAGTTAAAGAAAGGTATATGGCAGAAAAGAGTAAATTAATTTTCTTGGATAGGCACTGGGAAAAGTGCACACTAGGCAAATTTTTTTTTTTTTTTTTTTTTTTTTTTTTTTTTTTTTTTTGGTAACACCATTATGGAGATAGGATTCACATATCCAATTTACCTACTTCAACATTTATTAGGAGATTCATAGAATTGTGGAACTTAACTATAATCAATTTTAGAACATTTCCACCTCTCCAAAAAGGAATCTGGACCCACCAGCGGTCATTCCCCATTTCTCCACCCATTTTCCCCTTCACCCCCAAACTCTAGGCAATCACCAGTTTACATTCTGTTTCTATTGATGTGTCTGTTGTGGATACCTCATGCAAATGGAATCATAAATACATGACCTTTAGTTTCTGGCTTCTTTCACTTGGCATAGTGTTTTCAAAGTTCATCTATAGTGTAGCAGGTATCACTACTGCATTCCCTTTTATGACCAAATAATATTCCATTGTTTGGAACTGGTGGACATCTGGGTTGTTTTGCTTTTTGACTATTGTGCATGATACTACTATGCATTTTCTCATACAAGTTTTTGGGAAGACATACTTTTCTTTTTTGAGGGGAGCAGGGGTACAGGGATTGAACCCAGGGGCACTTAACTACTGAGCCACAGTCCAGTTCTTTCTTTTATAATTTTTAAATTTTGAGACAGAGTCTCCCTAAGTTGTTGCTCAGGGCCTCACTAAGTTGCTGAGGTTGGCTTTGAACTTGCAATCCTCCTGCCTCCATCTCTTGAGCTGTTGGGACTATAGGCATGTGCCACTATGCTGGCTTAAGGCATACTTTTCAATTTCTCTGGGGTCCACACCTAGGAATAGAATCATCGGATCATATGATAATTTTTTTTTTGGTACTGGGGATTGATTAAACCAGGGACATTCTAACACTCAGCAACATCCCCAAACCTTTTCAAGTTTTATTTTGAGGAAGGTCTTGCTCAATGACTTAATCTGTCCTTGAACTTGGGATCCTCCTGATTCAAACTCCCAAATAGCTGGGATTATAAGTGTGTGCCCAGCTCATCTGATAACTCTATATTTAACTTTTTGAGGAAATGCCAACACTGTTTTCCGTAGCTCTGAACCATTTTACATTTCTATCAGCAATGTATGAGGGTCTTAATTTCTCCATATTCTTACCAACACCTGCAATTACCTATCTTTCTATTACATCCGTTCGAGGGGTTGTAAAGGGTATCTCACTGTGGTGCTGATTTGCATTTCCCTGAAAGCTAATGATGTCCAACATCTTTTCATGTGCTTATTGACTGCTTAGATATCTTTTTCTGGAGAAATGTCTAGTCGGGTCCTTTTCCCATTATTACTTTTATTTTTAGCCCAAGTAATAATTTTATTTGGGGCATGAAAGCACACGTGTTCCTGTGACATAGAATGGGGTTTACATTAGGGTCCTGATTCTAAGATAAGATTTTATTTCACCCTCTTTCATGGCTTCATGGGAAATAAATTAAAAAGGGAGGAAGACATGGTCTAGGCTGGGTGCTATGTTGCATGCCTGTAATCCCAGCAGCTGGGGAGGCTGAGGCAGGAGGATCTTGAGTTCAAAGCCAGCTTCAGCAAAAGCGAGGCACTAAGCAACTCAGAGAGATACCCTGTCTCTAAATAAAATACAAAATAGGACTGAGGATATGGTTCAGTGTCCAAATGCCCCCGAGTTTGATCCCTGGTACCCAAAAGAGAAAAAAAAAAAAAAGACATGGTCTGGAAGGAAATTATTACTGTTGTTGGCAAGTTGCAAAGAAAGGGGAGAGCTTATTCAAATTAATGTCATAAAACAGCACAGGGAAAAGTTCTCAGTTCCTGGTGTGGGCAGTGATGCTGGCTCCTTTCCACAGCAAGGTCTCACCCCAAATGGAGGGAGCAGGGTCAGCCTGCAATTTATTTATTTATTTATTCAGTGCTGGATATCTACCTACCACTGAAATACATACTCAGCCCTGAAACTGGTTGTTTGGACTGTCACAAGTCCTGAGGACAAGGGGATCCTCAGTTCAGTGCCTCCTTTCCTCCCTGAGGAATTCAAAGAAGGGAAGTCTGGGGCTGGGGAGGTAGCTCAGTTGGTAGGGTGCTTGCCTTGCATGCACAGGGCCCTAGGTTCAATCCCCAGCACGAGAGGGTTGTCTGTCACGGACACTGTTACTTGTTTGACAAAGTTGACTGGCTTTGTCTTCCATTCTGCAAGGCCCAGGTGCTCAGGGTGATATGAGCCTTGTTATACACCTTAAACCATTCCGGATGCTCATCTGATTTTGCAACCCGAAGGGGCATTCTTGTCATGACTCCCCCCAAGTCTAATGAAGTCTTTGAAAGGGGACTTCAAGATGGCATCACAGCCTTCCAGCTCATTCTATCCCACAGTGCTTAGGTTTGGTAGCAGCAGGTTAGTCTCCTCAAGATTAGCCAAGTATGGAGGTAGCAAGCAGCAGGTGGTACTACAAAGGGCAAGGGGGCTGGGTACACAGGTGCCACACCAGGGCAGAGTGTGCCCATTTTAATCTTTTGTTATTAGTTTGTATGGTTTTATATATTCTAGATACAAGTTCCCTATGAGATACACAATTTTCATTTTTATCTCCCATTCTGTGGGTTGTTTCTCTCTCTCTCTCTCTCTCTCTCTCTCTCTCTGGTATTGGATATTAAACCCAGGGACTCTGGTGCATACCATGCTAGGCAAGTTTTACTACTATGATACATTCCTGGTCCTTATTTATTTATTTTTTTTGGGGGGTGGGTACCGGGGATTGAACTCAGGGGCACTCGACTACTGAGCCACACCCCAGTCCTGTTCTGTATTTTATTTAGAGACAGGATCTCACTGAGTTGCTTAGCGCCTCGCTTTTGCTGAGGCTGGCTTTGAACTTGCGATCCTCCTGCCTCAGCCTCCCGAGTCACTGGGATTACAGGTGTATGCCACCATACCCATCCTTTTTTATTTTTGAGACAGGGTCTCATCTAAGTTGCCCAGGCTGGTCTTTGAACTTTTGATCCTTCTGCTTCAGTCTCCAGAGAAGCTGGTATTACAGGTGTGTGTTGCCGCACTACGTTTCTTTTCACTTTCTCGAAGGTATCCTTTGAAGTCAAAAGTTTTTAATTTTGATGATGTTCAATCGATCTAAGTCTTTGTGTTTTTTCCCCCTGTGGTGCTGGGGGTTGAAACTGCTGGGCCTTGTACATGCTAGGCAAGCACTTTTACCATTTATCTACACTCCCAGCCTGGATCTATTTTTCTCTTTATAGTTTTAGCTTTTACATTCAGGTCTTTGATTCATTTTGAGTTGATTTTTGTATATGGTGTGAGGTAGGGGTACAATTTAATTCTTTTTTATTTTTTGGTATAGGGAACTGAACCCAGGGGTGGTTAACCACTGAGCCACATCCCTAGACTTTTAAAATTCTTTAATATTTTATTAAGAGACAGTCTTGCTAAATTGCTTAGGGCCTTGCTACATTGTTGAGGCTCGCTTTGAACTCGCCATCTTCCTACTTCAGTTTCTTAAGCCACTGAGATTGTAGGCGTGAGTCACCGCACTGGCTAACTTAATTCTTTCACGTGTGGATATTCAGTTGTCCCAGCACCATTTGTTGAATGGATTATCTATTATCTAGGTATCCTTGTCAAAAATCAATTGACTGAATAAGAAAGACAGTAGAATGAATCAGGCATAACTTTCCTATGTTCTTATATGAATACATGACCAGTCAGTGTAATCCATATCATGTACAACCACAAAAATGGGAAGTTATACTCTATGTACATATGATATGTCAAAATACATTCTACTGTTATATATAACTTAAAAATTTTTTTTTAAATCAGTTGAGGGCTGGGGTTGTAGCTCAGTGGTAGAGTACTCGCCTATCATGCGTGAGGCATTATTTGATTCTTAGCACCACATATAAATAAATAAATCAATAAGTAAAGGTCCATCAACAACTAAAAAAATGTTTAAAAATCAATTGGCTGTAAAGATGAGCATTTATTTCTGCATTCCCAATTCTATTCCATTGATCTATGCCAGTACCACAAAGTCCTTTTATTTTTGCAGTGTTAGGAATCAAACCTAGGGCTTTGCACATGCAAGGTTGAGCTTCATCACCCACCCCAAGTCTTGAAGTAACTGAATTTGTATTGGACCAAATTAGCTGGATTGGGAAATACACAGTCACACAGCTTCCTCATGTTTTCATAATGCTTTAGTGTTTTTAAGGTGTTTCTATATACATGATCTCACATACTTCTTCCAGCAACTCTGAAAAGAAATGGATGCTCAGAAGGCTGAATGGAATATCCATAGACCCACTCAACCAGAAACAGCAGGTATCTTAGGGACAACCAGTAAGTCTTCTGACTACCAGTCAAGTGCCCTCATTATCCCTGTTGGTTAATTCCTGGTTGAGTCCACAAATTTGAGAGAAGGAACTAGTAAAGAGAAAAATATTTTTTAAAGTAGGGGATTGAAAATTTATGTCCACCCATATAAAAGCTGCATGTGTCTGTTTTAGCATCTTTTTTCATAATTGCCGAAATCTGAAAGCAATCAACAAGTCCTTTAGTAGGTGAATAGATATGCCAGGGTACATCCAGACGATGAAATATTATTCAGCACTAAAAAGAAATGAGCTGTCAAGTCATGGAAATACATGGAGGAAACTTAAATACATAATGCAAAGTGAAAGAAGCCAATCTGAAAAGACTATGTACTGTATGCTTCCTACTGTAAGATGTTCTAGAAAAGGCAAAACTATGGAGACAGTAAAAAGATCAGTGGTTGTTATGGGCTAGGGGAGAGGAAGGATGAATATGTGAAGCACAGAGAATTTTTAGGGCAGTGAACATAGTTCATGATGATACCATAATGGTGAGTGCATGTTATTTTGCATTTGTCCAAACCCATAAAATGTATACCAAGACTGAACCCTGAGGCAAACAAAGTGGACTTTGGGTGATAATGATGTGTCAATGTTTACCAGTTGTGACAAAATGCCACTCTGGGGATGTTGATAATAGGTGAAGCTATGCAAGCACAGGGGAAGAAGATATATAGAAAATCTCTGCACTCTTTGATCAATCCTTTTGTGAACCTAAAACTGCTCTAAATGTAAAATCTATGTTTAAAAAAAAAAAAGTGGAAGAAGTTTGTACAATGGACTGATTTTAAATGAATGGCTTGTAATCAACTTACAATAAATTTTCCCTTCTCCTGTACAGACAAGAACTGGTATGTTCTGGGTAATCCAGGGCTTTGCCTGGGTATTGCATTTTCAAAGAATGAGAACACAGTGGAATACTTTCAACACTAAAACCAAACATACTATAATTTGATCTTTAGTTTTGTTGTTGGTGTTCTTGAAGACTCTTCAGTATATTTTAAAGCAGTGCTTCTCCAAGAGTGGTCCAGGAAAAGCTTCAGGTATGGCATCATTGGACAGACTGCCTTGTTTAAAAACTGCTATTTTCAGAGCCCCCATCTATCCTGAGGCCACTGAACACCACTGGGTGATTTTTAAAATGCACATCAAGGTTTGGGAACCAGTTTTAGAAAGTGAAAGTCAAACTGGGAATATCAACTGTCATTGCACGTAAGAGTTGTAGATATTCTGCTAAAATGAATGCTCTGGATAACAGCAAATCTTTGCTAACGCCATCACCTTCCCTATGAGCACTTTCTGGATTTAAACTTGCATACCACCTTCTCCCCTATGCCTCCCATCTCCTATTCCCCTCCCTTGTCTATAGTACTTAATAAAACTATTTTTTTGCTCCCCCCCCCCATGTTGGAGATCAAACCAGGGCCTCATGCATGCTAAGAAAGTACTCTACCAGTGAGCCTAATTTATCTGACTCTTGTCTCTAGAAATTAAGCTTTGTAGAGTAGGGGCTGGTAATATAGCACCTAGGACAGTACCGGCGCACAAAAGATATACAATAAATATTTATGCCAAGTTTCATCATCTCAGTGCTTGGGCATAATATTATTGCTTCACTGTCTTTTTTCAAGAAGATTTACAAAGTTTATGAAGCAAATTATTCTTTTATTCTCTGAGTGATGCTTCCCTAATTCTGGAGTCTGGGCCATTTGCTCTGTGGATCATTTCCCTTGATCCTACTGAGATCCTCAGCTTACTAGACAGCTTCACTGTCCTGTAAGGGCCCCCCTAGAAGGACTTGTTGCCTCTACTGGGAACAAAGTGGACTGGAGCTGCCAGGTGGAGATAAATCTACAGGGGGAGGGGACTTCTCTTAAGTCCACCCACCTGTTACGTCCAAGTCCTACAACCAGGCTATTGACAAAAGGAAATAGATGCTTCCTCCTCTGAAGTCTTGAATGAGGATGCTAATAAATGAATCCCAGCGCAATCTACTTCTTAAACAGTCTTGGCTGGTTTTGAACAAATGACCCTTATCCATATCCTATCCTCCAAGCCACCTACCAATAGCACCAGCACACAAATCAATCTCATGGACATGTGGAGCTCCGCCCTCTCAGCATCTCTCCTGAAAGAACCTGAAGTTCAGACCTAGTGCAGTCAGTTCCCTAACACTGGGGGTGCCACCTGCTGACCCTCATCCGTGTCTCTCCCAGAACACACCTGATGTTGTGTGGAGATGCTAAGAAATGCCATCCCATCCCCAGTCCAGGGGATGCTGAGAAACTGGGAAAGATTAGGAGAATACAAACAGGAAAGAGCAAATTTGTTTGTAGTGCCATGCGCACAGGGTGCCAGGATACACCTGCTGAGCACTGCAGAAGGTCCCCAAGAAAACCATTAATGTGAGTCTCTCACATTTTAAATGTGTGGTGTTTGGGGTGGGGAGAGGGAAAGTGTACTAAGAGGAGGGGGATGGGCACGCTCCTAGGGCGCAAGGTTAGGATGCCTAGAGTCCCGTGGCACACATTAATAAAAGGTAGTTGAATACAGGATGGACGTGGAGGTAAGCAGCAAAGGACTTGTCACTAAGGGTGACACGGAGTTATAGTGGGTGGATTTAAGGAAGGGAGATGGGGAGGAATGGGAGGTGAGTTCGGAAGGAAGGGCATTTGTGGCACCGAAACCCCCAACAGAGAAAGGAATGGGCGTGGATGTAAGTTGCCTTAGCCTCCTGCTTTGACCCGGCCTCAGCCTGTTTCAGCAGGAAAGTGAGGGATGGGCTCGGATATGGAAGGAGCTATAAGGAGAGTGGTCTCCGGCTTCCATGGGAATCCAGAATGGACTTTCTCAAAGTTGTTCCCAGACTGGAGGGAAGAAGGTTTTGGGGTGGGTGGGGTGGCTTGGGTGAAACACTGGGGGATCCCAGAGTCCCTGAAGATGGGAGTGGGGAGGAAGGAGTTTGCCCTCATGCGGAGTAGCCTCAAAATGAGACCGACAGAGGGAAGTAACTCCAAATGTAGTGGGTAGGTAGTTCAGGTTCTTTCAACCGGAGTGGGTGGAGCTAGAACTCTGCAAAAGAGTGGGCCATTTGGGGGTAAGGTGCACCACCACGCCATCAGGATCCTAAACTGGACACCGGAGGCTCTAGGAGAAACTGACTTTTCTTCCCGGGCCTCGGTGGGGAGCGGGCGGTGAGCGTCTGGCACCCGGTTTCCTGAATCCAGACAGGAGTCTGAATGGGGCTGACAAGAGCGAACCAGGGAGTGAAGCAGCAGAGACTCCTCACACTGGGGGTGGGGTGGCGGAAAACTGGGAGCCCAGGCTTGGGGCGGAAGATTTGCTCTACAGATCACAGGGGCCACAGTGCAGACAGAGGGATTTGGGGGAGTTGAGTGGGATTCGTGCTCTGGACAGCAAGGGTCGAGGAAGGTTAGGGAGAAACTGATATCGTTTCTACCGGGGTGCTGATGGAAGCTTCCCACTCGGGACGCGAGGCACTAGGGGGTTCTCCAAATCCGATATGGGATATAGGGAGTGGGCTGAGAGCCGCTGAGGGGGGACTCTAAATTAGATTCAGAAGAAACTGGGGGCTCCAGGGCAGATTCTTGCTCCGACTGGGGTAAAGGATTCTCACCAGTTGGAGTGGGTGGGGATTTGGGGCCACTAGGGCTATCTCCTCCCCGACCCAGGGAGATGGGGGATCGCTTCCATTCTGGATAGAGGGGACCTGAGAGGGAGGACTGGGGGGGTTCCCGATCCGGAGCCGAGCTACCTTGAAGGCACCGGGAAGCGCTTCATTCCGGGAGGGCGTTCCCGCGGCCCGGCCCCCGCGCTGGTGTGGGTGGGGGGTGCGGCCGCGCCCTGGTCCCGGCCAGCACCAGGATTCGGTGTCTCTCTCATCCCGGGGGACCCGGGAGCCCGGCGGAAAGGGGGTCCCGGCGCCGCCGCCTCCGCGGGCGCCCGGGCGCGCGGGCGAGCGCGGGGCTTTATGCGCGCAGGGCGGCGGGGGGAGGAGCCGGCAGGTCGGCCCCCGGCGGGCCCTCCCCTCGGCCGTCCCCGCCCGCCCGCCGAGCGGGTCGGGGAGGGGGCAGCATGGCCTGTCCGTCCGGCCCCCTTCGCCGCGCTCCTCATCTGCCCCGCGCCGAGCGCCGCCGCCGCCGCCGCCGCCGCCGCTCCGCTGCCCGCGCCGCCCGCGGCTCCCGATGAGACTGACGCGCCCCAGCCCGGCCTCGCCTCCCCGGCCTCGCCGCACGACCCCTGGTACGGCCCGGCCCGGCCCTGCCCGGCGGCCTGCCCAGCCCGCGCCCGCCCCAGCCCCCCGCCACATGGCCGATCCGGTCGGGCCGGGGCCTCCCCGGGCCGGGCCCGCGCCCCTGCGCCCGGCGCCAGGCGCTCACGCGGGCCCTTTGTGTCTCCTCCTCCCGCAGCAAGATGGTCATCGGGGGACTCAGTTGGCAGACTACGCAGGGTGAGCCAGCCCAGGAGCGCCTACCGGCCCCGCAGAGCACCCCGGACCCCCCGGCGCCCCAGAACCCGGACACCCCCAGCCCGGCCCTGCGCCCTGCTGACCCCGGGCGCCCTCGTGCCCTCTTTCGCGCCCCGCCGGGGGGCCCCGAGAGCGCAGGGCTATCTGCTAGCGCGCACGGCCCAGCGGGTGATGGGGAGCAGTTGAGGGGTTCAGGGGGCATCGGGGGGTGGGCCGGGCCCCCGGGACCCGCCGGCGGCAGCGCCAACTCCGCTCGCACCTGCGGCTCAAACTTTTGTGAGGCGGCTCCCGGAGCGGCGGGAACACGGCCGGAGCCGTCCCCCCTCCAGCCGAGCTTGGCCCTTGGCTTCTCGGGGCCCCGGTGGGCGCCACAAGGCTGCAGGAGAGCCGGGCGAGGGCGGGAGGGGGTGCCGGCAATGGAGAGCGCGCGGGCAGCTTGGCACGGGGGCGACCGGGCTGCGCCGGGGTCAACGGGGGCAAAGGACGGGGGAGGGGGGAAGGGCGCGGGGCCCGGGTTGGTCCGAAGGCGGGTGTGTGGTTACAGAAGGGCTGCGCGAATACTTCGGCCAGTTCGGGGAGGTGAAGGAGTGTCTGGTGATGCGGGACCCCCTGACGAAGAGATCCAGGTGAGCCCCTCACCCGCTCCTCCTGCTCCCGGCTCACCCCCCTCCACCACTGCCACTCACTGCCTTGTAACCATCTGCCTCTCCCTCACTACGCCGCGCAGGGGTTTCGGCTTCGTCACTTTCATGGACCAGGCGGGGGTGGATAAAGTGCTGGCGCAATCGCGGCACGAGCTCGACTCCAAAACAGTGAGTGGCCCTCGGGGCTTTGGGGGTCCTTTGGGAGAGGGAGGCTGCCGGAGGAGAGGGTCAGGACTCTCCCCAGGGGACAGTTGGACGAGGTCCTTGAGGAAAGAGGGAATTTTCTGAGTAAGAGGTCTGCCATGCTCTGAAACTTTGTCACTAGAGTTGGGGGCAGAGGAAGGAGAAGAATCCCAGGCCTGCGATGAGATGCTACACCTCCTCCCCCCAGTATTGGTGAGGGAAGAAGTAGACACCACCTCCTCCCTATAAGTACTAATCTTGATGCCTCAGAGCTTGGGGTGGGGCTGGGTCCCTCCCCTATCCCAAATTGCGTGAGTCAGGGCTGCAATGACCCACCCGGTGGCTTCTCTGAACTCTAACTACTATTTGGCTCCGAGACACCCCCCCTTCCATTCCAGACCAATGGCAAAGCATCACCGAGTCCCTCTCCCTCCCCTTTTCTCTCCTCCCCCGACTTTTGGTCAATGAGCTCCTTGCTTTGTGTAGAAGACACGGACCGCTTTGACCATGAAGGGGATTTATGAGGAGGAAGCTAGCTAGGTTGATTGGAATAAAAAGAAAAAAAAAAAAAGACCTTCTCAGACTTGATCTTAGGAGGAGCTGTTTTGTTTGGCCATTCAAACTCCTGGAACATTTGCTGCTGTCCCACTGCTCCCCAGTGTCTTGGACCCTGCAGGGGGCGCTGGCGGAGGCTAGCTCAAGGGGAGAGGGAAAAGGAGAAAATCGAGGAGGGCCTTACTGGGTGATGGGGGTGTCTGTCTGCCAGGGGGCTGGGACAGTGTGATCTCCTCTCTCCACACTCCCCCATTCTCCCCCTGTCCCTGGGCCTCCCTGCTTGGGTCAGTCACTGGCTCCTGTTTACCTGCAACAATGGCTGGTTGTGCCCAAGAATTTGTTAAATTACCGCCTGTCCCCAGCTCCTGTTATCTCTGCCCAGTGGCTCCCACTCCTGCTCACAGTAATGAGCAAATGAGGCCAGGCCTCGACTTTGCGGGCTCTGAAAGGATCTTCTTGGCGCAGCCTGAGTGACCCAGGCTGGGAAAGGAGAGACAGTGGCCTATTGTTTTTGGTGATTATCTGCCATCAAGCTGCCTGTTCTCCTACCATCCCCTGTCCTCAGAATGCACTGATGGCTTCTGCTGCACTCAGGAAGCTGAGATTTAGGGACTGGGGCTGGGGACTGGAGGAGTGGAAGATTGATAGGGGTGAAGAGAGAGACAGGGAGGAAGGATGGTGAGATGGGTATCCTTAGGAGATTGGGACTCGCCAAGGGCAAGGGCTTTGTCTGTGTTTGGCATCTCTGAGCTGGGGAAGGGGGCGGGAGGGAGGTTTACTGTGGGGAATCTATTTTGGGTTCTGACTTTCACCTTTTATTTACTTGTTGGGTTTTATTTATGTTACCAGCCATGAGGCAGAGTGGAGGTGGGGTGTGTCAGGGATTGGGTGTGCATGGGTCTGGGGGAGTGGGTCTTGGGTACTGTCTCCTATCAGGATCTGTGTAGGGGAAGTGATTAAGGTGTGTTAGTGGCTAGGGAGGCTGCTTCTGGGAGAAACAGAAGGATGAAAATGTCCTAGAGGTATGAAATCAACAACAGACAGGGGCAATGGGAAGCTTTGATTTTCCCTAGAGCCCAGTGGGCCTTTGCAAGAGAGGAGTCATTGGCTTAGTGTGCATTGTGGAGGTTCCATCTCTGTGGGCAGATTCCAGTGGGAGAGCCTGCAGGATGTTGGTTCCTGGTCTGTGCCATTCAAGCAGAGGGAAGCCAGAGCCAGTTGCTTAGAATGAGGCTGAGTTTTGAACAGAAGGAACTTTGGGGAAAGATAGATCTTCTCTGGGATTGGCTGGTGAACTTCTGAATGATGTCCACCCATGCGGGTGGCAAGACACTCTGGCATGACCTGGCCTCAAAGGTCCTATGTTAATCATAATGGCTCGTGCCCTTGTCTCTTGCTATTTGTCGGCATGGCTGGAGTATCCAGGAGTACCCAGGTGCATCTTGATTTTTCCCTCTGGTTGTTCACAGCAGAGGGCAAAGGTGGCCTCCTGGTATAGCACCTTTGTTTGTGCAATGAAGGCCAGTTTACAAAGGGCTGCTTTCACCCATGTTATCTCATTTGATTCCCTACAGCTGCCCCTGGGAAGTATGGGTGTGATTGTCCCCACTTTGCGGATGAAGGAACTGAGGCTCAGAAGGGCAAGCAAGTTACCAAGATCACAGGCTTGGCAAGCAGCCCAAAGTTTCTAAGTCCAAGTCCCATGCCCTTTCATGTCACCAAAGACTGCACTCTGCCTCACCCTGAGCCTGGCTGCATTATCAGGAGCTGTTTGCTCTCAGAGGGCTGTTAGAGACTGGAGGGTATTGGAGAAACAACTGAGTCTATTCTTGGCAGTTATGAACTCTCATCTTGTAGCCTGTTTCAGGCAAAGAGTATTTCCATTTGCTAGGCCTCTAAAGTCAGAATCTCATATCTTACCTAGACAGGTATCTGCGTGAAGTCAGTTCAGAAAGGAGGGCCCTCAATATACCTGATACTTAAGGGAATAATAAGACTTGGTTGGCATTACTTTTGGTTCTTGCCCTGAGCTAGACACCATGCCAAGTGCTTTGTATGACTTATCTCAAATAATCTGCAGATGACCCTTTGAGGGGGATATTATTATTTGTCCATTTTGCAGGTGACCCTGAGGCTCAGAGAGGTTAAACAACATGCCCAGGGTCTTACAGCAGGGAAGCAGTGTGAGATTTGAACTCATGCTTAACTATTATGCTTTCCTGTCTGAGGCTGTTGTGGTTTCTGTCACCTCTGTGTTCTGAGATGAGAGAGGTCCTACCATCTGAGGTGTGATAAGCAAGACCCTGTCTACCTTTCCCTTCTCTTTTAGATCGACCCCAAGGTGGCCTTTCCTCGGCGAGCACAGCCTAAGGTAGGTGTATTGGTGGCTGGGAGGAGCGCTGTTACTGAGGGCAACTCTGAGCAGAAATTTCCCCAGCCTTCTTTTTGGTGGCAGATGCTTCTGGAACCTCTGGAGTGTTTCTGGATAAGTGGGGTGTGGGAAGAGGGGATTCTTCATGTCCTTGTTCTGTGGAATGAAGACACTTTGCATCTTCCCAACCTGCTCTGGAAAGAGGACTGCATGTGTGCAGAGAATGGGAAACCGCTCAGGGGATTCTTTGTCCTGCATTTGAAGCCAGTACAGTTTGGACCCCGAGTCTAATTCTGACCTCGTAGGTCACAGCCTCTTTGCCCAGAGCCTTGGCAGAGCAAACACAGGGCAAATTTGCCCTGCCCACTGAAGCTGAGCTAGAGTTGGGCCAGGGAACTTTCCTCTGACCTCCCAAGTCACCCTCCTACCTCTGGCATGAGGTGTGTTGAACTTGCAGACGGGGAGGAGAACCATGGGGGTCTGTCACCTGTTGTCTTTCCACTTAGGTAACTTTCCCTGGTGTTCTGGAGAGAGGGACAGTGTATACAGAAAATGGATTTCTGAGCAGTTGAGCACTAGAGCACTCAAAATTTGCGGTGCAGGGCAGAAGCCTCAGATTCGAGTCTAGGTCTCCTGGCAAGGTAGCCAGTTCTTAAGTCTTCCACTATAGGAGGGCAGGAGGAAGGGCTAACTTACAGGAAGTCAGGACCCCTGAGTTTGTTGACTTAGCATATGTCCTAGGACTGGGTGCTTCTCCATGAGATCTGTTTCCCCTTTATCAGAAGTTGGTGGAAACGAGGATGCTTTATGATTCTGGCCAGTGAATTCCATCAAGGTTCCCAGAACTTCTGCCAGGGTAGAGGGAGAGGAACAGTTTTAGGAGACAAGAAAGGGGCATCTCTGGAAAAGGTCCAGCAGAGGGCCTGAAAGCAATTATGGAGCAGGTATTCGAAGGAAGCCGCACCAGGGAGCACATGGTCGGAATTGGGTTAATTCCATTAAGCAGTTTGGTGACAGAAGGTGCTTTAGTGTTAGGATGGGGCTGGGAATTGCCGCGGATTAGCCATGCGCTCCTGGGGTAATTAGGACCATGTGTTCTTCCTAAAACAGGGCTGGGGCCACGGGGCTGCCAGAGGTTGGGCTGGGAAGAGGTTGATGAGGAAAATGTCGGAGTTAAGTTCAGGGAGACCCTGCAATGGCCTTGGCATCTCCCAGGAGGGCTGGTGGGGTTTTGGAGCTAGGCCGTGGGTCTGGGTCACTGACCCGCCCCCTTCCCTGTGTGAGTCCTTTGGGAAGGGATTTTTCCAGACATAGACCCCAGGGAGCGGGGCACACTCAAGACAGTCAGGATGTGGGATGCACAGCTGCCTGTGACAAGCCTAGAGGTGGGGTTCTAAGGTGGAGCTTGTGGGGGGCCTTCTGAGAGGCTGGGGCCACAGAGAGCTTGTCAGCTGGCATCCTGGCAGGGGGGCTCCAGCCCCTGCTGGTGGCGGTAGGCCACAGGCCTCAGATGCCCACTTTCTCCTTCCCTCCCCTAACAGATGGTGACTCGAACGAAGAAGATCTTTGTGGGGGGACTCTCAGTGAACACCACAGTGGAGGATGTGAAGCAATATTTTGAACAGTTCGGGAAGGTGGGTCTTAACTGGGGGTGGGTGCTTGCAAGGGCTGAAAATGCTGAGGAGTGGTCAGTAGCAAGCCGGGTCAGCCAGGTCAGCCCGATTCCTGCAAAAGGTTATTGGGAAGCTGTGTCCTGCAGGTGAGGCCAGGCCAACCCACCTTTTGGGCTCTTGGCCCATCTATGGGCTTCTGACTCTTGACATCCCCAGGGAGTGAAGCCACACAGTAATGTCCCTGTTGTTGCCCTTCTGTATTTTTCTCCTGCTTATCTTCATTCTCCTGAGGGAGGGGGTGCTTCTGTAGCCAGTTCAATCCAGTCACCCCTTGGCCTCCTGGGAGTTTGCACCTGTCCAGGCCATGGGTGGTTGTAACCATCCCCCCACCCCTTCCTGGAGGATGATAAGGAGGCAATAAATAAGAGTCCCCATCGCACTCAGTACCTTGCTTGCACAGGTGGAGAGCCTGGAGCAGGAGCTGAGGGGCTGCTAGGTACTGGGGGAAACTGAAGAAAGCACCCCCAAATTCTGATCTGACCAAGACTTTGCTCTCAGTTCTGGGTTGTATCAAACCTTAATTTGGGCGCCTAAGAAGAGGTAGGCTATGGAAAGATAGGCAGTGTGGCAATGTCAGACAATGGGGTGTCCCTGGAAAGGTGAGCAATATGAACTTCAAGGTCCTATGAGGAGATGGAAAGGGCTCCAAATCCCTGCTCTGGTGAGGTAAGAGGGCTGGCTTTGCTTGAGACCCAGGTCCCTGGTGTTTCTTTTAGGTGACAGTGGCTAGAGGTTGGGTCTCCACTTTCCCAGCAAGGCATTTCGTTCGCCAGCAGGCCCAGCTGGACGATGGCTAGAGAAATAGACTGTAAGCTGTGGCGGGTTGGGGGGTCCCCTGGCCGCGGATGCTGACGTGTGGGGGCAGAGGCCTCGGCTCAGGCACCTCCTTGGGGACCTGGGTCCAGGAGGCTGGGCAGGCTGGGCCTGGGCCCCAGAGGAAGGGCGCTCCTGGGAAGCAGCAGGCCCGGCTCGGCTTCGGCGGGGTGGTCTTTGTGTCTGAGCGCCGAGCATTAGAGCTCGCACTAATCTGATCCAGCAGCTGTGATTGGAGGCCGCCTGCCCCCGGGGCCGGCGTTGCCATGGCAACCGGGCCCCAGGAGAAGCCGTCAGCGGCCGCGTCTTTTGTTCGGGCCTAAATCGGCGTTGGCATGTGAAACCGGCCCGGGGAGGCCAGGGGGAGCCGGAGAATAGGCTGCCAGGGGAGCGAGGGGGGACAGCCGGGAATGCCAAGGGCCCCGCCGGCGGGGGCCCCCCGCCCGGATCGAGGGGCCGCCGCCGAGGGGGGAACAATGGTCAGCCGCCATGGCTGCCACTCAGGCTTAGCGGCCGCCGAACTTGGCGGCTCCCACTGGTCAGCAGGCCTCGGTGCGCCTCCCCTCCCCCCGCCAGAGCCCCCCTGCCCCCGGTTTCCCATGGAGACCAAAGCCTATTAAGGACACTGGGCCGGGAGCCTCCCTCACCTCACTGGCCCCAGGAGGGGACAACCGGTGGGGGTACCCAGGACCCCCAGCCACTCTCCTGCCTTGCTCCTTGCCCTGGCCTCAACCTCAGGTGCCCCACTGGGGTCGGTCCAGCCAAGGCCCAGGTGAAGGGTTGTGGGGGCACCAGGGATGTTGGACTGAGAAGGTTAAGTGGAAGAAGGTCGGAAAGACTGTGGACTTGGCCTGAATCAAATTTGTGGATCAGGCAAGAACTCCAAGCTGTAGGATAAGGAGAAAGGTGTGGCTGGTTCTTCTGTTCATTCACTCATCCATTCAAAAAATAATTAATTGAGCACAAGTCAAGGTGCTCAGCGGAATGGTGATCATGCTCACAGATGACACGGTCCTGAACTTGCCAGCCAGGGTGTTGGGCTGCTCCCTCTAGTGACCGTGGGCAAGTTCCTCCATAATAAAGATAATAATAACAGTTGTATTTATTCAGCACCCTACTGAATCCAGGGGCTGTGAGTTAAGAGCTATACATGCACTATCTCATTTAACTCCTTCCCATGCCCATTTCACAGATGAGGAACCAAAGTCACGGAGACCTAAAGCCACTTGCCCAAGGTTACCCAATCAGCAAATACAGGACCCAGGATTCCAGTTTGGGCCTGTCCTACTTAAAGCCTGTGCTTTGATCAAAACCCTTTCTGGGTTTCTGTTTTCCATTGCTTAAGTGAGAGATGGGGAAGATGTGTTTGAGCTCAGTGTTCTGTCCAGCTGATTGGGGATTGGGACTCAGAGTGGGCGGCAGGGAGGGGTGGCAGAGATGGCATTTGCTGTAGTGTTCTGGGGAAGGAAGCCCTTTGGGAGGGGGAGGTGTCCATTTCCTTCTTGAGGCTCTCCAGGAAACCCCTCTGTCTCCTGTTAGGCAGGGTACTTTCTTCCCCTCTGGTACAGGGGATGCTTAGGTGATGCCTAGGGAGAGCTGGAGGACCACCTTCAGAGTTTGCACTTTCTACTTTAATGAGGCAGGGATGGCCCCTGACTAGGGCAGGGTAAAGGGCTCGGGAAGTAGAAGAAAGGATGGGGTGGGAGAGAGGCTGTGCCCTGTGGCCTGAGGAAAGTTTTCCCTCACCCTTTGGATGACTGATCATTTGCTCGAGAATCCGGGGCTAGAGTGGGATGTGCCTGGGGAGGATCAGAGGCAGCCCCTGATTTTCACCAAGGGTGAATCAGACCTAGTGAAGAGACCAGGAGGAGACAGCAGATCCAGGCACAGGGAAGAAGGAGAAGGTGGAGCAGCCTCTGGCCCTTCATGTCTGAGAGAATGGCTGAGAAGCAAGGAGAGATGACTGAGGTTCAAGAGGAGGTTGGCTAATGGAGACCCTCCCCTTCCTCAATCCTTTCCCCTCCCCCAGACAGTGGGAGGCAAGCAGTCCAGGCACTGAACTCTACTTGCTTTAATTACAGCCTCTAGCTAAAGGAAACCTCAATTAGAGAAAAGATCTGTACTGGGAGAGGGGAGTCTAGTCTTGCTGTTGTCCTGTCCGCCTGGCCTTTTGCAAAAAAAAAAAGAAGAGGCTTTTCCTAAACCATCTCAATCTTGCTCCCATATTTTCTCCTCTAGCACCTGCCCTGTGCCACCTCCTCTCTGTCTTGGTGCAGGACTTGCTGTGTAACCTTGGGCAGGCAACTTCATCTCTCTGAGCCATTTCTTATCTACCCAATAGGGATTTCCCCCTGCAGGAAGTGTTAGGATGATGGGGAAAGTGCCAGGCACCTATTGGGAGCTTGATAAATGTAGGCTGATGCATTGAGAACCTGGTGACTAACTAGGGGGTGCTGTGGTGTCCAGTGAGTGGGGTTGCAGTTGGAAAGCTGTTCCCGAACAGGGAACAGGTTTAAGGGAAAGCCTGTCATGGGCAAGAGGGGAGTGGGTCAAGGGAGCCCCTGGTGTCTGGTGGATCCTCTATGGCAGGCTGTGTTTTAGGTGGATGATGCCATGCTGATGTTCGACAAAACCACCCACCGGCACCGCGGTGATTGTGTCCCCTCCCCCATCCCAAGGCTGGGTTCTGGGGCCTGTGGTCAGCCAGAGGGGGGTGCAGGTCACAGCATGCCCTTTGCATCTCCTCTCCTGACATCCTATCCCTGAGGATCTGCATCCTCCTCCCGGCCTGGCCTACAGAAGGCTTTTTGTCCCACGAGTTTCCTGTGCTAGAAACTGCCCGAATTGGAATCTGCAGAGCGGAGGACAGGCTTCCCACCAATGGCGCCCTCCGCCCCCTCCCTAGCCAGCCTCTGCCCCTGCCAGGCTTACCTTGTTCCTGGTAACCAGAGTTTAGGCCAGGTTGCCCCAGGGTCAAGCTGACTTCACAGCCCCAGTGCTCTGCCACTGTCCCCCAGCTCCTTTGGCCCTGAACCTGTGAGCAGCTGGGCCACACTCTGATCTGCCTGGTTATTTTTCTCTTAAGGACCTTCTGAGAAATTCCACTGTAGCCCCTGGGGCATGCTCATGAGGAGACAGGATAGTGTCTTCAGCTGATTCAGGGCTTTGGGCCTCTTAGTTTTTCTTGGGCCATGTGTGTATGCACGCACGCTCAGGCATGTGCGCATGCCTGAATATGTGTGTCTGGTCTGTTGGGGCAATAGCACGTTATGGAGTTGTAGGGTGCCATGAGTGTATAGGATGGGTGCCTAGGGGCGTGTGTGTCTGTGTACGAAAGTATGTTCAGGCATGTACACCTTTGTGTGAGTTTGTCCGTGGGTGTTCTTTTCTCCCCTCCTTGGTAAGCATCTGAGGGAGAGAGAAGGCATGCTAAGTGTACATCAGTCCTCTGTATCTGTAGTTTCTGTTTTTGGATTCAATCAACTGTGGATCAAAAATATTCAGAAAAAAATTCTGTGCTAAATCTGTGCAGACTTTTTTTTTCCTTGCCCATTTTGACCTCAGCCATGCAATATAATAGCTATGTACATAGGATTCACGTTGAATTAGGTATTAGAAGATGATTGAAAGTATAAGGGAGGCTATACAGGTTCTATGCAATAATTCATTTTATAAGGGACCTTGAGCATAGCACGGATTTTGGTGTCTGTGAGACATCCTGGAACCAATCCCCCTCCATCGGAGGGACAATTATATTCTCGTGGCAGCTTTGCCACTTTCAAAACTTGCTGTGTGACCTTGGGCAGGTTACTTCACCTCACTGAGCCTTGGTTTGCTCATCTGTAATTTGGGACTTGATACCCTGTCTCAGCTGGTAGTTGAGAGAATCCTAGGCTGTGGGCAGAGCCTTTCATTAACTCTCAGACACTTGGCCACAAGAGGATCTGTGGTATCGGAATAGCCTGGGGCTGGGTTTTGACCATGAGCCCTGGTTCTGACCCTGCCCTTGCCCCTTGTCCAACCTCTAGGGTTTGGGTTTGTCACATTCGAAAGCGAGGACATCGGGAAAAGTGTGTGAAATCCACTCCATGAAATCAACAACAAAATGGTAAGCTGAAATTGGATGGCAAGGTAACAAAGTGTAGAGAGAGCGGGGGCTCCAGGCGAGCATCCAGGGAAGCCCTAGGGTTCCAGAGGTGCGGTGTGCGGGTAGGGGAGGTGTCCGAAGTGAGCAGGGCAGAGCTGGTTCTCTTAGCTCTTGACAATCTAGACAGGGAAGCAGTGTCACCGGTTAACTGGGTTCCTCTCTGAGCCTCAGTTTCTGCATCTGTAAAATGGGAAGCCCATAATACCACCTCCATCACAGACTTGGTGCAAACATTCAGTGACTACTGCATGCAGAGCCTTTACGCAGGACCTTGCACAATAAGTGCTCCATAAATGGTAACTACGAATTAATAATAAAAGGCTCTGCTGGGGACTCACAAGAGTGGTGACCCTAGCTGGAGGAAGGACTGACCATCAGGTCTTGTTGCAGGTGGAATGTAAGAAAGCTCAGCCAAAGGAGGTGATGTCGCCAACGGGCTCAGCCCGGGGCAGGTCTCGAGTCATGCCCTATGGAATGGACGCCTTCATGCTGGGAATCGGCATGCTGGGTATGAGCTAGGCCTGCACCTGCGGCTTCTTTCTACCCGGAACTACTCCGGGGACTTCCAGGGGCTGTGTGGGTGTTGCATCTCTTCTGTGGTCTGCCCTCCTGTCTGAGTCATTGGGCGGCAGTGGAGGCCAGGCCTCTCTGTCAGGGCTGGCAGTCCTGCCCAAGGTGGGATGGTTTGGTTGTGGAGTGCTGCCCTCTCGTGGTAGCCAGAAGAATGGCCCAACTGCTCCATATTAGTTGATTCCTGCGTCCATCCATCCTTTCTCTTTCCATCCATCCACCTATTCAGTAAATAGGTGCTGAGCACCTGTATGGGCCAGGCAGTATTCCAGGAATCCCAGCCATGACTTTTCTCAGAGTTATGGTCTGTGAGAACAGACAAGTGAGAAAGAAGACAAATAGACTTAGGTGGACAGTAGGGTGCCAAGGGAGCATGGTCACAGGGAACTTGACCAAGACTTGGAGAAAATGGAAAATAAGTACTATTTACACTGAGCCTGCAGGTTGAGTCAGAGCCAGTTAGGGAGGGCAGGGGGAGAACAGCATTTGCAACGACAGAGGACGTGAGAAGGCAAAAGGAAGGCTGCCTCTCCTTATTCATTCAGCTGATTTCTATTCCTAATTATACATATCATGACCCTTTTGCCTTTATCCCTAAAATTAGAGATATTCTTTCTTTTTTAAATATTTTTTTTAGTTGTAGATGGACACAATACCTTTATTTATTTGTATATGGTGCTGAGGATCAAACTCAGTGCTTCACACTTGCTAGGCAAGCGCTCTACCACTGAGCCACAAGCCCAGTCCTGAGATATTCTTTCAGATAACCACTGCAAAAATTTATTTCATTCAGCTTTTGAGGTCAGGACCTGCCCTCATGGAGTTCTTAAGTGAGAGACGGGAGTAAGTGGCCACTGTCATCGTGGAGTGTTTGGGGACTGTGGGAGAACCAAGGGAGCCACCTAGACCCACATGGGAGTCAGGGAGGCTCCCTGGGGGAGGTAAAGGCTGCGATCAGTCTTGAAAGTTTAGCAGGGATCAGTCACAGTTTGGGCCTGGTAAATTTGAGAAAGCTCACAGTCTCCCTGTAAAGGCAAGATGTGCATAGAGGACAGTGGGAGGGGGTCTATGCCTGCTGTGGGGGAGGGGTGCACAGAGAGGCGCTCGGAGACTTCAGAGGCAGGGGCTAGAAGGTCAGGGTTGGGATTACAGGACAGGTGGGACGAGAGCACCCTCCAAAGGCAGCACAGTCTGGGGCTGGGGAGATGGCTCAGTTGGTAGAGTGCTTGCCTTGCAAGCCCAAGGCCCTGGGTTCGATCCCTAGCACCACACACACACAAAGGCAGCACAGTCTTCTCTTGAAGCTTTTTTTTTTTTTAAACTTTTTATTTGGTAGTAACTCCAAACTCTCAGGAGAGTGGCAAATACTAGAATAACATAAAAACATAAAAGAACATCCATGTACTGTTGTATCATATTCACCTGTTACTGTTTGATCCCATTTGCTGCATCTGTCATTTTCATTCTGTGCATGTGTGTTTACACATAGTATGTGCGTGTGTGTGTGTGTTACATGCCCATGTGATATTTCCCTGGATCATTTGAGGGTAAATTACACATGTGAGTCGTTTACCTTTTTCCCTAAGATTAGAGATGATCTTTCACATAACCACAGTATAATTGTCAACCTCATCAATTTATATTGATGCAGTTATTTTCATTTAGTGCGGGGATGTGACTCTGTGGTAGAGCACATGCCAAGCTTGTGAAAGGTCCTGGGTTTGATCCCTAGCACTGAGGGGGGAAAATTCATCTACTCTATCTTCTGTTTTTTAATTTTATCAATAATGCTTCCCCCCACCCCATACCCAGCATGGAACCCCGGGTGCTTTACCACGGAGCTACATCCACTCCTTTTTTATTTATTTATTTTTTCTTGCTGAGTTGCTAACGGTCTCCTTAGTTGTTGAGGCTGGCCTCAAATGTGTGATCCTCCTGCCTCAGCCTCTCAAGTCACTAGGATTACAGGTATGCACCACCATACCCTGCCAATGGTGCTCTGTATAACATACTAACTTTTGTCCCCCAGAACAAGATCTGGACCAGAATCAGATTTCGAATTTAATTTTCCTGTCTGTTTAGCCTCCTTTGATCTTGTACCTTGAGAAAGGTTTTTTTGTTTTGTTTTTTTTGAGTATTTCTTGAACTGATTTCACCCTCATTTAAAAAGAAAACCTCTAATAAGTAGTGAGATTAGTGGTTAGGAGTATTGGAGCCAGTCAGACCTGAATTTGAATCCCAGCTGCACCATTTTTACTAACTATAGGATTTTTCTTTGGGAAGACAGAAAATCAGCCCTTGAAGAAATCATGAGATAAGTTCAGACAGTGATCACCAGTGCTATGAAAGGGAAAAAACCAGGGTGACTTGGTAAAGATTATAACTGCTGGGACGGTGCACTCCTGTGGGAAGACCTCTTTGAGACTTGTACAATGAGGACTCAGTCATGCTCATCTGGGGAAGAGTGTTCCAGGCATAGGCAACAGCATGTGCAAAGGCCCTGAGGTGGAGATGAGCTTGGATTTGAAAAACAATAAGGAAACCAGTGTGGCTTAAGCAGGGAGAGGGGGAGCGGGAATCAGAGCATGAAGGGCTTTGATAAGGGGTTTAGAATATTCTGGGCTAGTAAATATCACCTCTCTGAGCCTGAGTTCCCTTGTCTATAAAATGAGGCTTTTGGGGCATGGTGGTGCACACCTGCAATCCCAGCGACTCGTGAGACTGAGGCAGGAGGATGGCAAGTTCAAAGCCAGCCTCAGCAATTTAGCAAGGCCGTGTGTCAAAGGAAAAAAAGAAGACTGGGGATGTGGTTCACTGGTTAAGTGTCACGGGGTTCAATCCCAAGTACCAAATAAGTAAATAAAATGAGGCTATTAATAGTACTATTTGCTTTTGAGATTTAATGAGATCATAAAGTATACACTTCTTAGCACAGGGCTTGGCATTCTGAAGGTACTTGGAAAGCATGACTGAGGATTATTCATGATAACAAGGTGTGGGAGGAGGAAGTGATTGGCTCAGATCCTTCCTCTCCTAGCAGGGTCTGAGCTGTGGGTACAGCATCTGACGCTGCCCCTTTGCCCCATCAGGTTACCCAGGTTTCCAAGCTACAACCTATGCCAGTCGAAGTTATACAGGCCTTGCCCCTGGCTACACCTACCAGTTCCCCGGTAAGTCCTGCTTGGTGTCCTTCTGTTGCTAGCATGTCCCCGGTTCCCAGGTAGTCTGACTCCTCAGGGTGGTGTCTGGGGTGCATGGCTGGGGGTCTGCCTGCTGGAGGCTTGGAAGGAAGGGCATGTCTGATGAAGGAGGGTCTTCCCCCACCCGCCCCTTCCCCAGAAGCTGGGGACAGAGGCTCCTGCTGTGGCCCTGCATGGCACTGTTCTCTCCCAGGTCCTTCTCTGCCTGCCTCCTGCCTTCTGTACCCCCTCTCCCCAACTCTGGGGTTGCCACTTCCACCAAAGAGGACACCAGGTTGGCAGCAGGGTCACCCTCCCTAAGGATCATTGTGCATTGTGCCTTCAGGGACGCACTTACAATGACCAGGTGTTCTGCGGAGCCCTTTCAAGGTCACACAAGCCCTCTTGAGACTCTAAATGCCAAGAAACAAATTAAAAGCATTATAATCACCACCTTGGTTTGTGATTCAACATAAAGGTAACACTAGACCTTGAAAAAGGATCAGGAAGCCCAGCAAAGTTCTGGACTATTCCATGATGACTATTCAATTTGTTTTTGAAATATCAAATGTCAAACTTTTGCAAGGCAATTTATTTGTTTATTATTTAGTTTTGCAGGGCTGGGGATGGAACCTGAGACAACTGGTCTATCACTGAGCTACACCCCCAGTCCATTTTTGGTCCTCTTTATTTGAAGGGTTCCTAAGCACTTGTATCCTCTGCCCCTTGGGCTATGATTTAACTTGGAATCCTTTATATACATTATGTTGTCTAATCCTCCCAATAATTCCATGGGAGAGATGATTATTCCCATTTCATAGATGAGAAAACAGGTTTGGAAAGGAAAGGGTTGGGGTTAGGGTTATTTTTCTTAAAGCTGCCTCTGTAGCTCTCTCCTCCCCATTAGAGAGAGAGAGAGCAGAGGATTCTGGAAGGTGTCTTTGGTTCCATTCTAAGCCTTTTTTTTTTTTTTTTCTTTCTCTCTCTCTTTGGTGGTGCTGGGGATTGAACCCTGGGCCCTTTGCATGCTACCTGAGCACTCTCCGCAACTCCTTTAAAGAAGTACCCAGAGTCTTGGCGCCAGCATTGCCCTGAGCCTAGGGTTTAGGTGGCAACTCTACCTGTGTTCTCTCTCCATTTCTCTGCTTTGTGTCTCCTTTCCCTCCCTTCCCTGCTGGGGACTCTCTTTCCCCATCCTCAGCTCTTGGGTCCTGTGCATGGCCTGTCCCCTCACCCAGTGTCCCTGTGGGTACATTCGTCCTCCCTGGGCCATGTCTGAGGGGCCTCCCATACTTCTTCCTAAGCTGTTTTACGTTTCATTTTAGAATTCCGTGTAGAGCGGACCCCTCTCCCGAGCGCCCCAGTCCTCCCCGAGCTTACAGGTCAGTCGCTCGGATTTCGTACATCTCATAGGCCACGTGGGGAGAAAGAGGAGGGCCCACGGACCTTCCTGGGGAGAGCCGGTGGGACTCTTTTCTCCTGCCCACCAGCCCCCTGGCTGGGAGGACACAACAGACTGCGCCTGGGCACTGGCCAGTCTGTATGGCTACGTTGCCCTTAAGGGTGGGGTATAGGGCCAAGCCAAACAGATGGAGGCAAAATCGCTCATTCACCCATTTGGCAAATATTTACCCAGCACCTCCCGTGCGCCAGGCACCACAGAAGCTCTGGGATCCAGCAGTGAAGTGGCCAGGATCGCGTACTCAGAGCCGAGCGGGCCCTGGCGGGAAGGTGGGGGAGTTCTGGACCTGCGTGGTGGGCATGCCTGCGCTCCGTGCGAGCCCGTCCTTGGTGGAAGGGGACGCACACCCACTACTCGCCCATCTCCTTTTTCTAGAGAAGCCAGAAACCCACCTTTTGCTTTCCTATGAATTTTTCGATCATTTTAAAATACTGACAACAAATTCCAAATGATCAAAATAGCCCGGGGCCAAATGAAACCCATCCAAGGGCCAAATCTGGCCCTAGGTCTGCCCGTTTGTCACTGCTGGGAAAGTTGGATGGAGGTGCTTGGCCATTGGGGGCCATCTCTCCAGCTGGAGCCTTCACTCCAGCCAAGCAGCTCAGCTGCAGAGCTGGGCGGGCCGAGGGGGTGGGCTTTGTACACAGGAGGGGGCTACAAGGGGTTTCTCTGTCCCATCTGCTTCTACCCCACCCCACCCCTAGACTCTCCCCTATCTTGGCCGTGTGTGGAGGATGTGAGCATGGATGCTGCTTTAGTGGAGACCTTCCTTCCAAGGGGTGCTCAGGGTTCCCCCAGGAAGAGGGCGGGGGAAGAGAGACAAGGGATAAAGGAAGGGGAGGGAGGAGAGTCCTGATGGCGGAAGACACAGTGGCTCTACCTTGAGCAGAGGGGTGTTGACAGCAATCGGGAGGAGGGCAGTTCCTTTCTAATTCAGTAAGAACCATGCATTGAGGACCTACTATGCGCGGCATGTGCCAGCAGACAGGGACAGAAGAGAGCCAGACCCTGCTCTCACAGAGCATGTGGGCTAGACAGGAAAGCAAATGGCATACAAAGAAGTCATTGTTTACAGTTGTGATAAGCACTGGCTAAGGTTGGCCATTCTCTGCCTTCCCTCTGTGGTATGGGCCAAAAAACAGACCTCAGCACCCAGTCCCCAGCCCTGCCCCTGGCAGACCAGACCAAGAGGTGTCCGCTTTATTGTTATCTTGGCCAGGGAGGAAGTAGGTTCTGTGGCTAGCAATTCTTGGGAATCTAGGGTCCGAACTTTTCTCTTGTCGTGGAGAAAAGGGGACTTGGATATTTCCTTCATGTATTCAGTACATATTTCCAGTGCTGATGCTGGCCCTGACCCTGGGGACACTACAGTAAATAAATCGACAAGGCCCCTGTCTTCTGGGAGCTGATACTCTAGAGGTAAATGAGGGTGAGAAGTTCCCCAGGGAAGACAGAGCAGGGAGCTGTCCTGAGGGGTTAGGGTTGGCCAAGGCACTGCCTGGGGGAGGATGGTCAAGGAAGCCTTCTCAGGAGGTGACTTCTGCGTGGCAAGGAACCAGCTGTATGAAGGGGTTGGGAAAGATTTCTCCAGGATGCAGGAACTACAGTCTTCATTTTGAATCTCCCAGTCCAATGACTTTGCCAAGGATTCTGGGGGGCCTTGTCTGGATCCCTAGCCCCAGGTCTGTCATTTCAAGACCAGAGTCACCCAAACAGCCCCAAGGGGCACTTTTGTGGGGGGAAGTGATGGCCTAAGGCTTGCCAAATGCAAATCCTGAAAGACCATTGCTTGACAGGGGTTGGAGCCCCTTCTGGGGCCGCAGTGGGGATACTCACCTCAGCCTCAGGGAGTTCCCTGCTCAAGCCAACAGGTTATTTAAGCAGAGGTCACGTCTGCTCCTCCAGCAGACAGTTATTAAATACCTGCTGTGTAGACGGAAAGGTATGAGGTGTCTGGGTGGGGGTAAGGTAAACAGACAAGGGAAGAGCCAGGTCCCTCTGCAAGGTCCCTGTGCCTGAGGAGAGTTTGACTGAAAAGAGGCTCAAAGAATTTGGGGAAGGAGTGATTTACTGACTGGGTGGCCAGGGAGGCCCTGAGGGGCACAGCAAAGCTTTGGCTTCCGCTGGAGTCTGCCCTCAGCCTACTCCACGGGGAGTTCTGGAGCCCTGATGCACCAGAGTCGATGGCAGGCTGGGGCATTGGGCCTGGCTTTCTGCATCCCCACCCAGTCAGTCACTGGCTGGGAAGAGGGACATAACCTTCTGGTCACCTCTGGGCTACATGACCTGTGTTGTACCAAGGGTGCTAAGGAGAAGGGGCATCCGCACTGAATGCTCACACAGCTCAGGGGGCCACCCTCTGTGAGCCACAGGTTGCTCCAGTGTATCGTTTGAGTCTCGGGGGGAAACTGAGGCTGAGCTGCTTGCTGGGAAGCTTTCTTCTTTCCTGCCTTTTTTCTACCCATCACATCAGGGCATGGGATGGTGGCCCAAGGTAGCTTCGTGTGCCTTGGCCTTGGGGATGCACTGAGACAGGGTCAGGAGGAAGAGCCTCTGCCCAGAGGTTGGGGGCCTCCTTCATCCCTCGCTGCCCCTCTCTGGCCACGCTGAGGTGCTCAAACCTTTTCTTTCAGCCATTCCTCTCACTGCTTATGGACCAATGGCGGCGGCAGCAGCGGCGGCAGCTGTGGTTCGAGGGACAGGTGAGGCCTTCTGGGGTTGGAGTGCAGGGAGCAGAGAATGGCAGTGAGGAGATGAGGTGGCTGCTGCTATCCCTTGACAGAGGGACTGATTTATTCACTTAAGTGTTAACTGAGTACCTACTCTGTACTGGGCTTGGGTGTTGTACCCGCACAGTGAGCCAGCCAGGATTGACACTGACAGGGCTTCTGCCCTCTGGGGCTTACAGGCTGTTGGGGACAAGGCCATAACACCAAAGGATGCTTCTGCTCTGGGGGGAGTCAGGTGCCAGAGGGAGCTCCCAGCTGGGGCTTCTGAGGAAGGTCAGGAAAGGCTTCCCGGGCCAAGGGCCTCTTGACTTGAGATTTAAAGGCCAAGAAGAGGAAAAGGGTTTCTAGCCTGGGGCACAGCTTGTGCAAAGGCTTGGAGGCCAGTTGCATGGGGAGAGTGCAGGAGTCGGGAGGGGGGCAGTGAAATTTCAAGCAGCAGAGTGACAGAGGTCAGGTTTAGAAAATGCACGGGGCTGTGGGTTGGGGACAGGTTTGAAGGGGCTCAAGGGGAGGCTACTGAGCGAGCAGACAGGAGGTGATGGGGGCCAGGGGTCGGGTGGCGGGTAAAGGAATGTGGAGAGATCTCCATGGGGTAGACACATAGGATTGCTGGGATGCAGGGGTCAAGGCCGGGGGGGAAGAGTTGGGTGGGGTGCCATGGGGCAACAGGGGGCACCGGGGCTATCACCATCTTCTTTCTGGGTTGCCAGGCTCTCACCCTTGGACGATGGCTCCCCCTCCAGGTTCAACTCCCAGCCGCACAGGGGGCTTCCTGGGGACCACCAGCCCTGGCCCCATGGCTGAGCTCTATGGGGCAGCCAACCAGGACTCGGGGGTCAGCAGTTACATCAGTGCCGCCAGCCCCGCCCCCAGCACCGGCTTTGGCCACAGTCTTGGGGTGAGTGGCCAGGTCTGGCTGCCTCCACCTCATTTGGGAGACCCCAAAGTGAGGGAGGGAGAGGTGTTTGTCTTCTCTGGCAAAAGGTAGGGCAAAGAGAGGATGGATGGAGAATGAAAGTGTCACTCATGGGGAACAGTGGAGGACAGCACTGGCGTAGTAGACGTTTAATCATCACCCTGTGTATGTCAGCACTCGGTGGGCTCCGAGGTGTGCCCGTGGAGTCACGCCATCTCTTGAGATTAGAGTCTAGCTCAGAGGTGTCCTAGCATTAACCAGGGTGCTCAGGTTCCCAGGCCCTGCCTTGGAATCTTTTGACCAGTCTACAGTAGGGTAGAGAAGGATTGGTGCCTCATCTGGGGCTTCCTGTGGGAGAGAGAAGGAGCCCCTAAACTTTCTGCATTTCCCCCAAGATTCTAGGAGCCTAATTCTTTTCTTTTCAGGGTCCCTTGATTGCCACAGCCTTCACCAATGGGTACCACTGAAGCAGGGGACAGGTGGCAGGAGGTGAGAAGGTGGGAACAGGTATGGGATAAGGGTGGCACTGGGGAAGCTGATCCTGGTTGATCCCATCTGGGACACAGATCCTGTCCCTGTCATCACAGAACCATAGTCTACTGGGGAAGACAGTCGTTTATTCTAGCAGTGGTGCATGAATGTAGGACAAGCTGCTCAGCCAAGCATGTTGGCACACTCCCAGCGACTCTGGAGGCTGAGGCAGGGGGATTGCAAGTTGGAGGCCAGCCTGGGCATCTTAGCAAGACACTATCTCAAATAAAAAGGACTGGGGAGCTGAAGAAATAGGTCCTTTGGGAGAGCACGCCTTGCATGCCCAGGGACCGCGGTTCAAATCCCCGGCCCCTCAAATGAGGAAAAAAAAAAAAAAAATCTACAAAAAAGGATGGGAATGTAGCTCAGTGGTAGAGTACCCCTGAGTTCAGTCCCCAGTCCAACAAAGAAAACAAAATACCCCCAAACTGCAAATAATTATAATGCCCATCAAAAGGAGAGTGATTAGATACATTAGTGTACCTACATCGGGGTATTGCACAGCTATAAAATAGAATACCCCTGGCACATGGGACTCTGCAGTCATCAGTGTCTGTGGGGATGGTGGGGCCCCCTGTGAATTGGTGATATTTCATTCTTTACCTCTTTCATGCAAATATCTGTTAAGCCCTATTCTGGGGTAGTGAGATGAGGTTTTCTCTCATCCCCCAGACAAAAGTGAAGCAAATAAGTGGGAGAATCCTAAATAGCGTATGAGGGACTCTTTTAGGATTCAGAGGTGCCCCCTGAGAAGGTGACATTTGATTAAATCCAGCCACTCTGAATCTGGGGAAAGCAGTCTGGACGAAGCTCTTCTGCAAGGGGACTGAGGGAAAGGGTGTATGTGTTCTAGGGACACCCCCACCCCATAGGGACCGGCAGGGTCAGAGGCCCCTATAACCTGCCAATGTCTTCCCAGCGCCCCAGCCTGCAGCTGACAGAGGACCACGAGTGAGCCAGCGAGGGGGTGGGGACACCTCAGCCGCAGCCGCCGCCCCCTCCCCTTGCAGCGACTCGGATGCTACTGCCTGCCCCCCACTCCCTGGGCCCCGGCCCCTGCCCTGCTGCCCCGACATCCGTCTGGCTCCCCTACTAACCTCCCCTTCTGCCCTGACCCCTCCCACCTGCCTCTCGCCCTTGCCCGCTTTTATTTATTTTGGATTAGCCGGTCGCCCCTCCCCTGTGGCCCTCCCCTCTCGCGGCCCCTCCTCCCGCCGCGCCCTGTAGGACACGCCCCCAGGAAGGCTTTTGTATTTGTGCATAGCTAGAGTGAGGGCGGAGGGAGCCTGCCACAGGCCGCAGCCCCTACCCTTGTTTTTTATTCTGATTTTTCCCTCCTCTATTTGTTCCTTTTTTTTTTTTCTTTTTTTTTTTTTGTTAAGAAACCGTTTTTAAACTATTTCTAGGTTTGTGAATGTGAAGCCCCAGGCCGCAGGGGGCAAGGGGCCAGGTGCCCCCCACCAGCTGAGAACAAAGTGTCTATGTGGGTGTGGCCCCTGGCCGCCTCCCTCCAGCCCTGGAGAGGAGGGCAGGGCTGCGGGTAGGCCAGGCCGAGCCCCTGGAACCATCCCGTCCTGTATCATATGTAAATACTGTGAGGTGAAGCCCCCACCCCTCTCTAAGACCCCTTGGGGGTGAGGGCATTGCCCGGACCCCACAGGGCAAAGGCCTCCCCCACCCCCCTTCTGTCCCCTCCTCAGACACCGTTACTGTAAGCTTGCAGGCCTGGCCTGGCCGCAGCAGGCCCACTCTCTCAGGCCCTCGGGTCAAGGCCTTGGGCCTGCTCACCCGAAAACCCAGTGTGGGGGCGAGGGAAGAGAAGGGCTTGCCCAGAGCCACTGCTGGAAAGGAATTAGCTCTCCAAAGGTCTCCCCTGTCCCCTGCCTAGGTTGGACCTTTACGATTTCTGCTCTGAGCCCCCACTCCACGTGAGTGGAAGCTGGGGGCACTTTGGTAAGGAACAGACGCCTGGGGAAAGCAAAGGGCTTCTCAGGGAACCCCCAATTCTCTCACTGAAGTTTCCCACCAGGATGGTCCTGTGGCCAGAGGCCCTTGGCAGCCCCTTACCCCGGAGCCCCCTTCAAAGGAAAAAGCGGCTCAGGGTATGAATACGAAGGGAGACCCGGCTGGCGTGGCAGGGCTGGTGCCCACCCACTGTCCCCATTCTGTGTCCCTCTCCCCCAGGCCTGAAGCCGGAGGCCTAAGCTCCCTGCCCCATCAGAGCCCCCACCCCACCCATCCACCCTTTGGAGAGTTAATTGTCCGTGTGAGGTGCTTAACCTATTAGCCCTGAGAACACAAAGCAATAATCTTTGTTACTGAGATGCGCGGCTGTTTGGTTTTTTCTTTTTCTTTTTTTTTTTTTTTTTTCTTTTTTCTTTTTTTTAAATGTTTCCTAATAAAAGAGAAGCTGCATTTTATTGGTTTTTATTTTTAATTTTCTACACATTTGAGCTGAGTTCAAAGAGACTTAGCTTCCCTCTTCATCCCATCCCTTGACCTTCCCACCCCGCTGGGCCCAGCCGTGGGCTCAGGGCCCTGGAATTCTGTTTTCTGATTTGTTTGGGGAATTTTTTTTTTTTTTTAAGATGTTACATGGTGTTTTGAAGCCAGCACGTTACCACCCTCCGGTGTCTCTTCTCTCCACATCTGTAACTTCTTTTTCCAGGTTTTATTTTCAGTTTTAAATTCCTAATAAATTATTTGAAAACGGTGCTGAGCTTGTGAGCAGTTTGTCCCTATGTGTTCAGGTCACAGTGCCCCAGGATACCTCATTTTTCCTGCACAGGGTGGCAGAATTCCATCCTCTTAGGGTCCCTCATGGGTCCAAGGACTAAACTGACTTTTCACATATTAACAGAGGAAAAGTGTACCCATTTATTTAATGCAAGTTTTACATAGTGTGGACATCTTCATTAAAAACGTGAAAACCCTACAGAGAATACCTTCAACAAAATTCAACACCCATTCATGATAAAAACACTGAAGAAACTAGGGATGGATGGAAGGAAACTACCTTAACATCATAAAGGCTGTATATGAAAAACCCAAAGTCAAACCCACAGTAAGTGGGGAAAAACTGAAAGCACTTCCTTTAAAGTCTGGAACAAGACAAGGATGTCCACTCTCACCACTCCTATTTAAGATAATATTAGAAATTCTAGCCAGAGCAATTAGGAAGGAGAAGGAAATAAAAGGGACAAAAATAGGACAGGAAGGCTGGGCAGGTAGCACCTGCCTGTAATCCCAGTGGCTTGGGAGGCTGAGGCAGGAGGATTGCAAATTCAAAGCCAGCCTCAACAAAAGGTGCTAAGCAACTCAGTGAGATCCTATCTCTAAAATACAAAATAGGGCTGGGGATGTGGCTCAGTGGTTGAGGGTCCCTGAGTTCAATTTCTGATCCCCCCTGCCAAAAAAAAACTACTAGAGCTAATAAATTCAACAAAGTAGGAGGTTACAAAAATCAGCATTCAAAAATCAACTTTCCTGTATACCAACAAAGAATCTGCCAAGAAAGTAATCAGAAAAACAATCCTATTCACAACAGCCTCAAAACAAAAAAAAACCTAGGAATAAATCTAACCAAGGAGGTAAAAGACCTCTACAATGAAAACTAGAACACTAAAGAAAGAAATTGAAGACCTTAGAAAATGGAAAGACCTCCCATGTTCATAGAGAGGCAGAATTAATATCGTTAAAAATGGCCACACTACCAAAAGCACTATACAGATTGAAGGCAATTTCCATAAATATACAAATGACATTCTTCACAGAACTAGAAAAAACTCCTAAAATTCATTTGGAAGAATAAAAGACCCAGAATAGCCCAAGAAATTCTCAGCCAAAAAAAGCGATGCTGGAGGTATCACAACATTGACCTGACTTCAAATTATCCTACAGAGCTATAGTAACAAAACTGCATGGTACTGGTATTAAAATAGACACATGGACCAACAGTACAGAATAGAAGACACAGAGATAGACCCACACGGATACAGTCAACTGATCCTTTACAAAGATGCCAAAAACATTGGAGAAAAGACAGTCTTTCTAACAAATGGTGCTGGGGAAACTGGTTATCCAGGTGTATAAGACCAAGACTAGACCCTTCTCTCTTGCCCTGCACAAAAATCAACTCAAAATGAATCAATGACCTCAGAATTAGACCAGAAACCATACAACTCCTAGAAGAAAACAGAGTACATACTCCAACACCTTGGTTTAGGCAATGACTTTCTCAATAGAACCCCTAAAGCTCAGGAAATAATGCCAAGAGTTAATAAATGGGATGACAACAAATTAAAAAGCTTCTGCACAGCAAAAGAAACCATTAGAAATGTGAAGTGAGAACCTTCAGAATGGGAGAAAATCTTTGCAAACTTCTCTTCTGGCTGGATTAATATCTAGAATATAATATATAAAGAACACAAAAAACACCACAAAAATTAACCCAATTAATAAATGGGCAAGTGAATTAAATAGCCATTTCTCAAATAAATACAAATGGCCAACAAACATGAAAAAATGTTCAACATCATTAGCAATTAGGGAAATGCAAATCGAAACTACACTATATATATATATATATATTTTTTTTTTTTTTGTACCAGGAATTGAACCCAGGGTGCTTAACCATTGAGCCACATCCGCAGCCCTTTTTTGTATTTTATTTAGAGACAGGGTCTCCCTGAGTTACCTAGGGCCTCACCAAGTTGCTGAGGCTGGCTTTGAACTTGAGATCCTCCTGCCTCAGCCTCCCAAGCTGCTGGGATTACAGGTGTGCACCACTGTGCCTGGCTACACTGAGATTTTATCTCACTCCATTCAGAATGACTGTCATGAAGAATACAAACAATAATAAATGCTGGAGAGGATGTGGAGGAAAGGGAACACTTTTATACTGTTGGTGGGATTGTAAAATAGTACAACTACTATGGAAATCAGTATGGAGGTTTCTCAAAAGACAAGGCGTGGAACCACCGCATGACCCAGCCATACCACTGCTCGGTGTTTATCCTAAAGAATCAAAGTCAGCATATTATAGCAATAGATGCAGATCCATGTGTACAGCAGCATAATTCACAATAGTTAAACTATGGAGCCAGCCTAGATGTCCATCAACGGATGAACGGATAAAGAAAATGTGGGATATACAAACAACGGAGTTTTACTCAATCATAAAGAAAAATTAAATCATGTCCTTTGTAGGAAAATAGTTACAACGTGGGACCATCATGTTAAAGGAAACAAGACAAACTCAGAAGGTCATGGGTTGTATGTTTTCTCTCATGTGGAAGCTAGAAAGGAAAAAGGAAAAGAAAGGGAATCTCTTGAAAATCAAAGAGAGATCTGTAGGATTTAGGAAAGGGGTCAGGAGGAAGGAGGAGGGAGGGGAAGGAGGAAATACTGGGGAGTGATATTGGCCAAATTATATTGTTATATTGCATGCACACATGAATATGTAACAATAAATCCCACCATTACATATAACTATAATGCATCTATTAAAAATGTGAAAAAAGTCAGGCACAGTAGTCAACGCCTGTAATCCCAGTGACTCAGAAGGTTGAGGCAGGAGATCACAAGTTCAAGACCAGTCTCAGCAGCGTGGGGAGGCCCTAAGAAACTTAGTGAAACACTGTCTCAAAAAAAAAAAAAAAAAAAAAAAAGGAGCCAGACACAGTGGCACACACCTGTAATCCCAGCAGCTCTGGAGGCTGAGGCAGGAGGATCACAAGTTCAAAGCCAGCCTCAGCAACTTATCAAGGCCCTGAGCAAATAAGTCTCTAAATAAAATGTTTAAAAAAGGGCTGGACAGTGGTACAGCGCTTGTCTCACATACATGGTGCATTGGGTTCGCTCCTTAGCACCACATAAAATAAAGGTATTGTATCAATATACAACTAAAAATTAAAAAAAAAAAAAAGTGCTGGAGATGTGGCTCAGAGGTTAAATGCCCTTGAGTTCAATCTCCAATACCAAAAATAAATAAAATAAAATACAAAATAAATAAATAAAATTTTTAAAAATTAATAAGGCCTGGGAATGTGACTCAGTGATAAAGTGCCTCTGGGTTCAACCCTCAGTACCACCAAAAAAAAAAAAAAAAAAAGAAAGAAAGAAAAAAGAAAAAATACCTCAAAAGAAGTAGGTAGTGGTGGTCACTTATATACTAGCCAGAGTGCTAAGTTAGGAAGGATCAACTAAATTATATGGAGAGGATTAAAAGTTAAAAGTTATTTTAAGGGCTGGGGTTGTGGCTCAGTGGTAAAGCGCTTGCCTAGCATGCTTGAGGCCCTGGGTTTGATTCTCAGCACTGCATACAAACAAATAAAATAAAGATCCATCAACAACTAAAAAAAAAATATATATATATATAAATGTATATATATACATTATATAATTATATATATATAATTATATGTGTGTGTGTGTGTGTATATATATAAAGTTATTTTAATGCCCAGACCCAGCCCTGTGCCCGAACACCCCTGGCCTAGTGTACCTGGTCCTCGTCCTACGCCCATGACGCCGGCGCTTTACCACCTATTTCGTCTGGTCTGAGTCCTCATCTTTCCTGGCTGGCCTTAATTCTTGGCCTAAGCCAGTTTGCCTTATCACCAAGCCATTGTTCACGGCTTTATCCAAAAGCACTACTCCCCTGGCCCTATCGCCTAACCATATTTCTGTCCCCAACCACATCCCCACACACAACCCCACCTGGCTTTGCCCACTGGCTTTGGCCTCCAGGCGGTCAACACCCGGCTTAACTGGCCCTTACCACTATCTTTATTTAACTGGCCTATCTTTATTTAAGGGGCCTTAAGCTCCTGGCCCCTCCCCGCAGGCACTTTTGTACTGGCTGGACTTCCTCTCCTTATTCTCCGGGCACCCCACCTGTGCCCGAGTCCCCTGCCCAAACAACCCTGGCCTTATTAATCCCTTCATCCCAAACCGCCACACCGACTTGGTGTGGGCCACCTATCTCCACTGAGCCGGCCTCTAATCCTCGACCCACCCTCCCAGTGCTAACCTGCTTTTTTTAATGGGTCAACCGCGCCATGATCCCGACTCTCCCTAGAGTTTCTACTTCCTCCACCCTGGGTTCTGTCCACACTTCCACCTCCCACCACATCCTTACACCTTTATCTACCTGGCTTTGCCCACCTGACTTGAGTGTTTTACCCTTGGCACAGTTTCACCAATTGGTGCTGACCACTTATATTTTACTTAGCTGCCCTTCACACCCTGGTCTTGAGCTCTAGGGCTTAAGTGTCCCATGGTGGCCTTGCCCATGAACTTTGCTCACCTGGCCATTCCTCCTAGCTTTTCCCCACTGGCCTTCTTCCCCGACAGTATGGGCTATCCTCAGCCCCAGGCCTGATCCTGAGCCCTTACCCCCTTTACTTTACTTTCCTGTCTCATTGCCTCAAAAAGAGGCCCTTAGGAAATCATTTTGAATCACCCACCCTTATAATAACCAGTGTTAGCATCCTGGTCTTTTCCCCCTGCCCTTAACTACCTCTTGCCTGGCCCACCTGGCCATTTCTTCAGACAGACCCCTGGCCATATTTCCATTATTGTACACCCTGCCCAGCTCTGCTGCCCACACCCCCATGCCAACACTTACGTGGCCTTTCCCTCCTGGCCTTAAACTCTTGGCCTGACCAGCCTGGTGTTAACCATCTGGATTTACTGAGGTGGCCTCAGTATTTGGCCTTATCTTCTTGACCTTACCACCTGGCCTCACCCCATTGGTCTTTTGCCCTATCTGTGTCTACTGGACTTACTTACCTGGTCCTCCACCCTTGCCCGGCCCTGCAGCCCCCATCCGGAAGCCCATGCATTCCTGGACTTGAGCACCTGGCCTGAACCTCACTGCCCAAAGCACTTGGCATTGCCAACTTGGTATTAACTGCCTATCTTTACTTAGCTGGCCCATAGGTCCTGGCCCTATCCTCCCAGTTCCCATTCAGTCATTTTCTCCTTCTGTATACACTGGCCTGGCTTCTCCGGAACCCCCTGGCCCATCTGATAAAAATTTTGGGCCTTTTTAAAAATTTTTTCAGCACTGGCAATTGAATCCAGGAGCACCCTCCCACTGGGCTCCTGCCCCCAAATCTTTTCATTTTAGTTCGAGACAAAGCCTTGCTAAGTTGCCCAGTTGCCCACGATGGCCTTGAGCTTGGGATCCTCCTGCCTCAGCCTCCTGAGTTGCTGAGATTATAGGTGTGTGCTGGAGCTCATAAGTACATTTCACTTTTCTCATATTCTTTAGGAAATTTAAATTTGGAAGTAGTCAGGAAATTGCCTCCATGACCTTCATCACAGTCTCTGGGCTTTCATTTGATGCCCCTCAGTCTTTGACCTGTGATTTCTGTCTTGAGTCACATCATGGGATTAGTTTCTTATCCTGATCCTATGTGGAAGAGTGAATTGGGGTATATTTGGTTTATGTACATTTTTGGGGGGTTACTGGGGCAAACCAGAGGGCTTTATCAGTGAATGATACCCCCAGCCCTTTTAATTTTTTTTATTTTGAGACAGGGTCTCACTAAGTTGCTTAGGGTCTCACTAAATTGTTGAGGCTGGCCTTGAACTTGCAATCCTCCTGCCTCAGCCTCCCAACTTGCTGGGATTGCAAGCATGCATCCCTACAACCAGCCATCTCCACTTTCTTGACCAGCCTCAGAGCTTAGAGTCAAGAGATAACTGTTTCATGTAAAGGAAGGAAGGAAGAGAGGGAGGGAGGAAGACAATGAATTCTGGAACCCTTGTGCATTGCTGGTGGCAATGTAAAATGATGTAGCCACTATGGAAAAGATTTTGGCAGTTGGGCACTGTGGCACACACCTGTAATCCCAGGGGCTGGGAAGGCCAAAGGAGGAGGTTCGTGAATTCAAAGCCAGCCCCAGCAATTTAGTGAGGCTGTAAGCAACCTAGTGAGATCCTGTCTCAAAATTTAAAAATCTTAAGGGCTGGAAATGTGGCTCAGTAGGTTAAGTGTCCTTGGATTCAATCCCTGGTAACCAAAAAGAAATAGAAAAAAAGAAAACATTTTGGCAGTTTCTCAAAGCAGGGCAAGGTGGCACATGCTTGTAATCCCAACAGTTTGGGAGGCTGACACAGGAGGATCACAAGTTCAAAGCCAACCTCGGCAGTTTAGCAAGACCCTGTCTCTAAATAAAATATACACACAAAAGAAGGGCCTGGGAATGTGGTTCAGTGGTTAAGCATCTCTGGGTTCAATCCTCAGTACAAAAAAAAAAAAAAAAAAAAAGCTAATCATAGAATTAACAAAGGACCCAGCAATTTCCCTTCTGGGGGTATACCCAAAGAAATTGGAAACTGAAATTCAAATAGGTATTTTGGACACCAATGTTAATAGTAGCATTGTTTGAAAGAGCCAAAAGTAGAAACAACCCAAAAGTTCACTGATGGATGAGTAAATGGATAAATAAAATGTGATATATCCATACATTAGAATACTATTCAGCCTTAAAAAGGAAGGAAATCCCCAGATGTGGTGGAGGATGCCTGTAATCTCAGTGGCTTGAGAGGCTAAGACTGGAATATTGCAAGTTCCAGGTCAGCCTGGGCAACTTAGTGAGACACTGTCTCAAAATAAAAATGAAAAGGGGCTGGGTATGCATCTCATTAGTAGAGTAGGAGGAAATTCTGTCATATGCTACAACATGGGTGAAGCTTCAAGACTTTGTGTTACATGAAATAAACCTGTGGATGAAATGCTGTGATTCCACTTAGATGGGGACTTTTATTTGTGTGTGCTGGGAGTTGAACTCAGGACCTTGTGCTTTGCAAGGCAAGCACTCTACCAACTGAGCTATATCCCCGGCCCAGATAAGGGCTCTTAAAGCACCTGAAATCATGGAAATAGAAATTTTAATTGTAGTTACCAGGGGCTGAGTTGAAGAAAAAGGAATTGTTTAATGGGTACAGAGTTTCAGACGTGCAAAATGAAAAGGTTCACCAATATGAATATATTTAACACTGTTGAACTATCCATTTAAAATTAGCTAAGCTGGGCTGGGGACATAAATCAGTTGCTGGAGTGCTTGCCTTGTAAGCACAAGGCCCTGCGTTCAATCCCTGGCGCTGCAAGAAAAAAAAAAAAAAAGCTAAAGTGGTAATTTTTTTTTTTTTTAACCACAATAAAAAGATCCTCATAAGTTAGAAATGTATAAAAGAAGTGCTAATGGGTAGGCGTGGTAGTGCACACCTGTAATCCCAGCAATTCGGAAGGCCCAGGCAGGAGGTCTGCATGTTCAATTGAGGCCAGCCTCAGCAATTTGGTGAGACCCTGTCTCAAGAAAAAAAAAAGAAAAGAAAAGAAAAAAAGAAAAAGAAAAACAACTGGGGGTGTGACCCTCAGTACCAAATAACAGTAGTGGTAGCAGTAATAGTAGTAGTAATAATAAAAATAAGACAAAGAAGAAGAATTAGGGTGTAGGTAAAAAAGACAGGGAGCCCAGCACCACCCAAAAAAAAAAAGACTGGGAAATGTGATAAGAATTGAAGCCAAATTTGGTTATACAAGTTCATTATACTACTCTCTCCTGTATATTAGAAATTTTCACAAGTGCACAATGAAAAAAATTAAAGAAAAAAAGTATGTAGCATACACTAGTGTTTTTCTTTTTGTTTCTTTTTTTTTTTTTTTGGTTTTTGCTTTCCTTCTGTTTTTTTTGGGGTGTGTGTGTTTAAATGAAGTCTCACTACGTTGCTCAGGCTGGTCTTGAACTCTTTGGCGCAAGTGGCCCTCCTTCTACCTCAGCCTCCTGAGTAGCTGAAACTATAGTCTTGTGTCACCGTGCCTAATTCATACATGAATTTATGTGACATAATTAATATTATGAGGGCTGGGGTTGTAGCTCAGTGGTAGAGCACTTGCCTAGCATGCACAAGGACCTGCATTCAGTCCTCCGCACTGAAAAATAAATAAATATAAAAAATTAAAAAGCACAGATTTCAGAGCCCAATCCTCAACCTGCACCTTGTGCTCCAAGAATCTACGTTTCTCTGTCCCTGTTTCCCAGGGGATTCCAGGGATCACTTGTTTGGGAACTACTGACACTGCATCCCGTGTGTTCCGCACCCTTTCTGGATAGGACAGGTAGGGAGCAGATGTTGTGAGAGCAGTTAGAAAGCTGTCTTGAACATCCAGATGCTGAGGCTGGTGGCTTTGAGCGTGGGAAAATGGTTTAGATACTTCGATGTACTGTCTCCGTTTATTCATCTGCAGGAGCACTTGATCGTAACCTAGCCTGGGTAAAGCTCTCAGTATCCATCCTGGCATAGCACTCAAGGTATGTTAGCTGCTGCTTCTGTTATCGTTGTCATTAGCATTGAAGAAAGCCCTGGACTAAGAAGCAGGTAGACACAGATTCAAATCCTGTCTCCACCACTTTCTAGCTGTGTGATTTTGAGCATATTACTCAACCTCTCTGAACCTGCTTCCCCATCTGTCAAATGATGACAATAATGACAACACCTGCATTATGCCAGAAGATGTACTAGGCTGAGAGATGATGTAAAGCTCAGTGCTTACAATGCTAAACCTACAGAAGCACTCGGCAAATAAAGTAGCCGTTTTTAAGCATTTCCTGGGAGCAGGGACCTTATCCTCCAGAGGCCCAGCTGATGTGACCTTGCTGGAGTGTGGGTAGGCCGTCACCTGAGAAAGTCAAGAAGCTATCATGAGCTGTTCTTTCCACCGGGGACTGTTTTTCTCAGGCTGGGAGAGGCTGTGCTTTACACACCTGTGCATGGATCCGGGCCAGCAGAAGGTAAAGGAACAAAGGGAGCAAGGGTTTGGAGAATTCTACGCGGTGACTTGCCAGGTCCATTCTTCTGCTACCCTGTGGTAGGCGCCACCCAGATCCGGCTGTCACAGTTTAGCATGCCTCTTTCGATGGGAGAGAGTGTTGTAGCTATCTCTCCCCGCCCCCCTCAGAATTCGTCCAGACTACCCTTGGGGGGGGGGGACTTCCAGCGGCACCTCTGGCAGTCCCTGTCCTGGTACCACACACACCGAACCCGACTTTCATCTTGATTCTGCTGTGTGACATTGGGGCAGTCACTTAACCTCTCTCAGCTTCCACTACCTTCTCTGTAAAATAGGGTTTGTAGTTGGAGCTACCTCGAGTCCCAGAGCCATCATTTCCAACCTGTGTCAAAGGTTTGTGCCAGTTCCTATCATGCAACCTGGTAGAGTTAGTTCTCAGTTCATGGTCATTAACTAGCCTTAGAAGACTCTAGCACCAGCTGCTCCTTCCTGGAACCACCCTAATCACCACTTAGCATCCTCCAGACCCAAATCCAGGAGCTGTGCCTATCTCTGTCTTGTTCTCACCCCCAAGGAACCCACACAAGAGAGACACAGTGGGCTGGGGTTGTGGCTCAGTGGTAGAGTGCTTGCCTAGCATGTGGGAGGCACAGGGTTCAAATATACAAAGAGAGACATAGTGTTTTGCCATCTACGGCAGCTGTCACTCAAGTTGGGGATAAAGAGGCAAAATGAGTCAGTTGGACAGAAGTGGGGTCCTGAGCAAACTCCCTCCAGTGGCTCTTATAGGCCCCACCAGCCCCTGGGTCAGCACAGGGACAGGTTCTGTGAGCATCTATAGCATTAATAGGTCATAGAATCTTCTGGATAACAGAAACATTCTACTACACAGTTACTAGGGCCAGGAGCTCACAGAGCACTGGAAGCATGGCTAGAGATTGAGAAACTGATTTTTTTTTTTAATCTTATTGAATTTCAATGAATTTCTTTAACTGTTAGACAGAGTTTCATTGTGTTAACTCAGGCTTGTAATTCGTGGGTTCCAACGATTCTCTCCTGCCTCAGCCTCCGGAGTAGTAGGGACTACAGGTATGGGTGACAGTGCTGGCCTCTATCTCTCCTCCCATGACCCTGATGTAGATCCTCGAGGGAACCATACAACGAGCTGGAATCCGGCCCGGGCAGAGGTCACCAGGTTAGAACGGGCAAATGGATTCTACACAGATTCACACACACAACACAGCCCTGTCTGGAATGGAGGGAGATGATGGAGGGAAGAGGCAGATACAGGTTCAAGCCCACGCATGGCCATTTCCATCTGTTCTCCATGCTGAATCTCAGTTTCCTTATCTGGAAGGTGGCCAAGATGCATGCCAGAAAAAAGAAATTAGATGAAACATGGCCATGTACTTGAAAAAAGATACTTTACCTCCTCGGTCTTCCTCCCCCAGACCCATAACTCCAATTATGAGAAAAACATCAGACTAATTCCAGTAGGGCTTCAACCTACAATACACCAAAACTCTTCAGAATTATCAAGGTCATTAATAAGGGAAGTCTGAGACACTGTCCCAGCCAAGGGAGCCCAAGGAGACATGAGAACTAAATGTAATATGCTATTCTGGAATAGAAAAAGGCCATTTGGCTGGGTTCAGTGGCATATGCCTATAATCTCAGCTTCTCAGGAGGCTGAGGTAGGAGAATTTGAAAGTTCAAGGTCAGCTGTGGATGTAGTTCAGTGGTAGAGGATTTGCCTTAGGATGTTCAAGGTCCTGGGTTCAATCCTTAGTACTACAAAAAAAACAAAAAAAAAAACAAAAACAGAGTCGATGATAGATTAAATTAAAATAACAAGGCCATTTTCTACCCCACAGAGTTGTTGTAGAGATCACATAAGCATTCAGCAGGAGGGCTGAGGTTGTGGCTCAGTGGTAGAGGGCTTGCCTGGCATGTGTGAGGCACTGGGTTCAATTCTCAGCACCACATAAAAATAAATGAATAAAATAAAGGTATTGTGTCCATCTATAACTAAACATATATGTATAATATAAAGAACTTAACAAAAAGCACCAAATAAATTATAAAAATTTATAAATATTGCATTTTATGTGTTTCAATATCCCTTATCCAAAATACTTGGGAGCTGGGCACAATGGCACAGTCCTATAATCCCAGCAGCTCGGGAGACAGAGGCAGGAGGACTACAAGTTTGAGGCTAGCCTGAGCAACTTAGGGAGACCCTCAGTAACTTAGTGAGACCCTATCTCAACAAAAAATAAAAAAGGGCTGGGGGTGTTGCTCAGTGGTTAGCACCCCTGAGTTCAGTCCCTGGTACCAAACCAAAAATGCAAAATGCTTGGGATTTGGATTACAGATTTTGCTGGATTTTGGAATACTTGCATATGCATAATGAACTATCTTGATGATGCGATCTAAGTCTAATCAATATTTTATTTTTGCCTCATACACATAGCAAGAAATTAACCTTACACAATACTTTAGTGTGCTTGTATTTTGACAACAACCTATCAAATGAAGTCAGGTATGGAATTTTCCACTTGTGACCTCATGTTTTGGATTTTGGAGCATTTCATATTTTCAAATTAAGGATACTCAATCTATATGAAAAATATCTAGAATAGGTTAAGCTGTAGAGTCAGCAGATTAGCAGTGGTCAAGGGATATGGTACTGTGACTGCCTATGGCTACAAGTTTTCTTCTTGGGCTGAATAAGGCTCAGGAGGCTGAGTTAGGAGGATTCCAAGTTCAAAGTCAACCTGAGCAACCAAGCAAGACCCTATCTGAAAATTAAAAAAAAACAAAAAAACAAAAACAAAAACTGGGGGGAGGCACCAGATACTGAACCCAGGTGCACTTAACCACTGAGCCACATCCCCACCCCTTATTTTTTATTGAGAGACATAGTCCTGCTCGGTTGGTTAGAGCCTTGATAAATTGCTGAGGCTGACTTTGAACATGTGATCCTCCTGCCTCAGCCTCCTCAGCCGCTGGGATTACAGGTGTGTGCAAAGTAAAAAATTTTTTTAAAGAGCAGGGGATATAGCTCAGTGATAGAGCACCCCTGGGTTCAATTTCCATTTATCACACACACACACAAAGCTTCCTCAGGGTGGCAAAAATGTTCTGAAACTAAACAGAGGTGGTAGTTACACAACACTATGAATGTTCTAGATGTCACTAAATTGTATACCAAAAGTGGTTTAATGTTAAGTAAAATTCACCAAAAAGGTGATATGTAAATATTTGATATGACAGTTCCAAAACTCTTTTCTATTTTACAAGTCACATCCAAGCCCTTGAAACCCCACAGCCCTGGATTTCTGAAACCCAAACTGGCAAGTAGGGAAAGAAAGTGGTTTTGGTATGGGGAGGGGAGAGGGGACCTGGGCTTTAGCATCAGACAGACCTAAGCTCGGGCCCCTGCTCTGCCATTTGCTAGCTGTGTAACTTTAGGCAAGTTACTTCACCCCTCTAAACTAGCTGCTTCATCTGCAAAGTGAATGATTGTTGGAACTATTCAGTGACACCCACAGTCCGGCACTGGCACTTGGCAAGCATCATTTCCTTCCTGTCCCCTTTTTCCCAGTCGTACTACAGGACTGATGGCTTCCATCCCTCCCACACGGAGCTGGCTGAGTACCAGGGGGTGAGAGTCAGGGTTGCAAGATCTACAAAAAGCCAGAAATCATCTCTTTAGTTAAAAAGTGCCAACCACGAATTTGTAACATTGTTTCCATTGATCCCTTGCAGGCAAACTCATCAGGGCTGTTCCCCCAATAGACTCAAGGCCAACCCAAATTGGCTGAGAGCAAAACAAACAGCCTTATCTTGGGGGTGTGGGGCCCCTGAATATAAGGAGGGAGGCCACTGGTCTCTTTAGCCTTTTTCGTACTCAAGATGAAATTCCTCTTGCTGGCTGCTCTGCTCACAGGTAAGCATACCTTTCCCCTCTGTGTGTGCTAGATATTCCTCATGAATGGGGGACTCAGGTCATGGCAGACAGGGCTAGCCACACCTAGAGGCTCCATGTGAACCTCCCTGTGGGACTGAAGATCTCCTGGGTTGGGGTTCCCTCCTCCTCTCTCAAATCTCCCTTTTGGCCTCCAGATCTGAACTCACATGACCCCTTCTAGAAAGTTCTCCCTTGCCTGTCTACCCAAGCTATGACAGCCCCCTTTCTTTCTCTCTGCTATATTGCCTTGACATGGTGACCTCCCAGAAGGTACTGTGCCCGCAATTCTCATCTTGTTGATTAAATCACTTGTTTCTGTCCCACCCACATGGCTGGCACCTTGTACTGGATCAGACACAGTGAGTTAAACTCAGAGTTTGAATCTCACCTAATTCATCCATTGTTCAATGATTCATTCAGCATTAATGGAGCCTTCCAAGGAATCAAGCTCTGGGTTGAGACCAGCAACTCAGAGATGAATGAGCCACGTTCCCACTCCAGGAGTGCAAGCGCGCACACACACACACACACACACACACACACACACGAGCGCGCATGGGCATACATGCACCAAGCAGCGATTCTGTGCAGGCCTGGCTTCTGCAGAGTAGAGTTGGCTGGATCAAAGAGAGGGAGAGAGGGGAGGAGAGAGAAAGCAGGAGAGCCAGGGGGCAGTCAGGTCACTGTTGCCAGAATAGGCTCTAGGCCTCTGCTCCTGGATGCCATTCACAAAGAGCAACCAGCTACCATCCTGTCCTTGGCCCTGGGTTTAAGCACAGTGAGTGGTCCCAATGTGCCCAGAAGATTGAGAAAAAGAGGGTCAAATCATGGGGCAATAAGAAAATAGTGGTGGCTGGTTAAATAGTACCTTGGCCAGGCATGGTGGTGCATACCAGTAAGCCCAGCGACTTGTGGGGCTGAAGCAGGAGGATTGCAAATTCAAGGCTAGCCTGGGCAATCTAGTGAGACCCTGTCTCAAAACAAAAACAACAAAAAAAAAGTAGTTTGGTAGTAGAGTGCTTGCCTAGCAAGTGTGAGGCCCTGGGTCCAATCCCCAGTACCAAAAGAAAAAAATAATCAATCTGAGATTGATAAGTGATCTTAAGAGATTTTTAAGTGATTAAAATGGTCAATTTTATGTTATGTGGATTTCATTTCAATACAAAGTTTTTTTAAAAAAATTTTTCATTGGAAAAAAAAAAATCCCCATTTAAGGGCTGGGGGGATGTAGCTGGTGGTTAAGCGTTAAGCTTGGATTCAATCCCCAGGACCAAAAAAAAAAAAATCAATCCCCATTCACTTTATTAAGTTCCTGGGTTCAGCGCTCTTCTGAGGAGGCAGCCGGCAGGGGTCAAGGTGCAGAGAGCAGGCAGGCAGTGGGCCTCTGGAGGTGCTGGCAGAGCCCACCAGGACCGGTTTGAACTCGGTTTTCTCGCAGTGGGCGGTACTGAGCACATCATCGGCCCTCGGGCTGTGTGGCAGTTCCGCAATATCATCAAGTGCACAATCCCCGGGAGCGACCCCTTGAAGGACTACAACCACTATGGCTGCTACTGTGGCTTGGGTGGCTCAGGCACCCCTGTGGATGAATTGGACAGGTGAGTGATCCATCTAGAGGGAGGCTGGAGAGTCTGTGTTGGGGCGGGGAAAGGGCACAAGCCAAGGATCTCATGAAGCACCAAAGGGGGACGTGCCTGTGAGCTAAGGACAACATGTTTCCGCTTCTTATATAAAGAAGCATAGTCCAAGAGTGCCCTGTATTCAGTGAACCCTGTTAGAAATGGAAAGCAGAAGCCAAATGTGGCAGCGCACACCTGTAATCCCAGCGGCTCGGGAGGCTGAGGCAGGAGGATCGCAAGTTCAAAGCCAGCCTCAAAAATTTGGCGAGAGCCCTGAGCAAATTAGACCCTGTATCAAAATAAAAATAAAAAGTAAAAAGGACTAGGGCTGTGTGGCTCAGGGGTCAAGTTCCCCTAGGTTCGACCCCTGATACCAAAAAAAAAAAAAAAAAATTGCCGAATAGCTGATGTAGAACAGTTGGCGATGCGATGCTCCCCTCTAGTGGCAGAAAATGGCAAAGCAAACCATCAACCACAATCTAGGCATCGACCTTGGGTTTAAAAAAAAAAAAAAGTGTCATAGCATCATCAGAACATATAATTTTACTGTATTCTTACAACGATATTAAAATCATTTTCAATAGATATATGTGCTGGGTGCAGTGGCGCACGCCCGTAATCTCAGAAGCTTGGTAGGTTGAGGCAGGAGGATCGCTAGTTCAGAGCCATCCTCAGCAATTTAGTGAGGCCCTAAGCAACTTATGGAGACCCTGTCTCTAAATATCATGTATCCCATTTGTTTATAATAAGAATAAATTAAAAAATAAAATAAAATATTAAAAAAGAGCTGGGGATGTGGCTCAGTGGCTAAGTAACTCTGGATTCAATCCCTGGTACCAAAAAAAAAAAAAAAGTGATAAATATATGACAAGAGAGCTTACAATTTTTCAAGCCATAGGACCATTTCTCCGGTAGACACCCCACCTGTGCCTGAGAGCAGGTGAGGGCTGACCTGTCATGGGGTCCTTGCTCCTCAACTGTTCTCTTCCCTCTCCAGGTGCTGTCAGACACATGACCACTGCTACAACCAGGCAATTAGGTTGCCCAGCTGTAAAAACCTCGTGGACAACCCCTACACCAACACCTACTCATACACCTGCTCTGGCACTGAGGTCACCTGCAGCAGTAAGTTTGCCCAACCTTGACCCATGAATTCCAGTAGACCCTAAGTAGACCTTGAGGAAGTAACAACAATGATAGCCACCATGTAGTGATCATTTTCTTGGTGTTGGTCAATGTCTCATTCAATCTTCACAACAACCCTTTAAGATATTTTTATTTTCCCCATTTTACAGGAGAGGAAACTGAGGCTCAAAGCTAAGCCATCTGTCCAAGTTCATTCATGGTGTTTGGGTTTTGAACACAACTCTATGACTCCAAAGCCTCTGCTCTTAAGTACTATGATATACTGCTTCCTTTTTTTAATAAAAAGAATCAAGCTGGGTGCAGTGGTACATGCCTGTAATCCTGGCTACCAGGGAAGCTAAAAGGGGGAGGATCCTAAGTTCAAAGCCAGCCTGGACACTTTAGCGAGACCCTGTCTCAAAATAAAATTAAAAGGATTGGGGGATGCAACGGGTAGTAGAGCACTTGCCTACCATATGTGAGGCTTTGGTTCCAACCCCAGTACTGGGGGAAGAGAAAAAGAGTCAATAACTATCATTTATTATGTTTTTATTATATGCCAGGTACTGGGTTAAGCAACTAAACAAGATAAGTTTTATTTTTTCCCATTTTCAAAGCTGGGATCAAAGACAGTCATTTTCCCTGAATGGTATAGTTTGGTATGTCATAGGTTGATATTTGAACTGAGTTTCATTTGATTTCAAAGATTCTCATCTTAGCCACTAAGTGGCCGTAGTGGCATGGCAAAATGTGAAATGTGTCCCTAGTGAGACATGTCCCTCCCCAAGATTTTTTTTTCTCTGTGATGGAATGGAACGGGAATGCAGGGTCCTAAGCATGCTAGACAAATGGTCTACCACCCTGCCATGAAGGTGGGTCTCGTTTCTGAGCAGACAGAAGAGAGAAGAGCATTGTGATGCTGGGCCAGCACTGCAGGTGTTCGCCGACCTCCACTGTGCCCTCATTGACAGGTCCCACCTTTCAAAACTGCACAAACGCAGTGAAATTACCATAATTGCATAATTCAAATCCAAAAGTGCCAAGAAAAAAGATTACCCAGAATCCCGTAGTCCTAACAAGTGAACCGTTTTGGGCTGCCCTGCTCCCTTTTGTCCTTATCCTTAGAATAATGTTCCTGTCATTTTAATCCTGGGTAGGCATGCACCCACTCGGAGTCCTTCATTCCTTCTGCCTGAAACACTTCCTACCACCGATTTGCCTGCTATAGCTCCTTATTTGAGGTCTTTCTTCCGACATCCTTTCCCAGTGAGGTCTACCTTCTCCATGTTCTTTAATACTCTGGTTTATTTTCTCCACAGTATCAATCACCATCTAACATATTTAACTTATTTCTTTTTTTCTCTGTCCATAAGCACAGGGATTGTTTTATTTTTTTATTAATATATCCCCAGAGTCTAGAACAGGGCTGGGCATACAAGCAAGTGCTCAGTAAATATTTGATGAATGCATAGCCTAGATACAATCTGACATTCTGCCTTGTCTCACATTACACCATGTTAAAGACGATTTTCAGTAACAATGCCTAATAGGCTGAGTGAGGTGGTGCAAGTTTGAATCCCAGTGGCTCGGGAGGCTGAGGCAGGAGGATTACCAAGTTCAAAGCCAGCCTCAGCAACTTAGCTGCTGAGACCTGCCTGCTGTGGCTGTTAATTTAGAAACTAGCGAGGGGAGACGGGGGACCGAGAAAAGACATACAAAGACATAGAGAAAATCTCGGGCTAGGTGGGACCTTACCCTGTGATGGAGGAACAATGACCCAGAACTAGCTCAGCACGTTTATTATATAGGTTTTATTATCAAAAAGATTTTCTGTGAAAAAGTTTCTTCAAAGCATGCAGAATTGAAGGTCAAAGACTAGAGCTCAATTATAATTATAATTATGAACCCATGGCAGCTGGCGTCTGAACCTCAGGGTCAAGACCGATATCCCTGTGCCTAGCACAGAACCTCCTTTAAGGAGGGAGTCACCATCGCACCAAGGCAGTCTGGACCTACAACTTTGTACAGGAAGTTCCCAGTGCAAGCACCCAGCTCCCGTTGATTCAGATCACCACTCCAGACACTTAGCAAGGCCCTAAGCAACTTGGTGCGACTGTTTCTAAATAGTCTTTTTAGAAAGGGTTGGGGATGTGGCTCAGTGGTTAAGTGCCCCTGGGTTCAATCCCTGGTACAGAAACAAAAACAAAAACAAAAACAAAAAACAAACAAAAAGAAACAACAACAAAAAACAATGCCTCATAGGTATTGTTATTATTCTAATTTCAGTATAACCTACCTTTCTTTCTTTTTTTTTTTTTTTCTTACCAGGGATTAAACCAGGTATATCCCCAGCCCTTTTTATTTTTATTTTGAGAGAGGTTCCCACTAAGTTGCTTAGGTTCTTGCTAAATTGCTTAGGCTGGCCTCCAGTTTTTAATCCTCCTGCTCCAGCCTCCCAAGTCACAGGTGTATGCCACCACACCTGGATGTATAACATCTTTTAAAAAATTTTTTTCAGTGGCTGGTGGACACAAAATACCTTTTTAAATTTTTTTTTAAGTTTTAGATGGACACAATACCTTTATTTTTTATGTGGTGCTGAGGATCGAACCCAGTGCCCCACACATGTGAGGCAAGCACTGTACCACTGAGCTACAACCCCAGCCTGACACAATACCTTTATTTATTTATATGTGTTGCTGAGGATCAAACCTAGTGCCTCACACATGCCAGGCAAGCGCTGTACCACTGAGCCACAACCCCAACCCTGTATAACATCTTAATTTGCTTATTCATCTGCTTGGTAACAGGTATTTAGGTTGTATTCCCCTTTAGAAAGCCAAATATATGGGAAATTGTATTCTGCACTACAGGGCTGGGGATATAACTCAATGGTAGAGTGCATGCTTAGCAAGTGCAAGGCCCTGCTTTCCATTCCCAGCACCAAAAACAAAATGAAACAAAATAACCACAGCAAAAACATAAAAATATATTTTTGCACTGTGGCTTGATCATTGAGGACTCCTTTGTGTGACTCAGAAATTTGATGAAAGTTATGGATCCTCTCCCCAGGGGAATACACACACAAATTTATTTTTAATGCAGGTGACTCCTCTCCACTAATCAGGCCAAGTAGCCTGCATTTGAAGGTGTTTGCTCACAGTAACAGCTCACTACAGAATTACCTCACTGTGAATACTTTGTAATTTGCATGCTAATTTATACTTTAATGGAAATTTACTGGTAAGAGAAATATTTGTGATTGTTTAAAAAAAAGAATCAGAGGGAAACAAAACTTGAATAAGATTATTGCTATACATAAATCATAGATATTAAAGTTTCAATGCATTTTTTGGTGGGGTACTGTGAATTGAACTCACAGGCACTCTACCACTGAGCTACATCCCCAGTCTTTTTTTCTTTTTTTATTTTGAGACAGGGTCTCATTAAGTTGCTGAGGGTCTCACTGAATTGCTGAAGCTGGCCTTGAATTTGTAATCCTCCTGCCTCAGCCTCCTGAGTCGCTGAGATTAGAGGCATGAGCCACTGGGCCTGGCCAGCCCCACCTCTTTTTTGGAACAGGGGAGGGGAAATGGGGATTGAAATCCGAGGCACTCAGCTACTGAGCCAGCCACATCCCAGCCCTACCTATTTTTATTTTTTTTATTTTTTATTTTTTTTTTTTTTTAGAGACAGGGTCTCCCTGAGTTGCTTAGCACCTCACTTTTGCTGAGGCTGGCTTTGAACTTGGAATCCTCCTGCCTCAGCCTCCCAAGCTGCTGGGATTACAGGCATGTACCACAGCACCCAGCTTGGCCAGCCCTTATTATTTTGAGACAGAGTCTTGCCAGTTTGCCCAGGCTGGCCTTGAACTTGTGATCCTCCTGAGTGGCTGGTATTACAGGTGTGTGCCATCATGCCCAGCTCTGAATGTATTTTAAATACATACATATTTTAAATACATATGTATATATATTTTTGGTGGTGCTGGGAATCAACCCAGGGCCTCATGCATGATAAGCATATCCTCTACCACTGAGCTACAGTCCCAGCTCCAAATGTTATCTTTATTGTTTCTTTTGGTTCTAAAAACAAGCCCAAAGTAATGCAACTTCACACTCTACAGAAATATTTATCATGTGAAGTGGAAGATTCCTAAAATTCTGTTACCCTAAGACAGCCATTTAGATATATATCCCTCCAGAACTTTCAGGCATATCCTAGCTTTTTTCTTTAATAAAAATCTAGAATAGGTAGAGTAGTGTATGCCTGTAATACTCAGCCAGGAGGATTGCGTTCAAGGCCAGCCTGGAAAACTTATCCAGACCCTGTCTCAAAATAAAAAATAAAAAGGGTTGGGGATGCAGCTCAGTAGTAGAGTGACCCTGGGTTCAATCCCCAGTGCCCCACCATAAAAAAAAAAAAAAAAAAAAAATCTGGGAAACATTTTCACATGTAAACATACCTAATTTTTCTAAATGTTTGTTTAATATTCCACTTGAGGCCATTCTGTAATTTTAGAAATAAGTACTTTAAGGTAGAGAAATTGGATTGCCAAATTTCACTAAATTGAAATGTACAATAGTTTACTACCTTAAGTATATGTTTTAGTGTTTTCCATGGTGCTTATCACTGCTTGCCTATGTTATCAGAGATCTGTAACTACACAGGTTTTAAAATTAGTGAGTTCCTGTAAGGTATGAAATAGTCAGGACTTTCCAAAAGACTGCTGTCACAGACTTTCAGATAAACATCAAATGAATTTTTAGTATAAGCATGTCCCAACGATTATATTCCTTGTTTATCTGGAAGTCAAAGGGTGCTGGACATTGGGATTGATCCGTTTTTTATTTGCTTTATCTCTCAATCCTAAATCTTCACCCAGGGGTTGGCCCCCAGCTTATTCCAGTTAATTCTTTCTGCTCTTGGATTGTGAAAAGGAGGGTCTGCCTTACTCAACCCTTTCCTCTTATCTGTCTCCAGGCAAAAACAGAGAGTGTGAAGCTTTCATCTGTAACTGCGACCGCGAAGCTGCCATCTGCTTTTCCAAGGCTCCATACAACAAGGAGCACAAGAACCTGGATACTGAGAAATACTGTTAGAACCTAGTGTCTCCCCTATCTGCCTCGTTGCCTTCACCTTACACTGTGCCCTCTAATAAAGCATATTGTTGGAAAGATCTCGTTTGGGTATCATTTTATTCTCAGTTGGCTGAACATAGATTTTTTTTTTTTCATGTGTGGTACTGGAGATCAAACCCAGGGGCACTGAGGTCCTCCCTAAGTTTCCCAGGCTGGCCTAGAGTTTGTGATCCTCCTTCCTCAGCCTCCAGAGTCTCTAGATAGTTGTGTGCCACTGCACTGGGCTCATAACTAGATCTTTTGGGAACGTCATTCCTTCTATCCTTGGAAATGGAAGTTGAATTAGAAGGACGTTTCTAGGAAGGAAGCACTTTTTAAATGTCTTTTTAGTTATTGATGGACCTTTATTTAATTTGTTTATTTATATGTGGTGCTGAGAATCGAACCCAGTGCCTCACACATGCTAGGGTGCTCTACCACGGAGCCACAATCCCAGTCTCACAAGCACTCTGAAACATAAGCATTGATCATCAACCATCATCTACTGATTATTTACCCTGTACAAGGACAGTGTATGTCTAAATCCTCTGGATTGCTCTATGAGGTGTTGGTATTATCAGCAAATCTTAGAGTTGCCTGCCTGTAGAGTTGGACTCTGGCTTAGTCTGAGCCAGATATAACCTACTGTCATTCTTTTGTCTCCATTTTTACTGTGTTAAATAATTTTTCTACAACTCTTACCTTTTCTGAACACTTCAAAGACTTCATCACGCCCTATAAGCTGATTTTTACTTTGTAGCAATCAAATATAATAAGCCATAATGGTTTGCATTGTTTGAGCACTTATTGCACACCACTCTGTGCTAGGGCTCTATGCATCTTAAGTGTTCATTAGCTCTATGATATTGCCGTTATTCCTTCTCATTTTATACAGGAGAAACTAAAAAAAAAAAAAAAACTCAGAGGAGATAAGTCACTTACCCACAATCACATAAATGGCAGAGTCTGTCTGATAGAAATGTCTGAGCTCTTAACCACTAAATTATCCACCCATGTTTCTCCATGGCATTGAAATTCACCAGTGGAGGTCAAAGAGAGCTAAATTTAAAAAGCAAAAATAAGAAAGGACAATAGGGACTGTGAGAAGCCACCAAAGCAGCAATTTCAAACTTTTGGAGATTGACAGAACAGTGCCACTTCTGGGTGGGTGGTAGGCAGCAAAAGATCTTCAGTATGAAGAAGGGAATTCCCCCAAAATTATTTTTGGGCCAATTTCTCCTTCATCTTATCCATCCATTCAATGACTTACCCTGGGTCAGGAAGTGTACAAAAGGCATAGAATAAAATGTATCTGGGATTGGCCTCAAGACAATGATTTATTGTTAGGTCTCTGTGCAATTCAATCTGGTCTGAGACTTACCCACCCTGCTTTTTCCTGTTTTTCAAAGTGGCATCTTTACTTTTTTTTTTTTTTTTTTTTTTTTTTGCGGTGCTGGGGATGGAACCCAGGGCCTTGTGCTTGCAAGACAAGCACTCTACTGACTGAGCTATCTCCCCAGCCCTCAAAGTGGCATCTTTATATATGCTATGCTCTGTACTCCAGATGGTGTATTTTGTGCAACTATTTAGTTATTCTCCTACCTATGTGTTGCAAGTCCTATTACATCCACATTTTACAAATAAGGAAACTGGCTCAAAGAGGTAAGTGATTTTCCAAAGGTCACTCATTCCCAAGTGGCGCAACTGAGCTTGGAACCCAAATCTTCATAAATTGGATGGCCATTTTTGAATACTGTACTATGGTAGGACTGCAAGGGATACAAAATTATAGTTTTTTTTTTTTTTTTCTTTTTAGTGCTGGGGATCGAACCCAGAGTGTCTTGCTTTCTCTGCCACCGAGATACATCGTCAACCCTAAAGAGATGCAAAATTAAATGAGAGCTGGTCTTAACATTTAGTGAATTATGAAGTCCGTAAACATCTTTTCTCAATGGAAAGAAACTACAGGGCTGGGGTTGTGGCTCAGTGGTAGCACGCTCACCTAGCACACGGGTGAGACCCTGGGTTTGATCTTCAGCACCACATAAAAGTAAAATAAAGGTATTTTGTCCACCTACAACTAAACTATATATACATATATATGGCTACAAGCTCCTGTTCAGATGGAACAAAATGTGGACTTTTAGGAAATTAGTGCTTTTTCTTCTTTTTTTTCAGATGACAAAACAGAAGAGAGTCACACACGTATTAAGGCTGTAGTTGGGCCCTTAAAAAACCCCGACATAAAATTCTACTTCTTTCCCATTACCGCAAGAGTTGGAAGAGAATAATTTCTTTTAGCTTTTTTTTTTTTTTTTTTTTTTTTTTTTTAGGTACTGGAGATTGAATCCAGGGTCTCCTGCATATGGGGCATTGAGCCCTTTTTTAATTTTTAAAAATTTGAGACAGGGTTTTGCTAAATTGCCCAGGTTGCCCTGGAATTTACCAGTCTCCAACTTCCTCTGGGATTACAGACTTGCACCATGCCCCAGCTCTTTAACCTTTATTTATTTATTTATACCGGGGATTGAACCCAGGGGTGCTTAACCACTGAGCCACATCCCAGCCCTTTCTAATATGTTATTTAGGGACAGGGTTTCACTAAATTGCTGAGGCTGACCTTGAACTCAAGATCCTTCTGCCTCAAGCTCCCGGAGCTGCTGCTGGGATTACAGGCATGCGCCATCGCGCCCGGCAAATTTAGCTGTCCATGGACCTTTATTATTCACTCACTCACTCACTCATTCATTCATATGCGGTGCCAAGGACTGAACCCAGTGCCTCACGCATGTTAGGCAAGCACTCTACCACTGAGCCACAACCCCAGCCCTCTTTAACATTTTTTAGTGAGCATCTGCTGGGCGCTCGTTGTGGAAAGTAGGATGCAGGAAACTCTGGCACAAAACCTAGGATGATCTGAACGAATAAATATCCAAATACACTGCAATGATGCAGGATTACATCTTAGCAGCATAATGCCTTCACAGTGCCGTACACACGACACACGCTCATTAAATAACTGTTCCACGAAAGTACAGCGTAGCTACAAAGGGGAAAATCCACGTGGCCGTATTTACCTTCTCACCTCACGTGGCCCTGCACATCCAACCCAGTGTATTTCCAGTCTCTACTCCAAGGCTGAGGCATTCCGGAGTAGAAGGTGTGATTGGATAGTTTATGACCACGTGACGCTCGAACCCTCTTTCCTATTGGTTAACGGCGGCCCAGCCCTTGGCCTACCTCCACGCCCCCAGGCGCAGGCCCCACCCTCGCCTGCGTTTGTGGAGGCCCGAGGCTGCGCAGGCGCGGTGGGTGGTAATGGTTGTACGCATCTTCCTGGAGCTGGTTGGTGCTATTTTCCTGAGCTATCCGATAGTAAAGATAGAATGGGCACTTGAATATAAAAAGAAGGCGAGCTCACAGGGGTGTGACAGAGGAGCTTGCTCTTCTCACCCTTTGCCACATCACCCACCTGTCCGCCGCCTATTTCCGGTTGTCAACCCTCCAGTGTTTTTATTCCAGGGACAGAGGACGGGGTCGGAAAAGTGAGGTGCTGGGGAGTCAAGGGGAGTGGAGAGGAGGCATAGCCAAGCAGAGAGGAGAGTGGGTGCTGGGTGAGCCCAGGGCCTCTGGAGCTTAAATCTCCATCCTTACCTTGAAGAGGAAAAAAAGGGAAGGGATTTGCTGGTGTTCCCTCCATGCGTTTGTTTCCTTGGTTTGGAAATCTCTCCTTTTCCCCGCCTGGTGAAAGCCTGTTCATCATTCAGGACCTAGCCTGGATCGCTTCTGGAAAATTTTTGAGTTTTGCCCTTTTTCCTTATCCAGGCATTGTGACTCAGTTACACCATCAGATTTCTACAGTATTGAAAAGAGAGGACTCAGAACTAGATGGACGGTTTGATTACTGACCTGGTCATGCTGGATGACTTTGGTCTAGTTAGCTAAGATCTCCAAACTTCAGGATCCTCAACTTTCAAAAGAAATAGTGTTGCCCATATCATCTACAATAGAGTTATAGGATTTAAGTGACCAAATACATTTTGGAGCGTTTCCTACAGTGTACGTTGTATAGTAAATGTTAAATATTTTCCTAAAGGGAGAGGGAAGGATACACACTTTCCTTTTTTTCTTTTGCGTGGTACTAGGGTTTGAATTCAGACGTCTGAGCTATATCCCAAAACGTTTTCATTTTTTAATTTTGAGAGACACTAAGTTGCAGAGGCTGGCCTTGAACTTGCAATCCTCTTGACTCAGCCTCCTATGTAGCTGGAATTGTGTGCACCACTGCTCCTGGCACTTTTATTTTCTTTAGGAAGGCTTTATTACATCAAGACACTTTTGTAATTTTTGGCAAAAGACAAGCAGATTCACAAAAAGAAAATGAGACTCTGGGGAGAATCATTGAGAAGTCTAGTTAATGTAGGGACAGAGGTTTAGCAGATGTGTTTGTTTCACCTCCCACCATGCTGCCCACCTCCCTTTTCCTGATGATAATGGTGACATCTCTTTATTACATACCAGGCTTTTTACTATGTGCCTCAAACTCAACGACCCAGTAAGTTAGCTTCTAATATCAACTATAAAGAGCCTGAAGATTAGATAAAATAACTTACCCAAATTCATCTAGCTAGTAAGTAGCAAGACTGGGATCCACATCTATGTATACCCTGATTTTTTGGGGGGCGGGGTAGAGTACTGGAGATTGAGCCCAGGGATACTTTACCACAGATACAGTCCCAGCCCTTTTTAATTGTGTGTGTGTGTGTGTGTGTGTGGAATATATATACATATATATAATGTCAATTGACCTTTATTTATTCATTTATTTATATGTGGTGCTAAAAGTCAAACCCAGTGCCTCACACATGCTAGGCAAGTACTCTACACTGAGATACAATCCCAGCCCCTTAATTTTGTATCTTGAAACACAGTCTGGCTAAGTTACTGAGACTGACCTTGATCTTGCAAACCTCCTGCCTCAGTCTCCTAAATAGCTGGGATTATAGACGTGCACCACTGTGTCCAGCTATATTCCTTTTCTAGTAAGAGGAGGTGGCATGGCGGGGGTGTCTCTTCTTGGATTGGCTTAAGTTTTTCCTTCATGAAGTGGATGGAGTTTATCTGTTTTGTGACATAAAAATTAAGGGACCAGCTTTTACTGCAATTTTTGGCCAACTACAAATCTGCCATAATCTAACCATAATCTGTAGATAAACAAGAAACACTGTTTAAAAAGAAAAAAAAAAAAAAACTAAGCTGGGCACTAAGGCGCACACCTGTAATCCCAGTGGCTTGGGAGGCTGAGACAGGAGGGTCATGAGTTCAAAGCCAGCCTCAGCAACTTACCGAGACGCTCCCTGTCTAAAAAAAAGTTGGGGCTGGGGAGATAGCTCAGTCGGTAGAGTGCTTGCCTTGCAAACACAAAGCCCTGGGTTCGATCCCCAGCACCGCAAATAAATAAATTAATTAATTAAATTAAATAAATAATAAAAAAAAAAGTGGGGCAAGAGCACTGGAGATGGGGCTCAGGAGTGGTTAAGCACCCCTGGGTTCAATCCCAGGTGCAAAAACAAACAAACAAACAAAAAAAACTGAGATCAGCCTGGTCAATTTAGCAAGACCCTGGGCCTCAAGTTTCAAGGAAGGAAAGAAAGGAAAAAACATGGAAAGTCTACTTGGATTCTGGTCCTGTGGACTTAGGTAAATCAAGATCTTAGTTTCTTCAAAAATAGTGATAGAATGCTTGTCTGTCATGCATGAGGCCCTGTGTTCCATCCCCAGGACTGCCAATAAATAAATAAAAATAATAAAATGAGGGGGAAGGACTAAATTTTCTCTAATTCTGTCACTGTGTGCACTACTTCGTGACATTTCCTGGTAGAGAATAAGATGGTGGTTGGAAGGAGCAGCATATTTTCTTGGAGCTATTTAGCAAGAAGTGATATCCTCAATCCTTAGTACCTTAATAGTGTCCATCAATAACTTTATGAGATTTGTGGTTGAGAATGGTTTGAGTTTCAAAAGACCCAGATTTTAATACATTAATTAGTACTGACTTTTAGTAACTGAGGATATCTGGTTCAAAGCACCTTAGGATCCCCATCTGCAAATAAACTGGCATAAGATTTACAATCTTACAAACCCACGTTTGTGCACATGTAAAGAACTTTGTGTTTTCAAGATCTGGGGCTGTCCCAGAGAACTGAAATTACTTCCTAGGCAGGTGCAGGATGAGCATGTATTGCCCACCCTAATTTTAGACAAAAGGATATCCGGACTAGGCCTGATTCTTCCATCTGCCTCACTTTTCAGAGTACTCTGATTCTTTTGGCTAATGCAGTAATCAAACAAGGCTTACTGCTTTCCTCAGCAGAAACAAATTAACTTAAGAGCCCACTTGGGAATTAACTGTGTTCTCTCTGCAAACCAGATTCAAAGCAGGTGTCTTGGTCTGACAGATGACATCAAGTCAAAATCTTGGAGAAGTGTGTCATAAAGCCACATTCTTATTTTAGCTGATTAAAATAAATAAACATACAGCCCACACACCTGGTGTGCTATTAAAAATGATTAATTTATTCCTTAGTTAATAAAAAAATCATGCCAATTCTCATTTTGTTACAAAAAATACTGTGTGTGTGTATGTGTGTGTGTGTGTGTGTGTGTGTGTCAGATGGTTCAGTTAAAGACACAACTATTTGGAATTATAAATAAGTCATTTCCTTCTACCCTATGGTAACCCTGAATTAGCCAGATCCCTGGTTTAGACCACTGTGGTCTACATATTTCCCAGGCTATTTCTTCTGCCATGTGACATAAAAAGGAAATGAATGCAGTTTTCCCATCAAGAGCAGCTGCTTCTCTGGAAGACTTTCTTCAGAGGCAAATCTCATCAGCCTAAAGACTTTAACTTCTTGGCTCAGAAACCTGCCCAGTTTGGAGATTGGCTGGCAGAGAACAGTTAGTTTTCTGCCCTCTATTTCAATTAGTTGGAGGAAAAGGGGATGAATCTTGAGGGATCTGAAAAAGAAATGGAACAAGTTAATGCCAAAATAAGCTGGGAACGGGGTAGAGGGAATAACTGTGAACATCAGCCTTATACATGGCACTACATACAACTTTTATACTTTAATGATTAAAGAAGTTAAAAACTGGGCTGGGGAGATAGCTCAGTTGGTAGAGTGCTTGCCTTGCATGCACAAGGCCCTGGGTTCAATCCCCAGCACTGACCCAGAAAAAAAAAAAAGTTAAAAACTGGGAGGCTGAGGCAGGAAGATTGCAAGTTCGAAACCTGCCTCATCAAATTATAGTGAGGCCTTAAGCAACTTAGTGAAACATGTCTCAAAAAAAAAAAAAAAAAGAAAGGCTTGGGGTAAGGCTCAGTGGTAAAGCAGCGTGTGATACAATCCCCAGTACTGCACCGCCAAAAAAAAAAAAAGGATTTAAATAAATATTTCTTCAAAGAAGACACATAGGTGACCAATAAGCACATGAAAAGATGTTCAACATCATTAGTTGAAATTAGGGAAATACAAATCAAAACCAAGAAATACCAATTCCCACCCACAAGGATGGCTTTTACAAAAAATACATAATAATAAGTGTTAGCAAGTGCGTGGAGAAATTGGAACCCCTATGTATTCCTGGTGGGAATATAAAAAGTGGGACAGGCATTTTGGGAAATAGCCTGGAAGTTTCTCAGGAGAGTAAAACAAAGACCCATCAATTCCACCCCCAGCTGTATATTTAAATGAAAACATAATTCCACAGAAAAACTTGTACACAAATGTTCCCAATGGCATTATTCATAATAGCCAAAAAGTTTAGAGGGCTGTGGGTGTCACTCAGTGGTGGAGCACTTGCTTATTAGCACATGTAAAACTCTGGGTTTGATTCCCAGCACACACACACAAATGTGGAAACAACCCAGATGTTCATTAACTGATGAAGTCATTAATTGTGTGTCTATATGATGGAATAAGTATTCAACCATAAAAAGGAATTAAGGGATTTGGGATATGGCTCAGTGGTAGAGCACTTGACTAACATGTAGGAGGCCCTGGATTCAATCCCCAGCACCTACCACCCCACCCCACACACACAAAGAAAGAAAGAGAGAAAGAAACCAAAGAAGGAAGGGAAGAAGGGAGGGAGGGAGGGAGGGAGGGAAGAGAAGAGAAGAGAAAAGAAAGGAAGAAAAGAGAAAAGCTGGGTATAGTAGCGCATTCCTGTAATTCCAGCTACTCAGGGAGGCAGAGGCAGGAGGACTGTAAGTTCAAGGCTACCGTGGGCAACTTAGCAAGACCGTGTCTCGAAAATAAAAAATGAAGGGCTGGGGATATATCTCAGTTGGCAGAGTGCTTGCCTTGCATGCACAAGGTCCTGGGTTCAATCCCCAGCACTGCACACACAAAAAATAAATAAATAAAAATAAAAAATGAAACTAGGGATGTAGCTCAGTGGTAAGCTCTGGGTTCAATTCCCATACCACAATCAATCAGTGGACTATGGGTGTAGCTCAGTGGTAGAGCACAGCACTGCTGGACTCAATCTCCAGTACCAGGAAAAAAAAAAGGAATGAAGTACTAAAATATACTATAATATGGATGAACCTTGAATACGTTATGCTAAGTGGATAAACCAAATAGAAAGCCACACACTACATGAAATGTCCAGAGCAGGCAGATACAGAAAGATTAATTGTTCCCAGAGGCTGGGTGGTGGCAGCAGCGGTGGGTTCAAGGGTTCAAGGTTTCTTTTGCAGAAGATCAAAATGTTCTAATGTTCTAAAATTAGTAGTAATCAATGGACAACTTTGTAAGTATACTAAAAACCACTCTGTCTTTTTTCTCATATCAAGAGAAAAGATATTTCTGATGCACCAAATAAGCTTTTGGAGGTAAACGGGCAGCGTGACTAACCTAGCCATCCTGTCAGTCACCTTCAGGCAAACATCAAGAAACTTTAGGATAAATTTGTATTTCTTTGCACTGTATAATGTGCAAAGAAATATATTAAACAATTAAAAGCATTTAATTGTTCATATATTAAACAATTGAAAGCATTTCAGATGTTTCAGTATGTTTCATAGATAGTTTAATTATCAATTTCATGGATTTTATGAAAAATTAAAAAAAAATAAAAACCACTCAGTTGTACATTTTTAAAAGTAAACTTTATGGTATGTGAGTTATAGCTCAATAAAGTGGTTATTTTAAAAATGGGGACCTGGGTGTGAAGTTCAGTGGTAGAGTGCCTGGTTAGCATGTGTTAGGCCCTGGGTTCAATCCCCAGCACCCAGAAAAAAAGCAGGGGGAATCAATGGCAGATTTTATAACCTTTAGTGTTTTAAATAGCTAGGTGGCTAGAATTTGAAAAATCATAATCTTTCTGATACTGTCCCTTAATGGGTCTTAAGAAACTGGTTTAAGAATGACCGTATGTTATGTATGGGAACTGGAATCTGCTACCTGAGAAGGCACTTACCTTCAGCAGCAGGATTTAAAGGAAGCCCTGTTTCTGGATCTGAAACATCAGGCTGTAGTCAGTGTGGGTCTATTAAAGGCAGCAACTCGCCACAACGAGAATTCAGTTTCAGACATGCTAAGTCATCCGACCGGGTGGGCCCGATGTTCAATATGGCAATTGGTAGCTTCTTCTCTCGGGCAGTGAGGATAAACCTGTAACCAGAATACACCTGCCCAGCAGAAGACACATGTAAGAGCTCTCTAGATCCAGGAAAAGACAACCTGAATAGGAGGGAGCCTCTGGGACTTTCCAGCCCACGAAAGGGTCAGTCACCGCCCTGACCTGTCATACCTGTAAGGACGATCCCACCACCAACAGGGAGTCAGCTTCCTTCACACGACTGTGCACAAAATCAACCTTGTTAGGGTTCACTGTGTCCCCGAAGAACACGACATCTGGTTTCAGAGGACCTCCACATCGAACACAGGATGGGACCTGAAAGCTCCGCACCTGCTCCTCAGAGAGAAAGACGTCACCGTCGGGAGCCAGGCCCTGGGCCTCGGCACTCCAAGTGGGGTTCAGGACTTTGATGCGCTCTTGCAGCACCCACCGGGAAGTCTGCTCACCGCAGTTCAAGCAAAGGACCCTGAAACCAAAGGTGAGGCCACTGAATGCTCTCTCCTTGGGGGCACATATCTGTCCCTGGGTTCTCCCTCCCCAAGCAGTCAGTCCCCCTGTCACTTTCTTTTCTAACCCTACAATTTTCCCCATCTTAGGCATCCATTTTCATGATCTCCTGTGCATTCGTGATCTTTCATAAATCTATCTCTACTGTTAGCCTTCTAGAGCAAGTAACGTACGTCCGTTTCCTCCCTATAACCCCCTGTGTAGGCTTCTGCTAGCTTGCTTTTCTCTACTGGAGACTGAACTCAGGGGCACTTGACCACTGAGCCCTAGCCCCAACCCTATTTTGTATTTTATTTAGAGACAGGGTCTCACTGAGTTGCTTAGTACCTTGCTGTTGCTGAGGCCGGCTTTGAACTTGTGATCCTCCTGCCTTAGCCTCCCAAGCCACTGAGATTATAAGCGTGCAACACTGCAGCCAGCTCACTTCTATCCTTACAACAGTAAATGCTGTACCAAATGATTTCCTGAGCACCTGAACAAGTGCTTTTTCCCTTTATTCTCCACTCTGTTCAGACTTTTCTGGGCTCGGGTTATAGTTCAGTGGAAGAGTACGTGCTTAGCATGTGCAAGGACCTGGATTCCCTCCCTAACGCTGCACAAAAACCCCAATCGACCAACCAAAAACAGCCCCTTCTGGTTCTCTTCTCACATCACCTGAACATGAACTGCGTGAGGGCAAGCATGTCATATCCTGTGGTCACTGCCCTAATGCCCACCACCTACAATAGTGCCTGCATCCAATTTAGTGATTGGGAACTCATTAAATAGCTGTTGAAGGAAAAAATATTGTTTCAGTTACTGGGAGGGGGAGGTAGGAGGTTCACTTGAGCCCAGGGGTTTGAGGTCAGCCTGGACAACGAGCTCCTGCCTCTGAAAATATAAAAAGAAAAGAAAGAAGGAAAGGTGGTTCCATTGGTTCCACCTCTGGAGACTCCTCAGTCCTCTACCCTGTCTTCTTTCTATGTTCTCCTCACTGACTGGAGCTCTCTCCTCATTTCAGTGTCTCTGTATGATGGTTCCCTCCTCTGAGACTCTACTCCCACCTTCTCCAAACCCTAGCCCATCTCCATGTCTTCTTGACTATCCTATTGAGATCAACCCCATTCCCAACTTCTCTGTCACCTTCATGCCTCCAGTTATTTTTTTTTTTCTTATAGTCTATTCAGCCATCGGATTATGTTGGTTTTTCTTTCCCTGTCATAAAATGACAAATCTTGAATTTGTTTTAGAATATTTAAGAAAAGATAGGGGAAAGGAATGAAGTAGACATGAAAACATCTTGATAAAAATCTTCAAAGGCCCGCCTTAGCAACTTAGTGAGGCCCTAAGTCACTTAGTGAGACCCCCACCTCAAAATAAAAAATAAACAGGGGCTGAGGAGGAGACTCAGTGTGAAGCACCCCTGGGTTCAATCCCCAGTAACCCCCTTCAAAAAATCTTTGCATCTGGGGAATGGTATATGAGTACTTAGTCTCTTTTGTGAATTTTGAAATTTTCATCATGAAAAAGAGGTTTTTGTTTATTTTTATATCAACATATACACACCATTAATTCTCTAATTCCCCCAATACCACCATAACCTGGGTCCTGCATGCTGACCTCCTGGACCCCATCTAGTCCTATCTAGCGTTTCTCCAATGCTATTTTTATCATGTTGCTCTCTTGCTCAGAAACCACTAGTGGTCCGCTTTATGTCACAATAGACCCAAACTACACTATCTGATTTTCAATTGCAACCGATTTGGGTCTAACCTTCTCAGAATCTGATTTCACACTAGTTAACATCCCAAACCCTCCACAGAGGTCAGGCCTGTCTCCCCTGGGCTCTATGAATTCCCTTCATTTAGAAAGCCCTCTTTTCCCAGAATCCTTTGCCTAAGTCAAACTTGAGTCAGTCTCAAGTCCCACCATACCTATACAAGCTTTCTCAATTATGCCAATCTTTTTTTTTTTGCAGTGCTGGGGATTGAACCCACGGCCTTGTGCTTGCGAGGCAAGTGCTCTACCAACTGAGCTATATCCCCAGCCCTATGCCAATCTTTACTACGTCTCTTTCTTTGAATGTGCACATCATATATACCAAGGACCACACAAATTAACAAATGCGTGTTGAGTTGTTTGCTGCTAAACATGTTATTTTTGTGTCTCCCCCACCAAATATTACAGAATTACTGCATATAAAGTAGACCACCTCTTGTCCATACTATCAAGCGGCATGCCAATACACATATCACAGGCACTCAGGAAATAATTCATAAATTGGCAGACTGATTTCAGTCCTCAGAGGAGACTCTCAGGGACTGCAATTATCTACAAGTTATTGCCAAAGCTGGAGGCATGAGACCCTTCCCATGTATTCATTCCATCTATAATTATTTAGAGTTCTGACTATATTCCAGGCTATCTTGTATTCTGTTTGGCTACGCACTGGAGACCGAGCAATTTGTAGCACAAACTGTTGGCGTTATGCTCATACACATCCCCAGGACACCCTGAAAGCCACCTGCACACAGTATTCTTATAAGCAGTTTCCTGCATCTCTCTTGCTTAGAATGGTCTATGACCATGGTTGCCTTCTTGAGAGAAGCAGAGTCAAAGTGGTAGGGAACTAATTCCCCAAGAGCGACTGTAGACCAGTGAGCCATGGGAAATGGTGGCTAGACATCCCAGCTTCCTTGACTTTCAATTAGATAATTCTGAAGCATGTTCGAGATAAAGGGTCCCTGGCAGGACTGAGCCCATCTGTTCAAAGTAGTAACCCACTCATAAACACACTTATTTTCCCCCTTATTGCTGGGGAATCAACCCAGGGCCTTGTGATTCTAGGTAAGTGCTCTAGCACTGAGCTACACCCCCAGCCTTGAACATACCCTGTCTTTATCCCCTTTTTTGTGTCCCTACTCCCTCACTGAGTTTACCAGGATCAACGCTAAACTAAACAACTTGCTTCCCAAATTCTTTTCTCAGGATCTATCTAATACAAGCTTGACTAGGATAAAAAAGGTTCTGGCTCTCACGGAACAACACACATTGTCACGTTCAAACAGTTTAGACCTTCCTGCACCTGTGCATGCATCCATGGAGCTCTGTCAGGCGCTGACTCCCCGCCTTGGTGTGCAAGGCATCCACATTTTGAGTCACCAGCCAATGCAGTTTTCCATGTTTCTCCCAGTTGCTCAAAGCCCAGTGTGCAGGGTTCGGCTGGTGGGACGAGAACTGAGGCCAGCCCACAAAGTTTCTTGCCCAGTACTGCTGGCGGATTGGAGCACTGCGTACAAAATCGCTATGCTGGATGGGCCTCCGGTCAGTGCGAGCATAAAGCCCCACCTTTTCTGACCTGTAGTCTGGGATTCCTGACTCGGTGGAGATTCCTGCCCCGGTCATCACTAGGAGTTTCTTGGAAAGGGTGATGAAGCGCTGTAACTCTCTGACCTTCTCAGGGTCCAAAGGAGGACTTGGTGGCACAAATAACTCGACAGATCTGCTTGAGCCCTGCCGGCTGAAGTTTCTGATCCAACTGCCTTTTGTTGACCTGAAAGTCAACCCACTGCTGATCCTCATTCTAGAGAAAAAGAAACCTTATGTGAGAAGCTGAGTTTTGCAAACAAAGGTAACCACCAACTGATGAATGGAGGAACAAGATGCAGTCTATCCATTCAGTGGAGAGTCTAAAGTACAGAATGAATGAAGTGGGGTTGGGGTTGTGGCTCAGTGGTAGAGCACTTGCCTAGCATGTGTGAGGCCCTGGGTTCGATCCCCGGCAACACATAAAAATATATTAATTGGGAGGGGTGGGGGGGAGAAGGGAAAAAACAACAGAATGAATCAAACAACATTATCCTATGTAAATTTATGATTACACAAATGATATGCCTTTACTCCATGTACAGAGAAACAACATGTATCCCATTTGTTTACAATAAAAAAAAAAAAAGCAAAACCTAGAAATAGATGAAACTAGCACTTACAGGGTAGGGCAGATAGGGGTAAGGGAGGTTAAAGTAAGCTTAAGGTTGTAGTTCCTTGGTTTTTATGTTGATTGTATGAGGTGGGCACCACAGCACTTGCCTATAATCCCATGTGGCTTGGGAGGTTGAGGCAGGTGGATTGCATATTCAAAGCCAGCCTCAGCAATTTAGCAAAGCCCTAACCAACTTAGTGAGATTCTGTGCCAAAATTAAAAAAAAAAAAAAAATATATATATATATATATATATATAAATTATATAAAGGTATTGTGTCCATCTACAACTAAAAAAATATATATTAAAAAAAATGAATGAAGTTAGGCAGTTGGCCCAAGTCTGCAATCCCAGCTACTGAAAAGGCTAAGACAGGAGGATCACAAATTCAAAACAGCCTGAGCAACTTATTGAGATCCTGTTTTGAAATAAAAAAGTAAAAGGACTGGGATGTAAGTCAGTGGTAGACCCCCAAATTCAATACCCAGTACTGGAAAAAAAAAAGTTCTCATAAAAACTATAACATTGAAAACATGCTAAGTGTAAGAAGTCAGCTATGAAAAGACAAATATTATATGGTTTTACTTATATGAAATATCCAGAATAGGCAAAGCTATAGAAATAGAAAGTTGATTTATAGTTGCCAATGGCAGAAGGGAGAATGCTAAAGCATATGCAAAAAATTCATCATTCATTTTTTTTTTTTCTGGTACTAGGAACTGAACACAAAGGCGCTTTACCACTGAGCTACATTCCCAGTTCTATTTTTATTGTTATTTTTTATTTTGAGACAGAGTCTCATTAAGTTGCTGAGGCTGGCCTCAAATTTGTGATCCTCCGGCCTCAGCCTCCTGAGTCACTGGGATTACAGGTGTGTGCCACTGTGCCCAGCTAAATTCATTCATTTATATAGCTGAAAAATAAGAGGCAAGATATAGGTGTTGAGCATCAACAGCTGCTAAGATTACAAAAAGACAGGCTGATGGTGTAGCTCAGTGGTAGAACATTTGCAGAGTGTTGGGGGCTGTGCCATGTTGACGGCGCCAGAATGGCGCTTGATCACATCGGCAGCGAGGAGGTTAATTGACATAAGCACACTCAGGTGATTTATCGTCCATGCACACAATGTATGCGCATGTGTTCTCAAGCACTCCTAATTGTGCCTGCTCGGACATCTAGCGTCTTGCTAATCTTTGTGTAAGAGGCGTGGCCCTGCTGTCCGCCTCCTGGAGGTGATATAAGTATAGGCGGAGCGAGACTGCGCAACACAGCAGCTAGTAGAAAGGAGTGCCAGCAGCTAGCAGATAGACACAGCAGCTAGCAGAAGTGGCAAGCAGAAAGAAAAGACAGCGGAGCAGCAGCTAGTAGAAAGCAGAACAGCAGCTAGCAGAAAGCAGCGGAAGGCAGATCGCAGAGCAGAGAACTGAGACGCATCACTAAAGCACCTTAGGTAGACGCACCCTAATTCACAGGATGCAGGATGCACCAGTAAGAAGCAGCAGACCTTAAGTAAGGTGTAGCAAGTCTCTCTTCCTCTAAGCTCTAAGCAAAGCCTGTCCTTCTCTCAAAGTCTCTCTCTTAAGCAAAGTCTCTCCCTCTCTCCTCTCAAAGCAAGTAAACCTCATTTCCTCTATCCTCTATAAACAAACAAGCAAGAAAGCAGTGCACTAAAGAGAAAGATAGAAATAGCTCAGTTTCCAGTCCACCACCCATAAGACCTGTGCAAATTGTTGCTGCAAGCGGTGACAAATATCTGCGGATTTGGTACTGCAAAGAGCCGTGACAGCAGAGCACATGTGAGATCCTAGGTTTAATCCTCAGCACTGCAAGAAGAAAGTAATTAATTTTTAAAAATTACAAAGATATGGTGAGAACTATAAGATGAGATTCTTGATGGAAGACTACCTAAGATGTTGTCTTGGCAAAAAAAAAAAAAAAAAAAAAAAAAAAAAATCAAACTTGACTCTGATCAAGTCTCTAATTAATAATTTATAGAAAATACACAGGACAAAATATTGTGTAAGAAGACACCATTTTTCACCTGGCAAAGTCCAAACCACTGGAAACTGAAACTCTACAGGACTAACAAATCAGTTTCTTCAACAAATAAATTACATAAGATAGATGTGAAGGGGGATTAAAATGAAAAGAGATTTAAAAACATATCAACAATTGCAATATCTGGATCCTAATTCAAACCAACTTTTAAAATATAACATTCTACGCACACCTGTAATCCTAGTAGCTTGGGAGGCTGAGGCAGGAAGATCGCAGGTTTGAGGTCAACCTCAGCAACTTAGGGAGGCTGTAGGCAACCTAGTGAGACCCTGTCTCAAAATATAAAAAGGGATAGGGATGTGGCTCAGTGGTTAAGCACCAAAGGATTCAATCCCTGGTACCAAAAAAAAAAAAAAAAAAAAAAAAAAGACATTCTATGACATTTTTCAATATGACAATTGAAAAACTGAACATTAATAGGATATTGATGATAGTAAGATATTAGTATTTTATTTATTTGTTTTTTGGGTATGGCACTGCAGCTTAAACCCAGGGTCTTGAGCATGCTAAGCGTTCACTCCACCACTGAGCCATAGCCCCTGCTAAGGGGCTATTTTATTCATAAGCGATGAAACATCTGAAAGGGAAATGAGGATAACAACTCCATTCACAATAGCCTCAAAAAAAATAAAATACTTGAGAATCAATCAAACTAAAGAGGCGAAAGATCTCTACAATAACAACTACAGAATATTAAAAAAAGAAATTGAGGAAGACCTTAGAAGATGGAAAGATCTCCCATGTTCTTGGATAGGCAGAATTAATATTATCAAAATGGCCATACTTCCAAAGGCGCTATACAGATTTAATGCAATTCCAATTAAAATCCCAATGACATTTCTCATAGAAACAGAAAAAGAAATCATGAAATTCATCTGGAGGAACAAAAGACCCAGACTAGCCAAAGCAATCCTGGGCAGGAAGAGTGATGCAGGAGGTATCACAATACCAGACCTTAAACTCTACTATAGAGCAATAGTAACAAAAACAGCATGGTACTGGCACCAAAATAGACAGGTAGATCAATGGCACAGGATAGAAGACACGGAGACATACCCACATAAGTACAGTAACCTCATAGTAGACAAGGGTGCCAAAAATTTACAATGGAGAAAAGATAGCCTCTTCGACAAATAGTGCTGGGAAAACTGGAAATCCATATGCAGTAAAATGAAACTAAACCCCTATCTCTCACCCTGTACAAAACTCAACTAAAATGGATCAAGGGTCTCGGAATTAGTCCTGAGACCCTTTACCAAATACAAGAAAAAGGCCCGAATCTCCATCACGTAGGCTTAGGACCAGACTTCCTTAACAAGACCCCATAGCACAAGAAATAAAAGCAAGAATCAATAAATGGGATAGATTCAAACTAAAAGCATTTTCTCAATAAAGGAAACAATCAATAATGTGAAAAGAGAGCCTACAGAGTGGGAGAAAATCTTTTCCACACACACTTCAGACAGAGCACTCATCTCCAAGTTTATAAAGAACTTAAAAAACTTTACACCCAAAATACAAAGAACCCAATCAATTAATGGGCTAAGGAACTGGGCAGACACTTCACAGAAGAAGATATACAGGTGATCAACAAATATATGAAAAAGTGCTCAGCATCCCTAGTAATTAGAGAAATGCAAATTAAAACCACCCTAAGATTTCATCTAACTCCAATTAGAATGGCTATTATCAAGAACACAAGCAATAATAAGTGTTGGCGTGGGTGTGGGGAAAAAGGCACACTTGCACATTGCTGGTGGAGTTGCAAATTGGTGCAGCCACTCTGGAAAGCAGTATGGAGATTCCTCAGAAAGCTTGGAATGGACCCACCATTTGACCCAGCTATCCTACTACTTGGTTTATACCCAAAGGACTTAAAGTCAGCATACTATAATGATGCAGCCACGTCAATGTTCATAGCAGCTCAATTCACAAGAGCTAGATTGTGGAACTAACCTAGATGCCCTTCAATTGACGAATGGATAAAGAAACTGTGGTATACAGTGGAATATTACTCAGCCATAAAGAAGAATAAAATTATGGCATTTGCTGGTAAATGGATGAAGCTGGAAAATATCATGCTAGGTGAAACAGGCCAAGTTCAAAAAACCAAATGCTGAATGTTTTCTCTGATAAGTGCATGACAGTATATAATGAGGGGGGTGATGGGGGGAAGAGAAAAATGAAGGAACTTTGGATGGTATAGAGGAAAAAGGGGTGGGAGAGGGTGGGGATGGAAAAACAGTAGAATGAAACAGACAGTATTACCCTATATATATATATAAATGTATGATTATATGAATGGTGGGAATCTACATTGTGTACAACCATAGAAATGAAAAGTTGTACCCTATTTGTGTACAATGAATCAAAATGCAGTCTGTAAAAATTTAAAAAATTAAAAAATAAACTAAATGTGCAAAGCGAGTTAGGCCAAACAACTTGATAATACAGTGCCCTCATGTTGCCCTAGATCTAGACAAAACTGAAAGCTGGGGCTCATGATTATCAACAGAATAGAGAGAAACAAGGGCTAAAGCCTGAAAAAACACAGACAAAACTCAAATTATAGGCTGGAGATAACTGAAGCAAAGAAAGAAGAAAAAATGTGTACCCAAGTTACAAAGAACCAGGGTCTCTGTTAAGAACCCACAAATAAGTGGGGATGGACTTAGTGGTACAACCCTTACCTAGCATGTTCGAGGCCCTGGGTTCATCCCCAGCACTGCAAAATAATAATAATAAGGATAAGGATAATAAACCATTCACAAACAGGGAATGCAGTGGTGTGTGCTTATAATTCCAGATACTTGGGAGGCTGAGGCAGGAGAATCACAAGTTCGAGGCCAGCTTGGACAATTAGCAAGACCCTGGCTCAAAATAAATTTTTTAAATAGGGCTGGGCATGCCAGACACAGTGGAGCATGCCTTTTAATTCCAGCAACTCAGAGGACAAAGCAGGAAGTTAAAAGCCAACCTGAGTATCTTAGTTTGTTAGACCCTGTCTTGAAATGAAAAAGGGCTTGGATGGAAGTCAGTGGTAAGAGCAAGCCTGGGTTCAGTACTCAGAACAGGGGCTGCAGGGTGGCTGAGAGGAGGGAATGGGGCTGGGGATGTAGCTCAGGGGTATGGCATTTGCCTAAAATGCACAAGGCCCTGGGTTCAACACCACCCAGTATCATACACAAAAAAGAAATCCACAAATAAAGATTGGGTGGCATCTTTATTTTCCCCCATACAGTTAACCCTGAATTGTATTCGAGAACAGATTACTAATGACATTCCCCCCAAACACAACCTTCTAACTCATGGCTTTGTACACCCCCAGCTCCTACTGATGAGATATCAAGCCCTCTTGGGAAGCTGCCAACCCAAAGTATCTACTAATCAGCAAATCTGTACACCGAAGTATTATGCAGAGGTTAATGAGAGCCAACGACAGTTTGATATTGAGAAATAGCCAAGGAGTAACAATTCATCAGAAACTCATACAAGACTGTTTTATGGAAAAGAAGGATATTTAAGTATTAGAAAAATGTATTGGAGAGAAGCACAGGTTTTTCTATAACCTAAGAAAGACATCTATCCAGACTGTACTCTTCCTGGTGGCAGATTCCATGCTTATCAGCTCATAATCAATCAACTCATAATGGATCAATGACTTCAATGCACTCAAAATAAATAAATACATCTGTCACAGAAAGAGTCCCCTCTTCCTCTTCTCCATATTACAGTGTTTCTGCTTTTGTTTTTGTTCTTTTGATGCTAAAGATGAACCCAGGGCCTTGACTGCATTAGACCACTGAGCTACCCCCGAGTCCCCATGATGTAACACTCTATATTATAAAGTGTGGGTGTTTTTTTTCGTTTGTTTGTTTGTTTGTTCATTTTTGTTACCAGGAATTTAACCCAGGGGCGCTTTACCACAGAGCCCAGCCCTTTTTATTTTTTGAGACAGGGTTTCACTGAGTTGCTGAAGCTGGCCTTGAACCTGATATCCTCCTGCCTTACCCTCCCTGGTTGCTGGGATTACAGGTGTGTGTCACTGTGCCTGATAATGTGTTTTCTTTTAAAATCAAATCAATATTCTGAGCTGGGTACAGTGGTGCAGGCCTGTAATCCCAGCAGCTAGGGAGGCTGAGGCAGGAGGATCACTAGTTCAAAGCCAGCCTCAGCAATTTAATGAGGCCCTAAACAACTCAGCAAGACACTGTTTCTAAATGAAATACAAAAAAAGGCTGGGGATGTGGCTCAGTGGTTAAGCACCCCTGGGTTCAATCCCCAATATATAAAAAAAATCAAAATTCTGTAAAATTGTGAAGGGTGTGAGCCAGTTAAGAATCTGAGAACTCAGGGATGCACTGAACACTAGGTCTCCAGGTTTACAGAGAAACACTGGCTTTGCCAGGGGTATGCCAATAAACTGGCTTCCACACCCAAGAAGGAAGGAAAATAATCCCATCATGGTCATTTCAGGCTACAAGTGATTTAACAACTCTTCAGCAAATTTCCAAATATTTAATAACTGGCCCCTCAGCAGTATAAACTAATTCCAGAACCTGTCCTGGGTCCTTCAAGTCCAATCTGAAATTAAGCCCACCTTCTTTATTACCTTTTTAAAAATTTTTTATCAAGACTCTCTCATACCTGCCCCCAAATAAAGTCTTATCTAGGCACAAAACTATTTCATAATAGTCTTTTTTTTTTTTTTTTTTTTCTTTTTTGTAGTACCAGGGATCAAACTCAGGGTTTCACACATGCTAGGTGAGCATGCTACCAGGGAAATAAGATTTGACTAGGCTGGAGCTGGGGCTATAACTCAGTGGTAGAGTGCCCCTGGGTTTAATCCCCAGTATCACAGTAAATAAATAAACGGAGGGGAAAAAAAAACTGGTAAAGCAGATTCTAACATAACATAAGGTCTATTCTGTAATAGAAGAAATGGCTGGTCAGAAATGAATTCCTTATATATTTCAAAAGGCTAATTACCCCAATATTCTTTTTTTTGTGGGAGGTGTTTGGGATTGAATCTAGGGTCCTTGTATGCAAGTGTTTTACCACTATTACTTTTTACCTCTCCATTATAAAATCTGCTGCTGGGACACAGAAAAAAAGAGAGAGAGAGAGAGAGAGAGAGGGAGGGAGGGAGGGAGAGGGGGAGAGAGAGAGAGAGAGAGAGAGAGAGAGAGAGAGAGAGAGAGAGAGAGAGAGAGAGAGGGAGAGAGAGAGAGAGGCCCCTGCGTGTTAGCTTTTCTAGCTGTGAAAGCAAGGCTTTGTATATATATTATTAGTCAAGACGCAACTTCTCTAGTGACACGCATCCCATATGCAATCATCATTTCATGCCTGGCTTTGCAGACCTGAGTTCAGACCCCGCTTTCTCCTTGACATTCCACCGCAACCCGCGAAAGGAGCAAGTACACAGTTCTTTCCTGCAACCTAAGGGCCAGAGATACACCGCGTGAAAACACGTCCCACGGGAACAGGGGCTCCTCTCCCAGATCCCACCAGGGCAAAGAGGAAAAGTGAAAGAAATGCACAACATTCTAGAAACCTGCAGCCCGCTCAAAACACACTTACTTTCACAGCTTAGGGGACACCTCACACCCGATATCGGGGCGGTTCGGTTATCAGTGCATTTCGGGAATTGTAGTTCATGGAAGGAAAATGATGCAAGAAAAACTACAAGTCCCACAATCCTCTGGGACCCACACTTGCGGGACCCATATCGTCCTGCGAGCGCCCCCTGTCCCGTCTTTCCTGGTCAGACGTATTGGAATCTTGGCTTACGGGTGTGCGCTCTCAGCTGTGCCAATGATAGAAGCTGTTGTCTTTCAGAGGTTAGGTACCAGCTTTAGAGCTTATGTACCAATGTCCTGGGTGCAAAAGAAGCCCATCCAAACAGCGATAAAATTAGGTATTTCATCCTTTCTTAATAGGCGTTTTTAGTAACGAGTCTATACTTGACTCATCTTTGTCTTCAGTGTTCATGTTCCTTTGCATTCAAAACAATGGAATCAAGTTTGCCTGCTATAGGTCAAATACTTTGTGGTGGGTTTTTGATGAAATAGATTCACAAGTATCTGCAAATTTGTTGTTTTTTTTACAGTTAATATGATTAAAATCAAATACATACTTAGACTAATGTGCTCACCTATTTGACATCTCCAATGTTATTTCTTATGTTTTAATTGAATTAATCACACAATACCTGTGTCTCCATCTCAGAGATTCTAATTTAATTGTTCTGAGCAGATGCGTGGGTATTAAGTTTGTTTACTAGTGAGTTCCTGGCTGTTCCTAACATGTGTGAGAACTGTCACACCTAAATAAGACATCACTCACTTAGTATGTATATTTTAGAACATAATCTAGCAGAGACTTGAAGATCACCTAAGAACCCTCTTCCCCTGCTTAAAGAGGAACTGAAAGGCTGGGGTCGTAGCTCAGCGGTAGAGGGCTTGCCTAGTGTGAGACACTGGGTTCCACCTTCAGCATCACATAAAAAGTAAGTAAATAAAATAAAGGTATTGTGTGTCCATCTACAACTAAAAAAAAAAAAAAATTTAAGAGAAGAAATGAAGCCCAGAGGAGCAATAAAGAAGCTGGAGGCAGTGTCTGCTGATTCTCTCATCCTATGTATGGAGATAAATATTGGTCAAGCGACTTCATTAAGTAATTTGGGATAGGTCATTATCTATAGGATCTACTAGACCAGAAGAATCAATCACCTGAGAGCCCTAAGTGCCTTAGTTAACCTAATCACTTTGACTGAAAGAACCAAAATACAAGCAAAAAATTACAGGGCTAGGGTTGTAGCTCAGTGGTAGAGCACGCTCATGGCATGAGGAAGGTCCTGGGTTTGATCCCTAGCGTACGCAGTCCAACACATTTTCTGCATACAAGGGTATTTGATAAAAACCTATAAAAATGTCAAAATAGTGACACTCTATTTATTGGAGTTCTAACACTTAGTTAAATCCCCAGGCCTTTTTTTTTTTTTTTTTGGTACCAGGAATTGAACTCTGGGGCACTTAACCACTGAGCTACATCCCCAGCCCTTTTTTGTATTTTATATAGAGACAGGGCCTCACTGAGTTGCTTAGTGCCTCACTAAGTTGCTGAGGCTGGCTTTGAACTCGAGATCCTCAGGCTTAGCTTCCCAAGCATCTGGGATTACGGGCATGTGCCACTGCACCTGGCCCCAGGCCTTTTTAAAAAAAAAAAAAATTTGTAGTTGTAGATGGACAGAATGCCCTTATTTTATTTGTTTATTTTTATGTGGTGCTAAGGATGGAGCCCAGTGCCTCACACGTGCTAGGCAAGCGCTCTGCCATTGAGCTACAGCCCTAGTCCCCTAGACCTTTTTTTAAAATATATTTTTTTTTAGTTGTCAATGAATATTTATTTATTTATTCATTTATTTATATGCAGTGCTGAGAATCAAACCCAGTGCCTCACGCATGCTAGGCAAGTGCTCTACCATTAAGCAACAACCCCAGCCCATCCCTAGCCCTTTTTATTTTTTATTTTGAGATAGGGTCTTGCTAAATTGCAGACTAGCCTGGAATTTGCAATCCTGCTTCAGCTTCCCAAGTCACTGGGATTATAGGCATGGGCCTTTATTTTATTCATTTATTTATATGCAGGGCTGATAATCAAACCTAGTGCCTCACACATGCTAGGCAAGTGCTCTACCACTGAGCCACAAACCCTTGATTTTTTTTTTTTTTAACTATACTGGGGATCGAACCCAGGGCCTTAACACACAATGCTAGGTTTCATCATTGAGCTATATCCCCAGCCTGTTTAAAAAATTTAATTTTGAGGCAAAGTTTTGCTAAATGGCCTCAAACTTGTAATCTTCCTGCCTTAGCCTCCTTAGCTGAGATTACAGGTGTGCACCACTGCACCTGAGTTGAACTTTTGGTCTATGAAAATGTTTTACAGCTGGGCAAGGTGGCACATGCTTGTAATCCCAGCAACTCAAGAAGATGAGGCAGGAGGATTACAAGTTTGAGGCCAGCCTAGGCAATTTAGGGAGGCCCTAAGCAACTCAGTGAGACCCTGTCTCAAAATTAAAAAATAAAAAAGGCTGGGGATGTAGCTCATTAGTAAAGCACCCCTGGTTTCAATATCTAGTACTAGGCCAGGTACAATGGCCCATGCCTGTAATCCCAGCAGTTTGGGAGGCTGAGATGGGAGGATTGTGAGTTCAAAGCTAGTTTCAGCAATTTAGTGAGGCCCTAAGCAACTCAGTAAGACCCTGTTTCTAAGTAAAATAAAAAAAGGGCTTGGGATGTGGCTCAGTGGTTAAGTACCCCTGGGTTCAATACCTGATACAAAAAAAAAAAAAAAAATCCAGTACCAAACAAAATAAAACACTGGAGAAATGTCACTGTTTCGGAGACAATTTTTCAAATTTTAATGAAATAGCAAAAGTCAAAAAGAAAATATTCTGGAGGATATAGTTTGGGGAGGAAACAAATTTAGACATAGGCTTTAACAGCTTTCTACTCGCTGAAGAAAAATAGTAAGGGTGAAAGTTACTTCAAATTTCACATACAGTGAAATTTCTGTGGAAATACAGCCTTTCAGCCTCTCTCCTCTGAAATGAAGTGTTCACAGAAGGGCTGGGGATGTAGCTTAAAAGTGAAAATAACCAAGCATCCATCAAAGAATGAATGGATTTGGGGTTGCTGGGGTTGTGACTCAGTGGTAGAGCACTTGCCTGGCATGTGCGAGGCACTGGGTTTGATTCTCAGCACCACATATAAATAAATAAATAAAGGTCCATCAACAACTAAATATATATATATATATATATATATATATATATTAAAAAAAGGATGGGGGCTGTGGATATAGCTTAGTTGGTAAATTGTCCTGGGTTCAATCCCCAGCACAGCAAAAAAAAAAAAGAATGGATTTTTAAAAAACTCCACCAATGGAATATTGCTCAAATTTAAAAAGGAATTAAATTTTGATATGTACTACATATGGGTGAATCACAAAAATATTATACTCAGTGAAATATGTATGATTTCATATAATACTTTTATGTAAGGAACCTAGAGTGGTCAAATTCATAAAGACAGCTGGGCTTTGTTGGCACACACCTGTAATTCCAGGAGTCTGAGGCAGGAGGATGGTAAGTTCAAAGCCAATGTGAGCAATTTATAGAGACCCTGTTTAAAAAAAAAAAGTTCATACTAACAAGCGGCATAGCCTTTGCAGAGGTGAAAGGAGAGGGGAGTTAAGAGTTTAACTGGCGACAGAGTTTTAGTTTAGAAAAATAAAAAGGTTCTAGAGATAATGGTGATTATGATTGCACAATGATGTGAATGTATTAAATTCTACCAAATTTACACTTAAAATTAGTTAAGATGGTAAATATTATGTATATTTTACACAAATTTCATTTATTTATTCTGGTACTGGGGATTGAACCCAGGGATGCTCTACCACTGAGCTACATACAGCCTCAGCCCTTTTATTTTTTATTTTGAAACAGGGCCTTGCTTAATTGCCAGGATGGCCTTGAATTATGATCCTCCTGCTTCAGTCTCCTACATCACCGGGATTACAGGTATGCGCCATTACACAAATTTTATTGCATATACCAACAACAATAAACAACAATAAAAACCAACAAACCCTCTTGGAGAAGGTAGTTACGCAGTGAACTGGAGCCCAAAACACCCTGACTCAAGCGGTTTCCCTCAATTTCCCTTAGCAGTCTGTGAATTAGGTCTATTAGCATCTTCCCTCCCATAGTGCTTTGCTTCAACCTCCACCAAAACCTAGTTAAACTAAATCACAACCGAAATCCCTATGTACTTTTTAGAGCCCCTCAGACGATCCTCTTGATGCAGAATTTTCAATCAAACAATAATTTAAAGTTTTTCCATTAGACTCAAACTCGCCTTTGTGTAATAGGAACCTCACTTACTGGGGACAAAGGCCAGTGGGCGTTGCTCTTTAGCTTTGCGCAGTGGCAGTATCGTAGCCAATGAGGTTTATCCGAGGCGCGATTATTGCTAATTGAAAACTTTTCCCAATACCCCGCCGTGACGACTTGCAATATAGTCGGCATTGGCAATTTTTGACAGTCTCTACGGAGACTGAATATTCTTTGTTTAAACATGAGAACAATCTTCGTGGAAATGCGAGCGAAAGTGCCTATGCACTTTGTAAGTAATCGTGTGTGTGTGTCTAGTCGCTGCTGTGTGGCTACTTGTGCTATTACATTAACTCCTTAGTTTTCTAGTAGCTTATCCCGTTAAGTTTCCTGGCTCAAGTTTTAGTTTAATGCAGTGGGTTTTTAATTGTCTTTCAAAGAGCTGCTTTCTCGGAAAAGCACAACTCCTGTGCGCTCTTTCTCCACCCGCCTCACCCAGCCAGGATCCTACAGCTCGTCCTCGCTTTCCGGCTGGTGTTTCTGAAAGTCCCAACCCTGTCGTTTCTATGACGTCACTCTAATTTGCATTAAAGTCCCCAGCATCCCCAGCGACTTCTCTATTTCTAAAATATGAATGTATATTGGACGTGAGATAACCCAACGACAATAGCTTTATACGAAAACGGTGCTTAAAAATAAGTGATCGGATAAAAACACGTTATATCCACAAGTGTGCTGGTAGTTGTTCACCCTTACTGTAAAGGTAGTTATCTTTCATGGGAGCGCAGAATGAGAAATCATGTCTGCCAGCTTTGCGCAGTGGCAGTATCGTAGCCAATGAGGTTTATCCGAGGCGCGATTATTGCTAATTGAAAACTTTTCCCAATACCCCGCCATGACGACTTGAAATATAGTCGGCATTGGCAATTTTTGACAGTCTCTACGGAGACTGAATATTCTCAGTTTAAAGGTAAGCGTTCGTTTGTTTTGCAGGAAGGTTTTCTAGTAACCTACGCTTTTAGGTGTTGTTACTCGCGGGATATGTTTTGTGTGTGTTCTTCCAACTAATGAACATTGATGAGCTTAGTTAGTATTGCTATTTTCCGAGGTTTCAGTTGGTTTCTACAACTCTAACCTCATTCGGTAACTGTTCTGTCCGCCCGAGTCGTTTGGAGTCTAAACCACCTTGTTCCAACACCCTTCTGGCACCTAGCTAAAGGATGTGGTCACTTAGCAAACAGGTGGTTCAAAACGCATAGGGGAAGACAGCCCTATCAATAAATTGGACTCGGTCTCTGTTTCAAGAAGCTTGCAATCTGTAAATAAACCTAAACAAGGGAATAAATAAGATGGGTAATTAAAAATTATTTCAGCGCTATGAAGATAAACAGGGAGATATGATGAAGACCATCCAAGTTCCAAGTTTCACATAGTATTGAGCATCGAGCACTTAATGTGTGTGCCTGACTCAGTGCAGAGTACTTAATTTGCTTTACTTCATTTCATTCTCACAGAAACCATTCCTTCCCCACCCCCAACAACTTTATTGAGCCTTATGGCTTATGCCTGTAATTCCAGCGATTTGGAAGATTGAAGTGAGAGAATCACCAAATCCTAGGCCAGCCTCAGAAATTTAGGGAGACCTTATCTCAAAATAGAGTCGCTTGGCGCTGTGGCGTATCCCTGTAATCCCAGGGGCTCAGGAGGATCGCAAATTTAAAGCTAGCCTCAGCAGTTTAACAAGGTCCTAAGCAATTTAGCGAGATCCTGTCTCAAAATAATGAAATAAAGCTGGGCGCGGTGTCGCACGCCTGTATACCCAGCAGCTCGGGAGGCTGAGACAGGAGGATTCCGAGTTCAAAGCCAGCTTCAGCAACAGCAGGCTCTATGTAACTCAGTGAGACCCGTCTCTAAATAAAATAAAAAATAGGACTGGGGATGTGGCTAGAGGTTGAGTGCCCCTGAGTTCAATCCCTGGTACCCACCCCACAAAAAAGTCTCTTGGTGTTCCTTTGTATTCCTCTCCACTCCCTTCTCTCCCCATTCCTTCAATCTCTCCTCATTTTCCCCAGTTCCAATCATTCTTCCTCTTTCTGACATTATAGATCAATTTACATTTTCTAGTTTTATATAAATGGAAGTATAATGCATGAGAATTTTTTTCTGCAATCTTTTTACATCTAGATCAGTTCTTCTGCCTTTCTTTCTTTTTTTAAACATTTTTTAGTTGCTTGTTGATGGACCTTTATTTATATGCGGTGCTGAGAATCGAACCCAGTGCCTCACACATGCTGAGCAAGTGCTCTCCCACTGAGCCACAACCCAGCCCCTGCCTTTTTCTCTTTCCTTTATGACATTGATTTTTTTTTTTTTTTTTCTTTCTTTTGCAGTGCTAGGGATCAAACCCAGAGCCTTGTGCATGTAGGCAAGTGCTTTTTCCGCTGAGCCTATACCCTCAGCCCGTGACACTGATTTTTTGAAGAGTCCTTGGCAATCTTGTAGAATGTTCCACATTTGGCTTCATTTGATTGTGGTCCCCATGGTACTATTTAGCATGTTCCTTTGTACCCTGGATTTTCCTGAAAAATGGTAAGTTACACCTGGTAGCCTGATCAGGTTCAGGTTAATTTTGGTAAGAAAGACTGGGTGTATAGTTCAGGTGGGGAGTATTTGCCTAGCAGGTGCTAGGCCCTGGTGCTGTCCGGTGCCCCCAAGAAAAGCAGCAAAAGAACTCAGAAGTAACATTGTCAACTCTTACTTCATGATGCTCAGTTTGAGCACCTGCTTAAGCCAGTAACTTTTCTCTCTCTCCCCCTCAACTAGAAAGCTGCATGTTTCCCTGTGTAATTATGAAATAAACAATCAATTTTACATAGGAACCCCCATTTGATGCTAAAAGTTTTTTACCTTCCAAATTCGCTCCCCTAACCCGGGAAGATATCATGACTGAATGAGATAAATTAATGTCACTTCTCTGGAACCCAGGGTAGGTTCCCAAGTACCAGACCAGTGTACAAGGCCTGGCAGCCCAAAGACAATCAAGAGTCCCCTGGACAAGTTGATGTGTCAGGATGAGCCCAAGGGATGGAAGAGGGATTCGGTGATAAACTGATTTCAGGAACTGCCAACAGGTGCTACCCTAGAACAGAAATTTCAAGCCCTGTAAATATCTTCCATGATGTACTCTGGAAATGCCCTCCGGTTTGTTTTTCAGCCTCTGTTGTTTGCTTGAGATGGTGGATCTAGGTGTCAAAGCAAGTCAGGCATCAGAGTTCTCTCCTGATTTCCCTCTGTGAACACTTAGACCAGTCGGGCTGGGATGTGCTTCAGTGGCAGCGTATTTGCCTAGCACATGCCAGGCCCTAGGTCCCAGCTCTGGAAAAATGGGCTCATTCTGTGCTTTCTCTTTTTCTTTCACAGGGGTAGTGGTATGAACCCAGGACTCCCTGTGTGCTAGGTAAGCACTCTCCCACTGAGCCACAGTCCCAGCCCTTCCTGAATCCTTGAAAGAATGTCTCTGCAAATCACTAAGACTGACCCTCGATGTTCCCTGGGGGAAAGGTCCACTGGCGGATTGCCTGCTTAAGAGCCACGCGTGTTTCCCATTTGGAGGATTCCCTCCAATTTGTTGCTCAAAATCTGTACCAAAGTACCTGCTGGAGAAGCCACGTATGAGAAGATCCGAGTAGGAACATCTGATATGTGTGCTCTGCAGCTGTCACGAGGCTGGAGAAGGGGGAAGAGGGCAACGCACGCCCCCTGTCCTGAGGAAGGCCCTGGCGCTGTGCCATCCAGATCCCACATTTGCTGGCCCCCTCCTCCCACCGTCCCCCGGCAGGGAGCAAGAAGGGGCTTGGGTTGGGTGAAGTAATCCTTGTCCTCGCGGAGGAAGGAAGAATCTGGGCCCATCCCAACTGATCTGCTCCCCCTCCACCACGTATAAAAATGTCCTCCAAAACACGAGCCCCCAAAGGAGCAAACCCCCACCCCCTCTATCTCCTGAGGCCTGCCTGGATCCACTGGCTCCATGGGATGGAAAAATCCAACTCTGAGGGTTATCGTGGCAAAGAAAGGGTCTAGGGCCCCAAACAATCTGCTCAGTGTTTAACTCACTGCAGGATGTTTTCAAGAATCACCAGCTTCTAGGTTAAAAATATCCCATGCCCTGGGGCCTTCAATGTCTGTCTCAGAACAGAGCTGCCTCACAGTTCCATGAGTTCGCCATCTTGGGGGCAATTAACGAAGGCAGTTGATTTGCTTTTTTCCCCCCCATGATGCTTAGACTCCAGGCTTTTTCGGTTCAAATCATTACCCCAGTATTCACCAGCTGTGTGACCCTAGGCCACTCACTTAGCCTCTCTGTGCCTCACTGTCTGAGGCTGTAAAAGGAGAATTATGGTTGTATCTATCTCAGAGGCCAGTGGGCCTCCACCCTGGTTGTGTGTGAGAATTGCCTGGGGAGCTTTTAAAAATCCTGATGACCAGACTGCATTCCAGACCAATTAAATCAGAATGTCTGGGGGACTGGGTCTGGGGGAAGAAAAAAAAAATTTTTTAATTTTATTTTTAGCTTCCCAGGTGATTCCAGTGTGCCTCCAAAACTGAGACCCATTGCTGGACAGAGTTTTGTCATTAAACAAAATAATATAGGAAAAGCACCTCTGCATTGACTCTCCAAGCCTTGAGTGCAGTCATGGAAGGCTTCCTGGAGGAGAGGATAGCTAAGCTCTGAATGGAAGGCAGAGAGCAGATAACAAGGAGAGAGAGGGCAGGATGGATTTAAGCACCTGCAGAGTCCTAGAAACTCGAGACTGAGGCCCCTTGGAGGAATTAAAAGTCATTCTGGATCCGGGTACAGTGGCACCCACCTGTATTCCCAGCGGCAGGGAAGGTGTGAGACAGAAGGATTATGAGTTCCAAGCCAGCTTCAGCAATGGTGAGGTGCTAAGCAATCAGTGAGACCCTGTCTCTAAATAAAATACAAAAAAGGACTGGGGATGTGGCTCAGTGGTTGGGTGTCCCTGAGTTCAAATCCTGGTACCAAAAAAAAAAAAGTCATTCGGGCTGGGCTGCAACACAGTGGTGTACTGGAATGCTTCACAGGCTGTAGGTTCAGTCTTCATCACTGGCGGTTGAAAAAGTGTTATAATGTCATCCCTGTGACTGGATGCTGAAAAGGGAGGAAGTAGGGAGAGTCAGGGAGGAAGTAGGGAGAGTCAGGGAGGAAGTAGGGAGAGTCGGGAAGGAAGTTCATGGCAATGTTTCCTTACTAAGGTCAGAGTCGTGGGTTTATTCTGGTGTCATGAAGGTTTTAAGCAAGACAGTGACCCAGACAGTGCCCTCCCAAATTCAGGGGCAGCAGGGCCTTCCAAAGGCATGTGTTCCACGCCAGCTAGGGACTAGGACTTGCCAAGGAGCTGTGGCTCAGACCACACCACGAATCAGGACGCTGCGTCTTGGGTTCCGGTCTGAGTTTTTCCTCTCCACAGCTGCGTGGCTGCAGGCAGGTGGCTTTATTTATGAACCTTATTTTCTTGTCCTACAAAACAGGCATGAAACATCCAGTGACTTTTCAAAAGAATCGAAATGCGATAACGTAGAAGACTTAATACTGTGGTTTCTCGTGTGTTAAACAATAAATGCTCCAATAATAATGATGATGATGATAATGATGATCATACTATGACGAGTAGTTCATGCAATAATTACTAATAATCACCCTGGTTCTGCAGATCTTTGGGGCCAGCTCCAATGTCCAAACCTGTCCTGTGTCTCCTCGCCTTCAAGTCCTACCCAGATTCTTCGATGATAGTTTTAGGTGCACTTTGTCCTTTTCATACATTTTTACTGTTGTTGAATCCACATAGCAACCATGAAGGTATAGGTTTTATTCTGCAGATTTTGCAGTTAAAGTAGCCGAGACTCAAGAGGTTAAGCCAGTTGTTCTAAAACCACATAGCTACTAAGTAAGAGCCCTAAAGAAGCTCACTTCCACTGTACAGATAAGAAACTGAGGCTCAGATGGATGAGGTATCTTGCCCAAAGTGGCACAGTTGGGCAGGTGGCAGAACTGGCTTTGAACTCTTACCTGTCTCAGGATCACTGGACACCAGACACTTCCTCCCCCGAGGTCCCAGAGTCCCTGCTGGGATCCACCCATTGAGCCTTGAGTCACTTGCTCCTCCCTGAGATAAGCTTTCAATCTCGCTACCCCTATTCTGAGGCCCTCAGCCTCCCTGTCTGAATATCAGCCTCTCCTTCCAGAATGTTCTCCTACAGTCCTCTTCAAAACCAGGTCAGGGTTAGTTCTTTTCCAGAAAATATTTTGCAAGTCTCATTGGAATCACTGTGTTTTGTTTTTCTTTTTTCTTTTATTTATGTATTTGTTTGTTTATTTATTTATTTATTTTTGTCTTTCTTCCTTTCCTCCTTTCTGCCAGGGGTGGATGAAACCCACAGCCTCATGCATGCTAAGCACATCCTGTATCACCTAGCTACATTCTTTTTTTTTTTTTTTTTTTTTTTGGGAAAGGGAAATGGGATACTAGGATGGTTTGGGAGGGGACTTTGGGGCCAGAGATAAGGTATTACCCAGAATGTGAGAAAAAAAAAAAAAAATGAAGCAATAAACTATTGTTGGCACAGACTGCTGCTGTTACTGCAATTTGGAAAAGCAGAAAATCATTAGCTTCCATTAAATTTTCTAAAAATTACTTTTTAGTTGTCAATAGACCTTTATTTTATTTTTCAAAATATATTTTAGTTGTAGATGGACACAATACCTTTTATTTTATTATTTTTATGTGGTGCTGAGGATCAAACCCAGCGCCTCACACCATGCTAGGCAAGTGCTCTACTACTGAGCCAACCCCAGCCCAACTTCCATTAAATTTAAGAAGAAGTAAAACTTACACTGCGTTGGAAGAGCATGGTTTGGACATTTAAGGTGATGTGAAGGAAGCCCAGCCATCCATGTGGGTGGCACGCGTGCAGTGTTAATGAATGGAGAGGGTCATTTGTGAACAGGGGTTCACCAACAGACATGGGGACTACTGTAACTAGCAGGACAGTCTATGGAGATCCTCAGAAGCATGACAAAGGAGTTACTGCCAATGCAGAAGAAAACGGGGGTCCCTGTGCTTTCTGAGCACAAGAGCAGTAAGGGCAGCCATATGTTAGGGAAATTATGTGAGCAGTTGACAGAAACATTCTTGGCCCCATAGTGTCATTTTAAAAATGTAGTTTTACTTTACTTTCTACTTATTACTTCATTTGGGGAATAGGTGAAATCACATATGTGGTTCAAAAACTCAAAGATGCCAAAGGAGCTGGGCATGGTGCCTACTCCTGTTGTACCAGAGACTCAGGAGGCTCAGACAGGAGGATCTCAAGTTTGAGGACAGCCTGTGCAACTTGGACAGAACTTGCCTCTCAATAACTAAAATAAAAAAGCTGGAAAATGTAACTGAGTGGTAGAGTGTCCCTGGGTTCGATCCCTAATTCTGAAAAGAAGAAGAAAAAAAAAAAAAATTCCAGGCTTCCAGGCTGTTGCAGCACCTGCGAGTAGCAACCCCCCAGTCCGGTGCCCTTAGCCGTTTCTTGTGCCTTGACGCCCACTAGTCTGCGTGACCCCATTGTGGTCCGTTCCTGTGCAAACAAACGCCTCGTGAGTGACAGCACCACTCACTTGTGGGTCTGATCTTTCCATTCAGAGTTGACTGGGATGCAGCAGTTGTCATTGCTGCTGGGATTGCTGCAGTTGGTTACCCTAGCTCACCGAAGATTCTGTGTTAAAGATCATCAGCGTACCAGCCCTGTGTAGTAACACACACCTGCAATCCAGTGGCTCTGGAGGCTAAGGCAGGAAGGATCGCAAAGCTCAAAGCCAGCCTCAGCAACTTGGTGAGATCCTATCTCAAAATAAAAGAGCCAGGATGTGGCCCGTCGTTAAACACCTCTGGGTTCAATCCTCGGTACTCGTTAGAATAAAGCCATGGTAAATCTTCACATCCGGGAAGGACAACCCCAAGGTAGTACTTGCTTTTGACATGCGGGATCTGGGAGATAAAGCCTTGTTCTGCAGTGCTGGGACGTCGCAGAAGTTCCCATTCTGTGATGGGTTCCCACACAAGACATAAGGAAGAGACTGGAGACAACATGGGATCTTTGATTGTCAGGAAAAAGAAATTTAAATGGGACAGTTTGATGCTGCAAACAGCTTTTCATGATGTTACCTGATTGTTTAATTAAAATGACTTCCACTTCTGTCTAATCCACCTCTCCTGGGTTCTCTGTGGTACACTGCAAACTTCAGCTTTCAATTCATGGCCTTTGCCTTACTTAGTGAAACAACATGATGCACATTTGTTTAAACAAATAATCAACAAACAAAGACAGAAGAAAAAAGAAAAGGAAAACCAACCTCATGCCCTGTGAGTCATTTTGGTCTTGCAAGGATCTGTTTCTTTAAATTTAAATAATGGTATTAGACTATAGTTGTATCTTGAGGTTAATGTATTCAGTTATTCTCCTGAAAAAGAAAAAAAATTCCAAAGGGTATTTAGTGGAGTCTCTTTGCAACTTCTGATCTCCAGCCACGAGGTCCCCCACCCTACCTCCTACCAGGTATCCTTCCAGGACACTTCAGCAGTATAAATATTTCAGAAACAAATATATTGCTCCCTCCCCCTGCCAAATGATATGCATGTTACAATTTTATTTATTCTTTTCTTTTTTTGGGGAGGGGTACCAGGGATTGAAACCAGGGGTTCTTAACCACTGAATCACATCTCCAGCCCTTCATTTAGAGACAAGAGCTTGTTGAATTGCTTAGAGCTTTGCTAAGTTGCTGAGACCAGTTTCGAATTCTCGATCTTCCTGCCTCAGCTTTCCGAGCTGCTGGATTTACAGGCATGCCCCACCACACCTGGCTCAATTTTAATCTTGAAGATTGTTTCCTGTCAGTACCAGGATGCCTCCTGAGCATACTAGATCTTTTCTGTGGCTACATCTTTTTCCACTGTAGGACTGTCTGTAATTTATTTAACAAATCCCTTATTGATGAATATTTGGGTTGTTTTTAATCCTTTGTCCTTAAAAACAGCACTGCAGGGCTGTGGATGAGAAATAGCATTGGCATTTAGGACCCTGTACCTGCTGTGGATGGTCTGCAGCTGAGGGCAGAGAATCGGGCTGGGAACCTGTACCTGAGGTTCTTATCCTGATCTTGCAATGAAACTTCACAACCCATTCAGCATTTTTCTTTGTGTCTCCATCGAGACACAAAGGCTTGAAGCTTTCATTCTTTTCAACGGTTTTGTTTTTGGGTGCTGGAGATTGAGCTCAGGACCTTGTACAAACTGTTCTACCTGAGCTACATCTCAGACCCTTTCTAACACTATTGACTGAACACCTCCTGGTGAACCAGCAGCAAACAACTCAGATGTAGTCCCTGTTTCCATAGTCATGACCTTTTTTTTTTTTTTTTTTTTTTTTTTTTTTTTTTTTAGTCGTGACCTTTTAATGGGGAGGAGAGAGACGAATAATGAACAGGTTAGACAAATAATGCAGGAACATAATGTCAAAAGTGAAATAAAGGAAAGTAAGTCAGTATAAAGAGATAGGGTCTGATGGAAGTGTGGGGAAGATTTCAGATAAAATGTGCGGGACCCACAGAGAAGGCATGTGAATAGCTATGCCAAAACTTTGTGTGAGCATTCCAGAATGGAAGCTTTAAATAAAAAAGTATATATTTTATAATATATATATAAATGTTTATATACAAAATTCATATATAATATATATTTATATACATTTATATTTTTATATATAAATATATATATATATATTTTTTTTGTTGTTGTAAATGGACACCAGTGTCTTTTGTTTATTACATGTGGTGCTGAGGACTGAACCCAGTGCCTCACACATGCTAGGCAAGTGCTCTACCACTGAGCTAGAGCCCCTGCCCAGAATGGAAGCTTTGAGGACCCCACAATCAGAAGTTTGCTGTGCTTCGGGGACATAAAACAGGAGCGGGCCAGTTGGGTTGGAACATGATGATCCAAGGGAGATGAGCAGGAGACCAGATTTGAGGTGCAAGGCTTGGAGACCTTTGTGAAGAGTCTGGATTTAATCCAAGTGGAACCGGGAAACCACTAGTGTGGTTCAGCAGGGCCCTGATGAGACTTCATTTACATTTTAAAACATGACTTTGCAACCCAGTATACCACTCTTAGGTATTTATCCAAAAGAATGAAACCATATGTCCGATGCGAAGACTTCCACGCACACGTTCCTGCAGCTTTATTCACAGTGGCCGACCCGGAGGAAACAGTCTCCACATTCCATCCACAGGAAAATGGAGGAACAAACGATGGTACAGCTATACAGTGAGTGGTTGGCAACGAAAGGATGCACAACACCCATGACCCTCACAGACCTGCTGAGCTAGAGAAGCCGACTTCCCTTCAGAGACCCCCAAACAGTACATTTCCATTTCTACCAGGGCATTCTAGAAAACTCAGTAGCTCAGTGGTAGAGCACTTGCTGAACATGCCGAGGCCCTGGGTTCAATCCCCAGCACCAAATAAATAAACCAATAAATAAATAAAAATAAAAAACCCCACAAACTAATCTATAATGATCTGGGACGTATGACAACCCCACAGGAGGGTGGGGTAGTGGAGAAGCTAAGGCAGGATAGATGAGCACTCAGGAAAAGATAAATGATACCATAGTAAGAAAGAAAACCAGGGCTGGGATTCAGCTTTCCCTGGTTCCCCTGGAGCATGCTGGGAGAGTCTGTTCAAGCTCCAGTTTTCACATCTGTCAGACAAGATGCTAAGGATTTTTCCTTCCTGACATGCCTGCCTGGCACAGGAGGGCTTATAACAAAGAATTACAGGGCCAGAAGGGATCTCAAGAGATTATGCAAGGGCTGGGGATTTAGCTCAATAAGAGCACTTGCCTAGCATGTATAAAGTCTTGGGTTGCACCCCATCACCTCCCTTCCTCACCCCACCCAACAAAAAGATGATGCAGCCCTTCTTTGGGTGACCAGCAGGGCAAATTCCTTCCAAAGCTGCTGCACCCTTGGTCTCTGCCATATTGCTGAAGGGCCTCCCATATTGACCAGGTGCACACCTGGACGTGAACCCAATTCCTCCCCACAGCTGTCTGTCCTCCCCACTTGCAAAGCATGGTCTGACTCCCCCCACCCCTTTCAACCACTGTCTACTTGGATCACTGCATTAACTTCCAAACTGGACCCCTCCACTTATTGAGATAATTACACCCAATAAATTGTAGCCATCCCAAGTATACTAGTTCAGTGAGTTTTAACAGCTGTATACCACCATGTAAAAAACGGGCCACGTCAATCAAGACATAGAACCTTTCATCACACTCCTTCCTGCCCCTGGCAATCCATCCCCCCACCCCAATGCTTACATCTTGCCTTAGTCCCTCTTTCTTTTATTTTTGAGACAGGGTCTTGCTAAGTTGCCCAGGCTGGCCTGGAACTTGTGATCTTCCTGCACCAGCCCCCAAGTCCTTGGGATTATAGATGTGTGCCACCATACCCAGCCCGTCTCAGTCTCATTCATCATTACATCCCAGCCCGAGAACAGCACCCTGATATAAAGTGCCATTAAATATCTCACCATTGAGTGACGAAACGAGTGATCCTCTCTCGTCCTTTTTTTCTTTTTTCATTATCTGTGAATTTCTGAGGACAGGGACTATGGTTTGGCTTTTGTTTCCAAGCCATTGAACAAATGTTCATTAGGTACCTACTAGGTGCCACACACATACTAGAAGTGGATATGCGGTAAGCAGAAGTGGACATGCTTTCTACCCTTACCTGTTTGTAGTCTGTTATGGAAGGAGACGTTTGTCAAAGAGTCCCACCACTAAATGTAAATTGTAGGGGTCAGAAGGCCCAAAAAACAGGGACATGAAGGTGTTGGAAGAGCAATGGAAGTACATGTAATGGAGTGACTGCCCAGTTGGGGAGCAGTATTGGCTCTTGGTTTTTAATATAGGAGGATGTGGCAGTCACAGAGATGAGCCATTTGGATATGCCTTCAAAAAGAGCTTGGATAGTTCAGTGGTAGGGTACTTATGTAGCATGTGCAAGGCCCTAGGTTCAGTCCCTAGCACTGAACATAAAAAACAAACCTAAACACTTTATCCTTCAGTGTGAGGTAGTGACAGTTTATAGGTCCAATTTTTTTAAGGCAAGGCCTGCTCTTCCTGGGATCTTCATGGTGGGAGCCACTGGGTCCTGGGCACCTCTGTCCGATGGGCTCTCCTCATTTTTTGTTCTGCACTTCCTGTTGGGCTGCCCTATCTTCGTCAGAACTGAGCCTCTCCTTGCTGGATCCTATTTTTTTACCCTTTCTCTTTCATAGGTGTCACCCCTAACTTTACCTCAGCATCTACTTCCTGGGGGACCTGAATTGACAGAGAGGGACCTGGCAGTTGGTTCTTGAGGGACAAGGAGAGCTGGACACTGTGCTTAGAGTTTTTTGTTTTTGTTTTTGTTTTTTTTGTATTGGGGATTGAACTCAGAGGCACTTTACTGCTGAGCTACATACCCAGCCCTTTTTATTTTTTAAATTTCTATATACAGTCCTGCTAAGTTGCTGGGACTGGCCTCAACTTGTGATCCTCCTGCCTCAGCCTCCTGAGTTGTTGGGATTACAGGTGTGGGCGGCTGCACCTGGCTGGTTGCAGAGCATTTTTATATAAAAATGACAAACTGCCATTACCCATTCTGAAGAGTGGGAAAGGACTAGCAATACAATAATACTGAAACCAATCTCAGTGAGAATTCATTTAGATAGTAGCTCTGTAATATCTGTCCATTCAGACACTCAATAGGTTCCAACCCTTATTATCAACCAGTTTCTGAGTATGTGGGAGCAGAATCCCTCAAGAAACTGTTGGGCAGTGGGTATGACTTTCCTGTAGTTTTCCATTTACTGTCTAATGTGGGGTTCCTTGTGGTCCATGCAGAACTTTGACAAAGTCTCTGAGATCTAAGGGATGCATAACCTCAAAAATAAGGATCTGTGCCCCAAAGCTGGGCTTACACGGTTCTGATTTAGGGTCCTCCCGGTAGGTAACCTACTAGAAGACGGACAAACAAATGGACAAATCTGATTCTCCAGTGGACAGGCAGACGTGTGATGACCGAATGACTGATGGACAGTCACATCTGTCTGCCTGAAGGTCAGGCAAATGACTTCGAGAGGGACAGAATAACCTCTCAAACGCCTGGGAGTCTCCAGCCGGCCAGCACGGCCGCCAGAGGGCGCCGCCGTCACGCCCAGAATCGGCCCCCGCCGGGCTGGGTGTGAGCTCCCTGGCCAGCGGCGGAGGCGTGGCCAGCGTGCGCACGGGGCGTGGCCAACATGCCCGCGGGCGCGACAGGGGGCGGGGCGTGCGGCGGGCGCGGGCGCGCGCGGCGGCGGCGCGTTCCGTTCCGGGCCAACGCTGGCGGCGGAAAAGTTGCCGGGCGGAGAGGAGGCGGCCCCGGGACAGGCCAGCGAGCGCGACGCGGAGCCGGCTCCCGGCCCCGGCTGCCCCGCCATGGACGATCTCGGTGAGTGGTGAGCGGGAGGCCGAGGGAGGAAGCAGCGAAGGGAGCGCGGCCCGGGGCTCGGCGAGCGCGAGCCAGCGGCGGGGGCCTCGGAATCCCACCCCCGGCGGCCCACCCCGAGCTCCAGCCCCTGCGGGCCGGGGCTCCGCGAGGTCGGATCCCGAGCTGGGCCTGAGTCCTGGGCCAGGCCAGTCCCACCGCGGTCCTCACAGCAGTCGCCCCCCCCCAGCTGGGGACGGCCCACCTCCGGACCCCCAACCTCGGCGACCCACCCCCGCCTCCCAGATCAGACCCAGGTACTAGCTCACAGCGCGGGGACGCACCCCGTCCTCCTCAGGCACGGGACCCCGCTCCCTGGGCCGGACTGCCTCAGGTACGGGACCCTCCTACGCAGGACTGCTCCCCACCCCCACCTCAGGTATCCACCGCCTGTCCAGCGAAGCAGCTGCCTGATGTCATGAGCTGGTCTCTCATTTCTGGGATGCGCTTTCACGCCCTCCAGGGCCGTCCCCCCACTTCAGGATAGTCCCTCCGAGCCCACCAGCTTCATTGTACAAGTCAGATTCACAAGCTAGAGATGAGCCTGCCATGACCACACCCCCAATGCAATGACAAGTTTCCCAGTCTACTCCACTAAGCCCCCACCTCAGGTCTGGTCACAAGGTCTCATGGACCCAGTAGTGATCCAGTTCCCTGTAGGGACCAGCCCTCCAATCACAGACCGCCCCTCCTTAGAGGGGTAAGATGGAGAGACATGACCCCACCCCAGACCCCCGTGGAAATGCTAGAGGAATGAGGTGGGAAGTGGGCCGGCCAGGTGTAGCTATCCTGAACGTGTCCTGACTGGCAGGGTCCCCCACCCCTAGCATCGGGTGCCGCTGGAAGCACACAGGTAAGGAGGACAGGAATGCCCAGAACAGAGTTTTTACTGTTTTCATGTTATTGGAGATCCAAGGTTGCTCTTTTCAATCTAGTCTTGATCTGGTATTGGGATGGGAAAGAAAGTATCTACTGGAAGCCGGCTGTAAACCCAAGGGAGCTGGGTGCCAGGGTTCTAGGAAAACCTTGAGCGACATGAATCCCAGAGAGGAGGATTCAATGTCTCCCTCTCTTGGAGATGCAGAGGTGAGGAGTGGGGAAGGTTTCATTTCTGGTAGGAGCCTTGTCTTCCCTCTCTGGACTGGGGGTGGCTTGTGTGACCACTGATGCCTCCTCTCCTCTGTCCCAAGCTCTGAGGAGCAGATTCATCAGACAGGACTGATGGACCTTTCCCATATAGCACAGGGCACTAAGTTAAGACTGGCAATGTTTGATTGGACTGATTGTTTAACTGGGTAGCTTCCTTGTGGGATCAGGGAACCTCTGAAAGGTCCTGGAGCTAGGGTGGTGTAGGGTCCTGCCTGTTTTGCAGAGTGTGATGGCTTCCAAGCATAGTTCTGCCTTTGGGTCAGGCTTGGCACCCATTTTTCCAATGCACTCAGGTTGGCATGGCTTCCAGACAGGTAATTTTTTTTTTTTTTTTTTTTTTTTTTTTCACATAAAAATAACTAAGCTGAAAGGGAGGCTGGGGGATGTGCTTTTGAATTAGGAACTGAAAGTCTTATTGCTTTCCCAGTGGGAACTAGGAAGCAGGTTACAGTTTCTAATGTGCTGGTGAGGTCCTGTTGCTTCTGGACAGTCCCCTGGCTATTTGAAGGACTGAGAAAGTCTTTGTAGAGTCCGCAAAGTCCGGAATTCCTGTCTTCTGACGGTCTTCCATTTAGGGCCAGGAAACTGAGTTAGTCTCTGAAAGAAAGAGAGTGTACTGGTATGGGGGCTGTAGGAATTGAAACTTGCTGTTTATGGAGTACTTCCCTCTACCTGGATTTGTCCCATTCTCATTGTCTTTTTGGAAGATTTCTCTAAGGCCACTACCATCATGACTACCTGCCTTTACAAGTAGAGAAAATTGAGACAAAGAGTGACTGATTCTCTCACCTAAGGCTACACATGATGAAATGGCAAAAGTGTGGCTGGAAGTCCCGTCTTTAGCTCTTTGATCTGCAGCTCTTGTGTACCAAGAAGCATTTCTTCTTGGGGAGGGGGCAAGCAGGCTCTTGAAGAGGGGTTGTGGTGGGTAATGGCTGCCACCTGTGATTTCTGCCCCTTCTACTAGCCTCTTCAGTTGCTTGGGTCTGGGCTGTCAGACTTCTTGGCCTGTGCTCCCAGGGGGCCAGCCACGCCTGGCTGACTGGAGCTGGGGTGGGAGGAATGGGGTGTGCAGGAGGGGAGAGGAATTTGCCTCTGAGCCTAGGCCCCGTCAGCTGTCTGGATGGTTGCTCAGGACACTGCCCGTCAGCTGTTTTCTTTAGTTAGGGTGAACACAAAGGCCAGGCCTTTTGTTTTTATTTTGCTTCTGAGAGTGCTCTCAGCTGTGAGTCTCCTGGTCTCTAACACAGGTGAGAGTTTACAGTGGTCTGTCCTGTGGCAGGGCTACAGGGAACAGATCCTCCTTTGACTTTGTTTTCTGGTCTTGAAACACAAATGGAGAACTCTTCCCTTCTCCATAGCGGCCGGTGACAGAATCACCATGTGCTGTTTAATAAGTTACAAATTTATGGCTCTTTGGGCAGAAAAACATAAACACAGCGTGTCCTGCCCTGCTCTGTGTGTTCTCTCCACTTCGTGCTGCTGGGTGGCTGCTTGGTGGCTTTTCTCATTACTGTTTAGATGCTGGTTTGGCCGGGATTTCACTCTGTTCGGGTTCTGGCCGGAGTTTCCTGGACAGAGTTCCCACAACACTGATGAGCTCTGACTTCGTTTTCTGCCCTGACTGCTCTCTCCCAACCTTGTTCTCATTCCTAATGTATGGGGAGGTGGGGGCAGTGTTGGACCCCAGCTGTGGTCTAACAATGATCATGTGTGCTCTATGGGAGCGAGAGGCCACATACTCAGCACTTTGCGAGTATTATTGCAGCACTTTTTGAGTTTCATTACAACTGTGCAAGAGGAAGGTGCTTTATCTCTGCCTCACAAATCCAGAAACCTGAGCTCAGGAAGTTCCATGGTGGAGCAGGGATTTGAATCCAGGCTGATCCAGTTCCAAATCTGTAATCTTAATCATAAGTCAGTAGGTGCCAGTGACCAACCAGGGAGGAGAGCCACAAGGCCTGCTGACTACGTGATAGTTATCTTTAACATTTCTGCCCTGTGGGCATCCCTGGAAAATGGCACGTATGGCAAAGGGTGGGTCCAGTTCAGGATTTGATAGCTTTGCCTTCCCATTCACTAACAGGGGGAACAGCCAGCTGTTGGCAGTGCCCCAGTTGCTGCTGGAATCTGGACATGTCTTCTTTCAGCTTCTCAGCAGTCCTTGACCCTTTGGAGAAACAGTGCCTCATTGTCCTTGGGGGCATGTGCTAGGGGGGTATGGGAGTCGCCTGGGGCATTCCGGGCTATGGAGCCTCCCTGTTTCCATGGAAAGTCTGGACTTTGGGCTTGCCTGTCTGTGGTGCCTCTGTGTGTTAGACCAGGGTCAGGGCACCCAGCTGCCTGGCCTATGGCAGAGGCAGCATTTGCCTGTGGAGTGATGGGGATTCGAACCCAGGTGTGTTTGATTCTAAGCAGGTGCCATTTCTGATATACATAGCTTGGAGTGGAAGGTTAGGGCTCTAAGGGACTTCGGCCCCATTAGTATGGAGTCGAGGTCCTTTGAGGGAATATCTCAGTATCCCTTTTTCCCCTTCCCTAGCGATGGCCATGAATTAGACAGGTTAGGGGAGTCCATGGCTGGAGGGGCTGATGAAAGGCCAGAGTTACAGCTGAGGTTCTGGATACCTCTCTATCCCATTTACTCATAGCATGTAGTTTTTGACTTTTGAACCTTCTCTCTGGTCTTTACCACATTCCTGGGCCAGAGATGTTGAAAAACTTCTCAGCTTCATTCCAGCCTTGCCCTGGGTTGTCCTGGTCTTAGTTCCTTCGTTAATCAAACCAACATTTATAGAACACTTTTCTTTTTTGAGATGGAATCTTGCTATGTTGCTGGTCTTGAACTCCTGGACTCCAGCAACTCTCCTGCCTCAGCCTCCTGAGTTTTGGATTATAGGTGTACACCTCTATGCTGGACCCATCCTTTCCTTTTCTTTCTTTTCTTTTGCTTTCCTTTCCTTCCTGGTCCTGGGGATTGAACCGAGGGGGCTTCACTGCTGAGCTCATCTCCATCCCTTTTTATTTTGAGATAGGGTCTAAGTTCCCAGGCTGGCTTTTTTTTTTTTTTTTTTTTTTTTTGCCGTGCTGGAGATTTGAACCCAGGGCCTTGTGCTTTTGAGGCAAACACTCTACCAACTGAGCTATATCCCCAGCCCCCAGGCTGGCTTTGAACTTATCATCCTTCTGCTTCAGTCTCCCCAGCATTTGGGATTATTGTTGTGTACTACTACCAGCTTTTACACTTTTTTTTTTTTTTAACAGTGTTTACAGAGGAACTCTTCTGTTAGTTTTTTAGAAGAAGATTTATTTTGTTTCATAGTTTCACAGGTCTGTGGTTGGCAGTTTCGATTGCTCTGGATCTGAGGTGAGGCAGAACATTATAGTGGAAAGGCATGGCAAATGGAAGCTTCTCAGCTAGTGGCAGCCAGGAAGCAGAGAGGAAGAGAGAGGTGGGAGGGGGAGAGGAAGCTAGAGAAAGCAAGCTTCCAAAAATTTTATTTAGTATTTTTTAGGTACAGGCAGTGTGCTGGGGACCTTACATGCACTATTACATTGAATCATCAGTTATATGAGGCAGGTTCTGTTAATTTTAGTGTTAGTAGTAATAGTAGTACTCATTTTATTTATTTATTTATTTATTTATTTATTTTATTATTATTATTTTTTGTGGGTGCTGGGGATTGAACCCAGGGCCTTGTGCTTGTGAGGCAAGCACTCTACCAACTGAGCTATCTCCCCAGCCCTCATTTTACAGAAGGGGAAACTGAGGAGCAGGGAGGGTAAGCCTACCTGCCCACGTTCTATAGTTAGTTAGTGGCAAGCTAGGATTCAATTCAACTTGTCTGCAGAGTCAAATTTAGAACCAACTCTTCTTTACAATTCTGTTCATGCCTACCATATTTGATCTTGGTGGTCTATTGATTTGAGTGCTTTCCATTTCTGGGACACCAAATCTTTTCTGTCCGTTTCTCACATTTCTCATTCTCTGTCCAGTCTCCCACATCTGTCCTTCCCTGTTATCTGTGGCATCTTCCCTCTCCTTTGTCCTTTTTTGGGACACCATGCTCAGGATGGGATAGAGGGTGCTCTTGGTGGTCTCCAGATTAGGGGAGGGCCCCATTCTGCCTTCACAGGGCCACCTGTCCGGCACCTGTCACTCTTGAGACAGAGCTGTGGGCTTACTGCACAGCTGCTGGGAAAGGCTGGGTCCACTCCTCTTAGATCCCCCTCTCCCACCACTTCTTTTTGGGAGTCAGAAGTCTTCCTGTGCCCCCATCCCTGCCCTGTCCCCCGCAGATACTCTCTTTGCTTTGTTCAGATGTAAAATTTTGCTGCCACTTGGAGCCATCATCCCGTTTCTAGCAGAGGAAGATGTTTGAACGTGTTCAGATGAGAATGGAGGTTTTCTGGGAGGGAGGAGGGAGAGGAAGAATTAGGAAGTGAGTTTTCCCAGAAATGTTGAAAAAAACAACTTCTAAATGGGAGATCAGGTTTGTCTCCTCCCGAGCCTCCATTCACTGTCTCACATCTGGCCTCAGCATACATTGTCATCCCGGTAAATCTTCAGCTAGCTAACTGATTGCCTAACCAGTGGGGCTCAGAGCTGGCCTCTCCAGGGAGGCCTTGGATGCTGAGCCAATGGCAGGCAGAATGTGTAGTTGGCCAGGCCTAGCAGAGCCTCAGTGGCCAAGTCCTCCCTTAAAGATGGCCTTTTAATGCTATTTCTTGTGTGATTGTGGTATTGTGGTTTTATGGGAGAATATTGTTTTTGTTAGGTACGTGCTAAAGTATTTAAGAGTGAAATGTCATGTTGTCTGCAAACATACTTTTAACTAATGTAGTTAAAAAAAGACTACATGCACTCCATGTTGCAAACACATACGTGCAAGCATCCCTTGGTATCTGCAGGGGATCAGTTCCAGGACCCTGCTCAGACCAAATCTTGGATACTCTTATGTATAAAATGGCATAGTATTTTATATATAACCTATGCAAATCCTCTGTATACTTTTTTTTTTTTTTGGGAAGTGGTGGATCGAACCCAGGGACACTTTATTAATGAACCCCAACCAGTTCTTTTCATTGCTGAGGTTGGCCTGGAACTGTACTCCTCCTGCCTTAGCCTCAAAGTCGCTGGGATTAGAGATTGTGCCATGGTGCCCTGCTCCACCCATATAGTTTGAATCATCTCTAGATTACTAATCATACTTGATACAGTGTAAATGCTTTGTAATTTGTTATTATACTGTATTGTTTAGGACATAATGATAAGGAAAAAATGTCTGTATGTGTTCAGTACGGATCAGTTTTTCTTACCCCAAGTATTTTCAATCCTCTATTGGTGGATATGGAGGACCAATTGTGTGTGTGTGTGTGTGTGTGTGTGTGGTGTGTGTGTGTGTGTGGTAGAGAGATTTATACAAGATGGCATAGTGTTAATAGTGGAATCTGAGCAGAAAGTACAAGGGTGTTCTTTGTAATAGTTTTCAACTTCTCTGTATGTTTAGACATTTTCCTGATAAAAAGTCATTGAAAAAGTAATAAATCCTGCTTTTCCATGGTGGGCTCTGAGTTGCTGGGCCAGGAGGGATGGCTTGTGTCTGCCTGTGGTTGGCCTGAGTGACTGTTAGCTTCCTGTTACTACACAGGTGGTCAAAAGAACAGTGAGCAGAGACAGGGGCCAGACGAACCTCAGTGACAGTAACTACTGACTGTCAGCTGGAGAAGTGGCTGCACAGTGCTGTGACCTGTGCAGAAAAAATGATAGGGCCAGAGAGACAGTGCATTTCTTTTGGTGTGGCGTCTGCTCAGTAGTATTTGAGTGTGGTGACATGAATCAGATCAGGGCCAGGGCAAGAGAGATGCTGATTTTTGGTTGGAGTTGGAAGGTGTTGTCTGGGCTGGTGGGATGCACAGGAAGCCTTTACAAATGCACAAACAGCCTTTGGGCAGCTGGAGCCCTGGGGGAGGAGAGGAGATGCCTTTTTGCTCCACATCATGAATCTCTTATCTATGGCAGAGGACACCATTAGCCTGTGGGCAGTGGGACTCTTGCTTGCAGCTCACATCTGGCCCATCCTGTTCTCTAGCCTTCAGGCTCTCTCCTGGAATCTCCACTCCCCACATCCCTCTGTCTAGTGTGAGTTGACTCAAAACTGGGCCACTTGGGCTTCCCATCTGTTTCAGGGAAATAGTTGGCTCTGCCACCAGTGGCCCCCAGGGCTCAAAGGCAGAATAGGGCCTTGGAGCTTACTAGAAACATTTTGGGCTGCCAGCAGGCAGGGAGGGGAGCACATCATGGGAGGGTCTTCTGGGAGCCTCACGTCTGTCAGCCTGGAAGGATGCAGGCAGAGGCTGGACACTGGGGAGAATCATAGGGTCTTTCAAGTGAGGTCTGGGAGTGTGTGTCTGGGCCTTTCTCTGCCTATGTGAAGAGCAGCATGATGTGTGTTTATGGGGGGAGGGGGTGGTGCTGGGAGGAAGTCTTATGTAATTCTTGGCTGGGGCTCAGGTAATTGTTTTAATGAAATGGAATGCAGCTTATTCAGAACTTGCTTGGCAGAAACAGCCATGTTCTGTTCTGTTTTCTCGTTGGGGAGCGCGGGGCACACATTTCTAGCTGTTTTGAATTGTAGGATGCTGGGTGAGCTGAGCAAGGTGGGCAGAAGCCTCCAGGGAGCTCCTTCCTAGTGTGATTCAGGAGGTTCAGGCTGCTTGATTTCATTTGGACATCAGTATGTGTGTGTGTGTGTGTGTTGCTGGGGATGGAATCCAGGCCTTGCACATGCAAGGCATGCACTCTCCCCACCAAGCTTCAATTCCCAGCCCTGGTGTGTTTTTGAATGTGCCATGGAGACTTTGACCTCTTTCAACAAAAAGGAAACCATATTGGAAGCAGGCCTGTAAATGGGCCCAGTGCCTGCATTCTGGGTTGCTGGGAGGCAGAGTGAGGAGCCTGGAGGTGCTTAGCACACACTGGACAGACCCTCAGTAAGATGGTCTCTTTGTTTAATCACTCTTTACTCCACCCCCACGTCCCCTTCTTTCCACCAAAACCTTTTACACCTCTCCCAATCCCCCACCCATCTGCCATCGGTGTAACTGTGACCTCATGGTTTCCATCGAAGGTCTGCCTGGACCTCCTTGTTCTTCTTTCTTTTTACCTTTCTTCCTTCCTTGCTTCTTTACTTTGCTTCTTTTTCTATTGTTAACACAGCCTGGCCCATGTCTCTCTCTTTAGCAGCCATATCCGCCTCCCCCTGCCCCCACCTTCTCCACAGAAGATTTTTGCCTTATTTTCCTACTTTCTTCTCTGATTTTTTTTTTTTTCCTTTCCACATTTTTAAATTGATATTTTCTCTGATATCCTTGTGTGGTGATTCTGTCTTTTTTGTGTGTGTGGTGCTGGGTGTGGTGCTGGGGATTGAACCCAGGGCCTTGTGCACACGAGGCAAGCACTCTACCAACTGAGCCAATATCCCCAGCTCATGTGTTGGTGATTCTGTTTTCCCAAAGGATTCTCCGGACTCCCTGTTTTTTTTCCTCTAGGTATCTCAGTCAGTTTATCTACTTGGATGACCTCTTTTATTACTTGTGTGCTGGCAACTCCCAAATTTCTATTTCCACCCTGACGTGGATTCTATTGTCTAGATTCTTCCGTTCTGTGTGTCAGCATGGACCCAACTCATTTCCTTTTCTACTCTCTCTTGGAGTCCTCATCTGTTGTCTGATATCTCCATCATGGCCCTCTCTCCTCTCCTGGCCTGTGTTAAATGATGACATATATGCATCCCTTCAAGGTTGAGGAACACTTTCACACACTTCACCATAACCCTTTGAGGTAGGTGACAGTTATCCCATTTTACAAATGAGGAAGCTAAACTGAAGTTCAGAGGAGTTAGGGGAAGGGGACACACCCAGTGTCAACATGGATGATGCAAGAATTTGAACCTAGGACTTTTGGCACCAGACCCAATCTCTTTGTTTTTCATACTGGAAACCCTTAGACCGAGATAGGAAGCACAGGTTGGATTTGATCTGTAGACCTGTGTTTGGCCTTCCTGGTATTTAAAATATTCCTAATCAGTTGACAATATTTAGAGCAATAGGAGAGCACATCTAAAATATGTCATTTCTTTTGCAAAATCTCACTTGTCTGCTGTGGACACACATCCCCATTGCATCACCCTCCATAGTCCCAGCCCTCCTGTTTGTCTCTCTGTCCCTACATTGGACCTAATTCCCCTCCTACATATTCCTACCCGGTCCTGCTTTGGGAGGGTTCTAAGAATGTTCTCTCTTCAGCCTTATATTTATAACAGATACAACTACCAGATCTAGGGGGTTTCTTGAACTGTATTCTCTTGAGTTAGATTTGACTTTTAGCCATATCAAACACCCAGCATGAGTGCTGGATATTTGTCCAAGTGGCAGAATACAGCCCCTTTCCCCTCTTCTGTCTCCTCATGCTATCTTCCCTTAAAAACTTAGGGAAGCCACCTTTCTGAGAAGGCTTTTCTTCCTGAGTAAAATCAGCCAAGCTGTTGGCTCTCCCACGTATAGCTTGACAGGTCTAATAAACTGGGCTTTCTTTCTCTCCCCTTTGCCCTGTAAGCTCCTTGAGGACAGGAATCTTAACCTCCTTTCAACTATTCCTAACCACCAATTACTGCTCTGTTCTCTCTGCGGTTGCTTGATAAATATTTGATGGTGGTTGATGATTAAATGGGTATAAACCGAGGATACCCATTGTGATTTCAGACTTCCGCAAGCCGCCTCCTCTGGAGAATCTGAGTGAAAAATCCTCCTGATTCCCAGTGGGGAGGCAGCCTGATGCCACAGACAGAACCCAGGCTCTGCTATCAGCCATACCCTTGGTCAGTGTGGATGCTGCCACTTGCTCTTTGTGTGACTCATCAGGTTACTTTACACTATGAGCCTTGGTCTCCTCATCTATGAAGCAGGTACATTTCCTGAAATTACTTTCAAAGTGCTTCATAAATGGTAATGGTCAGCATTTGTCTTGGAATCATCTAGACACTCACTACTCTGGGGGTTCAGCTTTCAGTGTCACCCCCATTATTCAAACTTCCACTTCATATGTCTGCTAGCACTATTTTTTTTGTGGCCTTGATGGTGGTCCTTTAAAGCCCGTGACCTGCTTGGCGGGTTCCACTGCTTAGGGGAGGAATTTGATTTTGGTATTTTTTTGAAACAATGTAATAGGACACTGCATGGCCCTGTGCTTTAGAGAATGTTTGGGACTCTGCTCTGAGGTGAAATGGTCATACCCTGGTGCTGGTGGTATTAGGTTAGGTTTGGGCTTTGTGACATTTCATTTCCCCTGAGCCTCTTTGGTGGCTTTGAGGAGGAAGCGGTAGGGAGAGGAGGTTGTTCAGCGGCTTGGTTGATGCTGATCACTCAAATCATGCTAATATTTGAGAGCTGTCACAGTGAGCTGCTGGGCGATCCTCTTCCATGTCAGCCCCTGGCTTCTCCCAGCACTCTTAGGACATAAAGGATGCCCTGTGACATCCGTAAAGCTTCCCAGGGTGAGCTGGCCACTGAGGCTCCTAGTATTATAGAAAAATGAAGTTCGGTTTTCTGGACTGTGAACCGTGGGGGTTGTCTGGTGAGCAGGCACAGCCATTAAATAGAAGTTGGCCTGGCGACTGTACTCTTTAGGGCAGTTGGGCCTCCCTTGGGCTCTATTGGGGGTTTGGCTTGGCTCTGGAGAGGGCTGGCGAGCCTCTTCTTCTCTCCGTTTCCAAGAGCATTCCTCTTCCTTAGGTGGGAATGGGAGTGTCCAGTGGCTGCACTTGGTTTCCTCAGGACTTCATTTCCTCTGTGGACTCCTGGCTCCACTGGCCAGCTGGGATGGTTTTCTCATCTCTCATGCACTCTGGAACTGTGGATCGGGCTGCTTCTCTGGGGTGGGCACCCATGATGCCTAGAACACTGTACTTGTTCCCACTTCAGCCACCCTCCTGAGCTTGCTTGGTCTCACTCTGCCTGTCTTGAAAAGTCCTGTGTCCCCAGGAATAGATACATGGTTTCTTCACCTCTCAGAATCAGCTGTTGGACAGTTGGGTGGCCTTTTCTCTCTGCCTCACCACCTCAGATTGGCCTCTTCTGCTGTGTCCTGAATTTTCCAAGAATTCATGCCCCTTCCCTCTCTTTGGTAGCCAACACGTGTAGTCATTGCCTGTTACTGCTGAGGCAGCCAAACCGGAAATGAGCCAGAAACAAGCCAGAGAAAAAGAGGGAGTGTCACCTGGAGGTTGTTGTCATGACTGCCTGTGGTCACTTTGTGGTCATCTGTTTCCAAACATCCTGTTTGTGCCCCAAAAGCAGCAGGAACACTGACCAGGAGACAGCTGTTCTCTGCCTGACCTCAGACAAAGCATGGGGCCAGGGTGTCACGGTCCATCCACCCTCTAGGAGATGCTTGGTTTGCTGGTTGCTGGATATTGAAGACATTGCCAGCAGCTCCTTTGGACATCGTCCTGGCTCTGTCCTGCCTCTCCTCTCCGTTTTGATTGAGCGTGAGACTTTTCTTTGAATGTTCTGTTGGTTGGGTCAGTCAGCAGGACCCCTCTGTGCTTTTGGAAGGAGCCTTAGGAGGTCATTGGCTCCTGTGATTGGGGGTCGTGGGCCGTCACCTTCTGTCAGAGCTCTGCTCACCTTCTTTTGTCTTTTCATTTTGGGCTTCCATCTAAGACTATGGTTGCAAAAGGGCTTTTCATGGCTTTAAAATAAAAATGTAAGAACTTTGGAAAAGCACTTGTCAAGTTCGACCTCCGTGTTTTACAGATGGATATATTGTGGGCTCCAGGGAAAAAGTACTTGTTTGGGACACTTGGTTGCATAGCAGGCCTGGGCTTTCTTCCTTTCAACTCTGCATCTCACACCCCCATTACCTTTCTCATGTCTTTTTTTTTGAACCAGGGGTTGAACCCACGGGGCCTTAACCACTGAGTCACATCCCCAGCCCTTTTTTATTTTCAGTTTTTAAAATTTTGAGACAGGGTCTTGCTAAGTGTCTGAGGCTGACTTTGAATTTGGAATCCTCCTGCCTCAGCCTCCAGAGTTGCTGGGATTATAGGCAAGAGCCACTGTTCTGCTCTCTTGTAATTTTGCATCTGCTTTGAGGTTAAAAAGATATATGCTGTTGTCAAAGCAACGTTCAGAAGTGAAAGTCTCTTTCTTCCTCCGACATTGGGGGTAGCCATTGTTGGTAGTTTGTTTGATGTGTATCTTTTCAGACCATTTTCTATATATTTATAAATATATTAGCATGCATATCAAGTGCAAACCCTTCATTGTTATTGTGTTAGTTTTTTTTTTTTTTTTTTTTTTTTTTCCACGGTGCTGGGGATTTAACCCAGGGCCTTGTGCTCATGAGGCAAGCACTCTACCAACTGAGCTATGTCCCCAGCCCAGTTGTTATTTTTTTGTGTGCTTGGGATGGAACTCAGGTTTCACTTGGACCAGGCAGGCACTCTACTACTAAGCGGCACCTCCAGCCCCTCTTGTTATTTTTTTAACCAAGGTGAAATATATGTAGTGTAAATTAACCATTTTAAAGTTTATAATTTAGTGGTGTTGATATATTCACAGTGTTGTGCAGCTACCTCTGTCTGGTTCCAGAGCATTTTGATCACCCTCAAAGGAGACCCCATGACCATTAAGCAGTCACTTTCCCTTCATTTCCCCTCAGCTTTTGCCAGCCATTACCCCACTTTCTGTCTGAATAGATTTGCCTATTTTGGACATTTCATAGAAATGTAATCCTACAATGTGTGTTCTCTTGTCTGGCTTCGTTCACTCAGCATGATTTTTTTTTTATATCTTTATTTTTTTATTTTTATGTGGTGCTGAGGGTTGAACCCATTGCCTCACACGTGCTAGGTAAGTACTCAACCATTGAGCTGTTACAGCCCCAGCCCTCAGCAAGATGGTTTTGAGGTTCATTCAAGTTGTAGGATGCATCAATACTTCATTTGTTTTTATGGCTGAATAATATTCTATTGTGGGCTGGGGTTGTAGGTCAGCGGTAGAGCACTTGCCTAGAATGTGTGAGGCAGTGGGTTCGATTCTCAGCACCACATAAAAATAAATAAATAAAATAAAGGTATTGTGTCCATCTACAACTAAAAAAAATTCCATTGTATATTTATATTATAATTTGTTTATTCATTTATCTGTTGATGGACATTTGGGTTGTGTTCTACCTCTTGGCTATTGTGAATAATACTACAATAAATATTCTGAACATGTATTTATTGAATACCAATTTTTGTTTTTTTTAAATTAAAAAATCAGTTTTGAAAATTGAAATTTTCAAAAACAATAAAACCTCCCTATCTTTAAAGTTCTTTTCTACATTGTTATAAATATCTATTAAAATAAGTAATTATATTCATGTTCCTTTTAGTATCTTTTTTAAACTGATTATCAATATTGTACATGTTCATTGTGTAGAAAATTCTTTTTCTCTTTTTCCTTTTAGTACTGGGGATTGAACCTAGGGCCTTGCAAGTACTCCACCATTGAGCTATATTTCCAATTCTTTTTCTTTTTTCTTTTTTTTTTTTTTTTTTTTTGGTAGGTACTGGGGATTGAACTCAGGGGGCACCAAGCCACATCTCCACATCCCCAGTCCTTGTTTTATGTTTTATTTTGAGACAGGGACAGGGTCTTGCTAAGATGCTTAGGGCCTCCCTTAATTGCTGAGACTGGCCTCAAATTTGTGATCCTCCTGCCTGAGCCTCCTGAATTGCTAGGATTACAGGCGTGCACCTTATGCCTGGCTCCCCTAGTTCTTTTTTGTTGTTGGTGTTGTTGTTGTTGTTGTACTGGGGATTGAATCCAGGGCCTTGTGCATACTAGGCAAGCACTCTACCAACTGAGCTATAACCCCAGCCCCTCCCCTAGTTCTTTTAAAACATTTTTATTTTTAGAGTCTTGCTAAGTTGTCCAGACTGGCCTTGAACTTAAAATACTTCTGCCTCAACCTCCCTAGCAGTTGGGATTGATCATAGGCATCTGCCACTGCACCTGGCTTAGAAAATTGAAAAACTGCTATGATGCACAAAGAAGAAAGTAATGAAAACCCATGAAGATAATCATCCAGAGAAAACCATAATTAATTGATTAGTTAATTAATTAATTAATATTTTTGCATTGGTGATTTAACCCAGGGGCACATTATCTCTGAGCTATATCCGCAGGCCCAGTCCTTTTTTTTTTCTTTTTTTTTTTCCGACAGGGTTTTACCAAGTTGTCGAGAGCCTTGCTAATTTGCTGAGGCTGGTTTTGAACTTGCAATCCTCTCAGCCTCTTAAGTTGTTGGGATTACAGGCATGTGGCACTACAATGGGCTTATTAATATTTTAATGTATTTCTGCAAAATCTTTTTGGTATATACCTGTTACACAATTGACATAATAATTGTCAGCATTAATAGTGTTTGCTCTGTGCTAAGCACTGTTATAAGTACCTTCCTTATATTATCTTGCCTTTTCCTTATGACAACCTATGCAGTAGGACTTCTTATAGATGAGGACACAAAAGTACAGAGTAGATGAGTGACTTGCTTGAGATGAGTCTCTGGTAAGTGGCTGATCCAGAATTGGAACCCAAGGACTGTGCTTTAGCCTTTGGCCACATAACCCTCTGTACATGCTGTGGACTCCACTCTGTTTCCCAGTTACCATGAGGGTGATGCATGGAGGGCCTCTGGGGAGGAGGCAGGGAATGGAACAGGCCAGGGTGGATGTGCGTATTTCACGTATATGAAGGTCACCTGTGGATCATATGTGTATGCTTGGAGGTGTAGTCATTGAGGAAATGGTCAGCCAGGTGTATGGAGAGAGGGGAGTTTAACACTGACCTCTACCCAGTTTTGTCAGGGACCAAAAATCACAAGGAAGTGAGGTGTGAACTGGTGTGCTTCCCTTTGCGGTGTCTGTGGACCAGGCAGAAAGGAGGGGCATTTTCTGCTCTGTGGTTGTCCCCCAGTCCCCTGTGCTTCAGTGAGCAAAGGCTTAGGGTCCCTCCTGTTTCTCTGACTTCAACAGCTTGTTGCTTCTGTTCTCCTACTGGTCAGTTTTTTGTTTATTTGTTTTTAACTACCTCTGGCTTCCCTGTAAAGGCTCCCTACCCCCAATTATTGACTTTCTCCATTGGAGAGTTAAAATCTCTAGAATTTCCAGCTACAGTTGTGGATTTGTCTCTTTCCTTTCAGGTTCCTCGATTTTTGCTTCATCTATTTTGAAGCTCTTTTATTGGCTATGAATGCATTTGGGATGATTATGTCTTCATGACTAAAGGACCCTTTTATTATTATGAAATGTCCTTCTTTACATCTGGAAATATTCCTCTCTGGAAGTTCACCTGGTCTGTTATTAATGAAAACACTTCGACTTAACTTTCCTTTCCCTTCCTTCTCTTCCTCTCTTCTCCTCCCTGCCTCTCTTCCTTCCTTTCTTCCTGATACTCAATTTGATAAAATAGTTGATTGGCGCATTTGCAGTGGTGACTTCAGCCTCGACTCCTGGATCAACCCAGATGGGCATAATCTGTTTAACAATCTTGGGAGGACTATGCACGTCAGTGAGTTGCTTCTGAATCCTCATCTGGAAACAATCTGGTGTCTTAGAACCTTTACCGCAGAGATTTTCTTGTGGTGACTCTTACTTCAAGTGATTCTCACTTTGAAGCTCTATTTCCTTTGCACCTCTGATCAAGTCAGCTCGCACATTCTCTGGGGCTTTTACTTTGAGGCTGGCAGAGTAATTCCAGTTCGGTGAATTGCCACCTGTGGTTCCATGGTGCCTTCCAAAGCCTTGGCTGTGGCATGGCTTCCTGACCAACTGCGAATCATGAGCAGGCCAGGCTAGCTGGGAGCTCTGCAGCAGCTGCCCTGCATCTTCCTCAAGGGGTCACTTTGACATTTTTTTTTTAAAGCTTTTTAATTTTGCTTATTTTTTGTAGTACTAGGGATTGAACCCAGCGGGGGGCTCTGCCACTGAGCTACATCCCAACCCCTTTTTATTTTTATTTTGAGACCGGGTCTCACTAAGTTGCTGAGGGTGGCCTGGAACTGATCCTCCTACCTCAACCTCCTTAGTTGCTGAGATTACAAGCGTGCACCACTGTACCCTGTTTAAGGCTTTTGTGTGTGTGTGTGTTTTAAAGCAAGGTCCTGTCCATGTTGTCTGGCCCAGAATTACTGGGCTTAGCCTCCTGCCTCAGCCTCCCAAGTAGTTGGGTCTACAGGTTTGTGCCACTATGTGTGGCTATACTTTACTTGTACTTCCTTGATTATTAACATTTGCGAGGTGTATCTCTATTTTGAATCTGTTTGTGTCTTTTTATTTAAAGTGTGTTTCTTGTACCTGACGTGTTAAATCTTGTCTTTTTTAACCAGTCTGACAATCTCTCTCTCTCTTTTTTTTTTGGTCCTGGGAATTAGGTTCTCTACCACCGACCCTTTTTATTTTATTTTATTTTAAATTTTGAGAGAGGGTTTCACTAAATTGCCCAGCCTGGCCTTGAACTTTGGATCTTCCCACCTCGGCCTCCTTAGTCATGGGATTACAGGCATGGGCCACTGCACCACTCTAACTCTATATTTATTTATTTAGGTACTGGGGATTGAACTCAGAGGGTGCTTAGCCACCGAACCATATAACCATATCCCCAGCCCTTTTTGTGTTTTATTTTGAGACAGGGTCTCACTAAGTTGCCTAGCCCTCACTAGGCAATTTAAACTTTCGATGACTTTAAACTTGAGATTCTGCCTCAGCTTCCCAAACCACTGGGATTACAGGCAAATACCACCACACCTGGCTCTAATCTATACCTTTCAGTGGGAGCATGCAGACCTTTTAAAGTAATTGTCAATATCCCTAAGTTTAAGTTTACCATCTTTTTTTTTTTTTTTTTTTGGTACTGGGGATGGAACCAGGGGCTCTTAACCACTGAGCCATATACCCAACCCCTTTTAAAAAAAAAAAAAAATTTTTTTGTAGTTGTAGATAGACAGAATGCCTTTATTTTATTTGTTTTTATTTTATTTTATTTTTTGTGGTGCTAAGGATTGAACCTAGTGCTTCTCACATGCTAGGCAAGCACTCTGACACTGAGCTACAGCCCCAGCCCCCTTTTTATTTTTTATTTTGAAATGGGGTTTCACATAGTTGCTGAGGCTGACTTTGAACTTGTGATCCTCCAGCCTCAGTCTCCTGAGCTTCTGGGTTTACAGGTGTGCGCCTCCACACCGGGCTAAGTCTACCATCTTGCCATTTGTTTTCTCTTTGTGCCATCTGTTCTTTATTCTTCTTTTCTGGCTTCTTTTGGATTCATTGGATATTTTTCAGGATTTCATATTATCTACTCTCCTGGCTTATTTAGCCATGTACTTAATATATTTAATTATTGTAGCAGTTGCTCTTAGTTTGTAGGTTTAATTTATCAGTCTGCCTTTAAGCCATATTATGCCATTTCACATATAAGAACCTTATAATAGTAAATTTCCACTTTTCCCTCCCTTCTTTTGTATTATTGTCATCATAAGTTTTACCTCTGCATGTATTACAAATATCACTTTTTAAGTTTACCATTTACATTTATCCTCAAATTTACTGTTTTGCATTTTTTGTATTCCTTTGTAAAAAGGGTCTTTTGAAGTCTAAAAAAATTAAAGTATACTGCATACAGTAGCATACAGTTGTAGTCCCATCTACTCAGAATGCTAAGGCAGGAGGATCACTTGAGCCCAGGAATTTGGGACCACCTTGGGCAAATATAGTGAGACCCTGTGTCAAACCAAGAAAGGAAAGAAAAGAAAATTGGGGGGGGGGGAGTCTGGGGGTATAGTTCCATGGTAGAATGTGTTTACATATATGGGGCCCTGCGTTCAATCCCCGGCACCCAAAAATAAATAGTTAAAAAATAATTGGGCTGGGGAGATAGCTCAGTCGGTAGAATGCTTGCCTTGTAAGTACAAGGCCCCGGGTTCGATCCCCAGCACCAAATAAATAAATAAATAGATAAATAAATAAATAAATAAGTAGTAGCAATAAAATGTCTAAAGAAATTAACAAAAATGTTGGGGTAACATTATTTTTTCTCTTCTCCCTTCTGATAGCTCTTGTAAAAATGTGTCTTCTTCCTTGGCTAGCTTCCTGCCCGTGGAGTGCCCGAGCCTCACTAATCTGTGCACGTTTTGGGGTTGGTTTTATCTGTGGTGCAGTCGTGATAATCAACGATGCCGTCTGCATCTCTGGGCTGCAGAACCCATGGTGGGCGTTGCCAACACATTCCACAGTGCAGGTTTCACAGATTCTGCACATTCCAGCTCACATCTTCTGCCTCCTGTGCTCCATGGGGAAAGGTGTGACCAGATTCCAGGACGCTGGGTCTGCCACTCTTTCTATTCCTTCTTAGCTTGTCACTTGGTAATGCCCCCCTCCTCCTTCCTGAGCACCAAGCCAAGGTGCTGCCCAGTGCCAGCCCCTGATTCTGCCTGGTGCTCACATTCCCTCCTATCGCCTCGTTCCTGTGCACTGAGCCCACCTCACCAAGTTCTCCTCCCCCACCACAGAGGAAGCCAGGCAGGCCACACAGTGAGTTTAAACCTTAAGTGCCCACAAGGGACTGTACTCTGGCCACAAAGTCTTGTGGAGTATTCCTTTGATTTTATTTTGTTTATTTATTTTTTTAAGGGTAGGAGTGTAGGCGTGGTGCTGGGTGGAGGGGGAGGTGGTAACTAGATCACAGTAAAGGGGACATTTCCTGGGATGCAGGAGTAGGAAGACCCCGGGCCATGTGCTTCTCTGTTGCTCTCCTACTTTGTGCTTTGTGTGTACTGAATGATCACGGGGAACCAGGAGGTAGAAGGAACTGAAGCAGGGAGGCAGACCTCTGCACACATGGTTTGGGAGCAATCATCAGTTCATTTGTTTATTACTGTCCATGGAGCACCTATTATATGCTAGACTTTGGGAGATGGATACAAGCATTGCTCCTGGCCTTTGGTGAACTGTTTAGGTGCTGTGGCAGGCAGTTCCTACCAGTTTGTCATGTACTTTTGTTGGGGAGGTGCACGGTGCTCTGGGAAATCAAAAGGAGAGGGGCCTTAAGTCCTGTGGGGAATGAGGTTCAGGGAAGACTTCCTGGAGGAAGTGGTACCAAGATTTGGGCCCCTCAGCATAAAATTAACACATTCCTTTTTTTTTCCTCTTTCATTTTTGTGGTACTAGGGATTAAACCCAGGGCTTTGCACCTGCTAAGTGCTCTGCCACTGAGCCACATCCCCAGTCCTTCTTACTTTTTTTTTTTTTTTTTTGGCAGTGCTGGGGATTGAACCCAGGCCTTGTGCTTGCAAGGCAAGCACTCTATCAACTGAGCTACATCCCCAGCCCTTTTTTTTTTTTTTTTTTTTGAGACATGGTCTCACTAAGTTGCTAGGGGCCTTGCTAAGTTGCTGAGATTTGCCTCAAACTTGTGATCCTCTTACCTTAGCCTGCTGAGTAGCTGAGATTATGGGTGTGTGTCACAGTGCCTGGCTTCCTTTTTCTTTAGGTAGGCAAAGTATTCTCATGTTGCAGAAGAGGAAACTGAGCTATATGAGTCTCAAGGAATAAGAAAGAACTTAGCCTGAAGAAGACAGTGGGATAGTTTTGGGAGAGGGACCAGCATGTGCAGAGGCCTAGAGGGAGGAGGCATGGATGTACACATGTGTGTACGTTCATGGTGAGTTCATTGACTGTGATTTTATAACTGCTTCCTCCTAATTGTACCTTTCAAACAAATCAAATAGACTGAACCATAAAGCCAAGGATAGTCATTGGTCTTTGCTTCCTCCGTGGAATGGCTTTCGTTATGGCAGCTGAGATGGGGCTAGGACTTTGGGGCATCTCTTATCCTCCATGCTAGTGTGCAAAGTCTCTTAGCTCAGCTGAACTGGGGCCCCAGGTCAGTTCTGAAGGACATTTCCATGAGAACTTGGGGCCTGAGATTGTGCCCTGGGCCTGCTGTTCCCAGCAGTAAGCTGTGAGCTCATGTGGCAGGAAAGACTTGGCTCCTCTGATAACGTGCTTGGCCTTTCTCCTCTTTTCCTGGAGGAGGGCTGACAGAGATGGGGCTGGCTTTGTTTGTAGGTTGCAGAGGGAGACTTCAGTGTAGGTGGGAGAGCAAAGGGTGGGAGCCCCAGTATTCCTGAGTATCCTGAGAATTTCTGGAGCAAGCCACATCCAGCCTCTGGAACTTTTCCCAAGGCCTGGCCGAATGACTTATTTACAGGAGAAGGGCAACCAGAGTGGGAACACCATGTCATTTTCCAATTTGCTACTTTCTGGGCCCCAGAATTTCTTGGGAGACTTGGCCAGGTGAAGAAAGGCCTTTGGACTCCCTCAGGTTGCCCTGTGGTTCTGCCTGTCCTTGATCTGACTCTGACTTCTATCCTTGCAGCCTTCCTCACTCCCACCCTTCCATGGAGCTTCTCCTGGCCCTGCTCCCCTCCGGTCTTCCCTATCTCATCTGGTGGCTGTTCCATCCTCCTGCAGGAAACAAATGTGGGAGACATCCTATACTCCCCGCTTTCTCCACATCCACTCAGTTACCAGGTCTTGTTGGTTTTACCTTGTTTCATTTAGAACATTGTAACTCTTGGTCTTCCTCCAGTTGAGCCCTGCCTCCCTCCCTTTTCTCCTGGCTGAGTGATGTAAAAGACAGGCCTGGTCCTGCATTCCCTTGCTGACTGCCCTCTGTGGATTGTCCTTGTAAGTCCAGACTCTCTAGCAGGTCCTGGGCCCTCAATTCCCCTCCATCAAGCTGGGACTTGCACTCTGAGCTTCAGTCCCCTGTAGTTTAGTCTCTTTCCCAGGCTATGTCTCACCTCTGCCTGAAAAGCCCCTTCTTTCCATTTCCCTTAGTCCCTCTATTGACCCCTTTGCGCTTCCCACTTTATGATAATCTCCCACTATTTAGTGTGCCGTAGGGACAGACACTGTATTTTTGCCCTTCCTGTGCTTGACATGTGGATATCAGTGGGGCCACCGTTAAAGGTGAAGCTGTCCCCAGTGAGAGGGATGGAAGGATTTGTGTTTCCTGAACTGTGGTGGATTTGCTGGAGTGGAGTGTCTACTGCTTGGGCCATTGAGCAACAGGTCCATTCTGGAAATTCTAGTCACTTGGGATTGATGTGAAGATGAGGCAGCATCAGTCCCAGATGATCAAATTTGTCTTGAAAGGACCAAGCAGTGAACTCACAGGGACCGGGCTGGTACTGTTAGCTCTGACCTGGGGCAGCGGTTTCCCCTTGTGGATTCCCATTCCCTGGACTCTCACTTTTAGAAGCCCTCTCCCCAGAGTAATGAAGTAGGGACACACATACAATATTTTATGTGTAATTTCAGGTAGTGCTCTAATCCCTCAAAAGTCATCCATGCACACCAGGGTCAGAACTCTGCTGTAAGGTTTAACTAGGGCTCTTCTTTGAGGTGGAAAGGGAATCAAGGGGAATAGAGAATTTTTTTTGCCCTAGGGCTGGGGAGGGGAACTGAGTCAGCAGAAGGAGGCAGGATTGCATGGCCAGGTGTGGCCACACTGAGCGGCTAGGTGCTTGTCATGCCTGACACTCAGGACCTCTGGGGCAGGCTGGAGTGTCTATGCTCTCCATAGGATGAACCCTTGGAATCAATCAGAAGTTAGAACTTCCTTGGTGCCTGCATTGTTGGGAGCACTGTAGGGCTGAGAGGTTGGCCTTTGGGCCAGACTCCTACCTAGGAAGACGAGCAGTACCTTTCTTTGTGTTGGCCTTGTACACTGAGCTCCCCACATCCTGAGCACAGGAAACTCCCACTTGGCAATCCTTTAAACTTGGGGATGACTTTGAAGCCAGGGAGGGAGATTGAAGTTTTGGTTGGGTACTGAAAACCTTTCAAGTTTTAACCAGAGTCCTTGTAACTGACACCAATGGTCTGGTCCTGATGTCTTAACAGATGAAGCTGGGGCAGTGTAGAGAATCGGGTTGCCTAGCTGATATCTTTTAGAGCACCCTCACTGCAGTTGCTCATGGCTTCTAGTACATTCTCATACCTGCTCAGGTGGGGCAATCAGGGGATGTCAGCTGTGTGGGTGGGACAGTTACTCAGCCCCCATCTGTCACCTGGCCTCTCCTGGTGAGGTAGGCAATACTGCTCTATCTGGTTTGTATACTTTTGATATTCCAGACTTGCTTGTTGTTTGTCATCTTATTTGTTCTTCCAGATGGCTTGCGTGAGGCTTGGGAGTCTCATAATCCTATGATGTAAGGGGCCACTAATAAACACAGTGGACAGATGAGGAAACAGCTCAAAGAGGCACTGTGCTAGCAAGTGGTAGAGCTGGGACCTGAACCGTAGTTGTTCAGCTCCAAAACTCATGCTTCAGGGGTTGGGGATTTAGCTCAGTGGCAGAGTGCTTGCCTAGCATGCACAAGGCGCTGAGTTTGATCCTCAGCCCTGAAAAACGAAAACAAAAAAAACCCGTGCTGCATTTTGTTGTAAACTCATATACCTGCTGAAGCCAGACAGGTGATGTGCATGGATGAAGTAGGCAAAAAAGGAAAAAGAACTAGATTGCGTGCTGCATCCAGAGAAAGCAGCCACTGCTAATGATTGCCCTATAGGAAAGTAGACCAGTGTAGATGCTCCTCCACCTTTCTTGGGGTTACATCCCAATTAATGCATCATAAGTTGAAAATATGCCCCTTTTCTCTTCAGTACTGGGGATTGAACCCAGAGGCGCTCTCCCACTGAGCTATACCCCCAGCTCTTTTTGTTTTTTATTTTGAGACAGGGCCTTGCTAAGTTGCCTAGCCTGGCTTTGAACTTGTGATCCTCCTATCTCAGCTTCCTGAGCTGCAGGGATTACAGGTGTGCCTGGCCAAAAATGCCAGGCTTAATATACTTCACCTGCTAAACATCATTGCTTAGCAATACAGTACACAGTAGGGTGTTAATTGTTTCCCTTGTCATAGTGTGCCTCATTGTCAGTGCCCAGCCAGCCATCTCCAGAGCATATTGTACTACATGTAACCAGCTTAGAAAGAGATCAAAATTAAAAATTTGAAGTATGGTTTTTGCTATGTGCTGCTTTCCCACCATTGTAAAGTTGAAAACTTGTAAGTGAAACCACCATATGTCAGGGACCATCTGTATTGCCAACTCTTCTGGCTACTCCAAAGAAGCTAGGATTTTTGGTTTTCATGTGAAATCACTGTTTCTTCAGATTAACTCAGCTTTCTTAAAAAGTACAAACATATCAGTAGGGGGTTTCACCTACAGGCCTCAGACTGGGGTCTCTGCCTCCCTTTGCCCTCTTCTCCCTGCTCTGCTACTTCCAGAATCCCTTCCAGAAGGAGAATAGTCAGAGTTTATTGCTCAAAGAGGTCTTGGAAGGGTTTTTGGCTCAACCCTTAGGCATTTAGATTCCTGTTTCACTAAAAAGACAAGCAGGCCCTGAGAAGAGAGAAACTGTAGTGTCAGGCAGCAAGACTACATTCCAGAATCTGGGACTGTCAGTTGGAGCAGTCTGGGCTTAAGCTTCAAGCTCTGCTCTGCCTACCCACCAGCTCCCTGGGCTCCTCTGTTTTCTCTGCTCCAAAAGCCATAGGGATTTCCAGCTGTCTGTCGCCCCACACCGAGCAACCCTTAGCTCTAAGGGTAGCACAGTCCTAGGGATTTTTCCTCAGAGGGCCTGGATGGTAAGAGAGTGTGGTGGCTTCTGTTTGTGCCTAGGTTTGAAAGTCATCTCTTTCACATGGAAATAGGAGTCTTGGTCATGGTAAGGGAGATTTGATGTCTCTCAATAGCTTAGATCTGACCTCACAGGTTTGGGGGAGGAAATGAAGAGGAGCCAGGCACCCCTCACCAAGGGGCGATATCCATATAGGTAGACATCACAGTTTGGAGCACAACAGGGAGGGGTGGAAGAGGACAGAAACTTCTACACTGTATTTTTATTTTGAGACAGGGTCTTGCTAAGTGGGGCTGGCCTCAAACTTGCAGTCCCCCTGCCTTCTGGGTTGCTGAGATTACAGGCGTACACCATCACACCTGGCCAAAACTTCTATCCTTTATTTATTGATTGATTTTTAAGTGAATTTTTTAAATGTATTTTTTTAGTTGTGGATGGACATGGTATCTTTATTTTATTTATTTCATTTTAGGTGGTGCTGAGGATCGAACCCAGTGCTTTCACACATGCTAGGCAAGAGCTCTACCAGTGAGCTACAACCCCAGCCCCCAAACTTCTACACTTTAAAAAGCAGAAACAAGTTGCATCAGAAAGGGTAGTTGTGGGATAGGCACTTGATCAGCTTGCTGATAGTGACTATTTCCTGTCTGGTCATAAAGATGGGTGGAGAAGTGGCAGCCCCAGCTGAGTTTTGTTCCCACAGAGGATACCTAGTTAAACATGAGGCTTCTTGACTTGCATACAGTTGTGAATGGCCAGAAACAGAGCATTTATTCTCTGATCCTAGAACATTTAACACAGGAGCAACCAGGACAGCTGAGCCCCCATGGATGGCACAGAGCAGGAATGATGGGTTGACTTATGTGGCCTGACCCTTCCTCAGGGTGACCCTTCTGCTTCACACCTCGGAGAGAGAAATCCTTATAAACACAGCAGAATCTAGCACAGGGGACTAGTGATGTTAATGGTCTACCTGAACAGTGGCCCAGAACTGTCCTCAGTGTTGTTTCTGTTAGAAGACATTCTCCACGATTCAAGATCCAGCTTCCAAACAAACTTTTGGAATGCTGCATATGTGCACATTGGTGACTTCCCCTGTGCTGTTTCTAGGCATTACATTTGGGCACTGCTGTTGCCATTTATCTCGGCTCTCCTGGGTTGGTTCCCCACAGTCCCCGTGTGTCTCCTGAAATTAAATCTAAATCAGGGGTGGAGTGAATCCCACTCATGCTGGCCCCATCTATCTCCTGGTATAGCCAGCTGGATTGTCCAGTTCAACCAAGTCAGGTAGAAGTTCTGGAACCTTCTCTGCCTCTTGAGCCCTGGGGCACAGACTACTTTGCTCAGTTAAACCGTGAGGCCTGGTGACTATTTGACTTAAGGCCTCAGCTCCAGTGTTGGTGGGCTTGTTGCAGGCTGCCTCCAGGGTTTTATTTTGGATCTATTCCCATCCTTCCTCCTCTGTATATCAATGTCCTGCAGCCAAAATGAGACCCCAGAGTTCCCTGGGTGTATTTTGTTTCAGGAAAGTCCGTTTTCCCTCCTCTTCTATTGTGGTTTTCAGTGTGACTCTGCTGCTTCCATCTGCTTCCTCCCTATTCAGGAAGAGGCAGATTTCCCAGTGCAGAGAGTCGGCAAGGATCCCAGCTTCCAGCTAAATGGCCTTGCCCTCTTCAGGACACTGGCTGGAGGCATCCTTCTTTTGTGGGTCAGTGCCACCATCCCACTGGGGCCTCATGTTGGGTCAGGTCTGCTCCCTACAAGCAAGTTTGTGAAGCATGGGGGCGGGGGACTGAGCTGACTTGGAACTTCTGTATGTGGGATGGGACCTTATTCAGGAGGTGCCAACTGTCTGTGGTGACACCAGCTGTCAAGGGGCCCCAACATTTCCTGGAGCCCTGAATGCAGCAGATGGCTTCCAAATCTTGTAAGACCAAGAAGATCCAGGGCTGAATGGTGTAAATGCTTCTAGGGAAGCCGAAGTGTCATTGAGGGTCAACTGGGGGTACACTTAGGGGGCAGCTGGCTGGGCTCTTTCTTTTCCTTCCCCCTGAGAGCTCCTGACCATCTGAGATAGTGGTTTCAACTCGTGTTGCTATGACTGACACTCATGGGTGTGTCCAGGGTTCTGGGCATTCACCAGTTTTCTCTCTAGAAAGCTCTTTGGAACATACATGGGTGGGGCCGAAGATCATCTTGAATCCACATCAGTTGATTTTCTCAAAGTAAAAGCAAATCAGTTGCACGTGTCAATGTTTGACAATTGTTAGTCAAGGGTAGGTGGTGGTGCATCTCATGGCTGATTGACTACACATCAGGCTTGAGAACCAGGGGCCAAGGATAGCCCTCAGCTCAGGCCTGTTTGCCCAGTGTGCTCATGTCCTCTGCCAACCTCTAGGCCTGAGAGGTGGGGCAGGCAGGAACAGCATTCACACTGGAAGAAACCTGGAACCGCTTGCCTTTTTGCTCAGTAGAGTAAGTGCTTGGGGGAGGCACTTGGCTGTGCATTGGAGGAACATCTAGGCTGACTCTGTGGGTCCAGGCCAGCTGCTTCCATTGCTCCTTCAGTTGGCTGGTTTGGTGTGTACAGTAGAGCCCTGTCTCCTGATGCTTCTTGTACTACCTTTTTGAGATCACACGTCAGTGCCTGGGGCAGCCCCGTCTGGCATCAAGATTCTCGGATGGTACAACAACGCTGAGTTGGGTACAGGAAGGAAAGGCTCCTGCACGTCAGCCTGGTATGGCAGGAGTCTTCCTCTTCCCTGAGTTCTTCGGCTCCCTGTGCCATCCCCAGGGACTCATCAGTGGCTGGCAACCTGCCTGAGGCAGAAGGTGAAGAATCGAGAGGAAAGAGGACGTGGCTAATGGACAGTGTGGTGTCTACACAATGGCCCACTTTCTTGGATTCCTCCAGGGGCTTAGGGGATTGAGGCCATGGAATTAGGGAGTGCTGGCAGAGAATAGGGGTTAGCTGCTGTTTAGTTCCTCCTTCCTTTGTGGGGTATCCTGAGATGGGCTGTGTTGGCAGGCAGAGCTGTCCTTGTAGGAACTCTGCCTGCCTGGAGGGTGCACTCATCAGCTCTGGGCCTCCGTGTCCTAATCTGTGAAATGGTGTCATGAGGCTGGACTCCTGGTAGATGCCCAAGAAGGGTTATTTCGCTCTGGCCCTCCATCCCACCTTTCTACCCCACAGCCCTGTCTTTGGTTCCTCTGTTACACTGTGCTGGACTCAGAACTCCCTTAGCAGGGGCAGAGGCTGCTCTCTCCTGGACCTATTCCCCTGGGAGCTTCCATGGGGCTTGGGCAGCTCCTTTTATTGTCTCTGTTCCAAGCTACAGGGCTCTTAGGGAGCTGTGACTTCCCGGCGACAGTGAAGATGGGGCAGAGTGCTGAAGCCCTGTAGCTTCTCTGTCTTGCCTCTGCCCTTGCTAGGCAGTGAGTTGGAGGCTTCTGGGCTCAACTAATGTTCTCTGAGGAGGACTTGGAATGAACCCCAGACTGAGAGGGGTGAGGTCAGTGGTTTGCTCAGCAAGAAGGCCCGAGCTGGTGACGACCTGTCACAGCTCCCAGGATCCCTGGCCACGGTCCCTGGCTCCAACTCCTCCCCTCCTGTCCTCAGGGAGATGAAAATTGGTGATGTGGATTTATTTACTGAGTGTCTCCTCTGTGTCAGAGTGGGAGGCCCACGTTTATTTTATCCCCAGCCACCATGATGGCTTTCACGTACTTTTTCATCTCTTACTCACCATGTGCTCTGTGAGGTGTCTGAATAAACTAAAGCCTGGAATGATCTAGTCAGGCTCGTGAGTGGTGGATTTGAAGCCATCTGCCTCTCTTGGGAGGCTTGTTCTTTTCACAGTACCACACTGCCAGGCGGGTGGGATACCAGAAGGGTATACAAAAAGCTCTGTGACCGTCCCGGCCCCCCACCCCACCCCCACCAGAGCAGCCAAATCTGCAGTATGGACAGGGGTAGCTTTATATTCGGACAGTGGGGGCTTTGTGGTACTGTGTAAAACTGTCCACCAAAGTCCCCAAGTGCATGTGCAAAAAGGCTCTTTGAAGCCTCTATCTCTATTTTACAATCTCACTTCCATTTTGCATTTGGCTTTATAATATAACATTACTTGTTTTAATTTAAAACAGTGATTTGAGTTTCTTGTTTCTCTGTAAGTCTGACCTTCAGAAGGTGTTCTGGGTTTATTCTGAGGTGACTTACTGTGGTCCTGACCTTCCACTGTCCCTTGGAAGTATGGATGGTGGTAGTGGTGGGACACATGCAGTATTGAGGATAGAGGCACATGACTGGGGGCGTGGAGGGAGAGCCCAGTTTGAGAGGCAGGTGGCAATGAGGGAGCCTGAGCAGGGAGTGAAGGCTAGTTTGGGGCTGTGTTCTGAGAGACTTAAGATCAGATTGTGAACCCCACGGGTTCTATACTTGTGCTATAGGCAGAAAGCCACTGATGGGTAAGTATAGTTGGCCCTCTGTATCTGTGGGTTTTGTTTCTGCAGATTCACCCAACTACAGATCAAAAAAATATTAAAAACAGGCCAGCTACAGAGGTGCACACCTGTAATCCCAGCTATTCGGGAGGTTGAGGCAGGAGGATTGCAAGTTTGAGGCCAACCTCAACAATTAGATCCTTTCTTTAAAAAAACAAAAAAAGAAAGAAAGAAAGAAAAAGAAAAAGAAAAAGCAGGGAAGTGGAGATGTAGCTCAGTTGTAGAATATTTGCTTAGCATGTATGAGGCTCTGCCCGAGTTCAATGCCCAGTGCTGAAAAAGAAAAAAAAAATTTTTTTTTAATTGCATCTGTACTGAACACGTGCAGACTTTTTTTCTCTTGTCATTATTCCCTAAACCATACAGTGGACAACTATCTACAAAGCATTTAAATTGTATAGGTAGTCTAGAGAGGGTTTAAAGTACTTGCGAAAGCTGGTGTGGTGGCACCTGACTGTAGTCCCAGCTACTTGGGAGGCTGAGGTAGGAGGATCACAAGTTCAAGACTAGCCTGGGCAACCGAGAAACCCCATCTCAAAAATCCATTAAGTATATGGGAGGATGTGTACAGGTTATATGCAAATACTGTGCCAGTTTATATAAGGAACTTAAGCATCTGTGGAGTTGTCATCCAAGGATTATATTGTGACTGCCCCTTGCTCAGCATACAATCTTGCCAGCTTTCTCTGAGAAGCCCAAGAAGGTATTCCTACTGTGGGGATCCAGGAGGTGGAAGCAAGTGACTGCCCACAGAGAGCCTGCCAACCTGTAGGAGACTGAAGTGTGGGGCACATAGAAAAGGTGGGGTTCCAAGAAGTTCAAATGGACGGTGTCAGTGAGAAGGGACAGAGTAAAAATCCAGAGTTGGGGGCTGTGGGCAAGTTGGGAAAAGGGACTGGGTCCATGTCTTGGCTGCAGTTGATGGAGAGAAAGGGAGCTTCATGTGAAATGGAGAGAGGCCCCGTGAAGAAACAGCTGGTGCCACTTGGGGACTAGTACCTGTGGGAACTAAAAGAGGACTGAATTGTTAAAGGTACTTTGGAAAGGAGAACTGGGAAGTCAGGGAAGCAAGGGCCAGTTCAGAAAACAGCTGATTGCCTGAGAAAAGGGAAGTGTTAGCCTGGTCTCTGATCATCCTGGGCTGTGTTCATTTGTCAGAACTTGACTAGCAAAGAGTGGGTGACTAGTGCCATGAAATTCATAAACATCACACAAAGACTCATCCCAGGAACCGGCAAACTTTTGAACTTTTTGTTCGGGTCTCTGTGGGGTGGGTGGATGACTCACTCACTGCTGAGCCCCTCCTAACCTCTGTTGGTGATTAGCAGGGGGAGAGGCCCCTGGAGCCACCCTTCTGTGCAACAGACCTACTTGCCTGGAAGAGCACACATTGCAGGAAGGGACTGGAGTGAATTTGGAACTGCTCAGGACATTTCCAGCACATGAGTCTCCTGGGCTCCAGGCCGTCTGTCTTTTTGTGTATGAATGTGTTTTACCCATTGAAGGAACTGTGGGATGGGCCTGCAGTGGGGCCCTAGACTTGACCTTAAAAGGTCCTGAGTCCCTGGGAGACCTGAAGAGGTGGATGAAATCTAACCAAGGAAATGTCCTTGGTGTTCGGAGACCTCTGGGGAGGGAGTGGCTCTGAGGGCGGGACCATGATCTTGGCTGTGAGGATGAGTTCTTTAAGGGAAGAGACGCCACTGCTCTGCCATCCTGGACTGTGTGGCTGAGCCTCTAGCCGGGGCAGGCATGTGTGTACCCAGAGACAACGTGGGCCACTTCCACCTCTTCTCACCTGTTGCTGCTTAACGTCCTGGAGCCCAATGAGATAGGGAAGCCGCTGCAGCCAGGCGCCTGGTATGTGGGCCCTGCGTGGGTGCTGTGTGTTTGATGCAGAGGGGACATGGCACAGTTGGGCTTCTGCCTGGAGCTCAGGGTGACCTCTTGAGTTGCCTTTCAGCCTTTATTCTTTCTGGTCTCTGGTTACCCGTGCCCTGTGACCTTGGGCACGACCAAGGTACCCAATAAAGAAAGTGAACCTGCCTGCACACTCTGTGTCAACCTCTGCAAGGCAGGGCTTGTCAGCAGACAGGAAACCAGCCTCTGGCACACAGGAAGCCAGGAAGGAACCATCTTATCCAGACAAGCAGGCCCCCCACCCCACTGGCAGATTGGAAAACTCTCTGGCCTTCTCCCCTCGTTTCCTGTGTGTCACCCCAGCCCACACTTCCTACAGGGCTGAGAATAAAATGGCAGTTCCTGTTGAGTGAGGCATGAGTCAGCGAAGGAGAATCGTGGCTGAGTCTTTATAACCTGCAGGCATGGCTATTAAATATTTAAATGACACTATGGTATTGATCGCTTCTTATCCTTTCCCTGAGGGAGAACAGTTCCTGTCTGGGGTTCAGATAATAGCAGTATCTTGGATTTAGACAAACTCCCAAAGAGCTCAAAAGTGCTATATAAATCCCACCCATAATGATATTCCTTCCTCAGAGCTTGCTACCAAGAATGGGGACAAATCACACTCTGGCCATGTTACTGAGAGGGAAGACGTCCAGAGAGGGTGTCCAGTACTTTGATGGGCATCTAGCAGGTTGGGCCTGGAGCATGGCATCCTGCTCGGCAGTGGCTCTTTTCTCTGTTCACTCCCTCCTTCCCCGTCTTCCTGCTCTTCACAGTCCCTCTGTCATTCAACCATTTATTGTGCTTGCTGCTGGGGATGTAGCATCAAGCAAGGCAGACATGGCCCCTTCTCTCCGGAGTTTAATTCTTGGAAAGGAGACAGACATTTGACAAGAACCCAAATTGGCAGGGTAGGCCCCTCCTGGAGATTGAGTTCCTAATCAGTGTCCAAGTCCTAGGTCCCTGGGCTGGGTAGGGGCAGAGCTGATCTGGCCTAATTATGGATTGGCCCTTACTGGCTGCAGATCTGCCTTGCCTCTGAGGACAGGACGGTTATCAGGATAAATATACCCAGCTCCCCATTCCTGGGGTGTTACTCACAGAGTAAAAGCACCCTGCTGCGGATTAGATTACCGCTGCTCTAACTGCTCATGTGCTCTGGGCTGTGGGAGGGGACAGGGACTTGGGGCCAGGGGAGGGGGAAGACCTACCTTCCGGCCCAGCTCTCCTTCCTAATGTGGAAGAGTCTCACCGAAGGGGCTGAGATGAGACCATCCCTGGGCTGGTCCTGCTGTTTACATAGCTCCTTCCATAGGAAGGGCTGAACCCATTTTACTGCTTATATCCCTGGGCTCAGGCAGCTCTAAGGGAGCCCATGAGCTCTGTGACATCTGAGGCCACAAGGCTACCCAAGTGGTCAACAGGGAGCCTGAATCCTCCCTTGCCCAGACCACCTGGGTGTAAGGCTGGGCTTCTCTAATCCCCTTGGTGTGGGGACTTGTGGAGCTGGTGCTGTCTGTCTGGAAGCTTGGGTTTCACATGATGTGACAGGCCTGGGACTATTGGGAAGGCCCTTTAGCTGTGGCAACCCCGTGTTGCCTTTGCTAGGCATGAAAGGGGGGCATTGACTGCCCCTTCCTCTTGTCCACTCTAAGGAAGCTGGTCTTGACCCTGCCTGGGGGCATGCAAGCTGAGCTAAACTGACCTGCAGAAAGAAGGCATGAGAGGGCTTCTGCTTGCTGTGGGCCTCTCCTCAGCCAGGCCCCAGGAATACAGGCCAGGTGGGATAGGCCTTCCTGGTGGCCAGAAGACCATCTCTCTTCTGGAGCTGCCTGGGGCTGCTATTGGAGGAGTCTCCAGAGGAGTGGCCAGGCGGGCCAGGTGGGAAGGGATGGGAAAGCCGGCTCAGTGCCCCACAGTGACCTATCTCAGCTGTGGGTTCAGGAGTAAAGATACGCAGGAGGCTTTGGCCAGAATGACGCCCTTCCTGCTGTTCAGGACTAGAGAGGGTGGAAGGCGCTTTCTCTTTCTAGGGCTGACTGTTTCTCTGGGGAAGAGCTCCTGTCTTCCCCATGCCTCCCACTTACTCTGCGCTCTGTTTCAGACCCTGTGGTCAGTAGGCACTTTATGTCTGTTTTCTTGTCTAATCTTAATCCTGTGAATAAAATGGTGGCATTCCTATGGGGCAGGCAAGGAAACCAGAGCACATGAGCCTGGAGCAGTCTATCCAAGGAGTTCAGCCACCAAGCAGAACGTGAAGCTCGGAATCCTTCTGTGCGAGCTGTCACTTCTAGTGTACTTAGAGCCTGGGAGGGGAGAAGGGAATAGCTCTGGCTCCTCCTCCCTCTCCTGCACACACGAGCCATCCTGGTGGACCTTTATCTCATCTCTCTTGGCACCTGTCCAGCTCCAGTCCCCTGGTCTTGACAATCTTTATCACATGCTAAGATGCCATGGCTGGGCCTAGGTTGAAGAAAGCCCAGCTTGTGAAAGAACCCTGACTTTTTTCTTTGCTTTGCTTGGGGGTAGGGTGGAAAGGTTTCATTGATTCATATTTTCTCTCTCTCTCTCTCTCTCTCTCTCTCTCTCTTTCCTGCTGGGAATTCAACCCAGAGCCTCCTGTCTGCTAAGCAGGAACTCTACCACTGATTCTCTTTAACCCATTACTGAGTGCTGCCTGTCAGCAGATCAGCCTGGGTACCTAAATGCTAGTCTGAAGGACATCCTTATATTGGGGGGATGAGGGGACACCTGGCTCCTTCACCCCGTGCCTGTGGGCTGGTATGGAAACCTGAGGCACACTGCAGCAGCATTTGCCTAGGAATGCCAACGGCCTGGCCCCTTGGGCTCACCCCTTAGGTGATTGGTGGGGCTAGGGTTGCATGCATCTTAACTCTCCTAGGGCTGCAAACCTGTAGGCTTCCATCGAGTCCTAATTATTACAGTTGGCCTCTGTGGCCCAGGGAAGGGCTTCTTCCTCTTGGTCTGGCCCCCTATGCACTGTGCCCATCTTGCCACCAGCCCTGGGTAGCCTCTTGGTGATAGCCACTGCTACTCCAAGCTGTTGCTTGGACCAGGCACGGCCATGGGGTGGAAATGGAGGTACTTGCAGCTTTACATTTTCTGAGTGACCACTGGAAGTGAGAGAGCGTGTTCCTCTGGGCCACACTGCATGTCACCCTCAGATTGCACCTCCAAATGATAGTGTGTTCCAAGCACGGTCCTGGAACCCAGCCACCTGATACTTCTCCTGGTAGCTTGCTCTGTCCCTCCAGTTCAACCAGCTTACCTCACGATTGGAAATTCAGTGCACCCATGCCTGGGGGTTTCCCTGACTAGACTCAATTCACAAATTCTGTTAATTGCAGATTATCTTTGGTTACTCATCCAACGACAGGAAGACAGTGGGCCAATGGTGCCCTCTGGTGGTCAGCAGCAGATGGTCTGCATCCCTTCCTAGCCAGAGCATAACTTTGTGGCCTTTGCCCTTGGCCACTTGGGGACTTTACACCTATCCTACCCACCAAACAGACAGTTTGCATGGTCTCGCTCAGTGATCTTGGCTTTCCTCTTCTAAGAATTCAAGTGTCAGGGTCTGCGTTCACTGACCCAGAGAGGCAAAGAGACTGCAGAGTCCAGGGTGGGTTCCTCCAAAAAGAGGATAAAGCCATCTCAGGTGGCTTCCCCCCTCAGGGTGACCTGAGTCAGGATGGTCTCAGGCCTGGAGTCAGCAAATTAGTGGAGTGACGTTGAGGAACTTTGAGGCCTCCCATAGCCTAAATGAGAACCCCCCTGCCCACACCAACTGCTTCCAGCCAAAGCATTTGGAACTTGTCCTTCTATATGTGGGAAGGGAGGGCATGTTGCCGGTCTTGCAAGGTTCTGGTGTCTCTGAGGAGGGGCCGACACACTCCGTGGGGTATGAATAGAAGGACTGTCTGAGCCTGCCCCTTCAGAGTTTAGAGCTGAGCCAGGCATAGTGTGCTCGTCAGTAGTCCCAGCTGGGCCAGAGGATTGTTTCAGACCAAGAGTTTGAAGCCAGTCAGCCAGTCTGAGTAACAGCGAACCCATCTCCAAAAAAAAAAAGACCCAGGCACGGTGGTGCAGGCCTTTAATTCCAACTGTTCAGGACGCTGAGGCAGGAGGATCACTAGTTTAAAGCCAGCCTCAGCAACTTAGCAAGGCCCTAAGCAACTCAACGAGATCCTGTCTCTAAATAAAATAGAAAAAAAAGGCTGGAATGTGACTTAGTGGTTAAGTGCCCCGGAGTTCAATCTCTGGTACCCACCCCAAAAATGCTATAGCTGTAGATCAGATTTGGGGGAACCCCCTGGGATGGGTTTTTACCCGCAAGTAGACTCCTTTGTATGCTGTTTGCCTGACTGTTTACTCAAGCCAGGGGAGGAGTTTGCTGAACTGGCAAGGAGACTTTGGCCCTTAACCATTTTGCAGCTTGTGGAGAAATAGTAGGCATTTGCAGCCATAAGAATCCAATGTAGACCTCAGAATCTACACCATGGCTGCCTCTTATATTCCTGACTCTTTTCCTTGAGCAGTTTGTGGTGGGTTTTGGGAGACAGTGACACCATGCCCCGTCCAAATTACCAAGTGAGGAGAAAGAGAAGGAAACCACACCAGAGACCCTGTGGCTTACACAGGTACCTGCTGGGGTTCCTCACTGAAGGGGAAAAGGTTTGGAGAAAATTGGAAGGCAGCGTGCCTTCTCCCTGACAGCTACACATACTATACTTTGAATGTTACTTTATTACTGGATTTTGCTCCTCAGGTTCGTGCTGTTCATGTCTTGCCCAGCAAAGACTTGGGAGGGTAAGTCAGTACTTTGCATCCTACCCTTCTCCTTGGAGGAGGATCTTTTTGTGGATTGCACAAAGCAAATAAGATCTGCCAATGTACTATAGCATCAACCATCCCAAATAAACTTCATACTAATACTATGGGGTAATACTAATACTATGGTCCTACCAGGGAAACTGAGGCTCTCCAGAGAAGCTGAGTGATTTGCTGTGCAGAAGGAATGTAGTAGATGGGGGAGCTGGGACTCGAACTCAGGTCTGGCTCGGCTCCAAGACGAGTGCTGTTTTGTCTCAGTGCCTTGGGACTGCACCCTTGAACCAGCAGTCTAACCAACATGGGTACCTGTGTTGAAAAGATTCCATTGACACCTTAGACCAGAATCCAGTACATAAACCAATAAACCAGACTTAGAATCAACCGTGGGGCTTTGGTGAGGCAGCAGTAGACTCTGATTCAGATGTTGAACAGGGAAGATTGACCATTTGTTTCCCATTGAGTGTCTGGAGCCTGAGAGACCTGAGTTCAAAGCCCAGTGTTGTCACTTCAGCCAGCTTCGGCAGTGGGGGACGTGACTGCCTCTGAACCTTGGTTTTGCTGTCTGTGTTAGTTTCGTCGTGAGGAGGAAGGCAGGTAACAGATGAAGCTCTGGCCCCACTAGGCATTTAGGATTGTGACTGCTCCTGCCAGCTCTGCTAGGGCTGCGCTTGCCTGGAGAGCCTGGTGGGGTTTCCCAGCTGTGCCTGTAATGAAGGAGGGACCCTCCCCCTTTAGGTTGGGCCTGTGGGAAGCCAAGGCAGCAGGTGTGGCCCTGGAGAGGCCAGTGGTTCCTTTTCTGCTGTTATCTGGAGACATAGCAACTCCCTCTGGTTCCTGTTTGCTGGAGACCAGAAGCTGAACCTCTTCCAAAGAACCTGGAGTGGAGGAGGGCAGTGGGAACTGGTCTTCCTCTGAAGTAGGAGACCAAGACCCAGGCTCTTGGACCCTGGAGCAGGCTTCCCCTCTGACCATCTGGGCAGGAGCCCAGAGTAGGTGTAGCCAGCTTGGGGGTGGGGAGGGGACCAGGGCAGACAGTTGGGCAAGGTGTGGCCCCATAGACCTGGGTGAGGGCCTTGCTTCCCTCTTCTCTTCAGGGAAGTGGGGGTGGGGATAGGACTGGATAGAAAGGATCAGACTGGTAGCCTTCAAAACTTGAGCCCCTGACACTCAGGAAGTTGTCCTATTTAAACATGGCATCATGTTCTGGTCACAGCAATATAGGCTGGGTATTTGGGGTTTGAGGCTTCTGAGGAGTCACAGGCTTTGTTACCTGGGGTAAGTCACTGGCTTTGTTATTGGGGCAGATGCCTCTACCTCTCTAAACCCACCTCCCTCAGCTGTACAGGGAAGATCAGGATTCCAACCTTTTGTGTTATTAGGAGGAGTTCTTGGAACCATGTATGCAAATGCCTAGCCCTGTGCCTGTTATTAGTAAATGGCAATAAATGCAGCCATTGCTTTTTTGATGCTGATTATTCTGAGGGCCAGGAATCAAGCAGTTCTCCATGGAGCTGAGAGTGAGCAAGTCCAAGAGCAACGGCAGGAATGAGGGTGTGGCATCTGGGGCTGGCCTGTCTGGACTATGGGGCTGTTAAGGGTCGGGAGGGGCGGGTGTGGTGAGAAGGTCAGCAGTTCCCACCCCTACCCCTCAGCTGTACCTTTCCCTCCTGTTGGCTGCCGGTGCCAGGATAATGGAAGCTTACACTCGAGGGTTGATTCGGCTCCCTTGCTGCTGTTAAGGGCAAAGTAGTGGGGCCCTGGAGCCTCTGGGGCCAGGCTGCTTGCCAGATTTCTGCAGAAACAACCAGCCGAGCAGTCCTGCCCACAGCTTGCCAGGGGGGTGGGGACCACCGTACTGACTTTGTGTCAGCTCCTGTGTCCCCCACACACCTTACCTCAGAGCCTGGAGCCTCAGGAGGAGCTTAGAGCTTGAGGTTCTACTTTTATCTGATTAGGAGGGCAGATACCACTCAGTGTCCCCTCTTGCCCATTGGCTAGGAAAATGTAAGCTCTTGGAAGTTCACTGAGGGCCTGGCGCAGCGTGGGGCCCCTCCCCATGACGTGGGGCCCCTCCTGTCCATTCTCTGCGTTGCTCTGCAGAGTCAGAGTTCCAGGCAGGCAGTTCTCACTCACACCAGCCAGCGGCACAGTCCCGTGGGGAGGAACGCAGAACCAGGTGCCCAACACCCAGAGGTAGGAGAGCCCCAAGAAGCAGCCCAGAGTGAGCTCCAGAGCACCTTCAGTCTTGGCTTGGGGAGGACAGTCTTGGGAGCCTGTTCTTGGCCAGGCTCCTGGGCTGGCAGCTTTCTCTCCTGAGGCTGGTCATTTCTCCCCTGGGTGGGGCAGGTGCCCATTAACTCTTGAGGTATAGGCAGGCACGGCACTGCCCTGGAAAGTTTCCAGGGCTCCTTGTTCTCACCTGCTCCCCATGCCTTCTCTTTACAGACGCCCTGCTGGCAGACTTGGAGTCCACCACCTCCCACATCTCCAAACGGCCTGTATTTTTGTCCGAGGAGCCCCCCTACTCCTACCCAACTGGAAACCACACCTACCAGGAGATCGCAGTGCCACCCCCTGTGCCTCCACCCCCATCAAGCGAGGCTCTCAATGGCACAATCCTTGACCCCTTAGACCAGTGGCAGCCCAGTGGCTCCCGATTCATCCACCAGCAGGTAAGGTGGGGAGAGGATCTAGGAAATTCCCCAGAGCCTTGGGGGCAGACGGAGCTTATCTCCCAGGGGTTTGGGGAGCCAGTGGAGGAGTGAATCAGGGAACTTGCCTGTCCCCAAGCAGACACTGCTCTTGCCACCCACCACGTGAGGGGGTCAGTGACCAAGTATTAATCACTGGTGTCCCAGTCAGAGTGTGGAAATTCCCTGGTGAGACTGGCTGTGAGCAGGAGCCGCCTGGGAGAGACTTGAGCTCCTCCTGTCCCCTTTCTTTCCTTCCCCTTGAGAGAGTTCTCTGAGCACTTTTATTCTCGTAGCCTCCATCCCCATCATCTGTGTACGGCTCCAGTGCCAAAACTTCTGGTGCCTCCAACCCCCAGGACGGTGTTGGCTCTCCGTGTTCACGGGCGAGCGAGGAGGAGCACGTCTACAGGTACAACTCCATCCCCCCCCAGCTGCCCTTCTTCCTGCTCAGAAATTCTGGGAACGCCCCCACCCCTGGGACGAGGCAGCCGAAGCTGGTAACCAGGCATGGCAACTGGCCCTCGGAGGGTGCTGCCTCCAGGGTCATTGGCTTAACCTACAGAGGGCCCTGAGGCTCCTGGCCATTCATAGATCTGTTAACGATCCTGTCCACCTTATCACTAGCATCTCCACTTGACGGATGGGCTGGCCCATCACAGTGGTCCCTTGTAATAGAGGAACTGAAGCAAGACTTCCTTCCTCCTCCCTCCTTACCACATCCCTTCCCTAGTCTCTGCCCTCTTGCTGAGGGAGACTTTATGCTGCCACCTTATGCTCCTTGAGAGTCAAGTGCCAGTGCCAGACCGTGGAGCATCTTTCATTGTCTTCTTTCCTTTGCTTCTCAAAGCTTCCCCAACAAGCAGAAGTCAGCCGAGCCTTCACCCACCGTCATGAGCTCCTCCCTGGGCAGCAACCTTTCTGAACTTGACCGCCTGCTGCTAGAACTGAACGCTGTGCAGCATAATCCCCCAGGCTTCCCTGCAGGTAGGATTGGTATCCCAGGCCCACCTGCTGGCCTCTGGATCCTCAGAGGGCTCAAGGGCTAAGCAGCCTTTTTCTTTCCTTCTCTCTAAGATGAGACCAACTCAAGTCCTCCACTACCTGGGGCCCTGAGCCCTCACTATGGCATCCCAGAGAATAACAGTCCCATGGGGGTCAAAACTGGACCCCTGACTAAAGAGAAGCCCAAGCGGAACGGGGCCCGGGGCCTGGAGGACGTTCGGCCTAGTGTGGAGAGTCTCTTGGATGAATTGGAGAGCTCTGTGCCCAGCCCTGTGTGAGTATCCACTGAGCTTGCCCAGCCTGGCCCCGGGCTCTGCGTGTGTTGTTTAGCCCCGGTGTCACCCATTCCCTTAAGTGCCTGTTGTTTGCCAGACCCTGAGAGTACAGTGGTGAGTCATGTGGACACCATTCCTGTCTTCAACTGGCCACTCTCCATCAGAAAAGGCAGACCTAGTGTATACGGAGGCTGCCTGTAGTTCAGGGACTGTTAGCACAGACTTTGTAGCCATACAATGGGGTTTAAGTCTGGCTCTGCCAGTTACTATGTGTCAGCTCTCAAGCCTTAGTTTTCCCATCTGTAAAATGGGATAAGTGGATGTGGGTTAATGGGGATAAGGCTACCTATGTCAGCAGAGCTGAGATCAAATAATACACGTAAAGACCTTGGAATGGTTTCTGGCTCATGATACTCGCGGCAAGTACTTAATAACGTTAGCTCTTATTAGCGTTATGTCGTAATACTCTCACATCTATGTACGGTCTCTGCCTTCTCCCAAGTCAGCTCACCTCAGTGCTGTCCCCTGGCCGATAGCCCTCTCCCAGTGGTGGGTCTCCAGGAAAGAGTGGGCACTTGTGGTCTTCCCTGGAGCTGGAGGTGTTAGGACTCCAGTGTCAGAGCTGAGGTATTGACCCAATCCCCTGTGAAGCTTGGGGCTGACCTCTGGACTCCCCACTGACACCATGCTTGCCCTGCAGCCCTGCCATCACTGTGAACCAGGGTGAGATGAGCAACCCACAGAGAGTCACCTCCAGCCAGCAGCAGACGCGCATCTCGGCCTCCTCTGCCACCAGAGAGCTGGATGAGCTGATGGCCTCACTCTCAGATTTTAAGGTGCCCTGTAGCCCCTCTGTCTTCCCTGCCCTCCTCCCCTCCCTCATCTTTCTCTTCCCTTACCTCAGTGTGATTAGCTGGACCTCGGTCCCTCAGTGTCTGGGTTCCTTGCCCCTGAGCAAGGACCCTGCAATACGCTGGCCTTGCAGTGTAGCAGGGTTTGGGGAAGGGAAGCCAGGCAATCTGGGATTGAGCTGCAAAGCAGCCAGAGAGGCACTCAGCTGGGACATTCCTTCCTCCCTGGGTGCTCTCAGCCACCCAGGTCGAGGGGATCTGGAGGCTGGGACATTGGGACAAAGAGCCCTGTGTTGATGGCTGCTCTCAGTGGGGGAGGGTGTGCTCTGCTGGGCCTGTGGGACTCAGGATCCCATGCCTGAGAGGTCACTTGCCCTGGAGCCTCATCTCCCACGCTGGTTGTCCTCAACACATTCTCTTTCTTTCTGCCTCTGGCAGATGAATTCATAGGCCTCCCTTGTCAGCCTCCTTCCACCCTTCCCTCTCCCTCCAGGGCCTGGCCACAGGGCCTCTGAGTTCCCATGAGTCCTGTGTGGGGGAAACCTAACCTGACTGGGCTGGTCCTGCAGGAGGTGCCCCTGCCCCTCCCCTTCTGGGCCTCTCCCGTCCTGCAAGCCTGTGATGTTTTATTTAGAGGATGCAGTGCCTTGATTGGGATTGCTATTGATAGACCTCTCCAGTAACTGCTGACTTTGCTTCCACATGGGTCAGCTGGAGACCGTGGGGGCTGAGTGTAGGGGATATGAGAAGGGTCAGGACGTTCTTGGCCCTGACGGCACCTCCTGCTTCCCTTTGTCTGGGGGCTTACACAGGAGAATGGGAGTGTGCTGGGCTGAGGGTTGCACCTGGCTGGTGAGTCTTGGGTACCATGGTTCTGAGCAGCCTACAGGAGGCAGTAAGCTGGGTTCGGGCACTGGCCTTAAGGAGCCCTGCCCGGTGCCCTGAAGGCTCTCACTGCTGTCTGAGATAGTCTGTGTCCCTAGGCCTCATGAGGAGAAGCTCAGCTGCTTCGGGTTATGCTCTTGGAGCAAGGACTTGGAGATGTTAGGAAAGCTGGGATTGTCTAGGAAGGACAGGGCTGAGTTGAGCCACAGTCTGTAGGGACTGAGCAAGCAGCTGATGACGGACCCTGCCATGGTTTTTGCCTGAGGCTGATCTCCTTGGTCACCTGTCTCCTTGTGGTCTACTTCATCTTGCCCACTGTGGGTGACCCCATGGGCATGGCATCAAGGCTGCTTTCTGCTGGCCTGGGTTTCCCAAGGGCCAGGGATATGAAGCCCAGGAAAATCTTTTTGGGTCTGAGTGTTCAAGGGTCATCCCCATACTTCAGCTTTGCACCTGGGTCAGTGTTGATGGTGGGTCTCTGAGCCCTAGGACCAAGCCCACCCCTTGCTGTGAGCATTTTTCCTCACCTGACCCCTGTCTCTCTGTTTCTTTTCTCCTCTCTCCCTTTGTCTTTCTCCTCCAGACCAGTTCCTCTGCTGTGGCCCTCAGCTCCCTGGGGCTGCCATGCCCAGCTCCATCCCCACTCCGTGCCTCTCCCCCTCCCCCTCCCCCTCCCCCTTCTCCTCCCCTGCCTTCTGTATTCCTGCCATCCACCTCTAAATCTTCCCCTCAAGGCCACGGCCACACCCCAGAAGTCCTCTGCTCTGAGGAAAATAGACGGGGTCTTCCACCTCTTGTGGCCTCTGGCTGGCTTGACTTGGCTGGCTTCGGGGTGACACATGACACCTGCAACTCAAGCTGTCCCTCTGTGGAGGGTTGTCCAGGGTCATATGGTGCAAAGAGCCAGGGTCCAGTTAGGGGGGACCTCCTAAACTCTATGAGTGAGCCCTCTAGGGCTCCTCTCTGCTATATTCCATCCCCTGCTGAAAGCATAGGGTCCCAGGAACCTGGAGATTCCCAGGGGCCACCGGCTAACACTTTGTGTTCAAAGACAGCTGAGCTTGCCTCTTGGAAATGGCCATGGGCTTTGGAAGCATCCAGGCCTGAAGCTCCCCATGGAGCTGCTTGCAACTTTCAGGAGCCACCTGTGGTGGCTGTGGACCGTCAGGCCGTCTTTCCAGATACCTGGAGTCTCACAGAGGAATGTGGCCAGCAGAAGGAGAGATCCAGGCCAGAGCCAGGGATGCTGGGAAGCAGCTGCTCTGCCTCAGTTCCCAAGGAGCAGTTAAATGGAGACATGCCCCCCAGGGGAAGCCTAAGGGGGCCTATTCAGGGACCTGAGACCCCAAAGAGCCCAGAGGGCACCACTGAAGCTGCTATCAAGACCAGGAAGGAACAGCCGGAGCTTCCACATGCCATGGTCATGGGCACACCCAACTCCACGGAGAGGATTTCCACCTCTGGCCAGGCAGGCGCTGGCTTGCGCAGCTACTAGGCATGGCCCTGGGCAGGTCTGAGTGTGGGCCACTCCTGGCTAACTGCATGCAGCCCCCTACTCCATGCATGTCTGCCTGGGCAGCAGATGCTGAGGTGCTGTGGCCTGTGACCCTGACAAACAGTGCTTGGCAGTGGGTCCTGTGGGGCCAACAGAATCTCCCTGGACCCTGACTTTCCTTGTAGTGAGGACCCACTTCCTGCTTATTTAAGGCTTTTCCCTTTGGTTGAGCTATCCTGATGTGCAGATAACCATTCTGATGTGCAGAATGGTTAAAAGCTGGACTTCGGAACCATGTAGCCCTAGATGTAAATCATACTATAGCCAACAGTTGATACCTATGTGACCTTGGGCAGCCACTCCCAGCCTCAGCTTTCTCTTTCTGCCACCCTTTATTTTTGTGTGTGTATGGTACTGGGGATGAGATCTAGAGCCATTTTACTACTGAGCTACATCCCCAGCCCCCCCTTTTTTTTAAATTTTGAAACAGGATCTCAATAAGCTGCCCACTTTCCGAGGCTGTCCTTGAACCTGCAATCCTCCTGCCTCAGCCTCCCAAGATACTGGGATTACAGGCATGTGCCACCACGCCTGACTTGTTTTCTCATCTTTAGGATGGGGTAATAATAAGACAGCTTTCCACTAAGGTTGTCCAGAGGATTAAATGAGAGAATTTCTGGCAGATGTGTAGAACGTGGTACATGATTTCTCAACAAGCCCTGGTTGCCATCACTGTAGTTATTATTTGTTCTTGCTTGATTAAAACTGTACGTCCTTTCCCAAAACAAAACAAAAAAGTAACACCCCCCCAAAAAAAAAAAAAACTGCAAGAAGTTATAAAGTAAACAAGAAAGAAAACTGATTAAAAGATTTACTGAAAAGAACAAGCCTTCATTTTTCTATTGTAAATCAAAGAGAAAAAGAAAAAACCTTTTACCCTGTCAAGAGTGTTCACTTACATCCTCTCAATTCTTGTGATAACCCTGTGAGCAAAGCCAAGAAATTAGTTACCCCATTTTAAAGATGGAGAGGCTGAGGTCTCTGGAAGTTAGGGTTCTGCCCAAGGTCAGAGGCCCACTTGGAGGAGAATGCTGCACCCGAGGACTCTCTTGCAGCCTCTACTCCTGAGCCAGTCCCGTCTGCCTCCTGCCACCCACCTCAGCTTGGCTTTTCTTTGGCCTTTGCGTTCTGCCCTCCCTTCCCTTGGGACACCTGAGTGTGGACTGAGTGGCATCATGCCAGCCCAGAGTTGAAAAGAGAGTGACAGCTTCCCCCTTTCCCCCCAGATCCGCTCTGTGATCAGGAGGAGCCGGGAGACGGGCCATGCGCACCCCATGTCCCGGGAGCCCTCCCCTCGCCGCCGGCTGGACCCCGCCACCCTGAGCAGGACCCCATCTCAGGAGCAGCTAATTGCAGAGCTGCAGGGCCGGCTGGGCATCCAGCCGGAGGTGGAGGAGGCAGCAGGGCCAGCAAGGGCCTGCCCCCAGGACTGGCTGACTGAGGGTGTCGTCATCACTGTACAGCCACGCGGGAGGCGGGCTGGGGGGCAGCTTGTGGAGAAGGTAGCCAGGAGATGCCGGGGCAGGTCAGGGCCTGGGCAGTGGGTGTCCAGATGCTCCCTTGGCCCTATCCCTGGCCAGAGGAGAGGTTCAGGGTGGTGGGGTGGTTTCTCACCCCCGTGGCCTTGTTGGGAGGCAGCCTTTGTGCTTGGTGCCAGAGCAGGAAGGCCCAGGGGATCTGGGACCTCACTTCCCCACCCCTCTGCTCCCTGGTCTGACGATTTCTTCTGTCTCCCTCATCTCTCTCCCTCCTTTCTTCTTCCCAGGTTGTCTTCCCTCCTGACTCTCCCATTCCCCTCAGAAGAACCATCTCTGTTCTGGCTTCTCCTCCTTCTGTCCCTTTGCTCCAGCATCACCAAGACGCCCCGGCCAGCGGCTCTTCTCCCCTATCCTCTTCCTCCCCCCTGGGGCCCTCAGCTTGCTCCCATGGTTCTCCTGGGGTCCAGAGTGCAGGGGAGAAGCCCCGTGATGAGGATGGGCAGGGCGCCACCTCTCCCACTCCTGCACTGCACGCTGTGAGGTCGGTGGGCTGTCAGACCGACGAGGACCCGCTCTTCTCCCCGCTGCAGGCAGGCCTCCCAGGGGCCCCAGCACCGACCTCGCTTGTTTCCTGTGCTGACACCTGAGCCATCCCCAGCTCTGCACGCGGCTCGTGCACGCATGCACGCACACACACTCGGGGTGTCTTCCTCCATTCATAGCCCCAGCACGGGACCCGCCACAGTCCTTCCCTAGACCTTGACCCTGGACCCTCACTGGACATGATGTCCAGGCCGCACCCCTTAGGAAGTCAACTGACTTCTTGCTTCCCTGTGAGACCTCCCCTCTGCCTGCCCTTCCCTACTTCCTCTGGGTACTGCCATCAGAGGGATTCATTTCCAGAGTGGAACCCAGAAGCCCATCTCTCCCCTTCCAGTCCCTAGGCCCAGTACCTGGTGAGGCCTTTCTGCTCTCTGGCCCCAGTCACCACCCTTTCTTGTCCCATGCCTTTGGGTGGCTTGCCTCTCTCTCCTGGGCCTTCCTGTCTCCATTTCTCTACATTTTTTTTCTCCTGATTTTGGTATTGCCAGTGGAGAAAAAATCCTCTTATCTCATCCTGAATTCCTGTGTGAAGTGGCCCAATGACAGGTCTCTTGTTCTTTAGTTTTTTTTTTTTTTTAAAGTTTCTTCTCCTTTCCTCTTCTATCTAAGATGCACAGCCTGGAACAAAGAGCGGATGGAGAGCGGCACTCCGGCTGGCCTCTAGGCGGCAGGCAGAGCAGCCCTGAAGGGCAGGACGAGGGAGGGGTCAGTGCCAAGGCTTTGGGCTGAGTTCCTGTTTGTGGTGTTTCCCTGGGCTTGGTCATGCAGCAGGGTGCTATGAGCCCTTTCTTCTGACCTCTGGGAGCTCCCCATCCACCAGGATGGCCTGCAGATGTCACTCCCATGGTTAGGGCTCTTCAGGCCCCTAGGGGATGTTATACTTCCTGCTTCACTGGGCCTACCTGCCCAGGAGGTAGAACAGTCCCCAGGCTGCAGTGCTTCAAGATGCCCTGCCTTGCCCATGCCCCAGACGTCCTGACCAGCCCTCTCTCTCTCTCTATCTCTCTCTCTTACAGTTCATGGCTCAGGGGAAGACTGGGAGCAGCTCACCACCAGGGGGACCCCCAAAGCCTGGGAGCCAGCTGGACAGCATGCTGGGGAGCCTACAGTCTGACCTGAACAAGTTGGGGGTTGCCACGGTTGCCAAAGGGGTCTGCGGGGCCTGCAAGAAGCCCATCGCCGGGCAGGTGATGAGCAGGGGAGGTGGGCACAGAGACCTGTGCTCCTCTCCTCTCCTCTCCCTGAGCCACCTTCCACCTTCCTCTTCAGGTGGTGACTGCCATGGGGAAGACATGGCACCCGGAACACTTTGTCTGCACCCACTGCCAGGAAGAGATCGGCTCCCGGAACTTCTTTGAGCGGGATGGACAGCCCTACTGTGAAAAGGACTACCACAACCTCTTCTCTCCACGCTGCTACTACTGCAACGGTCCCATCCTGGATGTGAGCTCATGCCTGTGGCAGGGTGGGTGGAATGGAGGGGGTGGCAGCCAGGATTCTCCCTTATCTGGGCACAAAGCCCTCATCAGCTCATTTCATCTTTGCCACAGCTCTCGGAGGGTGCAGGCTCAGAAATGATGGGACTGGGATTCAAACCCAGGACCGATCCACAAGCCATCCTGACACACATTAGGTAGTTCCATCTCCCTTCCATTTCTGTCCTGAATTCCTTCTGTCAAGACTCCCAGGAATTAGGAGCCCTGACCAACAAATGAAACTGAATGCCTGCTGTCTCCCTCTTCCTGCTGTGTGATGTTAGGAAAATGCCTCATTTCTCTGAGCACTTACAAAATGGGAGTCTTGAACCTATGATCTAAATCCTGTGTGAGGATTAAGGGAGAGTGTCTGGCATGTCACTTCCTTCAATAAATCTGAACTCTTTAGTGGTATTTGGAGTATAAGTAGGAGAGACCCTGTTGGGAGCATTTTACTCTTTTTGGGTACGAGCTAGGGACAAGGTGGGAAGGACAGTTGCCCATGAGTCTTAGTTGTGGGATCTATCCACTGGGTGGTAGCTGAACTTTGAACCCCACTCCTTACTTTCACAGAAAGTGGTGACAGCCCTTGACCGGACCTGGCATCCTGAGCACTTCTTTTGTGCCCAGTGTGGAGCCTTCTTTGGCCCTGAAGGTATGGCAGGACTGCAGGGTTCTGCCCCCTGGGAGGGTTGAGAGGAGGGCTGGGAGACTCTGCTGATGTTGGGGTAAGGGTACCTCCATTTCTGGAGGCCCTAAACCTGCCCCCAACTCCCTTGCTCCCCAGGGTTCCATGAGAAGGACGGCAAAGCCTACTGCCGGAAGGATTATTTCGACATGTTTGCGCCCAAGTGTGGTGGCTGCGCCAGGGCCATCCTGGAGAACTACATCTCGGCCCTCAACACCCTTTGGCATCCTGAGTGCTTTGTGTGCAGGGTAAGGAGGGGACTAAAGGAAGCAGCTGGGGGTCCAGCAAGGGTTCTCTGATCAAGTAAGCTTAGGAAACAGCAATCACTGCAGACCTTCTCAGAGTCTTTCAGAGCTTCAGAGCTTCTAAATGCTCATGTGAGTCTGTGACTCTCCAGATGGGACTCTAGGATGCAGAGTCCAAGAACAGTCCCATTAGTTCAGCACCAGGGTTTCTGGCAACATAGTCACAGCCACCTGCTTAAGTGTCCAGGAATCAGACCTTTGTTTGAGTCCAGGCCATGCACCTTAGTAGCTGCGTGACCTTGGGCTGGTCACGTCCCTTGCCTGCCTCAGGAGAATGAAGCAAGCACTTGGCCCAGCACTCTGTACATGGGACACGATGATCAAGTGGGAGTCAGTATGAGCGTGCTGACCTGGATGTCCTTGTGCATCACGCCAGGCGCTGCCCCAGCCAGAAGGGACAGCTCCTGAGCCCCTGTCCTCCAGCCCTCCCCCTCCCCTGTCTGGCAGGAATGCTTCACGCCCTTCATCAACGGCAGCTTCTTTGAGCACGATGGGCAGCCGTACTGCGAGGTGCACTACCATGAGCGGCGCGGCTCGCTGTGCTCCGGCTGCCAGAAGCCCATCACGGGCCGCTGCATCACCGCCATGGCCAAGAAGTTCCACCCGGAGCACTTTGTCTGTGCCTTCTGCCTCAAGCAGCTGAACAAGGGCACCTTCAAGGAGCAGAATGACAAGCCTTACTGCCAGAACTGCTTCCTCAAGCTCTTCTGCTAAGCTCTTCTCCCTGGCCCGCCTCCCTGACTGCTACTGTGACCCAGAGACGGAAACTGGAATCCTCATCCTCAGCTGGCACAGGATGGGAAGAGGGCCATGGGGGTCCTGCCTGTTCCTCCAGTCCCCACCAAAGCCTCTGGGCTTCCCTCTTCCTTCTGTGGCTCTCCCCAGGCTGCCCACTCCTCATCCTCCAGAGGTGGAGGCTGGGGGCTCCACCCCACCCCACATGCATCCCCATGACTGGCCTGGCCTGGCCAGCACCCCACACTGGAGCCATCTTGTCTCATATTTCAGCAGTGGAGCTGGGGCCCAGCAGAGTCAGATGGAGTCTCTTTTTATCCTTATCCCCTCAAACCACAATCTAACTATCCTGAGAGTATTGGGGGATCCCCTTCTCCCTCCAAACAATGCCAGCATAAACCTATCCATCCAAGGGTGGAAGTGCCCAAGGGACCACAGGTTTCTTGGGCTCTCGCCTTCCAGTCTCTCCAGGCCTGGGGTGACTGCCCCTTTTCCCAGCTGCCCCTTTTTTTATAACTGCTCCGGTTCTACTGAGAAAGGCCTCTCCAGCAATAATGTTTTATAGCCACTTCCTCCATCTCCCGGGACAGCATGGGGTGGGGAGTGTCGCCTGTGCCTGGACACTGTATCGACTTTGATAGATTTCTACACTGAGGTTTGAATTCATATACCCGAGTTGCTTTTATTTCTTGATACAAGATGATTTTGAAGAGATTTTAAAGATGTTCCCTTTTATATTCTCCTCCTCATCCACTGCTGCTGGTCCTATCAGTGACCATGGCTTTGGCTTGGAGTTTGCTTTGTACCAAGGGCTTGGGGTGGGGAAGCAATTTGTATTTTATTTTTTTTTTCTTAGCATAAGCAGGTGAACTGGGAGCAGCTCTGTGACTCTTCTGTAACTTCACAGCTCACCGGGACTGTTTTATAAACTGCTGTATTTTGAAACCCCTTCCTTACTGCCCAGGCCAGCAGCTCTTAATTAAAATTGGCCTGAGTGTGTCTGGCCCTTTGGGACCTGGAATTCTGAACCTCATCTGTGCTATTCCTAAGGGAAGAGAAGGGGAAACTATACTTGCGGGGTGGGCAAAATGTAAGTGAACATTTTGGCAACAAAGAGAACCCACTGAACATTCTTAGCCTCCTCACTACTTCTCTGGGGCTTTCTCCTGTCTTCTCAGGAAAAACTGGTTTCTGGTTTTGACCATGAAGATGATAAATCTCTTTGGTCCTGTTGATGCCACTGGGCGTATTCCTTCCTCAAATTTCCTGACCCCTGGAGACTGGCACAGGTTCCTCCCCTTTTACAGGTGGGATTGGCACTCAGGAGCTCTACAGAGAAGGGCCCGTGTGGGTGCAAGGGAGCCCAAGAGGATTTGGAGCAGAGGGACAGGATCCTGCTGGAGCAACAGGAAGCCCTAGAGTGCTTTCCCAGGATAAAGCAGGAGCAGAGAGACCTGGGGTTCCTGGTCAAGGGAAAGGGAACCCAGAGTGGTCTACTGTGAGGGATCCAGATCTCCTCCCCTAGGAGGCTGAGTGTGCTGGGGTCTCAGAAGAGGATCCTTTCCTTGGGGCTGGCGTGGGCCCTCCAAAGGTCTGACATCTCCATTTCCACCCACAGGCCTTATTGCTCTGTTTACAATGACCCATTCCAGGCCCCTCTCCAAGAGGGACTGGGGTTTCTGGGGTTGACCCTCTGGGTAAATGGTTATTTGAACATTTGATTTTTTTTTTTTTTTCTCTGAACTTCTAACCCGACCTTTTCCATATCAATTCCTGTGATTTATGCCAATAAATTTTGCCATTATTTTCACCTGTGCTAGTGCCATTTCTTGGTGATTTGACAACCTAGTGGTCCCAGAAGAGAAACCAAACCCTCCCCAGACTAAGAAGGAGAGAACCATTGGTGGTCTTTTCCTTGGAAGCTGTGCTTACATGCTATTACATGGATTCACTGAGGGTATCCTTGCCGACCTGTGGGTCTTTCCACTCATTTAGATGGGGAAAGAGGTTTGGAAGGACCTTGACATGCACAAGGCAATCCTCAGTAACCACAGAGACATGACGTGAGCCCAGAACTTGCCTCTGCCTGTGTTTCTGTGTGGAGCCAGACACCAGCACCTTGGCTGCAGCCCCTTTTTGGCAGAATGCCACTGATGTACAGTTGCAGGTGGGTCTCCACTGCCTCCTTGTGGTCATGTCCCTATTTGCATGCTTCCTCTTTGCCCTTGTCAGATCCAAGGCACCCAAAGCTGTCTGAATGGTGTTATTTCACTGTGAGCTGTGGCCCCATTTCCCCTGTCATTTGAAACAGTCCTCCAGCAGCAGTGTGTTGAATTCAAGCCTGAACCCTGGCCACTTCACAATGAGCTCTGGAGTGAACATTACCTTCAACCCCAACCCAAAGATAATGATTTAGTTTATTCAGCCCTGTTGGAGTCATTCTATTTATAGAAATGGGTATGGCACACTTCATTGGATTTGCCTTTTCACTCGACATTGCTTTGTGGACACTTTTCCATGTCAGTGAATATAGATCTGCATCACTTTTTAATGTCTTCATGGTATTATATTGAAGTGCTGCAATTAGAGATATTTATATTGTCAGAGACAGGTTGTCCTTGGAAATTTACCATGAGAATATGTATGTAGTTGGAAAAGTGCACTTAGGGGACTAACTCAGGGTTTGGAAGGACTGTATAGCATATTGAGGCCCATGGGCTTTGAACTTGCTGTAGATTTCAGTTCCAAAAGCATTATTTATTGGCTGAGAGACTTGGGCAAAATATTTACCTTTCTGTGATTTTCTTATAAATAAAATGGGAATACTAACATTTTACCTCCTCAGAGGATTGTTGTAAAAATTTAATCTTAGGACTATGCACAAAGTATTTAGCACAATGCTGAGTGACATTAATACATGGTCGTTTAGAAGAAATCTTAGCAGTAATCTAGTAGTTCTCAGGCTGATCACAAGAAGCATTAGGAGACTTTAAAACAAAATACAGGGGTTGAAGGTATAGCTTGGTGATAGAGCACTTGTCTAGCATATTTTGAGAACTTGGGTTCAATCCCCAGCACCACATACACAAAAAATTAAGGCAAAATATACACTCATGGATCCCACTCTTGTAGATTGATTTGATCAGGTTTGGGAATAGTTCCTGTTAACTGTGATGCAAAAAGATGGCTTCATGAATAATTGTCCAAAGAGGCCCTATAACAAAATTAGATGTAAGACAGGCATAATAGAACTTCACCCTTAGACCAGCCTTACTGGGGGAAAGTTTCTAGACACAAACTTGGGAGGGCATACAGTTGTAGCCAACAGTTTGTTGGTCATATACGGTCCAGATAAACTCATCAGAAATTTCTAACTTGGTCAAGTGAAGAGGGTGGAGATAGGGAGAAACATCCCAAAATTTTCATTGCACAATTATTCAAATAGTGCAATTATTGAAATAATTGTTGAATGTATATAATAAGCTAACATTTATTGACTTTTTTCTGTATCCCAGTTACTGTTAACTCTTAACACATAATTTATCCTCATAACAACTCTAGAATGTAGGTACAATCATTATGCCCATTTTACAGATACAGAAGGGGAAACAGGCCAGGTGCTGTGGTGCACACCTGTAATCCCAGTAGCTAGGGAGGCTGAGGCAGGAGGATCAAGAGTTCAAAATCAGCCTCAGCAATTTAGTGAGGTCCTAAAGCAATTCAGAGACCCTCTCTCTAAATATAATATTAAAAAGGGCTGTGGCTGTGGCTCACTGGTTAAGCACTAGTGTGTTCAATGCATGATACCAAAAAAAAAAAAAAAAAAAAAAAAAAAGTGGGGGGCGAGGAACAGGGTCAACAAAGTGGAATCATTTGCTAAGATGACACAACTAGCAAGTGGCAGAGCAACGTATGGATCCAGATCATCTGGCTGCAAATTCTGCATTCATTCATTCAACAAATACTTATTATATGTCTACTATACCATGCAGAGGACAAAAGTCTCTGCCCTTGTGGAGCTCGAATTCCTGCAGGAAGAGGCAGACAAAGATAATGAAATAAATTAAATAATGAGTGAGAAGATGTGAATGAGTGAGTGAGCAGAGGAGAGGGGCAGAGAGAGGAAGAATGGGAGTGATTTTTTTTGTAGTTTTAAATACAGAAGTCAGTGTAGGACACATTCGGCAGGTGATATTTGCCTCGAGCCTTGGTGTAGGTGAGTTATTTGGGTGGATACTGCTTAGGAGTGGTCCAGTTAGAGGAAAGAGTCATGCAAAAAGCTCTGTCTAAAGTCAGGCATGCTTGGGAAAAGCAGCAAATTGAGAATGGTCTGGCTAGAAGAGTGGGAAAATAGATGAGTTTATGATAAATCAGTAGGAAACAGCTGAGATTATGGGGTGGAGGTGGGGAGCAGATCATGTAGGACCTTTTAAGTAGTGTAAGTTTTACCCTGAGTTAAGTGTGGAGGATATGAAGATTTTGAGCAGAAAGGGTTTATATTTTAAAGGATCCCTGTTTTGGTAGAAGAGGAGGCAAGAAGCCACTTGGTTTCTATGGTAGTTGCGATTTATTTCTCAACTCCTCGTCACATCATACCGTTTGCCTAGTTGGTCAGGTAGCAGGGGGACACATTCATATATTCACACCATGTAGTCCCCACTCAAAGGCAACTCCATCCCAGCAGGGGGCAGAAACTCTGAGAGAGACAGCCTTTCCAACACTGGGCAGCGCCTTCCTTAACTACTCTACTTAAAGGTGGTTTCCTGTTGGCCAGAGTGGCAGCGATGTCAGCCAATGGCTGCCTACATCAGTTCGGCTTGGTCAGACGGGCACCAGCGTCAGCCAATAGGCAGAGGGGCTGTCTGAGGCTTCTGATTGGCCCCTTCGTTCACATATAAAAGACTCGCGCCGGCGCGGGGCCCTTCTTTCGCCAGGCGTCCTCGTGAGAGGTTTGTCTGGCGTCTGTTCCGTGCGGTGGGCTGTTGGCAGGAAGCATGGGGTCTTTGGGAGACTGGAGTGTGTGCGTTCGTGTGTGTTTATGTATGTGGTGGGACGCAGTTTGGGGACCACGGGACCCCGGCCAGTCCCACCTAGGACCTCGGCGTCGGCTCGCGCTCCATAGCTGATGGCGGCTGCCGGTCCAGGTCCCGCTGGCGCGTGGTCAGCACCGCATAGGCCTCGGGCCGAAGGACAGTGTCGGGGTGGCGGGGGTCTGAGCTCCCTTTTTCCCTTCAGTGACATCGTCTTTAAACCCTGCGTGGCAATCCCTGACGCACCGCCGTGATGCCCAGGGAAGACAGGGCGACCTGGAAGTCCAACTACTTCCTTAAGATCATCGTAAGTGTGGAGTGGGCTGTGGCCAACCATCATGCTGCCTCCACCCTGGGCGCTGATAGGGACAATCACCTGCCAACTACAGAATTATTAGGCCATTGCGGGTATATCTCCTACAATCTTAATTTCCTGTGAGAGGTCCCCCATTGGGAGATGAACAGACTCGGGCAAGTCAAGTAGTTACCTTTTTGCATACTATATTTTTTGTTCCCTTACCTATTTCTTTTTGGGGAAGATCTGAGGCAAGGAGTGACTCATTGTAAGGAGCCATGTCATTACACATTTAGGACCTGTCAGTCAAGAAATTGAATGTCCAGTGTCTTAATTTTGAATGCTTTTGAGGTGGGGCTTCCTTAACCAGAAATGCTGATCAAGCTGCTCTTTAGGAACTAGGCTGCCTTGTAGAGCTTAGTCTATATTTTAGTCTTGCACTTTTACCTTGAAGATTTCAAACAAAAAATTTTGAGGATCTGTAAATACACAATGTAGATTCTACAAGTATTGTTTTGCAGTGTTTGCTCTCTGTTACATTGTTTTGATTGCTGAAAGTCCATGTCTTCAAATGATCAGCTTATTTGGAACAGTTTTCTGTTAATGCAGCTATTTTGGCTAATCAGAAATGTGTTTCACAATTGGAAAAAGAGAACAATAGAAATGTAAATTTAAGTTTTGATTAAACATAGAAACCTAATTCTCACTATACGTAGCAAGCAAATCAGGATCAAATCTGATAGCATTACAATTCAGGAGGATTCTGGTGGGAAGAACTGTCCCAATCTGGAGTGACTTCAGAAAGATAGAAGAAAAGGAGAAGATGGAAATCAGTGATCATGGAGTTTGGTTTCTGCTCACCATTTTTTCCTCCTTTCTCCTGCTAAACTTGGCTTGTTTCTGGCTTGTTTTAATAGCAACTTTTGGATGACTATCCAAAATGCTTCATTGTGGGAGCAGACAATGTGGGCTCCAAGCAGATGCAGCAAATCCGGATGTCCCTCCGAGGGAAGGCTGTGGTGCTGATGGGCAAGAACACCATGATGCGCAAGGCCATTCGAGGGCACCTGGAAAACAACCCGGCTCTGGAGAAGTCAGTCAATGCCTCTGCCAACTTTGTCTTCCCTCCCTAGTGCCCTTCTCCCTTTTCCAGGAGAAGAAAGGTGCTTTCAGGTAATCGTTCTTGTGAACTTCTTTTTGCAGACTATTGCCTCATATCAGGGGGAATGTGGGCTTTGTGTTCACCAAGGAGGACCTCACTGAGATCAGGGACATGCTGCTGGCCAATAAGGTAAGGGGAGAATTAGACTGGATAAAAAACTGAGTTTGGCTGCTGCTGCTGCTGCTGCCCTTTTTTTTTTTCCCCCCCTTGGTGCTGGGCATTAAACCCAGGGCGTTGTGCATGGCAACTGTGCTATATCCCAGGCCCTGAGTTTAGCTTCTTAAAGCAAAATTGATCATTCTCAGATTGTGTCAGAGGAGAGACTTTTCTCATCGTTCATTTCAGGTCCCAGCTGCTGCCCGTGCTGGTGCCATTGCACCATGCGAAGTCACTGTACCAGCCCAGAATACTGGTCTGGGGCCCGAGAAGACTTCCTTCTTCCAGGCTTTAGGCATTACCACTAAAATCTCCAGGGGCACCATTGAAATCCTGGTGAGTAGACCTGGCTTGCCAGTGCTAGCTGGGCATATGGGGGCCTTCTCCTGGAGGCTGTGGGACTGCTGGATGTTCAGGTATTCATTGTGCACTGTTACTTTATTCTTCAGAGTGATGTGCAGCTGATAAAGACTGGAGACAAAGTGGGAGCCAGTGAAGCCACCTTGCTGAACATGCTGAACATCTCCCCCTTCTCCTTTGGGCTGATCATTCAGCAGGTGTTTGACAATGGCAGCATCTACAACCCTGAAGTGCTTGACATCACAGAGGAGACTCTGCATTCTCGCTTCCTGGAGGTGTGTATGTGCTACACAGTTCAGCTCCATCCTGCATTAATAGTTAGGAACATGACAGGTGCCAGAGTTGGGCACAGTTATCTACTCCATCTACTGTGAGATTATTGAAAGATTTAATGAATTAATGAGGAAAAAGCCTTAGGAAAGTGTGGACATGTTAGTAGGGGTTATTATTCTAGGGCCTGGAACCATGAGACATGAAGTTTTGATTTGTGTCATGAGTTGAAAGACAAGAGATAATTTAATACATAGAAGTTAACATTGCCAAGTGCCCTTACTTGGGGAGGACTGGTTGTCGTTTGTTCTGAGATTGTTTTGCCTAATTTTGGGATTAGACTGTCTTTAAGGAATAATGGTGATAGAAGATGTTATTCCTTTTTCCTTGTGTCTGTGCATTCTGCTTCTATAGATTTAACTAAGTTCAAGTTTCAAAAAAAATACATGCTGAATGTGTACAAGTTTTTCCTTGTCATCCCCTAAACAACATAGCATAATAACTGTAAGATATTTGCATTGTATTAGTTAACTAAAAATAATCTCTATTATTTAAGGTATATAGGAGGATGTTTGTAAGCAACACCATTTTATAAGGGACTTTAGTATCCATAGATTTTAGATTGGGGTCCTGGAACCAGTCCTCCATGGATATGGAGAGAGGACTTGTATTCTAATTTATTGCTCCATTTAACCTGTGTGTGTGTGAGTTTTATTGGGAATTGAACCTAGTGTGTGCTAGTCATCCATTTACTTTTTAGAAGTCTCACTGGTGGTTGAGGTTAACATGTAAATAAAATTTTTATCTCATGGAAGTAAATGACTATTAATAGTTTATATTTTTCACAAGGTGGTGACTTTTTCACGTAGCCACCATCATGGTATATAGAACACTTGGGTTTGGAATAAGGGCAAAAAAATTTATGAACTCATGGGTTTGAATTGCCTTGCCAGGAGCATTAGGTGTGAAATGAAATGTCTCCTTTGAGACAGCTGCTATGGGTTGTTTTTCCATATCAAACTTTCCTTAGTCTTCACTTTTTTCTCCAGGGTATCTCACTAAAATGTAATCTTTCTTTTCTCTCACAGGGTGTCCGCAATGTTGCTAGTGTTTGTCTGCAGATTGGTTATCCAACTGTTGCATCAGTGCCCCATTCTATCATCAATGGGTACAAGAGGGTTCTGGCTTTGTCTGTGGAGACTGAGTACACCTTCCCACTTGCTGAGAAGGTAAGATTGCACCAGGACCACAGTGGCACTGACAGCAGGGTAACAAATCAAATGGTAGCGTATTGAGTTAATCTTTTTATAATCATATCTTACATAGCAGGGTTTTTTTTTTTTTTTGGTACCAGGGATTGAACCCAGAGGTGCTTAAGCACTGAGCCACAACCCCACCCCTTTTTATTTTTAAGCGCTTTAAGAAACTGGGGACAGGGGAACCCTCTTTTCACTTTAGAAATGACAAGAAACCCAAAGAAGTGGACTACAGACAAGAGCTGGGCCTTAACACCCCCTTACTAGGCCATACCCAAGTTCCCCCTGCTGGAATTGCTTCCTGACTAGAAAGGTTGCACTGGTTTAGACATTGGTAGTCATTTATCTTGAGTTATACAAAGGTAGGTTTGTGGATAGTGGAGGGGTGTGGATGACCACTTTGACCACTGACTTCTCTTCAGGTCAAGGCCTTCTTGGCTGATCCATCTGCATTTGTGGCTGCTGCGCCAGTGGCTGCTGCTACTACTGTTGCTCCTGCTGCTGCGGCCCCAGCCAAGGTTGAAGCCAAGGAAGAGTCGGAAGAATCGGATGAGGATATGGGATTTGGTCTCTTCGACTGATCACCAAAAAGCAACAACTCGTCAGTTTGTATGCAAAACAAAGAAATAAAGACTTACTTCTTAAGTCTCTGAACTGTTCATTTTCTACATTTTAAGATTTGTAGTACTTAATGCTAAAAACTAAAGCAATGGACAAACATGAGAGCTTTGTATTTGAAGCTGATATTTGTGTTTTCTTTTTGTCCTTTGTTTTTTGGAACTGGGGATTGAACCCAGGGCTTTGTGCATGCAAGGCAAGTGCTTTATCACTGAGCTACATCCCAGGCCTGGGGTTGATACTGGAATGGGTTCTTTTTTGTGTCTAAATGAAGCTACTGCTCTTCTAGCAACTTAATACAAGTGTACAGTAGATCCCCCTTAACCACAGGGGATATGTTCAAAACCCCTCAGCTGGATGCCCAAAATTACACATACAGCTCTCACTCAGGGTCTGTAGGAGATTGGTTTTAGGACCCTCTTGAATATGAGTCTGCCAATGCTCAAGTCCCTTTATAAAATTATATAAAATGGTACAGTATTTGCATATGACCTATGGACATCCTCTGAAAAAAACCATCTCTAGAGTACAATGTAAATGCTATGGAAGTAGTTTTCACAGAATGAACACATGTTAAGTACAGACAGCTTTTTAAAATATCTTGGATACGTAGCTGGCTGAATCTACATGTGTAATCCCTGAATTTTGAGGGCTGACTACTGGTTTTTCCTTACATATCTACCAAAGTTTTATAAGTTGGGTCCAGTAAGAGGTTATAACTAATAAATGAAATAGGCTCTAGTAACATTGAGGCTATTAAGCTAAATAAGGGTTACTTGATAAAACCCTGATTGTGCAGTGGCTCTGAGATGGCTGCTAAGGTAGCTTAGAGTTTGGATAGACTAGACAGGGATGATTCATGTCCCAGTTGGGAGGGTGCAAGTTTTCACACTAGGCAACGGCATACAAGTTAAAACATGAATTGTTCCTGAGGTTTTTTCCATTTCATATTTTCAGGCCATGGTTGACTAGGGCTAACAAATTTGAAAGCAAAGCAGGATGAAGGGGGATTACTGTTATTTTTGTACTAGAATTCTTATTTCCACGGGTTTCTCTAAATTAACTTCGAGTAGGCCCAGTGTCATTTCAGATAGGTATTCAACACCAGGTCAGTTCTGGAGAGCAGTACTTAGCAATTGCTGAAAGGATAGGTGTTTTGTTATGAAGCTTACTGTTCACGCATTAGATCTGTGCTGGATCATGATATTTGTAACTAAATCTGTGTAGACAGATTTAGTCCAGGACCAAACCTAAACTGGAGAACATTTGCAGAACGATCATATTGGATAAAATTGAGACAACTCGCATGGAATCCTTCCTACCCTCTGCCATCTCCCACTTCATGATCTTGGCTTTTACTCCCAGCCTGGGTCATCCCCGCTAAAGGGCAGGATTTTGAGCGCCTGCATCTTTCCCTGATGCTTTACCCATTTTCAGGCCCTCTCCAAATCGTTCCTCAATGAATTGCAAACTCCTCGAGGTCGAGAGGCTGGTTCTCCCTTTTACCTAGTTCAGTTCTGCGGTCTGGGAGCAACATTTATAGTTTCTTCGAAGGAATGCAGCCTTCAGCAAAGGCTTACACTGGGTGTCCTGGCTGGGCCTGCAGCTCTAAGGGGAAGGGGGCTGCAGGGTGGTCCCCACGCGTTACGAATCAGACCCTGGTCTTCCTCGAGGCCAGGCTGAAATGCTGGGCCCTGGAACGGAAGAACGGACGCTGGCAGCCTGCGACTCGGGAGGCCAACTCCAAGTCCGGGCTATAGCGGCCGCCGTCCCGCCCGGGGGCGCCAAGGCCCCAGCGCGCTCCTGGCCTCGCCCTGCCGCGTGGGCCCTGCTCTGACCCGGAAGCGCTCCGGAAGCGGTTCCGGAGTCAGCGCCGGCAGGATGGCGGCCGACACGCAGGTGAGGCGGGCGGCTGCGGGGCCAACGCGGCCAGCGCCTGGGTGCGGACCGTAGCGGTCGGGCCGGCCCACTCAACCTGGGGTGCGGGGGTTGGCGGCTGCGGAGGGCGCGGTGCAGGGCCTCGGGCCGGCTCCTCGCGGCTCCCGACCCGGCAGGCGCAGACCGACCCCAGGCTCGGGGAGTCAGGAGCTCCGGCTTCGGCAGCTGGAGCCCTGCGGGGCCTTGCCCTGACCTCTCAGTTGCAGAAGTTCGCCTTTCCGAATCTCCGCTCCGTTTTTCCAAAGCCCTCGGGCTGTGAGCTCCGGTCCAGCGCCGGGTCTTCATTAAACTTTGTATTCAGTGTTTTTCGAGCACCTACTATGTGCAGGGACTTAGTAATCTTTGGGTTCGTACAGATTTGGGTTTAAGTCCTCGATTTCTCTAACACACTAGACAAGGGATTTAACCCCGCCAAGCCTCAGTCTTTTCGTTTCTAAAATGGGGATTGAAATAGCACCTATTGCATAGGGTTTTTGCGAAGAGTCAGTGCAATAGAAGAGGGCTTGGTATGTTTGGGTCGTTATTTTTAGGTCCAGGGTTAGAGGTAGAAGTGACCCTACTCCAGAAGAATCTTGGCACCCTTGAGTGTTAACACCTGTGGGTTTCTTGTAGTTCAGGAAAGACTTGGGAAAACCATTTATCTCACCCTAGCCTCCTTTGTAGCTGAATTTTAGTGTGAAAAGACAATATTAGGGGGAAAAGAAACCGGCATTTAAAGGACATTTTAGCTCACTTGGTCGCCATTTGAGAAGATTGATTTTTGTGTGTGTGTAGGCCCTGAGGCAGAAGAGTGACCACTTAACCTGAATATTCAGCAGATTTTTAGTGAGGGTTTCCCATGCAAGGGGCTAATTCGTTTAAAGTTGTGTTATATTAAATCCTAAGAAGAAAAGTGTCTTAGTCTGTTGGGTATTATTGGGAGATCACAGGGGGAATGACATATTTAATGTGTAACATTAATACTCAGGGATAAAAGAATCTTCTCTCTAGAGCTGTGTTGTCCAATGTGGTAGCCACTAGGTATGTGACTAGATAAAATAAATGAAATTAAAAATTCAAGATGTCCTAGTGCTTACCACAGGCTGTGTTATTGTGTATAGTACTTTTTTCTTTTTGGTGGGGAGGAATGCTGGAGATTGAACCCAGGGCCTTGCACATGCTAGGCAAGTGTTCTTCCACTGAACACTCAACCCCTGTGTTCTTATACTGTATAGAAAGAGGAAGCAAAGTAAGCCTACCCCGTGTACACCTCAGCCCAGGCTCCGTGCCTGGTCTGTATTGTGAATGGGGAGACAAGGAGTTGGGAAAAAAAAATTCAAACTGGGTGCATTGTGTATGTCTGTAATCCTCACTGCCTGGGAGGCTGAGGCAGGAGGATTGAAAGTTTGAGGTTAACCAGGACAACTTAGCAAGAGCCTGTCTCATAATAAAATAAGGGCTTGATGTCTATCTCAGTGGTAGAGTTTTTATCCACCATGTGTGAGGGCCTGGATTCAATCCCCAGTACTGTTTTAAAAAAAAAAAAGTATTTTGGGACTGAGCACATGTCTAGCATGCAGGTGTTTCTGGGTTTGATCCTCAGCCACACACATACTCAGTTCTCATATGGGTTGGGAGAAGGGGAGCAGACAGTAGCAGTAAACTTTCAGAAGCTAGAAAGTGTTAGTAAGTGGTAAAGGATTTAGTAGATCCAAGGAAATAAATCCTGATCCAACAGTTAGGAAAACCTAGAACCAACCTGATAATACATTGTAGAATCTCTGAAAGATGGGGATTGATGGTATTAGCTAACCTTGATTAAGGAAGACTGACTGAAAGCCATGTTCAAATGCAGTCAGATTCTCAGATCTTTTGTTCCGCACTGGCAAAAGACTAGAGGTTTTCTCTATGGAGACTGTAGAGCTCCATAGAGTGTAAAACTAATATCCAAGGAAATTATCAAGAAACTTTCTCCCAAATGGATGTGTTTCTAGACCAAATGTTCTCAGCACAGTGGGTAAAAATTGACTCAGAACCAAGTACATTATCCTGAAAATTTAAAGTTCTGAAACAGACAAAATCCGGAAACTTCTAGGGAAAAAAATGAGGTCTTACCCAAAGGATCAAAAGTCAGGAGCTAGGCACAGTAGTGCATGCCTGTAATTTCAGCAGTTTGGGAGGCTGAGGCGGGAGGATCACAGATTTGAGGGCAGCCTCAGCAACTTTGCGAGACCCTGTCTCAAAATGAAAAAGAGCTGGAGATGTAGCTCAATGATAAGGTGCCCCTGGGTTCAATCCCCAGTACAAAAAGAGAGAGAGAGAGAGAGAGAGAGAGAGAGACAAAAAACAAAAAAAAAAAAAAAAAAAAGAATGGCATTAGGCTTCACAACCACAACTCAAGAGTTAGAACTCATTGGAAAAATGTCTTCAGTATCTGAGCCTGGACCAACTTAATTCATGTATGAGGCTAGAACAGTTTCAGACTTGCAAGAACTTCCCAGAATGAAGGATGTTTATTCTTCACCTAAACATAAGAAAAGAGTATATTTTCAAGGTGATAAACTGGACTTCAACTGTAGAGGATCACCTACCAGATTGTGGAAGGAGAGAAAACTGAAAGAAATTCCTTCAGGAGAATAGAATCTGCTGAAATACCTGATCTACTTAAATGTATCAAATTGAAACAACTGAAAGTTTTGAGTTATTAATAAGAATAGATTAAAGCAAACTGAAGTGAGGTAAGGTGGTTATTAACTCCAGAAAAATTAAAATGCGGGGCAGGAGAAGAAATAGTTTATTTTACCTGGTGTGCAGGAGGCCCAGAGTTCAATCCTCAGCACCACGAAAACCAAAACAGTTAGTGACGTGGAAGTTGAGTACCATTTATATATAATGCAAGCCCTGACCACTTTGGTAGTCCATATTATGACACTGGGTACTTACACTGGGAAGGGCAGAGGGCATGTGGTGGGGTCAGAGAAGAAGAGGTAGAAAGGCAGTGAAACCAAAAAAATCAAAGAAGTATCAGCATGAGCACATTGCCTCCATATTTAGAGGTATGGTGGTAGCTACTGAAATATCAGCCAGAATCAACCCAGGAGGTTGCCCTGGGGGAGTGAGGGTAAAGAACTGGTTAAGTTAAAATAATCATTTATATAGAAGTTTGGACATCAGTTTATTCATTGCCAAGAGAATTATAATAGGGATTTAAGCATGAAAAGAAAAAATGCAGCCTCATTTTATTTCTCTAACCCCCTTTATTTATACTACTAATGAGAGCTACATATGAGATAGCCTCAGAAATACCACAGTGGCACTAATGTGCCACTAGTGTGTCACTGTATCCGCCCTACTGCTGGCTCATGAGTCCACAACCTGCCTACTTTGTAACTTGCAGAATATTGCTCAGGAATAGATTTACTTGAGTTTTCAGAAATATATGCACTCTGCCCCCTTCCCTGGGTCTTATGCTTATGTCCCTAGCAGGGGACTGCAGCTGTGTTAACTCAAATGGCTGTTGAAAGCCAAAGACTTGTTAGCATCAGTTTATACACTTGTTTAGTTTCAGGTTTCGTTTAAAAAATGCAGGTGCTGTGACTCTGGCTGCACTCTGAGCAGTGACTTCCTCTCTTGGAGGTGGTCAGATTGGGGATACTGATGCTTCTCTTGCCATCTTGTTATTGTTAGTAACCAGTTTGTGCTGTATGAGTAAATGCTGTATTTCTCTAGCTCATTAGTCTCCACAATAATCATATGAAATAGGTGCTATAATCTGTGTCAGATAGATGAAGAAACTAAAGATCAGGAGGATATACTATTTACTTGAGTTTCCACAGCTAATTAGGCAGAGCTGGGATCCAGCCTCTAATCATTCACCTTTTAGCCGGTATACTTACGCTCAGCTAGACTGGCCAGGATACTGACATTCCCCTGTGGGACGTTAAAGTGGGATAATATAAAAGGAACATGCTGGGCACTTAAGCCTTCCCTAGGTTTTGGGGAGTTCTGAAAACATATTTTCTGTCCAGAGGTTTTTGCTTTGCCTTCCTTTTTGGCCCAAGTTTAAGCAAGGTATGTTGACTGATTGGATTAAAATGGTACGTCTGAACTGGGCCATGATTTTGCCCCCTAGGAGATATTTGACAAGGTTGCGAGTTTTTTTTTTGTTTGTTTGTTTTTTTTTGTTTTTTTTTTGCGGTGCTGGGGATTGAACCCAGGGCCTTGTGTTTGTGAGGCAAGCACTCTACCAACTGAGCTATCTCCCCGGCCCATGATTGGGAGATTTTTGAATGTCAAAACTCCTGGGGGAGGAGAATGGATTGCTACTGGCTACTGGTGGGTAGAGACCAGGAGTGCTACTAAAATCCTGTAATGGGTAAAGGCAGCCCACTCCCATAAAGAATTACCCAGCCCCCCTGCCAGTCGTGCAGTTCCAGCTTACACACGCTTGCATGCACATACACGCTCATTGTTCTGTAGTCCACCTGGTGAAACTTTTTGTGGGCTTGGTCTTCACAGGTTTCCGAGACACTGAAGCGTTTTGCGGGGAAGGTAACAACAGCCAGTGTGAAGGAACGGAGAGAAATCCTGAGCGAACTAGGGAAGTGTGTTGCTGGAAAAGGTATTTATTTACTATCATATTGCCTACATACTATTCCATTTAGAGCGGTGATCTTTTCCTTGCTCTGTACAACTTCTGCCTTCACTTTTTTTGTTTGTTGTAATGTGCATTGAAACAGTTGAAACATTTGAATTAGTGGAGAGTTTTTTTATTCAAGTGTCAAAGTTTTTTATCCATTTCCATTAAAAATGTTTCTAAAAGATATCAACAGTCTTTCTCCTTTGTTTTTGGTACTGGGGATTCAACCCAGGGGTGTTTTATTACTGAGCTACATCCTCAGCTCTTTTTATTTTTCTATTTTGACATAGGATCTTACTAAGTTGCTCAAGGCCTTGCTAAGTTTCTGAGGCTGGCCTTGAACTTGTGATGCTCCTGCCTCAGCCTCCTGAGTAGCTGGGATTACAGGTGTGCGCCACTGTGTCTGGTTCAACAGTCTCTCTAGAATATGAGTACAAAAACATCCTTGTGACCTGGAGCACAGTTTTTCTCAATGTGTATTTGTGCAAGTCAGCAAGGTAGTAACAGATGATTGAGCAGTAAAGAATTCCAATAAATTTGGGAGATGTCATGTTTTCTCATGTTCACCTGGGACATTTTTAACAAGCTATTTTGATGTTATTAGATGTTCTTTTCTTTTTTTGGAAGTATAGGGGATTGACCCCAGGGGTACTAGACCACTGAGCTATATCTCCATCCATTTTTGGTTTTTATTGAGACAGGGTCTTGCTAAGCTGCTGAGTCTGACCTTGAACTTGAGATTCTCCTGCCCCCAACCTCCTGAGTAGCTGGGATTACAGGTGGGTGCCACTGCACTCACTTTTTTTTGTGGGTGGGGAGGGGGCAATTCTGGGAATTTAATTCAGGGTCTTGCACAAGCTTGGCAAGCACTTGACCATCCAGCTACATCCCCACCCCTACTAAGTGTTTTTTTAATTCTGTTTTCCTTGAACCTCTGTTTTTGCTGAAAACCTACTTTCCCAGGGTCTAGGGAGCATGTGCAGGGAAATGCCAGGCACATTTAGTTATCCTGATCCTGTCTTCTAACTGAGGGAACATCCCTATGACCTATGGGGCTCTGTAAGACCATTTCGCCTTCATTCAACAAGTCCTCGTTGGTCTTTTGAGTTTCTTCTTGATGTGCTCTTCTGTTGTACAGCATTGGTTAGCACAGTGTGGTCCCTAGACTCTTAGCATCAGCTTTGCCTCAGAACTTGTTAGATTCTCAATTCCACCAAGTAACTCAGATTCAGAAAGCCCTGGGGTGGATCCTGAGCCCTCTAGGAGATTCCTGTGTTTGCTCAAGTTTGAGCCATGGCTGTGTGGAGTTGGGTCTCCCCTTCTGTCAGCTCCCACTCAAATTAGTGAAGAGCCTACCTTCCACCACTCTTCACCCCTGTCCTCTTTTGATGCTTCTCAACTGCTGCTGTCTGGGCAACATATCCAAGCTTGTTAAAGTGGTATATAAATGAAGCAAATTGCTGTGTGTGAGCTTCTGAGAACTTTGCCTGTGTATTCATCTTTAGTGTGTGAGTTTATGGCCTCTGGTTTCTTTCTCAACATGGTTTTCCTTAGTAAAGACTGCCCTTCGACGTCATCAGCTGGATACATGTACTGAGCCATATGGTTGACTCTGGGAAATGACTGTGGATTACTACATCCCTTACCTTGTCCCAGTTGTAGGGGAAAAGTTTATGAATTACACAGGACCTTTTGAGGGTGATTTTACTCTTCTGTCACCCTGAAATTCTACATTTCAGAGTGAAGTGTTTGTGAAGGGCTTAGCCTTTGATGTACAAGTTGATTGTGGAAAGTTAACTAACTCCTTCATGAAATCATTAATTGTTGGTATTCTAATTTTTGAGTGCAAGGAGGGGCTGTTGTATAGTGATAAGTATTCTTGCCTCCATTTGTTATGGTAACAGATAGTCAAGTAAGATAACCAAAGGTAGGGTGAGATATTTCCAGCCAGGGTGAGGTCTTGAGAACTTTTCCAGAGCTGGCTGATCTTGGGGGCTGTTGGTGCACATCTCCCAGCCCAGCCTGAGCCTGAGGCCTACCTCCATAGACTTGAACGCGAGACTCACTCATGCCAGTGTCCCCTGTGTCTGAGCTTTTTTCTAGTTCTGTAGTCAGTGATGAGAGGCTCAGCTGGGCTTTGTGCTCTAGCCATGCCTTTGCCACATACTGGCAATGTGACCTGCCTCTGTCACTTTACCTCTCTGAGCCTGTCTTTTTTCTTTGAACTTGGAGATGGCAGTATTACCTGTCTCAGGGTTGGTGTGAGAAGTAAAACATGCCTGATGCTGTTCTATGTATCACCTGGCTATGGTGTGCTCTCAGGGTACATTAGCTGCTGTTATTGCCGTCCTCTTAGCCAACACCCGTTTGTGGTCCCATTTACTTTTCCTCAGTTACTGACATAGCCCTAAATCAGATTGACAGTACAGGATTGAGAGCCCCGGGGAACTGGATCCCTGCACCTCGTTCATTTCTCCTCTGTCATCTGGGGGCCTGGAATGCAGGCACCGTGTGAGCCCTTCATGGGTCTCTTGCTCTTGGGTGCCTCCCACCTTTGTCTGTAGTCTCTGGTCTGGAGCTCAGTCTGTAGCGCATGTCACATGTTGGCTTTCTGACATTCCTGAGCATTCTTGGTTGACCAAACTGCCTGATTCTCTCTGATGACCCCTCTTGGGTTCCTAGTACTCATTTTCTTCATCTTAAAGAGGGCTTAATAACAACAGAGCCCTCTTTGTGGGGATTAAGTCAGTTCATGAGTGTAAAATGCTCAGAGCAGCACTTACTGGGTGATAGCGGACCTTGCCTTTCAGTGCCCCGAGTTTCTGCTCACGGTAATACCACTGAGCATGTGCTGCCTTCTCTTTGCATATCTGCATAACTTACTTACTAATCTACAGGTCATGCTTAGGGTCCTTCAAAATTTCAGAAACGACTCCAGTTAAGGTCTCTTTTCTTTTCTAGTTCCTCATGGTACTTTAACCTTGTGCTTTTCTTTCTTTCTTTTTCTTTTTTTAATTAGGGGATTGAATCCAGGGGCACTCTACCACTGAGCTACATCTCTAGCCCTTTTTTGAGACCAGTCTCTCTAAATTGCTGAGACTGGCCTCAAACTTGGGATCTTCCTGACTTAGCCTCCCTGTAGCTGAGATTACAGGTATATGCCATTGGTTTTTCTTTTCTTTTCTTGGAGACAGGGTCTTGCTAAATTGTCCAGGTTGACCTTTAACTTGTGATCCTCATGCCTCAGCTCCTCAGGTAACTGGAACTGTAGGTATGCACCACTGGGCCTGGCTTATAGTGTATTTTGAACTGTTTATTAGGATAAACATAAAGAAAGGTACACATATTGTAAGCAAGCAGCTTGCTGAATCATTACAAATCATAACATGTCATGTAACCAGCATCCAGAACACGGAGCAGAATAGTTCAGAATTCCCAAACCTCTTCTCCGTGGAGAACACAGAGTATTTTGAAACTACTTGTACTTTTTTTTTTTTTTTTTTAAATATTTAGTTGTTGATAGACCTTTATTTTATTCATTTGTTTATATGTGGTGCTGAGGATCAAACCCAGTACCTCACACATGCCAGGCAAGCGCTCTACCACTGAGCCACAGCCCCAGCCCCCACTTGTACTTGTTTTGTTTCATTCATTTAGCAAATATCTCCCTAAAGCTTTTCTGTTCCAGACATTTTCCTAGGGTCTGCTTTTTTTGTTTATTTTTTTGTTTTGTTTTTTCCTCCTGGGGATTTTATCCCTCATATGGGGCATGTCAGCATCCAGTGGCCAAGACCCTGCCTGGCAAAATGCCTGGCTGAAGCAGATGCTCACTTTGTCTTTTATTGATCAATTTCTGTGTGATCTTGGGTTTCAGATCTGCCAGAGGGAGCAGTAAAAGGGCTCTGCAAGTTGTTCTGCTTGACTCTGCATCGATACAGGTGAATCCCAACCAGAGGCCCAGTGTCTGGAGCACTTGGTACAGAGAGATGGTATGGGGTAGTGGTTAGACCATACACATCGGAGCCAGACTGCCCAGGTCCAATCTAGCTGCTGGATCCTGGGCAAGTTCTAAACCTCTTTGTGTCTTAGTCTCCTCGTCTACAGACTGGGAATGCTCTGTTATCCACTTATACAGGTGGCATTAGTTAGTATAAAGGCCCAGAACCGTGCCTGTCTTGTCCCAGGTGCTCAGTGTGTGTGTGCCATCCTTGGTCATACATGTAAAAGCACTCGGACTAACTGGAAGCCCTAGTATGTGTTCCATAAATGTAGGTACTGCCCCTATACTCTTAATGGCTCATTTGCCCTTATTAGCTACTTTTAAAACTCTGGGAGGAGGTGAATTTCTCCAGTTATTTCATAATCCTATAGTCTGTCCATCGGAATACAGTGTGATCATGTTTTCTCTGAGAAAGGCCAGTGCCTGGCTTAAGAAGCCCTGTCCTGCCCAAGTCCACACACTCACCTTTCCCCTTCTTTTCTTCTTTAGAGATGCAGCCTCCCGCAGGGCCCTACAGGCAGCCATCCAGCAGTTGGCTGAGGCCCAGCCAGAGGCCACTGCTAAGAACCTCCTGCACTCTCTGCAGTCTTCAGGCATTGGCTCCAAAGCAGGCGTTCCCAGGTAAGTAGTAAAGGTGGTGACTCCTTGGGATTTGGTGGATCCTGCTCAGTTAGGCTAGGCTGCAGATGAACCTCACTTGTATACCTGGTTCTTAGCCCTTTGCACTTTGAATGGCCCTGGAGTCTGTTTGGAGTCTGCTTGGAGTCAGCCTCGAGTCAGCCTGTGGTGGAGGGAGAAGTGGGGATGGGCAGCTCAGTGGTGAATCACCACTTTCCTGAGGAGCAGGGCTGGGAACCAGTGGAAGCAAGGCACTGGAGGGAAAGCCATCTTTTTGTTTTTAGAGTTGTAAGTGCCAAGAGATGGAACTTTGGCAAATGAGACCTCTTTTTTCCTGAATTGTCATGGATGATTTGTGGGGTGTGGATTTCTACCCTGTTTGGTCAAGAGAGGGTCCTATGTACTAGGCAGGGCTTTGGGTTGAATATTTGTCTTTCAGATAGAGGGTTTTTTCTCTGCACTCACCCTCCCTTCTCCTCCCCTTTGCAGTAAGAGCAGTGGCTCAGCCGCCTTGCTGGCTCTGACCTGGACCTGCCTTCTAGTGCGCGTTGTCTTTTCCTCAAAAGCGAAGCGGCAAGGAGACATCTGGAATAAACTGGTAGGTTCCCAGGTCATTGGAGAAGTGAGGGTTAGCTTTCTGCATGGAGTTAGGGGTATTTTAGTACCTCCTCTGTGCCATGTGCTCTTCCAGGTGTCTGTGACAAGGCACTTTGAATTACCCCTAGATATGTGACCTTGGCAATTGGGCACAAGTGCAGCATGATCACATTCATCAATTCACAATACATTTTTGAGCTTTTCTGTGAGGCACAGAGAATACAGTGAATTATGCACAAGAGAAACAAAGTCCCTGCCTTCATGGCATGTACGGAAGATGTGACAAGCCAGAAGTGGGAAAGGCAGCCAGAAAGCAAACCCGGAAGTACAGTAGTGTAAACCTCTTTTCTTTCCCCCTGGATAATCATTCCTTTCCCTGTGTTTGGCTTTCGAAGAAACTGGCTAGTTTGAACTGGCTAGCGGACTGGAATTCTTCCCTACCTTTTGGTCCTTAAATTCTCTCCTCCCTGTCTTTGCTTGTTCTTTTCACATTCTCTACTTTTCGTTCCCATAAGTCTACTTAGTAGAGATGGCCTAATAGGCCAGGTGGGGAGTTTTTTTTTAATGAGTAGCTATGCTTAGTATATATCAGGAGAAATGGTTTATGGTTTAGTGAAAAGGAATCTGAGGATCTTGGTATGGATCTGATTTTTAGCCATGAGATTTGGCCAAGTCACTTAATTTCTGAGCCTATTTGCTCGTCTGCATAAAGGGAAAAAATAGTACCTACCCACACATCTCTGAGAGTTATTATTGCTGGGTATGGTGGCGCATATCTGTAATCCCTGCAACTGAGGAGACTGAGGCAGGAGGATTGCAAGTTCAACACTAGCCTGAACAACTTAGTGAAACCCTGTCTCAAAATAATGATGGAGAACTTAGCATGTGTGAGGTCCTGGGTTCAGTCACCAGCATTGCAAAAAAAAAAAAAAAAAAAAAAAAAAAAGAGTTACCAAGAGAGGCTCAGTTCAAGGCAAGTGAAATGGCCATAGAAACTGTAGAGTGCTCATCGGGTGGCTGTAAATGACAAAGCACCTCTCCAAGAAGCAGCAAGCAAATTGGATGGATGGATAGCATCATCCCTGGGAGCTTATCTAGTACCACACTTCTGGGGGCAGCCATGGAGTGTTCTTCAGTGATTAATTAATGATGAATTAAAACTCTGAAATCTCCCAGGAAGTGTACATGCTGTAATTGGTGTGATCTGGGACTCTCTTGAACCCCTTTAGTTGGAGGGTTCCTTTGTCACCAGAAGACATTCTTCTTATAAAGTGGTTCATCCTAGGTGAGCTCATGGCTTACCTCCAGTGAATTTTTATAACCTATATCTAAGGTAAGTCACCCAGCTTGTGGTTTAGTGAGTGGGAGGTCAGGCCTGGAGTGTTGTGGTCTGGGAGGAATGCATCAGGTATTTTTGTGGCTGCTTGGTTTTTCTGGGTTTTCCTTTGTTGGTTGCTGATGTTGATTATATATGTTGGGTTTCATTCTGTTGCTCAAGTATGTCTAGGGCTTCTCATGTGCTGGCATTGCTGTCAAAGCAAGCGCTAATGTGTGAACAAGAAGGCAGAGGAGCATCTTGCTTCCATGGAGATTACACTTTTTTTTTTTTTTAATATTTTTAGTTATAGACGGACACAATACCTTTATTTATTTTGTTATGTGGTGCTAAGGATGGAACCCAGTGCCTCACATGTGCTAGGCAAGCACTCTGCCACTGATCTACACTCAGCCCTAGAGCTTACACTCTTGTGGAGAAGGGAGACAATGCATAAGTCCACAAGTAAACTGTAGAACGTAATGAGTGCTGAGCAAAGCAGGGTGAGGGAATAGAGGGGTGGAAGGTGGTGGAAGGTGTCGTTTGAGCAAGGACCTGAAGGATATGGGAGGATTAGCCATACCCAGATCAAGGGTTAGAACATTCCAGGGAGAGGGAACAGCATTGTAGTTCTTTTTTTTTTTTTTTTTTTTTTTTAAGATGTTGATGGACATTTTATTTATTTGTTTATATGTGGTGCTGAGAATTGAACCCAATGCCTCACATGCTGGGCGAGTGCTCTACCACTGAGCCACAACCCCAGCCCATCAGTATAGTTCTGAATGTGATATCAGCAAGCTTAAAAAAATTTTATTACTAAAAGAAAAAGTTCAAAATCCAATAGGTGTAGAAGGATATATTGGTTGCCTTCCCACCCCTGTCCCTAGCTATCTTGGTTCCTTCCCTTACTAGTTTTTGTTAATATAGGTATTTTCTCTGTACATGTGACCAAACACTCTTAAATAAAATGGTAACATACTGTACATACTTTTCTTCTTTCTCTTTTTTAGTCTTAGAATTTGTCCCAGGGCAGCATATAGTTTGTCATTATGTAATGTATATACCTGGTCCTCTGTTGATAACTATTTATGTTGTTTATGATCTTTTATTGTTAGAGACAATGCTGTAGTGAGTAACTTGTGTGTGTGTCATTTTGTACATGGGCAAATGAAATTCAGCAGCTTTGATTTCACAAGTGTATCCCTTTTCTCAGGATGGCAAATCTCACTGCTCTCCAGTGACCTTGGGTGTCTTATGGCACATAAAGTCTGAGATTTTTTTAGTTGAGTACCTCTGTGTACCCTCTGGGTTGAATAGTGAGTGCTGTGTCATCTAGAATTAACTGTTTTGAGCTTTACTTTTGTATCCATAGTTGTTAGCATGGTGCCTGCCATTTGGTCATTGTATAGCAGGCATTTGTGAACTTAATGAAAGAAAGGGCAGATAAGAAGTATATGAAACAGGCCCCTGTTCTTTTCCTGCATAGCACCTATCTCACTGAAATTATGTATTCACTTGTGTCTTTATTCATTTAATATCTTTCTCTTCCTCTGTTCTGTTGTGTTCCCTGTGTGTCTTCATTGTCTGACTCAGAGTAGGCACTTAACAATATTTATTAAATAAGTGCTAGGATAATTAAAGGACAGGATTAAGAGTGGGGGTAAGGGAAGAGAATCAGGCTGGAGTTGAATGGAAGAGGCCTAGTAAAGATGAAACCAGGATCTGAAGGGCCTGATGAAGGTCTTCAGCAGGCTGTGAGGGCTACAGGACCCCCACTTCTTGTCACATCCTGACCCATGTCTTTCCCTGCCCTGGCAGGTGGAGGTTCAGTGCCTGCTCCTGCTGGAGGTGCTGGGTGGCTCTCACAAGCATGCTGTGGATGGTGCAGTGAAGAAACTCACCAAGCTATGGAAAGAGGTGACAGGGCTGGCAGGAGGTGGCTGGCAATGCTTCTTCCATGTCCTTGCTGCCATTTGAGACATCTGACTTCCGCTTTCCTCTTCAGAACCCTGGGCTGGTGGAACAGTACTTGTCAGCCATTCTTAGCCTAGAACCCAACCAGAACTATGCTGGCATGCTGGGGCTGCTAGTGCAGTTCTGCACAAGCCACAAGGAGATGGATGTGGTCAATCAGCACAAGGTAAGTGCCAGGAGCAGTGACAATGGGTCTGGTTTTGCCTTTGTGGCCTGAGCTGCTGGTCTCATCTCAAATTGTTGGTTTTCACACATGAGACCTCAGCCTTTTGCCATAATAATGAACTTCAGAGAATTGGATAGTTTTCCCTGCAGTCGGGCTTGTGATGAATCCTGGTGTAATTATTAGAATGATGGTTTGCTTGTTCGTGCAGGCATTTATTCCTCTCCATTGAGCTGTGGCCATGTGCCAGCACTGCCAGGTGCCGGGAATGCAGCAGGGAGTAAGGGAGCTATAATTCCTGCAGAACTGAATCTGAAAAGGATGGTCATCTAGTTAATTATTACTATGACAGGTGCTACCAAGGAAAGTGTGAGAAGCTGTGATAGCATCAGGGGAACCTGACTTGGGCCTTGGGTCAGGGAACACATCTCTGATGAAGGAACTTTGAGGGTGGAAGAGAACTTAGCAGGTGAAGAGGTGAGGAAGAGCTGAGAAGCCAGCTGGTGGGGGGAGCATGGAGGCCGATGCAGTTGGGAGTGGCAGGTGTGGGTGAGAGATGCAAGGTGCAGCTTCTGGGAGCAGGCAGGGCTTATAAGCTATGCCACAGTCTTTGGACTTTATCCCAAGGGCCATGGAAAGCCTCGGAGGGCTTCCAGATGGATTAGCATGATCAGTGTGCTTACCCCTGAGATTTTGGGGTATTGGCTTGTGTTCTTTGGGGGCTCCCACAAGAGAGACCTTGTAGGCCAGACACTTTAGAGGACCAGGGTCCATCCAAATCTTATGTCCTCTAGAGTGCCCTGCTGGATTTCTACGTGAAGAACATTCTGATGAGCAAAGTAAAGCCTCCAAAGTACCTGTTGGTGAGTGGGTGGTGCACCTTCCTTGCCTAGACAAACCTCAAGTCCTATTTTAAATTCTAGGACGCACCACTGCCCTTTATTCCCTGTCTATTCCATGCGAACTTGCTGCTTGACTCCTTTTTCTTTGTAGGATAACTGTGCCCCTTTGCTCCGATACATGTCTCACTCAGAGTTTAAGGATCTGATTCTGCCCACCATACAGAAGTCCTTACTGAGGAGTCCAGAGAATGTCATTGAAAGTAGGTTCCTGCCAAGCAGGTTGATGGGAGGGTTGAGTTGCTGCATCAGCTCTACTCTGATGATTGGCAGCAGGAGGCATGTGCGAGTTGGGAGTGGGAGATGTATTCACTCTTACCTCTTTGGGACCTTGGAAGAGAGATCAGTGATCCTCTACAGAATATGCTGAAAGTCATAGGCTTTCTTGTTAAAAGAACACACAAAAGTATATCCACTTAGAATGCTGCATATAATTTTAGTGATTTAAGATCATTCAGGTTGGGGCTGGGATTGTGGCTCAGTGATGGAGCACTTGTCTAGCATGTGTGAGGCACAGGGTTTGGTTCTCAGCATCATATATAAATAAATGAATAAAATAAAGGTCTGTCAACATCTAAAAAAAAGATCAGGTTAAGAACCTCTTCTGGGGCTGGGGATATAGCTCAGTCAGTAAAGTGCTTGCCTTTCAAGCACAAGGCTGTGGGTTCGATTCCCAGCACAGTATAGACTTAGTGTAAAAGTGACACTTGAAAAAATTAAGTGTGAGGGTTGAGTCTCTCCCTGTTTGTCTTGGTAACAGGTATTGGTAGAATGTTGAAGGGGTGATGGGATGGGGTAGTACATAACTTGTCAGCAGAGCTTTGATTCAAGGATGTGACCACTCTTTCACCCCTGTAGAGATGAAGGTGGTCATGTTTACATGTGGCTAGAAAGCAGACCTGGTGGCATTTGCTGGAGAGTAGAGAGTAGAGCACAGTCCTTGATCCTTCAGACTGACCTGAGAATGTTTTCTGTTCCCTTAGCCATCTCCAGTCTCCTGGCATCAGTGACACTTGACCTCAGCCAGTATGCCCTGGACATTGTGAAAGGCCTGGCTAGTGAGTAGCCTGACCCCTCACAGGCCCCTCAATGTGCCTTAGATTTTGGTTGTATTTGTTACATTTCTTGTTGAAAAGGGAGTAGAGGACAGCTCACATTAGAAATAAGACTTCAACCTCCTACATAAGTAGGGTTTCTTTCTCAAGATAATGAGTGAAGAGGGGGAGCCTGGGAAAAACAGACTGAAGTATGGATGTTCAGCTGCCTGCAGCCCTTCAGCAATGGCTCTGTGTGTCTAGATCAACTGAAATCCAACAGTCCCCGTCTGATGGATGAAGCTGTGTTGGCACTACGCAACCTGGCCCGCCAGTGCAGCGACTCCTCGGCCATGGAGGCCCTGACCAGGCACCTGTTTGCAATTCTTGGAGGTGAGCAGGCCCTCTTGGCCCTGGGAATGCCTGAAGTATGACCCCAGCATTCCCCGGGACCCCAGATCTGGTGGGGACTTGGTTCTGAGTCTGCTTGTGGCAGGACCATGTGGCCATGGGGATGCTAGAGTGTGTATGTGTGACCTGAACAGAAGCACACTCGAGGTGGTGTAGTTGGGGTGATCTCAGTGTTTTTGTTTTTAAGTAGATATTCTTCTATAGGTATTGCAGAAAAAACTAAAGGAAATATACCAAGATATTAATAATGGGGCTGGGGAGATAGCCCAGTTGGTAGAGTGCTTGTGTTGCAAGCTCAAGTCTCTGGGTTCGATCCCCAGCACCGCAAAAAAAAAAAAAAAAAAAAAGATATTAATAATGTCTTTGGGTAGTGGGAATGTGAGTAATTTAATAAATATTTTCCTTTATATTTTTTGTTTCTCAAATTGTTTTCTAAGAACAGTACTTTTTTAGTCCAAAGCTACTAAATGTTATTTTAAACCCAGTTTCACACCAGAAGGGCTCCTTCTGGAGTCTATAATGTATGATGGTCACCTCATGACTGCATTGGTCAACCCCTGGGGATATGTGGTTGATGTGAACTTGAACCGTTGCTTTTCTCCTCTCAGGCTCAGAAGGAAAGCTAACTATTGTAGCCCAGAAGATCAGCGTCCTCTCAGGTACAGGGCTTCTTGAGTCCAGGCCCTCGAAGTGTGGTGTGGTACTGGGTAAAGTTTAGCATATTCTTCCGGCGAGGCAAATCCCTCTTTGGATCCTGACATCTCTGGCTGTCCTGACGGGGCCAGCTTACCTCCCAAGATTGCTGCCTGGCCAGAGGCTTGTCTGCTATAAAACTCAACACTGTGAATTGAGGGAGGGTCAGTAATAGAGAAGAGGCGTGGCTTCTGCGGAACCCAGTGGCAGTGGCAGGAAGACTTGCCTGCTAGGGTTTTTGCAGATAGAGGACTGAGCAGGGACTCTTCCTTTCAGGGATTGGAAGTGTCAGTCATCATGTGGTATCTGGGCCTTTCGGTCAAGTTCTGAATGGGACTGTGGCTGAGCTGTTCATCCCGTTCCTCCAGCAGGAAGGTAATTCTATGCAGCATGGGGAGCATGGAGTCCTGACCCCTTCTCAGCTGTGCTTTTTCACATTGGAGCCTTCCTAACCTTCTTCTGAAGGCACACCTCCCTTGGTTAGCAGGACTGGGAATAGTCTGAAATGCCTCTGCTTCCTCCCCTTGATATTTGCTTGCTTGCTTTCTTGTGCTGCTTGCAGTGATTTGATGTGGTTATATCATACTAATGGGGAATTTGCTTCTTTCTCTAGTTCATGAAGGTACTTTGGTACATGCTGTCTCTGTCCTGGCTCTCTGGTGCAACCGGTTCACTACGGAAGTACCCAAGAAACTCACTGACTGGTTCAAGAAAGCTTTCAGCCTTAAAACTTCCACCTCTGCAGTGAGGCATGCCTACCTGCAGTGTATGTTGGCCTCCTTCCGAGGTAAGGTGCTGCCCGTAGTCAAGGCCTCCTGCATAGAGGTGACTGAATCTTCAGGGCATTATCACCATCCCAAGCTGACGATTCAGCTTATTTTGCATCATTTCCTCCTGAGCCTTCTGAACCTTTTGGTCATCTCTAAATCCAGAATCAGAGACCAGTCTTCACATTTCCTAGTTCCTCCCCTTATCAGACTTTCAAGTTCACAACTTTATTCTGAGAGGACCCATATTCAGAACCTGTCATGGCAATATCTGAGATCATGGAGGAATGATTATAAGACTGATTTAAAAGGTTCATTTTCATGTAAACTTTACTCTGGATCTATTAAAAATGACCACAGCTCACCCTTCAGTACTGTCATGGGCATCCAATCCACTTCTGTCCAAGCAGACCTAGAAGAAAATTGTGTAGGAGCTTGATCCACAAGCTAACAAACTCTAATGATGACTTATGTCTCTGAGATAGCCTTATATTTTTTAAATTAATTTTTTTATCTTTTGGTGGTAGGGATGCTGTACCACTGAACTACATCCTCAGCTCTTTTTATTTTTTATTTTGAGAAAGGATCTCATTAAATTGCTAAGGCTGGGCTTGAACTTGTGGTCCTTCTGCCTCAGCCTCCCTGTTGGGATTATAGGTGTGTACCACAGCACCCAACATAGGCTCATGTTTCTTTTAAATGATAAGTTTATTTTAAATTCATAATGAATTGTATTTAAAGAAACATCTAAGCAATTCCAGAGCCTCCCCTAGCGAGAGCATACCTTGTGTGAAATGTGTCTTGTCTGATGAACTTTGTATCCACACATCTCTTAATGATTAAAGAAGAATGTGACAGAAGAGATATTTGCACTTAGTTGAGAGCAGTAAATCTTTTCCTGAAACACACCTCTAAGCTCAGTCATAAATCATCGTCTGCAGTGGTTTATGAGGTTTATGCAAAGCCACAGATAAGTGCTGATTGAAGTCATAGATTCCCGTGGATGGCAGTGTACAATTAATACATTGTCAGCTACCTTAGAGATATAATGAACTCATATCCTTATATAAAAACACTTTGCGTATTTAGGTATCAGTTGCATTTTTGCTGTATTGATCAGCTTTGATTTTTGGTTGACTTGTAGATGGCAGAGACTTGGTTTAACCTTGTCTCTTTAGCTCGAGTTAGTTCTGCAAGTAAACGTAGGACTGGGGATATAGCTTAGTGGTTGAGCACTTGCCTAGCATGCGAGAGGTCCTGGGTTTAATCCTCAGCCTACAAATAAATAAACAATATAAATCATTAGAATAATCATTTTTTGGATTCATATGCATGATATTATTATAATAGTAATACCATGACACGTTCTGACGTACCCAGCTAGTACATCATAAAAACATGAATTTAACTATAGTTCGAATTGACTTTTAAAAAAATGTGTTTATAGATCAGCAGATTAATTCTAGTTTTTCTAGTTTTGGGATTTGGATCCACAGGTCATTTGGTATAGGGGAAGAACACCAGACAAGAATTGATAGACTTGAAGTTAGTGGTGGCTCTGTGTCAACCAGTTGTATGACCTTGGCCAACTCACTTAACCTGTTTTCAAATCCATCAGATAGCTGGATAGTTGGATCAATAAGGATCCTTCTTCCTCTAATTTTATGTTATAAGTTTGAAATGAGCTCAGATTCAAACTCCAGTTGTTTGTGATATTGGTTTTTTTTTTTTTTTGGCAGTACTGGTCCAGTTCTTTGAAATATTTGAAAAATTTCCCCCGTCTGCTCCCCCAGTGCTAGGGATTGAACCCAGGGTTGATTTTACTACTGAACTATATCCCTGGCCCTTTTTATATTTTATTTTGAGATAGTGTCTTGCTCAATTGCTAAGGCTGGCCTTGAACTTGCAATACTCCTTCCTGTATCAGCCTTCTGAGTTGCTGGTATTGCAGGTGTGTACCACCACGCCCAGCTAGATATTTGACAAACTGATTGAAGGGTTTTAGTCATCAGTCCTACACCTGGGTGGATAACTCCTTTTTCAAGTGATCTTGTCAGCCTGGAAGGTCAGGATGGTCCTTAAAGTGCATGTCCTCTCTTCACAGGTGACACATTGTTGCAGGCCCTGGACTTACTGCCCCTGCTCATCCAGACAGTGGAGAAGGCAGCCTCCCAGAGCACTCAGGTTCTGACAGTTGCTGAAGGTGCTGCCGCAGCCTTGTTACTATCAAAGCTTTCAGTGGCTGACTCACAGGCTGGTAAGGGTCCAGAGATGTCCAGACTCTTTCAGAGTCCTTGAAACGAGTGCCTTGATGTTTAGGATCAGCTCATCAGCTGATCAGCGGCAGGGCTGCTTGCAGTGTGCAGGGATGAGCCTCAGGGTTGCACTGGGCAATGGGAATGCAGCCAGGGGACTCTGTCACTGTTCTGCTTCACTCTGGGACGTGGGTTTGCAGACAATGCCCGGAATGACCTGCTTAGTATTGGTCTTACCTTCTTTTATATTCATTGGGTACAAAATTCTTAAACTATGGAAGTGTATAATGTGAAAAGTTCCCCTGTAGCCTTTCTTCCAGCCACTGTTTCTCCCTTTGGACAGCATTACCAGTTTTGTGTCCAGATAGGGTCAATGTGTAATGAAACATGCTAACTGACTTACGATATGCACCACATTATATACAGAGCATATCTTCTAAATGATTCCAAATCAGAAGAACAAAAGAGTGTTCTCATTCTTTTTTTGTGGCTTCCTAGTTTTCCATGCTTACTTTTTTTTTTTCCCCCAGTACTGGGGATTGCACCCAGGGCTTCATGCATACTAGGCAGGTACTTTTCCACTGAACTACCTCCCAGCCTATATTCCATGCTTTCTTTAGTCCACCTCTATGTTAGCTTTCCATTCCTGTGACGAAATACCTGAGAAAATCAGCTTAAAGGAGGGAAGATTTATTATGGCTTACAATTTTGGAGGTTTCAGTCCATGGTTGGTTGACCTGTTGCTTTTGGGCCTGTGGTGAGACAGTTGACATTATGGCGGGGAGCAAAGCTCATGTGTAGAGCAAAGCTGCTTACCTCAAAGTAGCCAGGAAACAAAGAAGGGATAGAGGAGGGCCAGGGTCTCAATATCTCCTTAAAGGGCATGTCCCCAGTTACCTAACTGACTTCCACTGTGTCTCACCTCCTAAAGGTTCCATCATCTCCCAGTAGTACCACAGGCTGGGGACCTGGCCTCTAACTAACACGTGAGCATTTGAGAAACACTCCAGATCCAAACTGTAGCAACCTGCCATTCTGTATGCACATACCTGATCTTGTTCCTGTGCTGAGAAATGGAGTTCAGCTCTCTTCATGTACTATTATTGTGTGTCCACTGTGTGTACCAAGGCTCTGGGCTACCTGGTGGATGCAAAGATGAACATGACCTCGTTTCTGCAAATTTCAGGGTGCTCAACTATATAACAGGAGCAGGAAGATGTAAAAATACCTCTGTAGTTTAACTCAATATGTAGCATTAGAGCAATTTTGAAGGAGAGATTGCTTTTAATTTAGGAGGTGGGTGTTGGGAAATCCTTCAGAAAAAGGAAGCATTTGAACTAGAGCCCTGACGGCTTGGAGTGATTTCACTCTCAAGAGGGTATGGCCATGTGGAAGTCAAAACAACCCCAGTCAAGGAAGGGCAGGGAAAGCCACAACATGTGAAACACAAGTATTCCAGCTTGGTGCCTGGGTAGGTGGAATTCCAGACAAGAAACAGCTAGCTCTGGCTTCCATGGGCAGCAGAGAACCACTGAAGTCCATCATACAGGAAGCAATGCCAGGAGGACTGAGGTTAGTTCTCAGAACAGTAGAGTCTAGGAATGATTCACCCCAGTTAGGGTCCTTCACAGAGCCTCCCCAGCAGCTTCAGAATGGAAGAGCCCAATCCTGGGGAATATGGTGCATTGCATTATGGGGTGACTGTTGGTTTTTTACAGAGGCCAAACTGAGCAGTTTTTGGCAGCTGGTTGTGGATGAGAAGAAGCAGATTTTCACATCTGAGAAATTCCTGCTCATGGCTTCTGAGGATGGTGAGTTTACTTGGAGCCAGATCTCTTAGTGGGTCTTCAGAGAGGATACTTCCCTGACCACTTGTTCGGCCCGTCAGCTCTGCAAAAACCTAGATTAGAGCAATATGGTCAACAGCTTTGACTGTGGTTGGAATGAGTTCATTCCTGTAGGGAGTGTCAGCCTTGGAAAGTGGGGGACTTTGGTGAATTGTGGAGAAATAGCAATGCTTGTGGAACTGGGATATTAACTGTAATTATAGCTGATTGGGTAATTGGTGCTGTCTCAAGTTATGTTAAAAGGAGCTGAGAAGCTCTGGTGGAGGGTGCAGGCTGTACTCCCCCACCAGGAGACACAGAAACTACTGGTTTCTATCCTTGCAGAAAAGGAACAGTTGATCTCTAAATGTATGTGGAAAATTCTAGGTCGCCTTAGAGGAGTCTACCACTAATTAGTGATTTGAAAAATCTTTTGACTCACAAATCACAACAACCTATTAATGAGGTACAACTATTAGTCACTTTCTGGCTTTAAAAAATTTTAGTTTGTTTTTGATTAGACAGTATATTCATATAATTCAAAAATAAAAGACAGAATAAGAGGTCTGCACTGAAAATTATACCCCTGCTTAGATCTTTGTGCTACTCACTTCTCCTGGCCATAGATAACCAATGTTATTAGTTGCTTTTGTGTCCTTGGTATTTTGTAAATACACAAGTGAATAACTCTATATGCTAGTTCTCTATTTCTTTTACATAAATGCTAGTCTGCCTGCTGTATACACTCTGCATCCTAGGCTTGGAAATTAGTCCATGTCCAGTGTCCAGTGTATAATCAGCATTCTCATTCTTTTTTAGAACTGCATAGTAAATTTATTTATTTATCTTTTTTTTTTGGTACCAGGAATTGAACCCAGAGGTGCTTAACCACTGAGCAACATCCCCAGCCTTTTTCATATTTTATTTAGAGATAGAGTTTCAACTGAATTGCTTAGGGCCTTGCTAAGTTGCTGAGACATTTTTTTGAGGTAGTGGAGATTGAACTCAGAGGCACTTGACCACTGAGCCCTATTTAGTTTTTTATTTAGAGACAGGATCTCACTGAGTTGCTTAGCACCTTGCTTTTGCTGAGGCTCACTTTGAACTGGCGGTCCTCCTGCCTCAGCCTCCTGAGCCACTGGGATTACAGGCATGTGCCACTATGCCCAACCTGAGGCCAGTTTTGAATTTGCAATCCTCTTGCCTCAGCATCCTGAGCTGCTGGGATTACAGGTGTGTACCACTGCACTCATAATTTTGAGTTACTGAAAAAAGTGTATTTTCCATATTCCAAAATGCAAATGGAATTTCCATATTCCATAACAAGCAAACAGAAGGAAATAAAAATGAGCTATAATTTTACATCCAGTGATAATCACATTTACATTTTGGTGTTAATTTTTCAGTTCTTTTTGAATGCATATATGCATACGTGTATACACATGCCTGTTTTAAAAACTATTTCTTCTGTTTCAGCCCTGTGTACTGTGTTGCATTTGACAGAGAGACTTTTCCTTGATCACCCACATAGACTCACCGGCAACAAAGTTCAGTACGTGAGGCTTACTTACCTTGTCCTGTGGGCCAAACAAGGCAAACCTTGGCAGGAGTCTGACAAGTGGGGTGTGTGAGAGGGTTGGCTATAGAAAACCCTGCCCCCTAGCCTCCCTCAGAACCATCTGCCCCTTTGCTTGCAGGCAGTACCACCGGGCCCTGGTGGCGGTACTCCTGAGCCGCACCTGGCACGTCCGCAGGCAGGCTCAGCAGACAGTTCGGAAGCTGCTGTCCTCTCTTGGGGGCTTTAAGCTGGCCTACGGACTCCTGGAGGAGCTGAAGGCTGTCCTTAGTTCTCATAAGGTGAGGACATATGGACCCTGGAATTGGGCCACTTGAACCCATACAGCCAACCCTGCTTATGCCCTGGGATTTTGACTGGGCAATTTCTGGGCTGTTCTCTCACTCAGGTCCTGTGTGATGCCAGAACCTTCTGTCCTGTCCCCAAGCTTCTGGTAACATCTTTGAATTTCTTTTTCTTTTCAGATTCTCTTTTCTTTCCCTTCCCATGTCTTCCCCCACCTACTGGGGATTGAACCCAAGGGTATTCTACCCGTGAGCTACATCCTCAACCCTTTTATTTAATTATTTATTTTTATTTTTGAGGCTGGGCCTTGCTGAGTTGCTAAGACTGGCCTCAAACTTGGCAATCCTCCTGCCTCAGCCTACCAAACTGCTGGAATTAGAGGTGTGGACCCCGTGCCTGGTCCCATGCCTTTCTTTTCCCTGTGATGTTGAGAATTGAACTCAGAGTCTTAATACATGCTGGGCAAGTGCTCTACCCACTGAGCTACATCCCCAGTCTCCTATCCCTTTTTTTTTTCCCCAGCCCTTTAAAATTTTTTTAATTTGGGGACCAGTTTTGCTAAGTTGCCCAGAATGGCCTTGAACTTGTGATCCTCCTGCCTCAGCCTCCCAAGTAGTTGGGATTATAGGTGTGTGCTGCTGTTACCAGCTTTCTTCTTGCCTTTTGACATGCAGCTCCGTCTTTTTCTCTTTGGATATTTTCTCCTTTATGCTTTTAAAGCTCTTAATTTTTAAAGCATTTTCTACCCATTCTTTGTTTTGATTTTTCACGGTACCTATGAATGCAGGTGGGATTAATAATCCTTGTTTTGTATGAGCTCTCCAGGGTTCCAGGAGCTGAAATGATCTGCCTGGTTCTTCCAGCCAGTGAGAGGATGACCTCTTTGGGGGAGACTCCAAGGGCCTGGCTCCTGTTCTTTATGCTGTGCTTCACTGCTTTCCTCCGTAAACTCGTTGGAGGCATGTGGGCAGTCTTATGCCAGGTGTCCTGGACTAATTTTCATTTTCTTCTCTTTCTGAAGACTTTAGGTGCTTTATCTTTTCAGGCACATCTCACAGCTGAAAGTTCCAGTGCAAGAAGCTGGGCATCAGTCCCCACTCCAGCAGGGACCCCAGAGAACAATAGGAGTGAGAGGCATGGTGTCCCTGGCATATTGTCTCCTGGATGCCAGGCCTGCACAGGGTTCTGAGCAGTGGGGACTCACATGTTGTCTCCACACAGGTGCTGCCCTTGGAGGCTCTGGTGACCGATGCTGGGGAAGTGACTGAGATGGGAAAGGCCTATGTGCCTCCACGGGTCCTGCAGGAGGCTCTGTGTGTCATTTCTGGTGTGCCAGGGCTTGAGGGTGACATCTCTAACACTGAGCAGTTGGCCCGGGAGATGCTGATCATCTCCCACCACCCATCCTTAGGTCTGTGGCCATGGTTGGTATTGGAGAGGTAGGGGCTCTGTTGGGCAGGGTGAGAGCAGTCTGGGCAGAAAGCTTCAAAGAGCCCTGTCCCTTTCAGTGGCAGTGCAGTCTGGACTCTGGCCAGCACTTCTTGCCAGGATGAAGATCGACCCTGAAGCCTTCATCACCAGGCACCTAGACCAGATCATTCCCAGGATCACCACACAGAGTCCCCTGAACCAGGTGACGCATGCATGAACTGTTTCTAGCCTCACGTTGGAGATTGGGGATGAACTCCCCTTCTGTGGTGCAAGAAAGGAGGGCTCAAAGAAACAAGAGGAGTAGTGAATTGTGGGCTTGGACTCTTGGTTGTACGTTTCAGAAAATGCAAATTGGTTTAAGCAGAAAGGGGGACTTACTGTTTCATATATTTGCACACTCCAAGGATGTGACTAACTTGCTACAGGGACTCAGCTGGTACCATGGGGATGGTGTAGGTGTTGTGTCTCTTACCTCTGATCCATCTATGTCTCTTAGCTCTGCTTTCTATGCTGTGAACTCCATTCTCAGTTTTTCCTTCTGTGGTGGCAAAAGAGCTAGTCCCAGATTTACTCCTTGTCCCCTGTTAGCTCCAGGGGGAAAAACATGCCTTTTCCAGTAATGTCAGCTAGCACAGGTCTCATTGCCTCCTGTGCATCTGGCTTGGGTCTTGTGCTCATTCTGGAGCCTGTCTTTCTGGTCTGGGTCATGTTCCTACCTCTGGAAAGGGTGAGGGCAGCTCCACCTGGTCCATGAAGATTCAGAATGTGAAAAATTTGTGTCCCCCAGGGTTAGACTGTTAGTCTGCTCTTACCTGAGTAAGGGGTAAATGCTTGCTGAGTAAGGCAGGCACTAATGATAGGCATCTGCTTTGGTGGGCCATGCTCAGAAAGAATAAAGCAGTGGCAAGAAGAAAGGGAGCCAACTGCCAGGGGTACGTAAGCATGGCAGGACCCCGCTCTGATGCCAGCTCTGACTGTGACTGTATCTGTCCTTCAGTCTTCCATGAATGCCATGGGTTCCCTTTCTATCCTGTCCCCGGACCGGGTCCTCCCGCAGCTTATCGGCACCATCACAGCCTCTGTGCAGAACCCTGCATTACGCCTGGTGACACGGGAAGAGTTTGCCATCATGCAGACCCCTGCTGGGGAGCTGTACGACAAATCCATCATCCAGAGGTGAGCTACACTTGTGGGCTCAATTGCTTTTCACCCAAGCCCTAGTTTTCTTGTCTGTATTGTGGAGATGCCACTTCCTTTGTGGGGTCATTGTGAGGAACAAATGAAAACCATCAGGCAAAAATCTGCTGTATTCCAGGTCTGGCACTTAGGCCTTGGATACCAGAGTGCTTCTAATATCTGGTGCTGTCTTGGCACACAGTACCTGGGATTGCATGGCTGGCAGGAGGCTGAAGGGACTGGCGGCTCTTTTGAGCTGGCTTATTACCTCTCTTGTTTCAGTGCCCAGCAGGACAGCATTAAAAAAGCCAACATGAAGCGAGAGAACAAAGCTTACTCCTTCAAGGAGCAGATCATTGAGCTGGAGCTGAAGGAGGTGAGTCCAGCGAGGCACCTCAGTGTGGCTGCTGAGCTTGATGGCCTCAGTCTGCTGGCTCTCTCTGCTGCATATAGACTGTTCCCCTAGATCATCCCTCAGGCTCATGGCACACTCCCTCCTGGTTCTCTGGCCACACTGTATTTGCCCTCCTCTGCAGCTTCTTCTGCCTCCCACTCAGAAAACATGTTAGTTTATCACCTTGTTCTGTGAAGGCTGGATCCTGTCTTGAGCCCTGACAGCAGGCACAGGGCCTGTTCGGTGGAACCTCTGTGGAGTCCTGGTTGATTGGCACATTCAGTTTTTAACAGCTGGTTCTGATGGGAACAGAGTGCACAGGGCCCTCACCTGCCTCAGACTGTGCTTTGCCCACAGTCTTGTAGGCTGTGCTTTTTAATCTTTCGTGTATCAGTCCACCTGGGCCCTTCTCAGGGAGCCCACCCCCACCCTGACCTCAGTCCACCTACCTGTGGTAGGCCCTGCCCTCTTCACAGTTTACATCAGACTCAGTTCTTTCTCGTGCTGCACAGGCATCTTGTATATATATTTGTTCACTTGTTTCTCATCTGCCTTCACCTGCTAGATTGTGAGCTCCATGAGGTCAGGGACTTCATCTCTTGCCCCCTGGTGGCCCTAGCAGTGCCTGGCATGATGTAGGTGCTCACTAAATACTTGCTGAAAGAGTGGGAGATTTCTCTGGCTTGTCATCTCTAGCCACCTGAGTGGCTTTGTCCAGGCTTCAGTTTATGCTCTGGGAGAGCTGCTGTTGGCACAGTCTGGGCCCAAAGGGAGGCTAAAGTTTTGAATCTAAAGCCATGTGGTCATCAGAATTGACTTTGGAGTACATTGGGGGACCTTTTATTTCTTTATTATATCAGAAGTCCTCCTTGCCTTTTTTAGCAGAGAATCCAGTTTCAAAACAAAACAAAAAAAACAACAAAACTGCTTCTCTACTGCTGTTTCCATTCTGTAAACATCAAATGACTGTCGACTTTTTAGGGTGTGAGGGAGGCTGCATGGTGGGCTCCGGGGCTCCAGTCATAGACATGGAGCTGACCTAGTGTTCTCTGTGGAAGCAAGCTTGCCTTCCTCTGGTAGGGAGGCAGGTCTGTTCCCTGGAGATGGAATTGGTTTGCTAACCCTGACCCTTCAGGAGATAAAGAAGAAGAAAGGCATAAAAGAGGAGGTGCAGCTGACTAGCAAACAGAAGGAGATGCTGCAGGCCCAGCTAGACAAGGAGGCACAGATCCGGAGGCGGCTGCAGGACGTAAGTGGCTGCCACCACCACAGGCCCATGCCAGGAGGGTGCTGGGCAGCCCAGGCCCATTCCTTGCTGTCCCCCAGTGGGGCCTTGCTGACCTGCCATCCCGGGTTACTCTGCTTGCAGCTGGACGGGGAGCTGGAGGCAGCGCTGGGACTGCTGGACACCATCCTGGCCAAGAACCCGTCTGGCCTGACCCAGTACATTCCTGTTTTGGTTGACTCTTTCCTGCCCTTGCTGAAATCTCCCCTGGCTGCTCCCAGGATCAAGAACCCCTTCCTATCCTTGGCTGCCTGTGTCATGCCCCCTAGGCTCAAGGCTTTGGGTTAGTCCTTGTTTGCTGGCTATGGGATAGCCCAGCAGTTTGGGAGGAGGGCTGGGGATGCCCCCAGGTGCTTGTGGGGAAATGTCTGGTGACCTACGCTGCTGAATTTTGTTTCCCCGTGGAATCTGCCTATGGATCCTCAAACTGGGTTATGTTTAGGAGTGACAATGCCTTCTCCTCACTCTCAGGACCAGGTTTTAGAGGCTGGTCTGCACCTCATCTTCCTGTAGGAGTTTTAAAACTATGAAATCAGATGTTCAGTGGCAGTGAGGATGGTTTGGTACAATGTGGCCAGTCAGTGCAACTCAGAGCTTCTGAGCAGCTGTGTGTCAGTAGTGATCAGGGATCCCTGTTACCTTTAGCTTTCTGTTAGCTCTGAAGAAACAAAGACCAGATAGGGTGACTGGGAATTATGGTGCCTTACTTTAATGGGTTGTTTACTGACCTTAAGCAGACTTCTTTCCTAACTTAAAGGGGATGTTCCCATGGGTGAGGATTAAATTCCCATGGGATTTACGGATTTTCTGAGTGGAAAAGTTCATTGGTGCATATGGAACCTGCCAAAAGCATCACCTGGAAGGCTGGGCTTGTTGCATAGAAGGTGGTGGCCCAATGTGACTGAGTTTTACTCTTGGCTAAACAGTTCTTGTTCACACCCCGTCTCAGCACATTTAGAATTTCTGTAGTGTCAGAAGGGCAGCTCCTTGCCTACCTGTTTATCCTCTGGCACTGTCAGAAAGATCAAATGAGAAATTAGGTTGAAGATATTTGTGTGAAAAGAAGAGCTTATTAATTCAGAGGGAAGAGGTGTTTCTGCTCTGGGTCCCTTGTTTGTGCCAGGGACAGATGCTGGGTCTCTTCTTCGTAGGCACTTTGGTGAGCCATGTGACTCTGCGCCTGCTGAAGCCAGAGTGTGCTCTGGATAAGTCCTGGTGCCAGGAAGAGCTGTCAGTGGCTGTGAAGAGGGCTGTGACACTGCTGCATGTCCACACCATCACCAGCAGGGTGGGCAAGGGTGAGCCAGGTAAGGGATGACATGGGATCCAGGGCTTTCAGCAGTGTGAGCTGTTATGGGGAAGGCTACAGTAGCTATGGCAATGTCACCCAGGCTTCCTGAGACTGTGGCCTTGGGTGAGTCTTCCTAGCCTTGATTTCCTCATGTGAAAAATGGGGGGTTGGACTAGTTGGAGGATTTCAAAGTCCAGTCCTGGTACTCTGTGAGTCTTTGTGAACCTGTTGAGAGTTTACTTTGGCATCTGCTTCTCTGTTCATTCTCACATTCTGGAACCAGGTAGTATTTGGGATAGCAGTAAGACTGGCTTTAGTGCTGGGCTGCCAGCCACCATCCCTGTTGTATGCAGGCATCAGGTAGGCCTCCAGCTGTCCCCTGCCCCTCTGTCCTGAGGCTGCACAGGCAACAGTGGCCTGCCCTGGCCTGCCCACAGGCTCATCCTGTCTGCTGCTTGCTCTGGCAGATGCTGCACCCTTATCCGCACCAGCCTTCTCCTTGGTCTTCCCGTTGTTGAAAATGGTGCTGACTGAGATGCCCCGCCACAGCGAGGAGGATGAGGAGCGGATGGCCCAGATTCTGCAGATCCTCACTGTCCACGCCCAGCTGAGGGCCTCACCTAGTACAACTGGGCGTGTGGATGAGGTGGGCAGGGAGCTATATCTCCCCTTAGTTTGAGGGGCTTTCTCAGGGGGAGGTGCTTGTGACCCCTCCTGACCCATGAACAGTTCTGATGGAAAAGAACAGGACATTGTTTATACTTACAGCAACCACATATATAATGTGGTGGGCTTTTTAACACAAAAATAGGCTACTTCTGGGCCTAATGACTCTGGGTTTCTATCTATGTCAGGGTGTACAGACCTACTGTGTTGATTTTATGGACTATATAAGACCATGTGTTATACACACATCATGTTTTATTTAACTCATTGATAGATATTTCAAAGTCTTATTTTGAGCAGCACTGTGATGTATATACATGTATATACTCTGGTACAACCAATGTGAGCATCTTTGTAGTACATATATTGGATGTATATATAGTACATATATTAGAGTCACTGGGATACATAATGTGTTTTGATGACCCTCTCACTGAGGGTTTCCTTTTCTGGGTTCAGTGGTGTGTGCCTGTAATTGCAGCAGCTGGGAAGGCTGAAGCCGAAGGATCACAAGTTGGAGGCCAGCCTTAGCAACTTAATGAGACCCTGTCTCATGATAAAAAATAGAAAAGGTTTGGGATGTAACTCAGTGGTAAAGTGCCCCTGACTTCAATTCCTACTACCAATAAATAAATAAAGCAAGAAATAAAGAGTGAATTTCGTTTTCTCCAAACCTAACTGAACCTCAGGTAGCATGAATATTGCTAATGATGGGTGATGTATTTTGTTTTGTTTCTTTACTTGTAAAGTTGTAAGTTCTTCATATGTGTATGGTTCGTCTGTATTTCACAGTCTGTGAATTTCTCAAAAGTTTCAGAATTTATTCATATTTAATTCCTGAGGATCATGGTTGACTGGGGTTAGTACCTGTGGAGTTTGTTGTAAACCTAATGCGGTTTCTACAGTATAGTCAGTTGTAGGACCCAGAATGTTCTTCTGTGGGTGAGAGGATGCCATTGATTGGCCACCAAGGTTTGGTCATGGACCTTCCCCACAGCCTCGCCCTGACTCATATGCTATTCTCTTCCAGAATGGCCCAGAGTTGTTGCCTCGTGTGGCCATGCTGCGTCTTCTGACTTGGGTGATCGGGACCGGCTCACCCCACCTGCAGGTAATCTGCTTTCCTTTGGCTGATGCTGGGACTCAGTTTGTGACCCTGACTTCAGGTCTCAGCTTGAATGGTCAATTCAGTTCTCTCAGCCCTCACTTTTGGGCTTGCGCAAAGCCAGCCTGACTTTCTCAACTAGCAAGGGGTTTCTCTTGAATCCTGCCACTGGCCTGGTGCCTGAGGTCTTGGGTGGGTGTTCTCAGTTCAAAGCCCTCTCTGGGCCCCTCAGCCTGTTGCCTGACCCCCTAGAAGTAAATGATTTGTTGAACTGAACCAGTGGGTTGATATCCTTAGGTGCTGGCCTCAGACACCCTGACCACCCTGTGTGCCAGCAGCAGTGGTGAAGATGGCTGTGCCTTTGCAGAGCAGGAAGAGGTGGATGTGCTACTTTGTGCCTTGCAGTCCCCGTGTGCCAGTGTGCGGGAGACTGCACTCCGGGTATGTGCCCCTTCAAGGGGCTACTACAAAATCCCTTGTCCCTTTTCAAGTGTTTGAACTATAAGATAGATAGGCTTTGGAGAGAATGCTTTCTCAAATGGCTATAGGAGAGGCAGTTGAGGGTGTGTTTAGGGTGCTTCTGAAAATTGAAGAGCTAGGCAGTTGTGATGTGTCACTGTCCATTTTTTCTTTACCTTGGAAGACTTCACTTAATTTTGAAGCTAGAATGTGAATCCTGGTGTGGTTAAAGGCAGCCTTAGTGCATTTCCTCAACCCACTGCCTGTACTGTGGCTTTTGAACCACAACTAAAGAATTCCCTTGGAAAGATGAAACTGCTTCCCAGATGCTGATCTGGAGTCTCCTACTTTTTATGTGACACCATTTCACTAGCACTTGGCAAAACGTGAAAACAATAGCAGTGTGGTAAAATTTTTTAAAAAATTCAATTAACAAAGGGGATAGACTTTTTTCCTGAGCTTAATCTGTTTTTCTTTTTAAAATTTAGAGTTAAATTAGGTTCACGTTAAAACGCTTCTACCACCATACAGCATCATTTCACAGAAGACAAAAATCTGGGTGTCCTTGTTTTTCTGGTGTTGGGAATCAATCCCAGGGTCTTGCACATGCTCGGCTTGTGCTATTCCACTGAGCTACACCCCCTGGGCCACCCGCACCCCCCAAAAAAAGTGTTCTGAGGAGACTGAGCAGATAATAATTTGAACTGATTCTTAGCAATTTCTGGAGCATCAGTGTCTAGTGGAATCTTGTGCTGTCTATTGTAGTAGCCACCTGTAGCTGTTGAACACTTGAAGTGTGGTGGATACAACTGAGTAACTTAGTTACTTTTTTTTTTAATACCTTCATTTTATGTATTTATTTTTATGTGGTGCTGAGGTTCGAACCCAGTACCTCACATGTGCAAGGGAAGCACTCTACCACTGGGCTACAACTACCTTTAAACTGATTTAGCTTTAAATAGCCACATTTAGCTAGTGGTTGTATCTTGGATAGTACAGCCCAAATGGAGCCTAGGAGACAGGTGGTTGGAGGCCGAGCCTTACTCGCCCCACCCACCCCCCTCCCCTTCCCAGGGGCTGATGGAACTCCATATGGTATTGCCAGCACCTGATACCGATGAGAAGAATGGTTTGAACCTGCTGCGGAGGCTCTGGGTAGTCAAGTTTGACAAAGAGGAGGAGATCCGCAAGCTGGCCGAGAGGTGAGAGCCAATGGGAAACTGCTTTCTCCTGCCCTGTCCTCTCTCCCTTAGGAAACAGACACACCCAGTTTGCTCAGCCTCCAGGGAAAGAAGGGCTGGGCTGGGGCTGAAGGGGCAGGTGCTGCAGTAACTTGTCTGACCAGCCCCGCCCTCGGCCTTCTGCAGGCTCTGGTCGATCATGGGCCTTGATCTGCAGCCAGACCTCTGTTTCTTGCTGATTGACGATGTGATCTATCACGAGGCAGCTGTGAGGCAGGCTGGGGCTGAAGCCCTCTCCCAGGCAGTGGCGAGGTATCAGCGGCATGCAGCTGAGGTCATGGGCAGGCTCATGGAGATTTACCAGGAGAAACTCTATGTGAGTGACCTGGGCAGCCTGCTGTGGTCTGGGGGGGTGGGGGGTGATGTTTTGTTGGTCTCTGCTCTACCCCCGACTACTCTAAAAAGAAGGGTCTTATGGTCTCAGGGTAACTGTGACTGGTTTCCTGCCTCACAGTCCTGGTGCCAAGGCCATTATTCTGCCTAGGTGGGCATTTATCATCTTTTCTATTGCAGCGGCCGCCCCCGGTGCTGGATGCATTGGGACGAGTTATTTCAGAATCTCCTCCAGACCAGTGGGAAGCAAGGTATAACCCCTGTTCCAACTTTTCCCCTCCAGGCTTTCTGAGATGTAGCAGGTTGGCTGGGTGGGTGCTGTGAGGAGGCAGCATGTGATAGTAGGACAAGTGGAAGGAGAGAGCCAGACTGCCCTCAGAATCGGGAGACCTGAGTTCAGGTGGTGGCTTCTGTGTCAGCTGTGTGCCCTTGAGCATGATCCTCCTTTTCTCCAGGCCTCTGCTTCCTCACCTGTCTGCAGGTCACAATAACAGAACATGCCATATGGGGTGCTGAAATTAGACCATTGATAGTGTGTGAAGGACTCAGTATATATTAGTTTCCTTCCCCTCAGTTCCCACAGGTAGCAGCTGGAGGTTTAGGTAGGTGTCTGGGAGCAAGGGTGACCTTGGAAGGAACTTACTTCCCACAGAGCAGCCTGCCTGAAAATGTAGTAGGGTTGGTTTTCTGAATGACTGGCCCTGCTCCTCCACTCCTGTGCTGTTTTGTGTGTCAGTGTGGAGTGGTGTATGGGCCTGTCTCAGTTTCTTTCTCATTCCAAACTATCAGCTAGGGATAGGACATTGATTCTTTCTCCTGGTGACCTTCTTACTGCTCTGTAATAGTAGAGAATAATACCACTTTGCCTTGGGAGAATATGTACCCTTTTGAAGGCCTTCTTATCAGTTCCTTTACCTCTGTCCTCTTACCCCCTGCTTTGGAGATAGAGGGGTGGGCTTTGTATTCACATTTGGGGAAATGGGACACCCTGTAGCAGGTAAACTCAGGGCAGATGGCTTATCTCCATTTGACAGATGCATTGTTCTAGCGCATTGGGCAAGCACTGAGTGGTGGACTCGGCTGTGCCCTGCCCTGTCCTGGAAATAGTTTTTATTACTGTCTGGCTCTCTGTCCTCATGTGCTGGCACAGATTCCATCAGCATAGGAGGCCTCTGGCTGGCCCTCACCTGCCCACGTGCTCCTGCCTCTTTCCAGGTGTGGCCTGGCCTTGGCCCTGAACAAGCTTTCCCAGTACTTGGATAGCTCTCAGGTGAAGCCACTCTTTCAGTTTTTTGTCCCTGATGCCCTCAATGACCGAAATCCAGATGTCCGGAAGTGCATGTTAGATGCTGCCCTTGCAACACTCAACGCCCATGGGAAGGTAAGAGGGTTGTAGCCAACTGAGGAGATGGAATTGAACAAAGGGCACAGAGATGCTGAGTGTCAGAAATCCTGGCAGGACATTAGCCCCTGAAGGGAAATTATATTTGTATTTCTTTTGAGCCAAAAAGATCCTGAGAGGATGTTAAATTCTTGTAAGTCTCCCGTAGTCCTGCTAGAAAACTGAGAATCCTGCTAGCGTCATTGATTGACTGGCTTGTCAGGATGCCTGTCCCAGAGCCAGATTCAGGCTTGGTTGTTGGGGCAGAGACTGTCGTCCCATAGGGTTGACCTGTGTCTCTGGGGGACTGGATTTTCCAGGAGAACGTCAACTCGCTGCTACCAGTGTTTGAGGAGTTTCTGAAGGATGCTCCCAATGATGCCAGCTATGATGCAGTGCGGCAGAGTGTGGTGGTCCTGATGGGCTCGTTGGCCAAGCACCTGGACAAGAGTGACCCCAAAGTGAAGCCCATTGTTGCCAAGCTCATTGCCGCCCTTTCCACTCCCTCCCAGCAGGTATCTGCCATCTGACCTAGGACCCACAAGCCAGCTGGGGAATGGGCACCTGCTGGGGATAGGCTGTGGGATGCTAGGGGCTGCATGGGGCGGTCAGCAAGCAGTTGGCTCCTTTTCCACAGAGAGCCTGGTTTACAGTGGAGAGCACCTCTGGGGAGGGAACTTTGGTCTAATGGCTCTCCTAGCTATTTCATTTTTTCCCTGCTCATTCACTAGTACTTTTTTTTTGTGCTTAGTATACAGTGATTAAAAAATAAAAGATGAGCTTCCTCCTTGTCAAAGCTTCTCCTGGCCTTCTGCATGTGCTGGTTACAGGCACCATGGTGTAAAGCATTTTTTTTCTTTTTCTCTTTGTTGACCAACATGCATTTACATACAAGTTCTGCAATTTGCATTTTGAGCCAATGAAAGTGTCCTCAAAATTCACAGCTGGAAACAAATTTCCAAAATTGCGGTCAGATAGTATCAGAAAGCCCAGCCTGCAGAAGGGCTGCATGACAACTTTGCTGATCTTGAGTTGGGTTTTACGAGCTGTGACTAGAAGGCAGGAGTCTTTTGGTATCATCCAAATTGGCCCTGATCCTGTGAGGCCCAGCCCGATTCCCTGTGACCTAAGTTTTGAAACCAGAACATGTACACAGGCTGTTATATGGAGGCTCAGTAGCTTGCTTTTCTCTGGAGATCTTTCTTTCTGGGTGGGCCCATCCTTTGTGGTTTCCATTTCAGTTCTTCATTGATACCAGAAACAGTGCCAGAGGGCTGACATCCTTGTCACTAATAGGTCATAGTGTGTGCCCTCATGGAGTGCATGTGTGGTATGAGTGTATGAAATGCTGCTTCTCTGATGCCTTGTGACATGTGCAGCAGTGGCTGAGATAGGTCCTAGGGTGTCAAGTGGTGGGCACAGCATGGGGCTGGTGGGTGCCAGCAACCAGCCATTGTTGAGCTTGTGGCACTGATGAGGCAGGCCTCTCTGATAGGTCCAGGAATCCGTGGCCAGCTGCCTGCCACCTCTTGTGCCAGCCATCAAGGAGGATGCTGGAGGAATGATCCAGCGGCTCATGCAGCAGCTGCTGGAGTCAGACAAGTATGCAGAACGTAAAGGGGCTGCGTACGGGCTGGCAGGCCTCGTGAAGGGCCTGGGCATCCTCTCTTTGAAACAGCAGGAAATGATGGCAGCACTGACCGATGCCATCCAGGATAAGAAGAACTTCCGCCGGCGTGAGGGTGAGCCTCTCTGAGCTTGGTGCTGCCCACACGGGAGGTCGGTGCCCATGCTGCCAGAGAAGGAATCCACATTTCCTTCCCAGCTGAAGGGCGAGCGGATGACCCACCCCAGCCCCTTGTGTCATTTCTAACTCAACAGCACCCTTAGCTGAGAGATGTTTTGCCTTTCCGTTCGTGAGTCTCAGGAAGCAGTGGGTGGCTCCCCACCTCCTCCCCCCTCCACTCTGCCATCCCTGCTGTGGGTGCCGAGACAGGTTGCTACACTGTAGGACCGTAGCTGCCCTGAGTATTTCTGTAGGGTGAGGTTGCAGCTCCTTTTGTCCCCTGGGGCAGCCCCCAGAGGACATTTCGTTCCCAGCTGTCCCGCCTTCTGCCCCCAGGAGCCCTCTTTGCCTTCGAGATGCTCTGCACCATGCTGGGGAAGCTCTTCGAGCCTTACGTGGTTCACGTGCTGCCCCACCTGCTGCTGTGCTTTGGGGATGGGAACCAGTATGTGCGTGAGGTAAGTCCCAAGGCTGCGTGAGAGAAGCACATGAGGACCACTGCTCACGGGGTGGCTGCTGGGTATGAACCTTGGCCAGCAGAGCCTCTGAAGTGGCACAGAATCCCTACCACTGGAACCTCTCATGCCCACACCTGGGGCAGCCATGACTGGTATGGATTCCCCTCCAATTCCTTAAAATACTGCAGCTTTACGAGATGTGTTTTCGCTGTCCCTGTAGGCTCTGGCACGGGTCTGACACACAGACCCAATATGTGTTGTCACTGGAGAAGCATTAGCATTAGCATCAGACCTTGCCCCTTGCTTGGGTGAGGAGGCCCCTGAACGTCTTCTCTCCTCCCTTGAGGCTGCAGATGATTGTGCCAAAGCTGTGATGAGCAACCTGAGTGCTCATGGGGTGAAGCTGGTGCTCCCCTCTTTATTGGCTGCCTTGGAGGAAGAATCCTGGCGGACCAAAGCTGGTAAGGCCACTTCCTTCTGTCTCTTCCTCAGTTTCCTGCTTTGAAAACTGCCCTCAACAGGGATCCAGGCAGCCACAGTCCTGGTTCTGTGTGTGTGGTCTCCAGGGCAGGGGCAAGGCCAGTACTGTGCTCATAGGCAGCTGGGCCCTTCTATGGTTTGTGTGGGTTTTTAATTTTTATTTTTTTATGGTCTGGGGAAATTGAACCCAGGGGCACTCAACCACTGAGCCACATCCCCTCAGCCCTTTTTTGTATTTTATTTATAGACAGGGTCTCACTGAGTCACTTAAGGCCTCACTAAGTTGCCGAGGCTGGCTTTGAACTTAGAATCCTCCTGCCTCAACTCCCAAGCCACTGGTATTACAGGCGTGCCCCATTGCACTTGGCTGGTTTGTGTGCTTTTGCCCAGAACAGGTCTTTGACTTGAGCCATAACCCAAAATTAGAAAATCCTGAGCATGAAAGCTATTCTGTGACTTTAAGCTATTTACCCCCATAAACTCTTTTTTAGAAACATAATCATATCTGGAACCCTAATATGCAAAATAGATACAAGCAGAACTGCTAGAATTAGGGATGGGTTGGACTCTGGGCTTCCCACTTGGCCTTCTTTGGGGGAGGAGGAAACTGGGACCTGAGAAGTTTAGTGAGTTAGTCTGAGTGATAAGGCAAGGCCAAGCCAGGTCTCCCTTTCCTGGTTTTTCCTCTTTGCCTCATGCTACCTGCATCCTCTCCTGGGACCCTATAGCTTATCAGGCCTCAGAGGCCTTTAATTTCTCTACCCTCTTCCCTGGGACTGCTTGAGCATGTGTGTGCTGTCTGCAGGGTCAGTGGAACTGCTCGGAGCAATGGCATACTGTGCTCCCAAGCAGCTGTCGTCCTGTCTACCCAACATTGTGCCCAAGCTCACAGAGGTGCTGACTGATTCCCACGTCAAAGTGCAGAAGGCTGGACAGCAGGCGCTCAGGCAGATTGGCTCCGTCATCAGGAACCCGGAGATCCTGGGTATGCCTCTCTCATGAGGGAACTTACTCTGGTGGTCCCCCTCCCCTTTGGACTGCAGGAAATACTTTAAATTCTAGAATGCCCTTTTCTTAGAATAATAAGTTGAAAGGAGTTTGGAAACAGTCTTTTCTTCCACTGCTCTGGAGCAAGCATCACTGGCTGTATAGATAGGGACCCTGAGTTACTGACTAAGGAGCAGCTTGATTCTGAGAGATCCCCATGCCCTGAGCTGAGCTGTGAGGTCAGCAGAATTGAATGACAGTCTGGACCACATGAGCACCATTGTGAATGTTAGGTGCTTTGGGATCTGATTATTTCATCTCATTCCAGCAGGCCTGTGACAGAGGGTTGGGAAAGGCGAGTTCCGTAACCATACTGTTTAGTATGATTCTTTTCTGAGGAATGGGAAGAGGCGGATTTCTAAGAACAAAATCCAGCCAGCCACCTTGACTGACACATCAGTATAACGTTTTATTTTTATTTTTATTTAGTTATTTATTTTGTGGTGCTAGGGATCAAACCCTCGTTCACGTTAGGCAGACACTGTACCACTGAGCCACATTCCCAGCCCTCATTTTAACATTTTAAACTTCAACTTGGAGCATCACTGCCTAGTGTGTTTATTTCAGCTGGTATATTACTAGGCATTTGTTCATTTAGAAAATGATGAAGGTTTAAAAAAAAAAAAAAAAAAAAAGGTTTTTTTGTGTATGAGTGTTGGGGGTTGAATTCAGAGCCTCACACATGCTAGGCAAGTATTCTATCAGTGAGCTATACTTCCAGTCTTTATTTATTTATTTATTTTTAAGGGATGAGTAAGGAGAATTGGATTTTTTAAAAATTTAATTATTTATTTTTGCAGTTCTGAGGATTGAAGGCAGGGGTGCTCTATCACTGACTTACATTCCCAGCCCTTACTAAGTTGCCTGGGCTGGCTTTGAACTACTATCCTCCAACCTCAGCCTCCCAAGTTGGTGGAATTACAGGCGTGCACCTCTGTGCCTGGTTAGAGTTGGAGGATTGTGGTTTTTTTGTTGTTATTGTTGTTTTTGTTTTTTTTTTTTAGAGGAAAAACTTTCTTTAGGATAAAGAGGGCCATTACGTAGTGAAAAGTATTTCAGTTTTCTAAGGCTATATAACAATTCTAAGTTTAATACCCTCGAAATATATAAAACTAGAGAGAAATTAACAAACCCATTGTCATAGTGGGAGATTTCAGCACACTTCTCAATTATTGATAAAGGCAAATGGACAAAATTTAGTAAGAATACATGCTTTTAAAATTTTTTTCATTTTCTTTTATTTACATTTTTTCCAAAGTTTGTTGTATAACTTAGAAGTAAAAATTATTTATTAACAGGCACAACCTGACTTTTTTGTGGGGGCAGGGGAGTATCAGGGATTGAACTCAGAGGGCATTCTACTGCTGAGCCACATCCCCAGCCTTATTTTGTATTTTATTTTTAGACAGGGTCTCACTTTTGCTGAGGCTGGCTTTGAACTGGCAATCCTCCTGCCTCAGCCTCCCAAGCTGTTGGGATGACAGGAGTGCACCACAGCTCCTGGCTAACCTAATGTTTTGATACGTGTATACACTATGAAATGATTACCACAGTTAAGCTAATTAACATATCTGTCACTTACATAGCTTATTTTTTGTGGTAAGAACATTTGAGATCTGTTTTAGCAAATTTCAAGTATACAACAGAGTATTACTAACTATAAGCACCATGCTTATAAGCACCAGAACTTCCTCACCCTACCCAACTGAAGCTTTGTACCTTTTGACCAACATCTCCCCAGCCCTGACAACCACTAATCTGCTCTGCAGCTGCAAGTTCCACTTTGACAATGCCCAGTAGCCCTGGGTATTTCTCAGGCCCAGAATAGCTTCATGGCTATCACATGAGTGGAAATGCCTTCATTTGAGAATCCAGCATGAGTCTCTTTTTTTAAATGGAGATATAATGGAGATATAATTTGATTTCAGTGGTACTTAGAATATTCACAAAATTGTTTCAGTATCACCACTCTCTAGTTACAGGATGTTTTCATCAGTCAGAGAGAAATCTTAGGTCTATTAGCAGTCTTTCTTCATCTCCCCTCCTCCACGTCCCCTTAACTCTTGACAACCACTAACCTACTTTCTTTCTCTCTGGATTTTCCTATTCTGGACATTTCAGACAAACCATACAACATCTATATGACCTTTTGTGTCTGACTTCTTTGACTTAGTGTGATGTTTCTGTGGTTCCTCTAGGCTGTAGCACATATCACTCTTTCATTCCTTTTTATGACTGGATAACATTCCAAAGTGCAGCTGAATATATGCTGTGTTTCGTTTGTCCGTTTATCCATTAATATGCTTTTGGGTCATTAAGATTAATCCTGCTCTGAACTTTTGAGTAAAAGTTTTTGTCTAGATATATGTTTTTAGTTTTCTTGGTTAGACACCTAGGAATAGAATTGCTGGTCATATAATGACTCTGTCACACTTTTTGAAGAGTTGCCAGACAGTTTTCCAGTGTCCAGATGGCTGCACCGTTTGACATTCCCAACAGCAATGTATGAGGGTCTCAGTTGCCAATACTTGTTATTATCTGTCTTCTTTATTATAAACTTCCTAGTGGGTGTGAAGTGACATCTCATTGTGGTTTTGATTTACATTTCCGTAATGATCAATGATTTTGAGCATCTTTTCATGTGCTCATTAGCTGTTCGCATGTCTTCTTTGGAGAATGGTGTATTCAAATCTTTTGTCCACTTTTAACTTGGTAATTCTTGCTTTTATTGTTGGCCAACATGGATCTTTATAGTGGTTAAACTATAAGATAAGCCACGTATTCCTTTTGGAATTTCTTTTGCTGAGCTGTTGATGTTGAATATTTGAGAACTAATTTTTATCTCGTCTCGACTGTTCTAAGTATTATGTACTTCATTCCCACCACTGATTCAAGGGCATTCATTAAACAGGTTTTTTCACAAAACCCCTGTTTTGTTGCTGGTTCCCAAATAAGGTTCCTGGTTCCTAAGAAGCAACACTGCAAAGGCTCAGCACTTCGGCCATAGCTAAGTGCCACCTGATCACAAGTTGTAGTGCAGAAGGGTGACGGCTGTAACCTCTACACAGTGACCTCTTTGTCCTGCAAGTGGAGCAAGGATTGCTGTCTGCAGGCAGACTGGCTTCTGCAACTGAAAACTTGTAGGGATTCGGGGCGGAGGTGCCTCAGTCTCCCTGCTCTTCTGATCTACTTTAGTTCTGCAGCCACTTCATGGACTTGTGTAAACCAGCCTTTCTCCTGTGTGGACCTGCAGCCATTGCCCCAGTCCTGCTGGATGCCCTGACGGACCCATCAAGGAAGACCCAGAAGTGCCTGCAGACCCTGTTGGACACCAAGTTTGTCCACTTCATTGATGCCCCGTCACTGGCCCTCATCATGCCCATTGTCCAGAGAGCCTTCCAGGACCGTTCTACAGACACACGGAAGATGGCAGCACAGATCATTGGCAACATGTACTCCCTGACAGACCAAAAGGTAGCAGCTACCAGGGGCTGGTGTGGTTCAGACGGATAGATCCTGGTTTAGGATTCAGAGTACCTGTCCACAGCAGACAAGAGGGGATGTGGGCACTGGTCCCTGATTGTGTTTATAGGGAGAATGGGCCATTTGGGGTAGGAGGTAGAAATCTGGGCTCCAGGGCATCTTCAAGAGTGTGGTGGTTCAGGTCCCTACTAGTTGAGTCCTTAGCTGAGATCCGACCCCCTTAGGTCCCTTTTACAGACTGAGGTGGAAGAAAGACGTGCCATCTCCATGGACGTTTCAGGAGTTTGATAAAGTAGTCACTGCTTTCCCTCCTTGGAATGTTTTCTTGTCATGAATGTCTCTTCTGTAAACCTCTTAGAGGAGTTTGGTCTAGTTTGGGAGACTTGTCTCTGTTCATTTTTTTGCTCCCCAAAACTTGCACATGTGAGTTCAGCATCTACCACAACTCTGCATTGATGGACAAAAGAAGATAAAGTGGAAAGTTATGTCAATCCTGGAGAATTCGAGAAATTAAAAAATCAGAAAAACAGCTGGGCATGGTGGTGCATGCCTGTAATCCCAGCAGTTTGGGAGGCTAAAGTAGAAGATCACAAATTCAAAGCCAGCCTCAGCAACTAAGGCCCTAAGTAACTTAGTGAGGCTCTGTCTCAAAATAAAATATTAAAAAAGGGTGGGAATGTGGATCAGCAGTTAAGTGCCGTGGGTTCAATCCTCGTTACAAAAAAAGGAAAAAAAAATTTACCCATAGTCCCCCAACACTAAGATAATTAATGCTTTTACATTCCATTTTTTAAAAATTTATATTCCTAGCTGGGCACTGTGGTGTACACCTATAATCCCAGCAGCTCAGGAGGCTGAGGCAGGAGGATTGCAGTTTCAAAGCCAGCCTCAGCAAGAGCAAGGTGCTAAGTAACTCAATGAGACCCTGTCTTTAAATAAAATACGAAATAGGGCTGGGGATGTGGCTCAGAGGTCAAGTGCCCCTGAGTTCAATCCCCAGTACCCTCTTCCCGCCAAAAGATTAGATTCCTGAACATTCTTTCCAAATTATAGCAAGTTGCTTATAAAACTGATTTTTAGTAGTTATATAATAGCCCAACAAGTTTGTTCCATAACTTATATAATTCTGTCATCGGTCATAAGGGTCCAAGGTTTTTTTTTTTTTTTTTTTTTTTTTACTATTTTAAGGAAGGCGGCAGTGAACATAAGGCATTTTCTATATTTAAAGTTATTCCCTAAAGTTGAATGCTACGTCAAGAGATATAAACATTTTGAGATGAAGAAAGAGATGATAAAGAAATTTTGAAAGAAAGATACCAGGAATATGAGGATTCGGTAGTTTAGGCAAGCCTTGGTCCCAAGGGAAGGGCTGGAGGAGTGGCGCTTTGGACTGTAGCTGTTAGCTCGCTCTGACCTGCTGGGGAGGGCCTGAGCATCCTTCATAGCTTCCCTGAGCATTTGCCTCGTTCCCTCCCGGGCCTGGTGCCTTGCTCCTTGTTAGTTACCCACCTGTTGGGTGAGAAGTTAGGTTTTCATGCTTGGGGGCCTGCTACGTGCTCCCTGTCAACAGAATGGTGAGGTCAGAACCCACAGCAGAATTGGGCCTGGAGAAATCAGGAATCGGGCCTCTACCTGAGTTGCCTCTTGTGTTGTGGCAGGACTTGGCTCCCTACCTGCCTAGCGTGACACCTGGCCTGAAAGCCTCTCTTTTGGACCCTGTACCTGAGGTGAGTCTGGAGTGGGAATAGCTCACGATTTTAGCCCAGTCTCTAGAAAAATGGATTCCCCAAAGCTGCTTTTATTCCTGTTGGTCAAAGGAAAAGGTTTGGGGTCCCTCCCTGCTCCTTCATGGCTAGAGCTCTCATTCTGAACCGTACTGCCTCACGGTTCCCATTCTCCGTTTCCTAACAGGTTCGGACGGTATCTGCCAAGGCCCTGGGGGCCATGGTGAAGGGCATGGGGGAGTCATGTTTTGAGGACTTGCTACCATGGCTGATGGAGACGCTGACCTATGAGCAGAGCTCTGTGGATCGCTCAGGCGCTGCACAAGGTGAGGCCAGAGCCGGCACAGGGGCCAGACTGGAAATGCCCTCAGGGGGCCCTCAGATCCAGTGGGTTCATTCTGCCTTGTGTCACAGGGTTGGCTGAGGTCATGGCTGGCTTGGGGGTGGAGAAGTTGGAGAAGCTGATGCCAGAAATTGTGGCAACAGCCAGCAAAGTGGACATCGCACCCCATGTCCGAGATGGCTACATCATGATGTTCAACTACCTGCCCATCACGTTTGGGGACAAGTTCACCCCTTACGTGGGACCTATCATTCCCTGTATCCTCAAAGTAGGTACCAGTGATCCCTCTAATGATGAAGGAATTGAGAGCAGGATGCCACTGCTCTTCTAGAGAGCCACAGCTGCCTGCCTCTGGGGCCAGCTTTGGGTCTGGGTGCCACAGGTAGTCCTTGCTGACCCACCCTCTGCATGTCCAGGCTCTGGCTGATGAAAACGAGTTTGTGCGTGACACCGCCCTGCGTGCAGGCCAGCGAGTCATCTCCATGTATGCTGAGACAGCTATTGCCCTGCTGCTGCCCCAACTGGAGCAAGGCCTCTTCGACGACCTTTGGAGAATTCGGTGAGACCTTTAGCCAGAAGGCCTGATGGGCCTGAGCTTTGTAATTTAGGAACTCTCTCAGCTGTCTCCAGACTTGATTTTAACCATTTTGTCACCTTCCAGTTCCTAGAGCAGTTTCTTATTCTGACTCTGTTTTAAACAGTTTCCCGTACTCAATCCTAGTTTATATTCATATTTTCATGGTGGGCTGGGGGTGTAATTCAATGGTAGAGTGCTAGCCTAGCTTGTGCAAAGCCCTGGGTTCAATCCCTAGTATTGGGGGGGAAAAAAGATTTTAAATGAATAGTCTTTTATCTCAAAATTCCACTTCTAGGAATTTCTTCCAAGAACATATTTGGTTAAGTACTTAGAACTATATGCAGAGGATGTTTATTTCAGTTTTGCTTATCCTTCGAAAAACTGTGGAGGTCAGTTGAAAAATATCTCATAGCACATCTGCAGAGTGGACTTTTATTCAGCTACTAAAAAGAATAGAATGTAACCATATTGGCTGACCCAGAGAGCGCCTCCACCTGTTGGTAACAGGGCAGTGCAGGCAGTGGCCCAACTGTGTAGTGGGGTTTGTGTGTGTGTCAGTGTAGACAGGGGGTAGTAATAGTATCAGGATGGTTGCCTGGGTGGTAGGAATTTGGGAAATTGTATTCTTCCTTTAATTTTTTTTTTTTTTTTAAATTGTATTTTTCCTTTAATATTTTTTTTCAAAGTTGTAGATGGGCAGAATGCCTTTATGTTGTTTATTTTTATGCAGTGCTGAGAATTGAGCCCCATGCCTCACATGTGCTAGGCAGGCACTCTGCCACTGAGCTGCAGTCTCAGCCCTACTTTCTTCCTTTATATCTTTCTGCATTTCTTGTTTTTTTCAGTTTCAGTATTACTATTATTTTTCTAACCATTAAAAACTGTAAAACTTTTTTTTTTTTTTTTTTTTTTAAATACTGGGGATTGAACCCAGGGGTGCTTTACCACTGAGCAACATCCCTAAGCCCTTTTAATTTTTTGTTTGAGACAGGGTCCTACTAAGTTGCTCAAGGCCTTGCTAAATTGCTGAGGCTGTCCTCAAACTTGTGATCCTCCTGCCTCAGCCTCCCAAGTGACTGGGATTACAGGTGTCCATACTTAACTGTAACCCTAATTGAATTTGAGGAGAAATGAAGTTCATCCTTTTGGGCCTCTCCAGGCTTCTCCACTTGTAATAATCTTTCTTGCTTTATTTCCTGGTAATGCTTCCCTTTTGTGTTCTTTCTCATAACTTTTATTCTGGAAATTTTCACATAAGCTTCATTCTTTTATATATATATATTAGTTGTAAGTGGACACAGTACCTTTATTTTATTTTTATGTGGTGCTAAGGATCGGACCCAGGGCCTCACACGTGCTAGGTGAGCACTCTACCACTGAGCCACAACCCCAGCTCCTTAACTTACCTTTTTAAGATAAATCCCTTAAATATTTTGGGTACATTTCCTTCTAGTCTTTGTGTATTGCTGGGCTGTGTCCCATACTTGAGGCATCATGACTGTTCTTGGCTTCCTTTGCAGGTTCAGCTCTGTTCAGCTACTTGGGGACCTCCTGTTCCATATTTCAGGGGTCACTGGGAAGATGACCACAGAGACTGCCTCTGAGGATGATAACTTTGGAACTGCTCAGTCCAACAAGGTTGGTACCTGGCTTTGCTGAGGAGAGGGTATGCCCTGGTGCCTTTGCTCTGGCGGCTTCACCACCCTGTGTCTCTGTCTCCTTCTTTGGGCTGTAGGCAATTATCACTGCTCTGGGAGTTGACAGGCGGAACCGGGTGTTGGCAGGGCTCTACATGGGCCGCTCAGACACCCAGCTGGTGGTGCGTCAGGCATCCCTGCATGTCTGGAAGATCGTCGTCTCCAATACCCCCCGCACCTTGCGTGAGATCCTGCCCACTCTTTTTGGGCTTCTGCTGGGATTCCTAGCCAGCACGTGTGCCGATAAGAGAACGGTAAGCTTCCTGGACCTTGTTGTGGCCCAGCAGCCCCTCATGCCTTCTTTCAGAGTTCCTTGCCCTGCAGAGCCTGGGAGAGAGCCAAGGGTCCTCTGTTTAACAGAGGAACATTAATTATTTACTTAGTCATTCAGCAAATGTTTACTATGTGCTAGTAAACAAGGACCTAGCATCTGGGGACATATGGAGAAGAAAGGCAGACTTAGTCCTTATCCCGAGAGCTGCATTCTGGTGGAGGAGATGCATGTTAATCAGATCATTGTATGAACAGATGTCCGGTGCAGCTTTGACAAGTGCAGCACACACTTATGCATGCTCACGATAGGGGCATGTGGCCTGGAGAGAGCATCAGCAGGTGCTTCTCAGAAGAAAGTCTGCTTAAAGGTGAAAGTTGAGTAAGCGCTAGCCAGCTGTGGAGGTGGTAAGAGACTATTCCAGACAGAGGGAATAGTGCTTTAGATACAAGGCCAGGGTATGCAAAGGCCCCATTGTGGGCAGACCACGACACACCATGTTGGGCAAGGCCATTGTGACTGGATTGAGGAATCAGGGAGGAGCAGGTCTGGCATGAGAAGGCTGGAGCACCAGTTAGAACAAACGGGGTTCAGTGGTTCAGAGCAGGTGCCCAGTTTGGGCTGATGATCGCTTCTGCCAGTCCCATTTGGGGCACTTCTAGTCCCTGACCTTGGGAAGCAGATTATGTACTTGGCTATGAAGAAGGGTTTGCATGAGACCTTAGAGAGGAGATGGGTTTTTCCCTTAAAACATTTGTTCCAAATTCAGCTCCCCTTGAGCAAGAGCACAGGGATACATTTTCAGTGATCCAGGGAAATCGGCCTTGACTTTGTAGCCTGTGATGAATTTCATGTTCACTTATAAGGTGCTCTTGTTTTAGGGTGTGTAGATGTGTGTGAAACGGAGTTCTTTCGTAGTGTGTTTTGAGCACCATCGGGCCTCTTTATGATAAGACATTGGAGTTAGTGACTGAGATAAAGCCTGGAGGTTCTAGGACCCTCATTCTGGAGTTGTTCTCTGGGTGCTCTGGGTTTTGCAGGGAGTTAATGTTTTTAGTTTTCTGGGGATTGGACCCAGGGGTGCTTAACCTCTGAGCCACATCCCTAGCCCTTTTTTTGTTTTTTAAAAACATGAAGGCCTGGCTAAGTTGCTAAGGCTGGCCCTGAACTTGCAATCATCCCATCTCAACCTCCCAAGTTACTGGGATTACAGGCATGCGCCACCACACCTGGGCTGGGAATTAATATTTTGACTTCATCTTTATTGACAGATTGCAGCAAGGACATTGGGAGATCTTGTCCGGAAGCTGGGGGAGAAAATCCTCCCTGAGATTATCCCCATCCTTGAGGAAGGCCTGAGGTCTCAAAAGAGTGACGAGAGACAGGGTGTGTGCATCGGGCTGAGTGAAATTATGAAGTCCACCAGCCGCGACGCTGTGAGTATCTTCCAGGGGCCCTGTCTCTGGGTTAGGGTGGGGGGGGGGTCACAGGAGATCTGGTTAGGGTGGCAGTCCTGGTTAGGTCTGTCCTCAGAGATGCACCAGCCTCACTCTGGAAGGGACTATTGGCAGCAGGGTGCTGGCCAGGCCACTTGCAGATTTTACTTTTTTTCTCAGTTTTGCTGTCAGTTTTGCAGCTAAGAGCTAAGCCATTTGGAGGCCTCCTTGAGTGGCCTTTGGAAGCTGGAGATGATTCGATACTCCTAAAGTTGGTACAACCTAGTGCTTTTCATGTCACTCTACCATTTAGGTTAAAATGTGTGGTGCCTCCTTAGTGGGAAGGGAAATATGTGCACTCGAGTGACTGAGGGTGGCAGGGAGGGGGAGTGGTGTACACTTGTTCTCAGGAGAGGAGTTGTAAGAATTGAAGTACCAGTGGGTGGAAATGTGTTGTCTCTAGCAGTATTTCTGTTTCCATAGTAGCAACGTTCAAGGGGTTTGGAGTACTTTATTTCTAAGGTTTGACCTTACTTTCTAAGGTCATTGATCGTCGAAACACTCCTAGAGAGTAGACTGGGAGTGTGTAATGGGCCTCGAGCCGGTTGACAGTCCAGAAACAAGTAAGTGGATGGCCAGTTAGAAATGTAAGCGAGCAGCTAGTTTCTTAGCCTCAGCATCCTGGTTTGGTTTACTGGATTCGTCTCCTCCTGTATCTTTATTAGTGTGGTCCTACATTTGTTTTTTTCAACTTGCATTTGGCAAAAAATTGAAAAAAATTTTGTCACCCAAGAGAGTTGTGAATAATTGAGAAGTTACTGAATCCTTCAGAGGCTGAGTCATGCCTATGAGGTGCCCATCGTCCAGTGGCAAGGCTGGCACATCAGCCAGTTGGTAGATTCAGAGTGAGCTTTGCTGTGGTGGACTTGATTGCCCAGGGAGCAGTGCTATCACTGGGCTGGTGGATACCCAAAATACATTGGGTTGAGGCTTAAAGAAGGACTTGAGAGTTTTCCAGAAGGATGAGCAAAGGAAGAATCCAGGGGAAAGGGAGCCAGATCCTGGAGGTCTTGCCATGCACCTACGTAGTTAAAGCTCTTGAATATGAAGTTTGGGTGAGGAATTCATGGGGTGTGTCATGCATCCTCCCTGCTTTTGTGTGTGTGTGTGTTTGTGCGGTTCTGGGGCCTGGCACGTACTAGACTAGTGCTCTACCACTGAGCCACAGCCTCGTCCGCTCTACTTTAACAACATGACTCCCAAGAGAGTCATGGCTCGACTGGGTTGTAGTCCTTGGCCTAGTCCCTTCACTTGTTTCTGCTCTCCCTTGGCCTTTTCTGCCTTAATACACCTGTGCTTGCACTGTTGCAGGTGCTCTATTTCTCCGAGTCCCTTGTGCCCACAGCAAGGAAAGCTTTGTGTGACCCCTTGGAAGAGGTCCGAGAGGCAGCAGCCAAGACTTTCGAGCAGCTGCACTCCACCATTGGCCACCAGGCTCTGGAGGACATCCTTCCGTTTTTACTGAAGCAGCTGGTGAGTGGATCTGCCACACACCAACCAGTGTGGCCTTTACTGTCTTTGTAGCACCCAAACTCAGCAGGGTGCCTTTGCCATGGCAGTTGGAATGTGGGCCTCCAGGGGGAGTGGCTTTGTGCTTTTCCTTGGACAGTAAGTAAATTGGGTGCAGTGGGGGTAAGGAGGTGGTTGGTATAATTGGTTCAGATATCAGAGATGTGGCAGGAGCCAGCTTCTTAGGGCTGTCCCCAATGTTCTTCTGCAGGATGATGAGGAGGTGTCAGAATTTGCCTTGGATGGTCTAAAGCAAGTTATGGCCATTAAGAGTCGTGTGGTGCTGCCTTACCTCGTGCCCAAGGTAAATCCCAACACGTGGCAAACACTGGCCCTGAAGCCACATTGTTGTTCCTGGGCCTGCTGTGAAGACCAGTTCTGAGCACAGACATTGGGGGCCTGGTGGGTGGAGCGTGGGCGGGGTGCTTCTCCCCTGTGCTCTGAGGGCTGAGGCAGGACCTCATCTCTGAGTAGGACTGGTTCCCTTGCTTGCTATTCCGTCCCCAGAGCCCAGTGCCAAGGCTGGCACTGAGCAGGTGCAGCGTTCATCAGCTTGCTGTTGTTCATCCTTCCACCAGCTGACGACGCCACCTGTCAATACCCGGGTGCTGGCTTTCCTTTCGTCTGTGGCAGGTGACGCTCTGACCCGTCATCTTGGTGTGATCCTTCCGGCAGTCATGTTGGCCCTAAAGGAGAAGCTGGGGACTCCAGACGAGCAGCTGGTAAGGGGGTCTCGGTCACTCCTGTCATTTTCTAATAGCCATCCTGTCCCATCCCTGAGAATCTCTGCTCAGCACACTTGTCCTCTGTGGCTTTAGGAGATGGCTAATTGTCAGGCTGTGATCCTCTCAGTAGAGGATGACACTGGGCACCGGATAATCATTGAAGATCTGTTGGAAGCCACCCGCAGCCCTGAGGTGGGCATGAGGCAGGCCGCCGCCATCATCCTCAACATCTACTGCTCCCGCTCCAAGGCTGACTACACCAGCCACCTGCGGAGCCTGCTCTCAGGCCTGATCCGCCTCTTCAACGACTCCAGTCCTGTGGTTCTGGAGGAGAGCTGGGATGCCCTAAATGCCATCACCAAGGTGAGGGGACCACTGGCCCACAACAAGCTTTTTATTGGAGAAAATTCCAGACGTTTATAATAATGGGTTCTGACAGGATTCCCCTGTATACCCATCACTCAGCTTCAACGCTGATCTGCTTGTGGCTAGGCCCGTTTCCACCCCCGCCACCCCTTCCCACGGCCTCATTATTTTGAAGCAGTCCTGAGAGGGAGGGCTGCACGTCATCATGGCTGCTTTTTCCTGGATTCCCACAGAAGCTGGATGCCGGCAACCAGCTGGCACTGATCGAAGAACTGCACAAAGAAATCCGGCTCATAGGCAATGAGAGCAAAGGCGAGCATGTTCCAGGGTTCTGCCTCCCAAAGAAGGTAAGCCAGGGCCTGGAGGGGCAGGGCGTTGCAGCATGCAGCCTTCCTGTGCCCTCAGCCCTGGCCTGGGTCTGCAGCATGTGCTGGATCAGTGGCACGTCAGTCTGACTTCGTGCTTGAGTGTTCCTCAGCACCTTCACATGCAGTGTGCTTCTGCCATGGTGGCTGGATGGGGACAGGGTGCATGCTGCCCTTGGTTTAACCTACGAAGGCCATCTCAGCCAGACCAAGTGGGTTGCGGAGGTAGCAGCAGTGTGTGTTACCTCTGTGTGCTTATCCTATTGGGGCCCTTGTCCTCTTGCCACTGTTCATTAAACCTTTTCCCCAACCAGCACCCTTTTCCTCCTAAGATTCAGCCCAAATTGGCATCTCCCAGTTGACTAGAGGATGATTGTCAGGAGCACCTTGCTTTGGGTGGGAGACATGTGGGCCCAGGGCCTTTGATATTGGTCTTTCAGCTGTGGTTCTCTTGTCAGGGGGTAACCTCCATCCTTCCAGTACTGAGAGAAGGAGTCCTCACTGGCAGCCCTGAGCAGAAAGAGGAAGCAGCCAAGGCCCTAGGCTTGGTGATCCGCCTGACCTCAGCTGATGCCCTGAGGCCCTCCGTGGTCAGCATCACTGGCCCCCTAATTCGCATCCTGGGGGACCGATTCAGTTGGAATGTGAAGGCAGCTCTGCTAGAGACACTCAGCCTCTTGCTAGCCAAGGTGAGTGAGTGATGAGTTTGTTCTTTTGGTCCACTCAAATCTTAGAGTATAGCCATCTGCAGGACACTGACATGAGATACCTGTGGCAGCAGGGTGACAGCTTTATTACGGAGAAATGGCATAGCAGAGGGAGTTGAGCCCACAGACTGTAGACAGACTACACTACGGTTCAATTCCTGGTCCTCCTCTTAGTAGCTACATGACCAGAAGGCCCTGGAGAAAGCCATGTAACCTCTGAGCCTGCCTCTGAACTCTGAGACGGATGACACTGCCTGCCTTCTGAGGGACTGCTCTGTGGGGATTAAGTGAACTAATGCCAGACACAGTGCCTGATATACTAAGCACTCGGTACACAGTGGTGGTGATTTTGAAGAATCAATTTTAAAGGAAAGAAGTCAGGGCTATGTAAATACAATGAAAACACTGTTAAAGTTACTTCAGCTCTTTATTATAGCCACTTCAAGGGAAATGCAAACAATCTGGTGAGAGAATGAGAAAGACCTTTTTGTGGTGCTGGAGATTGAACCGAGGGCCTTGTGCTTGCAAGGCAAGCATTCTACCAACTAAGCTATATCCCCAGCCCTGAAAGAGACATTTGAGAACAATCAAAGTGACTTCGTTTTTTTGCCAAAAGTATAAGAGGAAAGATCTAATATGGTAACCATTTCAGATGTTCTTATGGGGTGGTAATTAAACTTCTTAGACTTAAAGTATAAATGGAGCCAAAATTCATTGTTTTAAAAAAAAAATCTTACACAGGTTTGGAAGCAAATGCATACTTAAGGTTTGTAGTGTGCAAGTGGGAGCAATTCCCTAGCTACCAAATGGGATTGTATCGGCCTCATTTTGTGAATTTTTTTAAAAACAAAATGAAGTATCCCCTTCACCTCATATTCTGTGCTATATTTTTTCTGTGGTATTTTTGGAATCACAGACACAAGTGGAGCTCTTACCTCATGGAACTCCCATGATGGGAGCTTTTCAATTCAGATTTACCGTCTTCCCCTGCTGCATGCCTTGGGGGCAGCCTGCAGATCTGTTTGAATCCATTGTTTCCAGATGTTCATCGGCATTGAATCTCTAGACAGCCACTTGGAGATTCCTGTTTTATAAGAACGAAATTTTCTCTTTATTTATTTATTTATTTATTTATTTTATGTGGTGCTGAGGATCATATCCAGTTCCTCACCACTGAGCTACAACCCCAGCCCCAAGGATTAAATTTTCCCTTGCTCCACATGTGTTTTAACAAAAGTATGGGGTGTAGCTCAGTGGTAGAGCACTTGCTTAGCACATGTGAGACACTGGGTTCCATCACCAGCACCACATTAAAAATAAATAAAATAAAGGTATGGTGTCCATCTATAACTAAAAGTGTTTTCGTTTTTAAAAAGTGTGCCTGCTTTCTGTGTCTAGTTAGGGAGTGAGCTGGGAGTTGTACTGAGGTGGATGCAGATGTGTATCAGGTGGACTCTCCAAGGTCATTTGTGTCATGGACTTGTTCCAAGGGGCACTCAGTGTGCAGAGCTTGACCTGCAAATCCATTGTTTAGAAGCTAGTGCCTTCTGTTATGTGGACATCTCGTGCCTTGGCACGAGAACTCTACTTTAGCATTGCTGACCATCATCTGTGTGCCCCTGCTTTTTAATGGATTCAGAGAAGGAGGATCTGAGTTGCTTGTCCTTCTGGGTGGGCTTCACTGAGCTAAGCTTTGATACAGCCAGGGATGCAAGGTGGCTCCCTCTGGCAGTCATTGCTGCTACCACCTCCTCTTCCTCCTGCTTCCCCTGGTGTGATGGAAGATGCTGAAAACAGTTGAGGAGGCTGAGCGAAACCTATCTGCTGTTGCTAGCCTGTGTGAGAGCTTGGTTAACTCTGGGTGGCCTGTGATTATTGTTTGCTTTCATGCCTGCAGTAGTAGTATACTGTGACCTTGGAGTCCACCACAGCAGTGATCTTGGGGTGTGTGTTTTTCCCACAGGTTGGAATTGCTCTGAAGCCCTTCCTACCCCAGCTGCAGACCACCTTCACCAAAGCCCTGCAGGACTCCAACCGGGGCGTGCGCCTGAAGGCTGCTGACGCACTGGGGAAGCTCATTTCCATCCACATCAAGGTGGATCCCCTCTTTACAGAGCTGCTCAATGGAATCCGTGTCATAGAGGACCCAGGCGTCAGGTAAGGTGCTTCTGAGGAAGACAAGGCAGCTGCTTCAGGCTGTACCTATGCAGGTAGAAGGCAGTGGTGGGGAAGAGAGGGGTTAAATCAGTGCGTTGGTTCCCTAGGGACACCATGCTACAGGCCCTGAGGTTTGTGATTCAGGGAGCAGGTGCCAAAGTGGATGCTGTTATCCGGAAGAACATCGTTTCGCTCCTGCTGAGCATGCTGGGACATGATGAGGTACGTCTGCAGTTGGGTGGCTGGGCTGGGGGCTCTGCTGTTTCTTATCTCCTTTCTTTGCTTCTCCACGTATTATTACTTCGACTACTTTACAGCTTACCAAGTGTCTGCTCAGATTGTGGAGGAGTCATGCAAATGTTACTGATGTTATTGAATCTTGCTTTAAAAAAAAAATATTTTTTTTGGTGCTGGAGATTGGACCCAGGGCCCCCAGCATGATGATTCTACTTTATAGATAAGGCAAGTAAGATTTGTGCCGTCTCAGGTCTGTCTAATTTTAAGTCACTTTTCCCTCTCTATCCCTCATTTCCCTCTTTGTAAATTGAAGATATTCATTTATTGGTTCAGGAAACATTTATAGATATGAAGGGCCTGTGTATGAGGCCTCATGGTCGCAGACCTCAAGAAATTTAAGAATCAGATAGGATAAACCATCTTTGCTGTCTATCTGGGTGGGAGGTCTTAGTACTATTTTAGAGGATGAGACTTGTCTGGGGCCACACTCTATGCAGTTATAGAATCAAAACCAGAATCCAGCTGTGTGTGGTGGCACATGTCTATAATCCCAGGGACTTGGGAGGCCGAGGCAGGGGAATTACAAGTTTGAGGCCAGCATGGATAACTTAATGAAATCCTGTCTCAAAATTTTAAAACAGAGCTGGGGATATAATTCGGTGATGGAGACTTGCCTTGCATACATAAGACCCTGGCTTCCATTCCCAGCGACGTGTGTTTTCTCTTTCTCTCTCTCTCTCCCTCTCTCTCACACACAGAATCTGGGCCCTGTGACTCTGGGTTGTGCCCAATTCCATTATCCCTGTCCAGTCTGGAAGCATTTGTTAATTGTTTGCCAAGCACGGCAGGTCCAATGGTGTGGGGGTGGGTAAGACTTTTCTTTTTCCCCTTTAACAACAACACTTCTGTTGTGGTGGCCTAATTTACATTTATAGGGCTAATCTTGGCAGAGAATGCCTTTGGGTTTGTGTTATTTCACGCTTCGTGATGTGAGTACACCTGGGCCCAGCCATTGCTGCTGTGTTTAACACAACTCTGTCAGTCTGGTTCTGGTCCTCAGCTGCCCTCTGGCTATAGCCCTGGCTTCTCTGGATATCGATGAGAACATCTGTCCTCTTTTGGTCACTGTCAACAAAGACTTTTACAGGGTCATGCATAACACAAACAAAAGTTAGTACTTAAACAAATTTGCATTTTACCACAGTGGAGCTTAAAATAGCTTCCATTGGAGAGAGTGGGTATCAGCTGGCTTTATCCTTGTTCGGCACCTAGGCTTCTGCTTGGAGCTCAGAGGCCCAAGCTGCCGGGACTCCATCCTCTTCCCTTTAGAACTTCCACTTGGATTGAAGGCTGCATTTGGCGTCAGCCTGGCATTAGCTTCCCCATAGGTCCTTGGTTGATCGTTTGGAGGGATACATGTCAAGCTGGCATGGAGTAATATACAGCATATAAAATCCCCTCTCTCAATTTTCTAAAGATAATTGGCTGAGCTGAGAGTAACCAGGAGTTCTTTGTGTGCCTGGCCTTCTCCCCCCCCACCCCCGTATCAGATATTGAACTCAGGGGCACTTAGCCACTGAGCCACATCCCCAGCCCTATGTTGTATTTTATTTAGAGACAGGGTCTCACTTTTACTGAGGCTGGCTTTGAACTGGTGATCCTCCCGCCTCAACCTCCTGAGCCACTGGGATTACAGACACATGCCACCATGCCCGGCTCCTGATCTTGATTTTAATAGAAAACACTCACTTTGCTGGGCATGTTGGTGCACACCTGTAATCTCAACAGCTCGGGAGGTTGAGGCAGGAGGATCAAGAGTGCAAAGCCAGCCTTAGCAACTTAGCAAGGCCCTAAACAACGCAGACCCTGTCTCTAAAAAAAATACAAAAAAGGCTGGGGATATGGCTCAGTGTTAAGCGCCCCTGGGTCCAGTCCCTGGAACCAAAAAAACATTAAAAAAAAAAAAAAAAAAAAAAAGGCACATACATACACTCATGCAGCCCAGAATCTGGGCCCTGTGACTCCTGGTTGTGCTTGTGCCCAATTCCATAATCCCTCTCCATTCTGGAATCATTTGTCAAGTACCTATTGGCTGTGGTGACACAGTGGAGGCAGCAGAAAATCATCTGGGTACAAGATGACACACAGACTTATGGGGGAGGGAACTCAGAGTAGTTGTTTCTTGCTGCCTTCCCAGGTGGCCGTGGGCAGGTGGCTCCCCTCTCTGCTGTGGTCTTTCCCAGCTGTGCCCTTCTGTCTCAGGGCCATTGAGAGTAACTGAGAAACTAAATGTAAAGCATTCAGATTTCCGAAGAGAAAGGTGCTATGTAAATACAGTTATTATTGCTATTGTGATGATGATTACCATATGCACACACACTGGCGTTTTCTATAATTATGTGAAGTGCCGGGCATGTAATTTTAACTCCCCACCAAGTGGTGGTTGCCGTGAATGGCAGTCCTGATCTGGTCCTGGGAACACAGTGCCTAGAGTAAGGTCTGGCTTCAAAGCTGCTGAGTGAAGGTGTTCTATTCTCTTCTCTGCCCTCCCTTCTGGGCCCCTGCCTGAACCCCCTGTCACTCCCCACTCTGCTCTCCAGGACAATACTCGTATCTCCTCAGCCGGGTGCCTGGGGGAGCTGTGTGCCTTTTTGACAGAAGAGGAGCTTAGCACTGTTCTTCAGCAGTGCTTACTAGGTAGGTCTCTTGTACATGGGAGTTTCCCTCTATGGACTTGGGCCTCTCAGCCCCAGGGAAGAGGCCCTGGGCACCTGTCTCCCCTTCCCCTCAGATGATCTTATAGCACCTGGACTACCCCTTCCTTGGGACCAGCTGCTAAAACAAGTTTCCAGTAGTCCTGTAGCACTGAGTATCTGCTCTAAGGACACAGCCAGAAGCCAGGAGCAGTTTGTGAGATGCTTCTCTGCCACTTTTTAGAACTTTTACTATGAAAGTGGGGAGGTTGGGCACAGTGTGGCCTGGGATTTCCACCATGCCGAAGTCTGCACCATGGTCTTGGTGGGGCTTAGCTCCCAGAACTCCGTGCGTAGGAGTGGGCTATGAAGTTCAGGTTGACTCCAGTTGTATCTTCTACCCAGCGGATGTGTCCGGCATTGACTGGATGGTTCGGCATGGCCGGAGCTTAGCACTCTCTGTGGCTGTGAACGTGGCTCCCAGCAGACTCTGTACAGGCAGATACAGCAATGAAGTTCAGGAAATGATCCTCAGCAGTGCTGTGGCAGACAGGGTAAGGCTCTCAGGCTGCTGGGCCAGCCCTCCCTGTCCCCTGTGAGTGTTCCACAGGCATGGCTCTGCTCACCCAGCTCGGGACAACCCCAGCTGGGTCTTCAGAGCATGGGTTCTATTTCATTGTGGCTGGTAACTTGCTGTGCCCTGGGACCAGGGGTGATTTCTTTGGGCTCCAGTTGCATCATCTAAACAATGAAGACTTCCGGTTGGAAGGAGTAGATGTCCACGACTGGTCAAAAGGTCTCTGATCTCTGTTCCTGAGAACCAGTTGTTCATCTCCTCAACTGCCAGGGCAGCCCATCTAAATGAGAGCTGTCGAGATTTTTGGTGTGAAGTATTAAGGGATGAGTGGTGAAAGGACTTGGAGATTTCCTGGGGAATCTGGTTCTGCTGCTCCAAGGAGGGAATGGGATGCGTGTGCCCACCTAGCTCTTCTCTTTCTTCACAGATCCCCATTGCAGTGAGTGGGGTCCGGGGCATGGGCTTCCTGATGAAGTACCACATCGAGACGGGAGGGGGACAGTTGCCAGCCAGACTCTCCAGCCTGTTTGTTAAGGTGAGTAGGGCAGGGGCTTATACTACCCACCAAGCCCAGCTCATGAGAAAGCCTCAGAACCAGAGGATATTGGAAATATGCCCCTGACTAGTTGGATACCCTTCTGCATGCATGACCTCCAGGAGACCTGTGTACCCTTGGAAAGGGAGGGCAAAGTGTTTCTGTGAGCACTTTTTCAGTCTGAGTCCAGCTTTTTTTCAGATCTTCAGACCTGTGACCTCAAATCAAGTTAATAACCACTGTTTCAGGCATTCTCTCTAAGCACCCTGATTTTATAGAATTAGAGATAAACCTGGGTTCAGATATTAATAAATCTAGCTGGGCATGGTGGTGCACACCTGTAATCCCAGCGGTTTGGGAGACTGAGGCAGGACGATTGCCAAGTTCAAAGCCAGCTTCAGCAACTTAGTGAGGTACTAAGCAACTCAGTGAGATCCTGTCTCTAAATAAAATACAGAATAGGGCTGGGGAGGTGGTTAAGTGCCTATATATATATATATATACACACACACATACACACACACACACACACACATATATATATATTAATAAATCTCCCCTTCCTGCCTCCCTTTCTTAGTGGCATGGCTTTTATTAGTGTGGTTATAGTATCAGTTCCAGGCCCTAATAGGAAAAGCCGTGGAATCTGACAATGGGACTCCCACAGACTGTGTGATGTTGCTTCTCAAGTAATTATGTAGAAATCAGAACCAGATTCTGCATTTTAATGGGATGGGGCTGCACCTGAGACTCTGCCTTTGTAACCAGCTCCTAGGTGACTCTAGCCCTGTGCACAGATCTTGCTGAGTAATGAGGTTCCAAAGATACCTAGGCTCCTACTGGGAGTTCCTAGGAGCCTGATTAGACCTGCCGTCTGTGATGGCATCCTCTTGTCCACTCAGCACTTGTTCAGTACCCACTCCGGGCTGGACCCTGAAGGAGTAGAGATGAACAAGGTGGATGAGCTCCTTGGAGCCCCTGGGGAGGGCCCTTGGGTTAGGTTGTCAGGGAGACCTTGAGAGGATGAAAAGGAACTGACCAAGCAAAGATCTGGGGGCCAGCTTGGGCAATGGCTTGTTTGAGGAAGTTAAAACCCCATGTGGCCAGGAGTAGTGAGCCAAGGGGAGAGTGGCACGAGTTGAGATGGGGGAGGTAGATAGCAGGGCCTGGCGGGATCATGCCGCATCCTCTCGGGAAGGAACATTGGAAGGGAGGAGTGGGCAGTGGCCTTGATGAAGAGAGTGTCAGGGCTGGAAATCTGGGCTTTGGGATGAGACTGCCTGTGTTCCTTTCACAGTGTCTGCAGAACCCATCCAGTGACATCAGACTGGTGGCTGAGAAGATGATCTGGTGGGCAAATAAGGACCCACTGCCTCCTCTGGAGCCCCAGGCCATCAAGCCCATCCTGAAGGCTCTTCTTGACAACACCAAGGATAAGAACACTGTCGTAAGGGCCTACAGTGACCAGGCAATTGTCAACCTGCTCAAGATGAGGCGGGGCGACGAGGTGTTTCAGGTGGGAACTTGCCTGGGGGCCTCCCAGAGCGTGCTGCGGGCCTTCGGCTTGCTGTTTTTCTTCTGCATGGTAGAATTTAGCCCCATTCTCTTCTCTGCCACCATGTATATGTCAGCCTTCAGGAGCAGATTGAGATTCAGGTGACTGTCCTGGTGCCTGAAAACACATATTTCCCTTGGTTTTTAGACTTTTTCTGGCAGGAGAACTCTTCTTCAAATAAAATCTCCATGGCATCCAAGCACATACAACAGATCCCAGTAGAGCTGCCTTTTTGAGGCCCAGAGTCCTGTTACCTCAGTCCCCCGCCCCTGCATCCAAAGCGCTGAGAACTGTAACTGTAACATCTGCTCCCTCATCTTAGGAAAAACACAATGAGCGTTTTTCTAGGCTGTCCCTGGACCCATCTGATTGCCTTATTTTGTTGCCAAATTCTGCCTCAGTGGCTCTGGTTCTGAGGTTAGCATTTATCTTTGTCTTGATTTGATTGGGAATTTGAAGCCTCCTCTTCTGACTGTCTCCTCACGCCCACCCTTCCTTACAGTCCCTGTCCAAGATCCTGGATGTGGCCAGCTTGGAGGTGCTGAATGAGTGCAACCGAAGGTCCCTGAAGAAGCTGGCCAGCCAAGCAGACTCCACGGAGCAGGTGGACGACACCATTCTGACGTGATAGGCCTGGGCCCTGCTGTAGCGTTTCAGCTCCACATCTCTGTTCACTGTTTTCATTTTTGAAAATACGTTTGTTCCGATGGGGAGCTTATTAGATGGCATTCCCAGAAAGTATTTTAATATATCAACCGACCACAGCCAAAGCCTTAAACCCACACACAACTCAAAATTGCCTCCTCCATCTCCCACCCTTTTCTTTGAAGAAGAAAAGGAAAAGCACATGCGTAAGCCTCAGCAAATGGCAGCCCAGGGCCCGCCATCCAGCTCAGCAGGCCGTGTCTGGGACCAGAAGGGTCGAACTTCAGGTTCCTCTTCTGTGCTTGAGCTCTGGTTCAAGACTTGGCGCTCCCAGCCTTTGCCTTTGCCTAGATCCTGAGCGGGATGCAGAGCTGTAGAGCCCCGCCGGTGTGGTATGTCTTGGCTTGGCTTCTCAGTGTTGTGTGGCCTGGTAGGATCTGACCTCTGTTGGGTGAAAGTGATACGCAGCTCTGGTAGTTCCCAGGTTGAGGAAGGGTTTTTGTGCAGGCCATTTGAAGGAGGAGTGTTTAATAAAGGCTTTGATTTAATCTGAAGAGAAGCAGATTTTTTAAATGATCTCCAAACATCCATTAATCATGAAGCTTCCTCATCCAGAATAAGGAAAGGTTTGCAAGTATTTTTGTTGGTGTTGGCAACACTCATTTCTGGGCATCCCTCTCCCCTGCTTTCAGAAGTCTTTGTCAACTCCTAGATCCCTACAGACATTTCTGAGAAGGTGGGGCTCAAGTTGGCCACTTCCTGGGTCTGTCCTGACTTGGGAAGGTGGGGAGCTACCGGGGGTCAAGCTATAGAGACCCATCCCCATGAAGTAACGTTCCTACAGTCCAGGGACTTGCAAGAGGAAACTGGAGTTGCAGTTCAGCATCTGCCTCTTTTATGAATGACTTCCTTCCTCCTGATTCTTAGAAGGCTCGTGACATGCACATCCTGTCTGATGGAGCACACCCCACTGGGCCCTAGTGACGCAAGTTTTTCTGGGCTGTTTCCCTGGTCATAATATGGAACAAACCTCTATTAAAATTACTGGCCAGAGCTGTAAAAGGAAGAGAAATAAAAAGTGGTGGTAGTGAACTCTTTGTGAAAGGTATAAAATGCTATACAAAAAAACCCAAGCATTGCATATTAATAATGCAGCAGAGGTAGAAAGTGACTCAACACTTTTGGTGAATAAGACAAGGTGACCTCCAAGATGCTTCTGATGAAATCCTTGCCTTCTATGCCTGAGCCTTATGTCATAGGACTTCCTATTGTTTTGCAGCAGACCTGGTCTCAGCTGGCTGGGGTAATTGTAGAATCCCAACTGGGGCTGGAAGGGACCTTGAGAGGTCAGCTGAGTTGGTCCCCACAGCCAAACAGCCAATGGTTTCAGCTTTTGGTATCCATGGTTACTGTTCCCTGCTTTTGGGATTCAGATGGTCATCAGTGTCCTCCCAGCTGCCTAGGGCTTGTATCCAGCAAGCTGTCTGCATGTGTGTTCACCTCTCCCGGGCAACTGGTGAGGAGCAGGAAGTTTCCCTTATAAGAGGGCATGGCTGGGAAGCCTTTGTTGAGCCCCAAAGATTGTCTTCAGTGTTTCCTCCAGGGTCTTAGGTGAGGTGCTTACATCTGCCTCGGGCTTTCAGTCCCCAGTCTGCAACTGGAGGGCAACATGACATGCTTAGAGGTGGAAGACATTCATTAAGCAAAATCCAAAGGAAAAACACCAGCTTCCAGTTCCAGAAAGTGGAGGAGGATGAGATCTCTGTGTTCAGAATAGATGGCTGGAGGTTGATTCACAGACGGCGATGACTCAAAGGCTCCTGGAGCATGCCGAAGTGCATTCTCTGAGTCTGGAAGGAGGTTGTGAGCTCCTAGGAGGTGAGTGGCAAAGGACTGTCACAGAACGACAGTGGAACAGGCAAAAGGATCCTTTCAGTCTGGAGTCATAGCAATCCTGGAAACGGCAGCTCAGTCAACCCTGGAAGAAGTGGAGAAGCAGAAGCTATTTGTCCTGGTGGTTGGTAGAGCTCTTTAGCTTTGGGCAAGTCATCTAACCTTTCTGGGCCAGTTTTCTCAACTGTAAAATGAGGAATTTGGAATAGAAGCTCTAAAAATCTATTGTTTTCAGTTATCCTCTAGGCATTATTGGTACTTGTAACAGATAACATTCAACATCATTTCATTTAATCCTCTCAAATGTCCTATGAAGTAGGTTCTTTGTTATTGTTTTCCAGAGAAGGAAATTGTGGCACAGAGGTCATTGGCCCAGGATCATGTGGCCCCAAAATGGCAGTCTGTCCCCAGAGCTTGCCTTTAGCCTTTCTCTTCCCTCTCCTGTGCTGGTTAGACTTCAGCATTTTTAGTTCTTTACAGCAAGTCCTCTAGACCTTTCAAACTCACAGGAAATGAAAACATATGTACAGCACCCTGGGTAAAGGGCTGCACCAGCTCCAGAAGACTGGCCCAGGGGTCCATCCACCCCAGGCCTACCCAGCTGCTGGGCAGGGAGCAGTACCTCACCCCACTTATGGGACAGTGGCTGGGAGATTCTCTAGAGAAGACAGTTTATTGTCAGAGACTTTCAGTGATTCTCTAAAGGGGAGACTTGTCCCATCTTTCTCTTCCCTGTGTCTGAAAGTCAGTAACAATAGCATACCCTTTCTAAGCAGAGAAAACCATCTAAACAGCATTCACAACCCTTTAACTCGGGAGCCTTTGGATCGTGAACAGTAAGATGACTCTAAAGTGACATGGTTTAGGAACCCCTTCTAGGAACCAAACCTACAGTTCTCTCCATCCACACTGCAACGCTAGAGGATCTGGGAGAGGAACCGGGAAGCTGCAGGGTTGACGACTTTGGATGCAGGGATTTGGAGTCACTATTTTACGGATAGATTTTGAACATGATAGGTAATTAGGAATGCACTAATTCACAAGAAGCGGGGCACTGGGGAAGAATAGAGAAATGTTTTCTAAGTATGGTTCTGTATAGACGTATCTTTTTAAAAATATTTTTTTAGTTGTAGATGGACACAATACCTTTATTTTACTTATTTATTTATATGTGGTGCTAAGGATCGAACCCAGTGCCTCACACATGCCAGGCAAGTGCTCTACCACTGAGCCACAACCCCAGCCTGTGGATATATCTTAAATTGCTTCATGTCTTTCAGAATTAGAACAATAAGGACAAAGAAGAGCCAGTCTAACATGAAGGTCTAGACTAAAGTATTTGAAAGGAAACGTAGATACTGTATTGCTTTAAAGCTCTGGTGTACTGCAATCACAGGGACTTTGAAGTCAGATCTGAACCTTTACTTCTTAATATTAAGCAATGTGACCTGGGGCATGTTCCTTGGTCTCTCAGCATGTTGCTGCATCTTTATGGTGATCGTACAGTTTCACAGGGTTGTTGTCTGGATTGAATGACAGTCCATTCTACACAAAGCCAAGCACACAGGAAGTTCCTGATACGTGGATGGTGTGAGTAAAATGTGCCCATTACCCCATAAGAGGTGTTGTAGTACAGCATTGTCACATCTGTGAATTCAGTGCTGGACCCAGATTATCATCAACTTCTTGAACCCATAGTTTAAAAAGTTGCTAACAAAATTGATTTCTTTGGAAGACTAATGATATAATGATGACCTATTTTTGATATCAGGGATTGAATGCAGGGGTGCTTTACTACGGAGCCACATCCCCAGCCCTTTTTAAAATTATTTTATTTAGAGACAGGGTCTCACTGAGTTGCTTAGGGCAACTTTTTGCTGAGGCCGGCTTTGAACTTGTGATCCTCCTGCTTCAGCCACCACACCCAGCCAGCCTAATGACTATCCAAAATGCCGAGTGGGGGCTGGGGTTGTAGCTCTGTGGTGGCGCACTTGCCTCATACATGTGAGGCACTGGGTTTGATCCTCAGCACCACATAAAAATAAATAAAAAATAAAGGTATTTTGTCCATCTACAACCAAAAATAAACAAAAGCTTTAAAAAGGAAATGCCCAGTGGGAGGTGTATCAGCAAATTGAAGGGTAGGCAGTGTGCATAGGTAGGAAGGCTTGGCTATCACGGGCCTTTCCCACATAATTGCCATCCTTACTTTAGGAAGAGTAAAGTTGAGACAGGAAGGAGTCTCTCTAAGGTCTTGCAGCCACTTGGCAGCAGGACTGGGAAAAAACCCATATTTCTTGATTCTCTGGTCATCAAGCCCCAGGGCCATTCTATAAAAAATAACTTGGAAGGTGAATTTGACAAAAGAAACTAGTCAGGGTTTTGGCATGTGGCTCTGCAAAGTGACTGGGTTTCGCTTTTCAGGAGAGGCGCAGCCTGATTCCTTCACTGGGTGGTTCTGAGCTCTCCCCTGGTTCTGTTATGAGGGTTCCTTGCTTCCTGGCCTGCCAGGGGGAGGCAAGTGGCGTTAACAACGCTTGGGAAATGAAAAGCTGGGATTTCTGGATGAGGCCTTTCTGTACCTGAATGGAAGACCCTGGGTCCCTTCTGGTCCTTTTCTGAGATAGCTTCTCTAGTGAGAAGGCAGGCTGGTCACAGGGACGATTATGCATCAGAAGTCCCTCAGAACTGCGCCACTGCCATGAGAGAGCTGTGGACAGCCCTTAACGCTTAGGTTCCCCCACAAAAGAGATGGGAGGCTGGAGTTCTGCATTGTCTAATCCAGCCTTTCTCAAACATTTGTGCCGCAGGACCACTTTATACTTTTAGAAATTATTGAAGACCCCAGAGAGTTCTTGCTTATGTACATCTTACTTGTTGACATTTGCCAGCTTAGAAATCACAACCAAAGTATTCATTAAAAAATAGCCACTGTTGGGCTGGGGATATAAGCTCAGTTGGTAGAGTGCTTGCCTCACATTCACAAGTCCCTAAGTTCAATCCCCAGCACCACACACAAAAAAACAACCACTGTTGATGCAGTTGAACCATGTTTATAGCAGCTCGATTCACAATAACTAAACTATGGAACTACATAGATGCCCTTCAACAGATGAATGGATAAAGGAAATGTGGTACATATACACAGTGGAATGTTACTCAGCCTTAAAGAAGAATGAAATTAGGGCATTTGCAGGTAAATGGATAGAACTAGAGAATATCGTGCTAAGTGAAATAAGCCAATCCCAAAGAACCAAAGGCCAAAAGTTTTCTCTGATAATTGGATGCTGATCCATAATGAGGGGTGAGTAGGAAAGAATGAAGGAACTTTGGATTATGCAGAGGGGAGGGGTGGGATGGCGGGGATGGGAAGGATGGTAGAATGAGACAGACATTATTATCCTGTATACATGTATGAAAAAAAATTTTAAATAAAAAATAACCACTGTATGTTAGCAATAAATAGCCATACATATGTTTTCCAAGACAAAAAACGTGTAAATGAGGAGAGGCATTGTTTGACATTTTTGCAAATCTTTCACGTCTGGATTCTCATATCTACTTCTATATTCAATTTGTTATAGTACCATGTGTCCTATAAACTCTGGAAAAACCCTACATTCATAAGCAAATGAGAGTGAAAAGGCCAAAAAATCTTGGTATTATGAAAATGTTTTCACTTTATAGATCCTTTGAAAGGGTCGTGGGAAGCTCTAAGGTTCCCCAGACCACCTTTGGAAAAACCACTAATTTAATCCAAGAAATGAAGAGGGGAAATCCTTTTGAATGGTTTGGAGGTCAGGGAAGGGGGAGGTTGATTTTGGATTAGACCCCCAATTTGACCCACACTCCACAGAAAGCAAACTCGAGAGGGTTCTACTAGATTATTTTTGAGATTCCTCCCAACTCTTAACCATGTGGTCTCACTTTAATTCAACAGACACCAAGCACTGGCTCTGGACTGGGTCCCCAAAGGATACGGAGATGAGTAAGATGTGGTCCCTGCAATCACAGAATTTATTGTGTCATTGGGGGCCACATAAGGTCAGGGCAGGCCCACTGCCAGAAGTCTGGAAATGGCATCAGGCTAGCAGGTGAAGGAGAAATGGCTAATTTCCACTTCCATCAAAGAGAAAGACCAGGAGCTGGGGAGATAGCTCAGTCGGTCGGTAGAGCGCTTGCTTTGTAAGCACAAGACCCTGGGTTCCATCCCCAGCACCAAAAAAAAAAAAAAAAGATCAGATGCAATTTCCTCTTGAACCAGCAAGTTGAATAACGTCCCCACTGGCATTCAGGGGTCCCGTCATCCTTTACCTGCCTCTTGCGCGGTTGCAGCATGTGTCCTTAGCACTTAGCAAATTGAGAATCCATGGTGCTGACCTGTCTGAAATCTGGATATCCAGGCCCCCCTACACCTCTGCAGCACCCAGCTTTGTTCCTGCTGCTGCCGCCCTCGGGCACCACTCTGGTCTACAAAGTCTTGGCTCGAGGTCCCCCTCACCTTCCCCACTGGTGACACCTCATTTCCCAGCTCTTTGAGGTGTCCTTAGCCCATTTTAGCCCAAATTTCCCATCCCTGCTGCTCACTGGCTGCTGCTCTTTTCTTCAGTCCGCTCCACTGCTCCTCGTCTACCTCTCTGTTCATTCACTGCCAGAACTTCTTGAAGGGATGCAGAGACCTGCCGGCTCCCTGGCTTTGCTGTTCCTGTGCACTTCTGCATACTCCCTGCTCCCTTTACTCTCACTTTATTTTTCGCTTTAACACATCTGTTGCCTATGTTCTGTACCACAATGGAAGTGCCCTAAAAGCAGGGATTTTTGAATTTTGCTTCCTGTTGAATCTCCACTTTCCAGATAAGTGCTGGGCATAGAGCAACAGACCCTTATATATTTGTTGAAAAATGAATGACTTGTCTCCCCTCACTATACTGTAAGCTCTGTGAGGACAGGGGCTTGGTTTGTTCATGTTTTATCATGTTATATCCTCAGCACAATGCCTGGCACCTAATAAGCATGTGTTTATTGAATCAATGAATGAATCAAGTTCCAGGTAAATTATTTTTTTTTAAAGCTGCTTTTGCCAGGCGTGGTGGTTCATTACTACAAATTGGGAGGCTGAGGATTGCAAGGTCAAGGCCAACTTCAGCAATTTAGTGAGGACCTAAGTAACTCAGTGAGACTGTGTCTCAAAAAATAAAAAAGAACTGGGGATGTGGCTCAGTGGTAAAGTGCCCCTGGGTTCAATGCCAGGCACGTGAATAAATAAATATATAGAACTGGGGGTGTAGCTCGGTGATAAAGTGCTCTGGGTTCAGTTTCCAGTACCAAAAAAAAAAAAAAGCTGCTTCGGTTGCTATTATTTGTATATTGTCCTTTGCATTTGCCCCTTCCTGCTGTGACCTCCACCTTGGCTTCAGCAATAACCTTTAAGACTCTGCAGCTGAAATCCATCCTACATGTGTGTGCCACATTACTTAGCTAAAATAATATACTGATATTGCTCTGCTGCTCAAAACTTCCAGTGCCTCCTCCTTGTCCCTTGTCGTTTCTAATATATAAGACAGGCATTGTTGCAAAATCATCTCTAGGTTGACTGTTCAGAACAGTGGGAAAACTTTCCCATCCATGCCACATACGGATCAATGAACCAGGTCATGGTTTATGATGCCCGTATATATACAGTATATGTATATAGATACAAGTACATCATGTATATTCATAGAGACTGTAACAAAGAGCTGAACTGTAGCTTAAATAAATATAAAACAATGTTTCTAGAGGAAAGTGCCCAGGTTCATTTTGGGATGCCCGGCAGGCACATTTCCCTGCCTAGGAAATTCCCCCTCCAAGTCAAAATTGGTGATTCTTACGGGCTATGACAGTAGCTGTCTAAATACTCCTGACATTCAGAGCACTCTCATACCAGTGTCATCATGAAAACTTCAAGATGGAAATCTATCCCATCATTCCAGTTAACAGTGATAGCTTTCCTGCTGTGAAGTCTAGAAGGCTTATTTGACAACTATTCTACCTACTATATTAACATGTTTATTTAAGTTTTAAATTTGTTCTAATTAGGTATACATTGTACACAAATGGAGCACGACTTCGACTTCTCATTCCTCTGACTGGACATGGTGCAGTCACACTGGTAGTGTAATCGTACATGTGTACAGGGTAATAATGTTCGTCTCATTCCACTGTTCTTCCCATTCCCACACTCCCTTCCCTCTCCCTCATTCTCCTCCACAATCCAAAGTTTCTTTATTCTTTCCTACACTTACCCCCCCCCCCCATTATGGATCAGCATTCACTTATCAGAGAAAACATTTAGCATTTGGTTTTTTGAATATAGCTTATTTTGCTTAGCATGATATCTCCAGCTCCATCCATTTTCCTGCAAATGCCATAATTTCATTCTTCCTTAAGGCTGAGTAATATTCCATTGTGTATATGTACCACATTTTCTTTATCCATTCATCTATTGAAGGGCATCTATGTTGGTTCCATAGTTTAGCTCTTGTGAATTAAGCTGCTATAAACATTGATGTGGCTACATCACTGTAGTATGCTGATTTTAAGTCCTTTGGGTATAAACCAAGGAGTGGGATAGTTGAGTCAAATGGTGGTTACATTCCAAGTTTTCTGAGGAATCTCCATACTGCTTTCCACAGGGGTAGCACCAATTTGCATTCCCACCCGCAATGTATGAGTGTACCTTTCTCCCCACATCCTCGCCAACACTTATTATTGCTTGTGTTCTTGATAATTGCCATTCTGACTGGAGTGATATGAAATCTTAGTTTTGGGTTGTGTTTCTCTAATTGCTAAAGATGATGAACATTTTTTCATGTTTGTTGATTAATATTTCTGTAAACACTGTGAAGTGTTTGTTCAGTTTCTTAGCCCTTTTTTTTTTTTTTTTTTTTTTTTTTTGGTGTTGTTTTTTTAGTTCTTTATATATCCTGGAGATTAGTGCTCTATCTGAAGTGCATGTGTAAAGATTTTCTCCCATTCTGTATGCTCTCTCTTCTAGACAAAGGTGCCAAAACATACACTGGAGAAAAGACAGCCTTTTCAACAAATGGTGCTGGGAAAACTGGAAATCCATATGTAGCAAGATGAAATTAAACCTCTATCTCTCATCCTGCACAAAAATCAACTCAAAGTGGATCAAAGGCTTAGGCACTAGAACAGAGACCCTGCACCTAAAAGAAGAAAAAGTAGGCCCAAATTTTATTCATGTCAGCTTAGAATCTGACTTCCTTAATAAGACTCCTAAAAGTGCAAGAAGTAAAATTAAGAATCAACAAATGGGATGGATTCAAACTAAAAAACTTCTTCTCAGCAAAGGACACTATCATGTATTTTTAATTCTGAGTATGTCTTAACTCTGATAAGACTGTAAGCTCTTGGAGGGAAATGGATCTGTTCTTACATGCTGTACAATCTGTGGGATACAGTAGTAAGCACTCATTAAATAGTCACTGTGTGAATGGAGGAATTAATGCCAATAGAATTCCAGATGACACATCCAGGCAAAGTCAGGAAACTTGTCTTCATAATGGCCAATTCTCCTTTACCTCCCTGCAAAGTATCCCGTAGCGCTAATATCAGGAACTGACTTGGAAATGTGTGTGAGTGTCTATAATAGGAAATGGCTGAAAGTATCAATGAGTCAGTGTGAAATGACCTTGATTAATGTTAGCTACTGTTTTTCACAGGCCTCTGTGTGCCGGGTCACTTATAAACATAACCTTACAACTGTAGTTTTCTGTGAGGAAACTGGAGCTCTAAGATAATGGGATATCTTGTTCAAAAACTTTTCAGGGATACAATCAGGATTTCAAACTTGGCATTGAAAGCAAAGTGCTTCTGACCTCAGAGCAGGTTGTGAAGATGATGTGGAGTAACCTATTGCCTTACAGACTAGTCAGGGATGGTGTGATTGTCCGAGGGCCACACTGAAGCTTCTCCTACTAAAACTGCTGGTCCAAAGGGGATGGCATTAACTTTTCCAGATCAAGTATTTTTTTTTTTTTTTAACCAAGAGCACATGAGCGGCTTCTCTCCCCAGTCAGCACCTTCAGATCCCAAGCCCATGGTCCTCTGACAACATCTTTGCTCCTGGAAAAACTCAAGACTTGGATCAGGTCAGGCATGGTTGTGCATGTCTATAATCCCAGCAGGTAGGAAGTCTGAGGCAGGAGGATCACAAGTTCAAGGTCATCCTGGGCAACTTAGCAAGACCCTGTTTCAAAATAAAAGGGTTGGTAGAGTGACCCTAGGTTTGATCCCCAGTGCTACCAAAAAAAAAAAAAAGGCTTGAGTCAGACACTGCATGTGCTGTTCAAGGATCTTGCCTGCAACATTGTTTATAACAATAAAAATAATGAACTACATGAATACCTTATTATCAGCAGAGGGTAAAGTGACAGTATGGTTAACCTCTGGGTGAGGTACCATGCTATGCAGCTGTGAAATGATATATATATATTGCTACAAAGAAAAAGCAAGATACATACATATGTGTCTAAGCATAGGAAATTCACAGGGCTTTTTACATTGACTATTAAGAATTTTAAGGTATCCAAGAAACTTAACAGGGACTGCCTGAGAGAAGTGGTTCGGAAGGAAACACTTGAACTTTTCAGTAAGTTTCTGTGCATTTTTTGAAAACCAGGGGCACTGCTTTTTATTAAGCCAAAGAAAGCGAAGATTGATAAAACGAGTAGAAATACTCAGCAGATGTTTGGAAAGGGAGAGAGTTATAAGAAACAGGTGATAAGGAAACCAACATCGTCCTAGTTCTGCAGTGAGGATGGTAGTGGTAACACCCTGATTTCACCTCTAAGGGGTAGAACAGGTGAGCTGTAGAAATGGAAAAACCTGGGGCTCAACTTCCAGCTGCCCGGGCCCCTCTAACCGCAAGATGTTGAGATGAGCATCTGTAGGTGGTGTGAAATCCAAGCCGAGGGAGCGGCCGCTTTCAGTGTCTGGAGTGCGTCTTGGTCACTCATTTCCCAGGCTCAGCTTCGAGCTGGACGGATTCCGATTCTGGAACTACTCTGCCCATATTACCAAAGGGACACTCAGGCTCCAAGGGTCCCCGAGCTGGGGTGTGATTTTGACCCTCGCTGACCTGAAGGCCTCACTTCTAGTAGCTACGTGTCGCCAGGCTATTCCTGTCTGTTTAACTCGGCAGCCACCTGCCACCCTCGGTGGCAGGTCCGCAGGCCTGAGACCCTGGGGGTCCCGAGCCAGCACCGCGGAGGCGGCGTCGACGCAAGGGGCGGAGTGCCAGGGCCCTCCAAGCCACACGAGTCTGCTTTCACCATTCAAGTCCCGGGACCAGAGAAACCAGGAGCTCGGCGTGAGCCCGCCCCCGGCAGCTGCGCGCCTGTCACTTCCTCCCCGCAGCGCGTGCGGTCCGAGGATGAAGGAGCGAGAACAGCCACGGCCTAGGCTCTCTGGCACCCTTGGATTCTGTCAGTTAGAGCTGGACCGTGACCCTGTTCCGCAGGCCCTCGGGACCGCGAGTCCCGGGTGCGAGGTTCGCCGGGAAAACGTGAGAAAGGCGGACCCGCGCCCGCCGGGACTTTGCCAGGGCGCGTGCGCGGTGCGCGTGCGCGACGAGGGCGCGGCCGACCGGGGCTGCGGCTGCGCAGAGGCGGTGCCAGGCGCTGCGCCTGCGCAGTGGCGGGGCGGGGCGGGAAGAAGGGAGGCGGTGGCACCGGCGGCGGCTGCTGAAGAGGAGGAGGAGGAGGAGGAGGGGGAGCGAAGGGAGGTGTTTCTGTCAGTTCCGGCTGTTTGTTCGGGAAGTGGATCCGCCGCTGCCGGAGCAGCCCGGAGGGAGCTGCGGATCGCGAGGCCAGTACCGACCCCGCCCGCCCGCGCGCACCGCCCCCGCCCGCCATGGCCCGGGACTACGACCACCTCTTCAAGCTGCTCATCATCGGCGACAGCGGTGAGGGCCGCAGCGGCCGGAGGCGGCGCGGGCCCTGCCGGGCGCGGCCCGCGGGGGCCTCAGGCGGGCGGGCAGGCGGGCGGGGAGGTGCCGGCCCGCGCGGGGCGGGCGGGCGGGGCTGCCCGGCGGCCGCGGGCCCCAGGGGCGCGCCGAGGGGCTCCGGGCCGCGCGGAGCAGAGTCAGGTCGCTGGGCTGCTGAGCGGAGGGGCCGAGCGCGCGGGGTTCACTCCCGGCGCCTGCTCCTGCCTCACGTGTGACCTTGGTCAAGTCGCGTATTTTCTGGAGTTGGAGAGACCTGGGTTCGAGTCCTGGGATTACCAGCTTCTTCACTCTGTGACCTTGGGCAAGTTGCTTCACCTTTCTGATCCTCAGTTCCTGCATCTGAGAAGTGGGGACTTACCTCGCTGGGTGGTGTGAGTGAGTATCCAGTGAGATGAAGTGGGGAAAGTGCTTAGCGCCGGTTCTGGCGTAAAATAAGTTCTAAGTAAATGTTAGCTATTGTTGTTATCATCATCCGTATCTTCTGTAAGAGTCACGCCTCTGTAAAATGGGGATAGTCCCAGAACCTGCCTCATGGGATTGCTGTGAGGTTTAAATGATAAGGCAGGTGAAGCGCCTCTGCATGGTTCAGTTTCCTCATCTGTAAAATGAAATCATAGTAAATCTGCTCCAAGGCTGATGTGAGTGTTCAGTGAGACAGTGCACGTGTGGTGTTCTGAACAGTGCTTGGCACATAGCAGTGGTCTTTGCTGTCACCCTACAATATACCAGAGGAAAATTGGGGGTAGCTTTAGCCAGTATTATAAATGTGGACCACATACACACTCCTTGAGTCCTCCTAGCTCAAACGGCTGCTCCATCTCCAGTTCCTAGAACAGTGCCTGGCAGCCAGTAAGTCCTTAATACATATTTGTTGAATGAATGAACACTGAGGGTCTGTAGGAAAGATAGACTAGTTTCTGGCAAGGGTGAAGGGGTTTTGAGGTGTTTGGAGTGTGGCAGCTGAGCAGGTTTATAGGGTGACCAAGAAGTCAGGAAGGCAGGCCCCAGAAGTTTATGGGAGTATAGCTGAGGTGCTGGGTTTATATGATGTCCAGGAAGGAGTCTTGGGAGCAGTGAAGTTTATAGACCAGACTTGAGTTGAATGTGGGGAAGCAGGTCATGTGACAACTGGAGGCAGAGGCCAGGTTGGTGGTAGAGCCCATGGATTGCTAAGGGGAGAGAGAACCAAATCCCTTTTAAGATCCAGAGTGTAGGGGTGTGAGGTGCAGTGTCATAGATGGGTCATAGACGTGGATAGTTTTTTGGTCTCATTTGTGAGTGGGTTTGGGATGTGGTTGGTGGTTTGGATCAGGTGGAAGATGGCTGGGGTTTCTCTGGTTGCTGATGGAGGGGAGATGTAAGGAGAAGAGTTAGGGCTAACCAATAAGATGGAGGGGTTGCTGTAGTTGGGGATGGAGTTAGAAAGGTGGAGGACTGATTGGTTGTGGTTTGAATGAAATAACTAGGCAAGCTGCGTAGTCTTGTACTTTGACATGGCCTTTGGCACTCCTTGGGGTCCTGAGGCTTATGCCTTTATAGGATTTACTTTCTGCTCTGGCCTTGGTTCTGAGCAGCTGGCCCCAAGGTGGTTTTTTTTTCCTTTTGGAATTAAAGTTAGCCTATCCTGGTCAAAGGTCTTTACCCGCCGCAAGACATCTTCAGCTTGTGTGTTGATTTCCAAGATGAAAGGCCTAAAGTCAAGAAGATGCAGCTTGCTGGCTTTTCTACCCCAGAAAACCCAGTGGATGTTTTCGGCCTGCTTTCTCACAGTGCATTTTGCCTGGTGTATTGATTTTCCATTCAGAATTCAGGTGTGGGAGAAGACTCATTGGGTCAAGATTTATGTGATCTGGCTCCTAGTTCAGTCTGAGCATGGAGGCCTGGCTTGTGGAGAGGAGCTAGATGCTTTGCTGTTTGATTTCTCCTGACAGTGAGCTGAGTCTCCAGGTTGAACACTTGTGAGACTGGGAGATGGTAGCCATGGGAGTTCAAACTAAGCTTTGCAGCTGAGCCGGGAGCCTGACATCATCGCTACCCTGCACTGGGCTCCTTGTGTGTGTGCCTCTTAAGGCATATCAAGTGATTTCGCGGACACTTTCTCATTTGATTCTCACCATTGCCTGTATGGCTTGTCAAATAAGGAAACTAAGGCTCAGAGGAGGTGACTGGCTTGCCCAAAATCACACAGCTTATCAGAGGCAAAGCCGGGAATTAATGCACATCCCTGCTAATATGGGTAAGAGCATATGGGTGTTGGACTGGCAAACTGTAGGCCCTCAATGAATGTTAGTTTCTTTCTTTATAAATCTAGAGTTCTTCTTCCCACTCTGCCACATTGTACATGCTTCTGGAATGTATTCCCTCAGCTTTTGCATCTCTTCTTTATGCCTGTGATTCTACACTTCCTCTTTATATTCTTGTGACATTGGATCAGATTTGTAACCACATTTCATCTGCATCCGTTGGGTCACTTACCCTCGTTCTAGAACCTGGAGGCTGGAGTGGCTTTCAGAGACCTAGTTAAAGCCCTTCACTTTACAAATGAGTAAACTGAGGCTCAGAGATGCGATGTGACTTGTCTGAGGCTGTACAATGAAGTAGTTGGCTGAGATGACTACAATTGAGACCACCTGAAGGTCTAAGGGTCTGCAACAGGTTGGAATTGAAGCAAAGAGGGCTCAGGGGTCAGAAGCCCAGGGGAGGAGCAGGGCCAAGGTGAAGACTTTTGTGTGGCTGGCATGAGAAGGACCAGAGGCAGAATGCAGGCGAGTGCTGTGACAGTTGAGTGTGGTGTCTCCTGGCTGCCAGGAAGCATTGAGTGCTGCTGGGGCCTGTGCTTCCTGCAGGGTAGGGGATGATCGGATTCAGAGGTTTCTTGCTGGAGGTGGCCATACGGAATCTTAGGCCGTGGCAAAACAGATTGGTACCCTCTGTGTCTCCTGAGGCAAGTGCTATCGGGTGAGTGGTGGCCCTGTGTTTTCTCAAGGAAGCCTCTTCCTGGGATATCTGGAGATGGCGTGTCTCAGTGGGTTTCTATTCCTTTTAAAGGGAGAATGGTGTTGGAGATGATGTTGGGTCCAAAGCAGCAGGCCATGTGGTGACTCTGGTGGCCTTCTGCAGCCTAATGGTTTTCAGCTGCTCGGTAGAGGACCTTGGGGGTAAATGCAGGGGATGCTGCTGTGTCACTGCAGAGAGCACCAAACCGCTTGTCTTTTGTAGATATGTGGATTCGGATAAATTTTAATTTTAAAAAAGATTCTGCTGCCCCAAAAGTTTGAAAACTGCTGCTTTGGCTCCTGTTAATTCTGCAGTAATAGCATTAGGCAGCAGAGCTGTCAATGAGATTGGCATTTTCCAGTCATAATTCATGAAGCAGTGTTTTGTTGGTGCCTACTAAGTGCCGGGCCCAACTCACACACGGAATACACAGGGCGAGTGAGGCCAGGTCTGCCTACTGGAGGAACTCAACCTAGTGGCCCAGACGCAAGCATTTAGCTGAGTAAGCTGGTCCCAGAAGACTCCAGGAGAAAGCAAGGAGGCAGCAGGGTGTTGGTGTCAGGCAGGGCACCAGTGAGGACCCAGCCCAGAACTTGGGCTCTCCTTGGGCTTAGCAGGAAGCCTCACGGCTGAGCAATGAGGAAGTGGTGCTGAGCAAGAGCACTGTGGGCCCTGGGCTGAGCAGCAGGTGCTGTGGGCACACACCTGTCTGCTCAGGAGAGCCTCAACCCAGGTCTAGGAAGGCAGACCTGGTTGTGCTCAGAGAAACAAGTTCTTCTGGACAACGCCGGATAACTCACTCGAAGTCCCGAAAAGAGATCCTTAGAGAAGACTGGCCTAGGAGGATGTTAGGGGTTAGGTTAAGAGAAACACAATGGCTCAGTCTGCAGCAGTGGTTTGCAGATTTGGTTACTTAGGGGGCGGGAGGGGGGAGGTGGAGACCGTGCCCTCTTTGAGAATCAGATTAAAGCCTTGGGCTTCTCCCACAAATAGGCATACATACTCAAAATTTGCATGTAGTTGCAGGGCGTTTATGAGATCCTAGGTCAAGAGCTCATAGTTTGTTGGCATTTCCATTAAAAATCTAACAAGAGCGAGATGTAGCAACCCACTGGGGCCACTTTATTCTGCTTCCTGAGACAGGTGCTAGCAGACTTCCCCAGCAGTAGGTATCAGGAGGCGCTGTAGAGCCCTGGCTTTAGGATCTCTGCTCTACTGCTTCCTGTGGAGGCGTCTTAGTCAGCTGCTTAGCTTCTGGGAACTACATCCTCTGAGGGGACTCTGGGAGCATTGAAGTGTCCACCCTGCAGGCAAAATCAGTGCATGTTAATTCTTCTGAGGTTGACCTCGTTGGACTTAGGGGTCACAGGGGCTGGGGATGGGGCAGGAGTTCACAGGGCAGGGGCACTTAGAGCTCGTAGCCACTGTGTTTTGCTGACAAGGGGAAGCTAGGCTTCTGAGGGTTCTGCCCACTTGTGGAGTAAGCCACCAGGAGCTGCTGCAGTATGTGCAGTGGCCTGAGCACTTGGCGCTGGTGCAGAGCCCTCCACGCCATCCTCCTGGCTGGTGGTGATTCAGCCAGGGCAAGGTGGCTCATGGTTCCAGCCGTGGGTCTTGTTTTCCCTACCTGCAGAACAGCCCTGATGGTCTCAAGGGATCTTGTCAGTTCTAGAACTCCTTGTTTCAAGCTCCTTGAAAACAGAAGTCCCATACATGGGTGTGGTTTTCTAGGGACCACGTTCTGGATGCACTAGGGGGACAGTCTCATTTGGTTGACCTTTGTCCTACAGTGTCTGTCCTCTGCTATCTCCCAGGACAGCTCTCAGCAGGGCTGCGGTGTGAGACCCTCTGTCATCTCCCCCAGGGGATTTAAGAGCAGCTTGTCTTACAGGAGGATGAAGGAGAAGGTCAGGATAGAGTGAAGAGATGTTCGTGGTGTGTGACTGGTTGGGGAGATGGGAAGCGGCCTTGAGGAGACAGCTGGCACCACCAGCTCCTTATGGGGACTCGGGCAGCAACTCCCCCAGGAAGGACGGGCTGGAGGGAGGAGCGCCCCAGCCTGCTCATCGGCGCTGTCTCTCCTGCAGGTGTGGGCAAGAGCAGCTTGCTGTTACGATTCGCAGACAACACGTTCTCAGGTGAGTCTTCCCCTGGGTGCTGGTGGGACGTTTGGGTTTTGAAACCTCCTTCCCCGGCACCAGAACACACTTGCTTCTGCCTAACGCGGGGAACTTTCTCATTTTGGTTGCCAGAGGAAGGAAGAAGAGGGCTGGAGGCTCGGGTCAGAAGCCTCTGTGTTCCGCCTTAATCCATCTTGTTAAAAAAGAAAGCTCCTTTACTGCTCACCATTTTCCTGCACAGCATCTTCTTGTGTTCAGCTTTTTTTTTTTTTTTAAGTTAAAAAATTTTACTGGCAGTACATGCTTGAGTAAGATTTCCAATAGGAAGGACTTACTAATGTGAGGATTACGGATGTCCCGGCTCTTGCCCCCTGCTGCTCCAGGAGCCTGTGTTCCTGGGGGGTGGGGGGGGGGACGTATCTTTCAACTGTTTTCTGATTCCTTACCTTCTCAGTCTACCAAACATGCTTCCATGTTGCTATGTGTAGACCTCCCTGGTTGCTCTTCCTGCCTCTGAGGTTCCCCGAGCTGTGTGGATGCACCACGATTCATTACCAGTGCTCTTGTTACGTGTGTGGTTTCTGGTTGCTTCTGTTTTCATTGATGCTGCATTACTTGGGGTACACTGTATATTCTTGTACACACAGTTCCATAGAAGTGGGGTTACTGGGTCACAAGGAGGTGCATTTATAGTTTTCCTAGGTACTGTCAACTTGCCTTTCAAAGATGCTGAGACTAGTTCATATATAGTCCTACTGAAGAGTTTGAAAGTATCCCTTGTCAACTCTGATTAGTGCTTCAGTTTCGTTAAAATGATAGGCAAAAAGTGCAGTCTTGTTTGAATTAGTATTTCCCTGATCACTGGTAAGGTTGAGCATGTTATTGTTAGTTAAATACATCATGACCACCACAGGGGCTTCAGGTGGGGTCGGCTTTGAGTAAGAAACTGAAGTGTGATTATCTTGTGGGGAATTCCTTCTGCTGTGTTGGAGGGCATGCGACACTTAGGAAGTGTTTATATGGCTAGTGCCTCTCTCTTGGTGAAGTGGATTTTGCCCCCTTCTTCTCCCTGAAATGGCTCTGCAGCACGGCTGATGTTGGGGTGTTGGAAAAAGCTGGCTTCTCTGTGTTACCCTGATGTGGTAACTAAGCCTACATCGGTGAGGCAGAAGTAGTTGTCCTTCTGCTATAGATTGTTGTAGATCACCTGAGATTGTGCACATCACAGTACTTGGAACAGAGTAATCACTCAGTACACACCAGCTATTTGTGGTTGCCATTATCTTCTGTTCAAGGATGATAATTACTGATCAACCTCTAGTTATGCTGGAAAACATTACTCTTCCTCCATAAAGTCCCTCTGACTCCACATCAAATCAGCCTTCAGCTCTTGGGTGACTCTCCTGCGTTTTCTTCTTTCTGAGTGGACTAAAGGTGGCTTGCTTTCATTGGTTTTAGCTGGAGGCATCATGGCAGCACCTGCCAACCACGTCGCACACTGCCAAATTTATTCTGCTAGTACACATCTTTGGCAGGTTCTTTTCTCTGTTTAATAACCTTGGTGGCCTTCTCTCACCTGAGCAGAGTTTACAGCAAGTTTCTCCACTTTGGAACTCTTCACACTTGGCATCTTGACTGTGTTGTGGGGCTGTCCTGCGTGTTGAAGGATTTTAAGCAGTATACCTGCGCTAGATCTACTCAGTAAGTTGCTAGTAATGTGATAACCAAAAATATCTCCAGACTTAAAATCATTCCTGGTTGAGAACCACTGGTCTTCCTAACCTGTTTCCAGCTTTCTTCCTCTTGCTGCTTATTCTGCATATTCTTTCGTTTTTGATTTTTTTTTTCACTCCTTCAACTGCCCGGTGTTTTGGAGAGCCTCGTGGTGTGAGGTCTCTACTCCTTGGTTGTCCAAGAGTGGAGGAGCACCAGGTGCTGGCTTGGTTTCTGAATGCATTCTGGTTGGGCTTTGACCTTTACCTTGCTTTACCTGGTCATCTGTGTGTCTCATTTCCTACAGTAGGTGACATGGGACACTCTAAAGGGAGTGAGAACCTGTGCTCTTCTTGGTGGTCACCTTTGTGAGCCTGGACTGGACCAACTCACTGGCCATTCTCCTCAAATCCATCTTTCACACAGATGCCTCAAGAAAGCTGTTTAGCATGCAGCTCATGCCCCTGGTTAGAACCCTCAGTGCCTCCCCATCACACAAAGAGAGTCCAAGTTCTCGAAAATGGCACAAAGGCCCAGAGATCTGGCCTTGGCCCCTCCACCTGCCTCCCACCCCAGGCTTGTCCTCACCGCGCCATTGCTAGTTCGCTGCTGTCTCCTCTGCCTGGCGCAGTGCTTTTCAGCTGCGCGCGGGTTGGGTCCTGTTGGTCTTTTAGCAGGTTAATTTTGTGGTTCATTACATTCTTTTTAAAATAGAACAGAAAAGAAAAACCCAGAGTGCATCATCGGTCTGCCCCATTCTCAGGTTATAGCTGACATGTCCCCACCCTAGCCACTTGGACAGTCCGTCCCTCTTACCCAGTCACATCCTAGTTTTCATTTCCTTTGTAGCAGTTATCACTGTGAAATTGCCTTGCCCAGTTTCCTTCTCTGTGTCCTGCCTCACCTGGGGGCAGGCCATGTCTTCCTTACTCGGGTTCCTGGGGCCTGGACCTGACAGGACCCCGTGTGGGTGGGGCAGGGTTGTACAGCCCTGTGCAGTGCGCGGCCTGGCTGATGTCGTGTGTGTGCAGGCAGCTACATCACCACCATCGGAGTGGATTTCAAGATTCGGACAGTGGAGATCAACGGGGAGAAGGTGAAGCTGCAGATCTGGGACACAGCGGGGCAGGAGCGCTTCCGCACCATCACCTCCACGTGAGTCCCCTCCCACTCCCACCTGCGCCCCTCGCCTCAGACACCTTGCATTTTTGCACAAAGTTGAGTGACAGTGCTGGTCGTGGTAGAAATGTCACTGGGTGGGTCCCAAGGCTGTTGGGAAGTGAGCTGGTCGCTGACCTCAGTGGGTGGGGTTTGGCTGTGCCCTTCCCCTTCCTGAAGATGTCGGAGGACGAGGGAAGTGCCGTGGCTGCTGCCGGGGTGGGCGGGCCTGCTCTGGTGTCCGGCAGGACAGTGGCTGCGCACCCTCCCCTTGGACGCTCAGCTTTACCCTCAGAGTGGCAACAGCAGTGGTGTTTGCCTTACCAGGTGGTTGTGACGTGCCCGGCCCAAGTGAACACTGAGTCAGTGGCAGTTCCTCTTGGCAGGTGTCCGTTCTGTGCGGGCTCCCATCACCAGGCCGACTCCTCGGAGGTGGCTCTCTTGGGAGGCCTGGAAGAACATGGGTATGTGGGAGCCTCTTCCTCTACCCCCGAAGCTTTGACCGGACGTCGGTCTTGAGTGCATTGCCCTCCTTTGCTGCTATGGTGCCTTTGGTTCTCCGCTGCAAACAGGAGAAGACCTAGCTGACTCCAAGTCCTGTGCAGGGGCTCTTGGTTCTTGGGCCGTTGATGGAACAGATTCCCGGAAAGCAGGGCTCGAAGGCAGACGGCTTGAAATTTAAATTTCTGTTCTGCTGTGTATCTTCAGACAAGTTGCCTAAACTCTCTGGGTTTCAGTTTCCCAGAGGGCTTATTTTTAGGATTTGTTTGAATGCTGGGACCTGGGTCCAGATCCCCTGCTTTAGGCTTTTTGTGGGTCACCTCAGTGAATTCTCCCATAGTTCTCTGTGCTTGGTGCTGCCGTTGTCCTCATTTTATAGCAGTGGTCTGCTCCCAGGGGTGGCAGAGCCCTGGCTCTTCCGTGGGGGGACTGCCTGAGCCAGAGCAGTTCCCCTGGGAGGATTGGAAAGCCTGTGAGAAAGTTCCCCAGCCAGAGACCCTGCCCTCCCGTCAGCGTGGGAGCAGCGTGGAGCCAGGCTGGTGCCCATCCTGGGCCCCTCAGGAGCCTCTGAGGGCGGGGGGGCTGTGAAGGTGAAGCACCCGCACAGTGGCAGCCAGAGCGTGGGCAGGAGGGCTCTGTCACCGTTAGCCTGTGCTGAGCACTCGTGAGCCATGGCCCAGGACTGCCCCACGCCCTGGGGTTCCCACGCCTGGGGCTGCTGGGCACAGTCCGTGGGACTCACCTGCCTGAGTGAGGGCGGTCAGCCTGCCCTCCAGGTGTAGTGGGAACTTGAGGACGACTAGGTGGCAGGATTGCTGTTGAGAGCTTTGGTTGCCTGGAGACTGCAGGCCACGCAGGAGCCCCTCGCAGGGCACCAGAGCTGCCAGGCCTGGGCACTGACCCACTCGTCCTTACGCTGGACCAGGCCTGTCGCTGAAGGCTTCACCACCCGTGTTTCACTTCTCCCAGCGGAGAGGGCAAAGTGACGGGGCTCAGTTGCCAGGTCAGGATCAGAACTGAGGCCATCTGATGCCAAAGCTCAGACCTCCACCTCGTTCATGGTTGTGTGGCCCCACAGACCCGGCGGAGATCCCCTTTAGGGGGCTTCAGGGTGGCCTTGGGAGATGCTTGCGGCTGGGGCCAGGCCTGGTGGGCTGGGGCCCTTTCTGCAGCAGATGCTCCAGCCGCTCCCCTCCACGTGGTCAGCTCTTTCCAGGACGGTGGGTGGGAAGGAGGCGACCGCTCCTCCATTCCACGGGGGAGACTTCGGAGGAGTTACTCCGCTGCCCAGGGCAGTGTGTGTTTTTTCCAGGGTGCTCGAGGGAGCCGGTCCCTGCCGGCCACCCTGCCTGTCTGGGGGTGATGAAGGCCAGCCTCATTTAGGGCTCCTTGGCCCCTCGAGGTGGGAGGCATGCACAGCCCACCCAGGGGCCACGGACGCTCGCGCCTTATGGTGGTTGACACAGAAGGAAGGAGCGGTCGGGAGGGATGGTCTGGTTTTTTGACTTGGGGCATGAAAGAGAAACCAAAGTCGCATCCTGTTAGCCGCTGACAAAGCCAGCTTTCCCCTCGTCTCGCTGCCCCTGAGAGGCGGCTGGGCGGGGAGAAGGAGGGGGAGAAGCCCTGGCATCAGACCTGGGGACCAGGCGGGACCAGGGCATCCGCCTGCTCACTCCCCACAGCCTGAGCCCTCACTGGTACTGGCTGCCCTGACACCTGTGGGACCAAGTCCTGGCAAAGACGAATAAGGGGTGGTGCCGAGCGCTGGGCTTTGCGCGTGGCTGGGGCGGAGGTCTGCTGAGGGACGAGGGTCCTGCCGTGCGGGAAGCCCAGGAGCACCGGATCCCCAGCCCAAGCGCCTTCGGAGACTGCTCTCGGTTGAGCCCCTTCCCTGGGCCCCTGAGCAGGCGAGGTTCCCAGGGAGCGGCAGGGGGCTTGGTGCTGGGCTGAAGCTGGAGGCATTTCTTGGCATCTCAGCAGTCTTAGCAGAGGAGGTTTGAGAGGCACTCTGCTGCTGGCGCTTCCTCTGCTGGCAGGGGACAGTCGCCTGTCTTCATGGTTCCCGGCAGGCACTCCCGCACCGCCCTGGAGTGTCCGCCACGCTGCTTGGTGTGTGCTGAGCTGGCACAGCAGCTGCTGGGGGGCCAGGGCTGGTTCTTGGGATTGTCAAGCTCCCCCAGAACCAAGGGGTGCTGCGGCCCTGGAACGAGGCAGTGGACGGAATGACCTGGGAGTTCTCCGCGGATGTCCGTGGGGTGGAGACAGATGGACCTGAGTGTGGTGGCAGCTCCTCTGGCTTGCAGTCTCCAGGCCGCCCCAGCATGCTGCCTCTTGGTTTCCTGCCACCTCTGTCTGGGACCCCAGACTGCTGTGGAGACACTAAAGACGCCCAGCATCCACTCCGTCCTCCTTGCAGCCCTTGTGGTGGCATTAAGTACTAGTGTCCCTGTTTCAGAGCTGAGGAAGCTGAGGTGGTGGCAAGGTGGAGCCAGGGTTGCTCTTTGTCCTCAGACTGGCCATGAATGTGGAGGCTTCTCAGATTGCTGCCCACCAGCCTGCCTGCTGCACCCTGTGCCACCTCAGAGCCAGGGCTCGGGCGCAGCTGCTTTCCAGATGTGCTGCAGGAGCATGCAAGTGTTCAGGGCCAGCCAGGTGCAGCCAGAAGGTCCGGGGGCAGGCAGCCTGTCCCTTGGGTTCGCATCCTGGGTGTTCTAAGCCGCCCCCAGTGATGGAAAATCTCTGCAGCTTCGGGGAGGAGAGGGGCAGAGGGACGCTGTTGGGGTTTATGTAGTGATGGGGTGCTGCCAGGGTTTCAGGGAAGTGTGAAGCCCTGTCCTCCTATTTAATGTTCTTCATCTGTCCCCTGAACAGTTGGGGTGAATGGGGATGCTAGTCTGGAGTGCTGGGTGCCAGGTGTCTGGCGAGGAACGTTGGACACCCTCCTTCCTCCTGGACCTAACTGGTGTGCGTCTGCATATTTGGGTGGTGGTGTGGCCGGCCCCCTCTTCTGGGCACCCTGGGTGCCCACACAGCTCCCACACTCTCCCTGCCATCAGCGTGGATGAGCCAAGAGTGGCAGGAAGGGAAGTGCCACCTGCCCCTGAGGGAGGGGACACAGATATGCCAGGCTTCACTAATGCTGCAGCTTCTTGGAATGGCATCGTACTAAGTCAGATTTGGGGAAGGAAAATTTTTTGAATGTTTAAACAGGGATAGTGATAACATGATGTCAAATACAAAAATTGTCAACTCTAAAAATAAAAGGAGAACTACATAGAAGTGTGCAGCTGGTGGCAGACCGAGTCCCCTGGGGCGACTGCTTAGACCTGGTCTGCCACCTCAGGCGGGCACCCTTCCTCTGCAGTGCCTGGGGACAGACAGGTGTGAGGAGCCCGTGCTGCTGAAGCAGGCCCTCTTGCTGGCCAGGCATGGCTTGGGCGTGGTGGCCAAGGCCGGGTGCAGAGCCCAGCTGCTGGGTGTCGGAACGACTGCTCCTCCCCAGCTGCTGGCCTGCTGCGGGCAGGTGGCCATGGGGAAGCGGGTGCCCTGACATACACCCTGGCCTTACAGGTATTATCGAGGGACTCATGGGGTCATTGTTGTTTACGACGTCACCAGTGCTGAGTCCTTTGTCAATGTCAAGCGGTGGCTTCATGAAATTAACCAGAACTGTGATGATGTGTGCCGAATATTAGGTGAGGCTGGGGACGGTGGGATGCAGCAGGGTGGCAGGAGGTGGTGCCCTGCGGGCCGGCTAACTCTGCTTTGCCTTGAAGTGGGCAATAAGAATGACGACCCCGAGCGGAAGGTGGTGGAGACGGAAGATGCCTACAAGTTTGCCGGGCAGATGGGGATCCAGTTGTTTGAGACCAGTGCTAAGGAGAATGTCAACGTGGAAGAGGTGAGGCCCCCCGCGACCCTGGGGAGCGGGCCAGGTGGCCCTGCTGGACCTCCACAGCCCTCCTCCCGGTCCCCAGCTGATCCTGCATCTGAGTGAGCAATGGAGAACATTATAGTGACTAACATTTACTGGGTGCCTACTGCGTGCAGGCCCTTTGAAGGTCGTGGCTTGTTCTCACAGGCCTCTGAGGTAGGGATCTACATTTCTAATTGGGGAAACTGAGGTTCCAGGTGTTCGTCACTTCAGGAACGTCACTCAGCTACCGAGAGGCACAAACTTGGGTCTGCTACCCCCCAAAGCCCTGCACGGTCCACTTCGGCCCCTTCAGTCCTCCTCATCCCTCCACTGCTAGCTCTTTCTGCTCTGGCTTTCCCTGGGGACGTGGTTCTTTTTCTGTGGCTTCCAGAGCAAAGGCTGCTTGCTGCCAGCTCCTCCGAGCGGCTCCAGGGGCTGTTCGCATCCCTGCAGACCGTCGGAGCCTTGGTCTCCGGAGCGTCCCTTGTACTCTTGTGCGCCTGCTGAAAAGTGGTTGCAGTTCTGAGAGAGAAAAGCCAGGCCTTTTGCCACAAGCCCAGTGTGGCTCCACTTGCCAGCCTTGGGGTAGTCATGCCTGCCCATGTGTGGAGTCCAGGGCTCCCCACTGCATGTGGGGACACTGGCCACACAGTAGTGGGGAACAGACTCCTCAGAGTCAGGCCAAGACCCAAATCCTGGACCCACCCTCTCTGGATTTCATTTGTTCATCTGTAGCTTGAGGGGGACGTGAGTCCCTGCCTTACAAGGTATGAGAATCGAGTGAAGCAAGTCACGTCGAGTGCTTGGCACGAAGTACATGCTCAGTAGACGCTGGCTTGGCTTTCTCATGCCTTCTGCTCCCACCCCTGACGTTGCTGTTACTTGCTTTTCTGGGCAGAGTGGGGAGGACTGTGGATTGGTAGATGGAGCTTCACGGGACCCTGGCATTGGAATGAGTGGGGTGGTCCAGGAAAGTTTCCAGGCAGGACATCCGGGCCTCACAGGCACTGAGGTGGCATGGGGTGGGCAGACTGTGGTCCCCTCCGTCTCCCTACAGGGCAGGGCAGCTCTGTATTGTCAGAAAATTCCAAATCCAGAGGAAAGGGGTTCTCCTGTCAGTGGCGATCCCTGAGATTGACGTCCCCAAGTCCACACAGCTGTGGGTCTTTAATGTTCCTTGGTGACCTTTAAATAATTCACCCCCTCCTCCTAGAAAGGGTTCTGGGGACACACCTGCAAAGCCATTCGCGAGCAGAAACAGAGTGCTGGGCCTGGGGCGGCCGCTGTGCCTGTCCTCTAGGTCCGGGGCTAGTCCCGCCATGTCGTCTTTCCAGATGTTCAACTGCATCACAGAGCTAGTTCTCCGAGCAAAGAAAGACAACTTGGCGAAACAGCAGCAGCAACAACAAAACGACGTGGTGAAGCTCACGAAGAACAGTAAACGAAAGAAACGCTGCTGCTAATGCCCCACAGTCCACTGCAGAGACTGCACTGCGGTCCCTCCCCAGCCCGAGGCCTGCGGGGGTCCTCGGGGGACAGTCTCAGTTTCGTGCCGTTATTTAATGAATTCTCTCCACGTTTTTGTATCGGGAGGCGCCATTGGCACTTCCCCCCCTTCCCCCTCGAGTGCCAAGAAGGCGTTGGACAAGCCCGCCCTTCCCACTGGTGCCCTCTCCCCGCCGAGGCGCCTGGACCTGGTGAGGACGCTCCAGCCAAGCGGACTGATTAACCCATTTGTACATAGTGTATATTGCTTTAACCAGCTGCACACCCTCGTTCTGCTCTGGCTTTTGCCTCCTTAATGCCAACCTGTCGCAACAGACCCTCCCCAGCCCTCCTCACCGCCAGCAGCTCCTGTGGAGGCAGCATCTCGTTCAAGCTGCGTCTGTGGCCGACCTGGGCCGGTGGAGTGGGCTGCGTGTTGCTCACTCTGCAGGCGGTCAGCTTCTCCAGGGCCCATGCCAGCCGTTCTCCTGCCCCCACAACTGCTCCGGGAGCGGGGGGAACCTGGCCTTGAGGCAGACCCTGCCCTCTGCTGGCCCCATGCCTTTGGTTTGGCAGAGACAGGCCGTCTTGCCCTCTGGCTGACAGGTTTCTTCTCCTGCCTTCTCCACGCCTCTGGTACAAACCCAGGGGGCTGCGTCTTCTTAGAGCCACATGTTTCTGTTCCAGCAGAAAGGTAGGGTGTGTTTGTGCAGATGGGGCTTTCAGGGGGCTATAGGAGCATTATTTTAACAGATAAAGACTATGAAGCCAAATCAAATGAATCAAGTTCCTCACAATTATTTTCTTTCCCCGAGGTTTGATTGGCACAGCAGCAAAAATTGTGGCTGTCCCACTTTGGGTCCAGTGTTCTTAGAAAAAAGCAAAGCAAATGGCTTTGTGTCCTTGTGGGGCTGGGCCCCTGGCCCTTTTCTTGGGAAGAGCCAGTAGTCTGTGATACAGCACCGGGGCGCCCTGGTGTAGGTGTAGGGGGTGGGCACCAGGGCTGCTGGGTAATGAGGAGGACACTGCTGAACTGGGACAGGGGACTTTGGATCACTGACATAATCATAGTACCAAGGCAGTAGGAGGATCTCAGCAGATGGGAAGGATGGTAGCGGGGCTGGCTAGGGCAGCCATCTACCCGAGTCCCCTAGAGAAAGCCAGGGAAGACTGTCTGCATTTGACCATTGCCCTCCCCTTCTGTGGGACACATCATTCCCCTTCCCCTAAAAGGATCACGTAACCTGGGAAGAACTGATTTCAACATCATGAAATGTTTTATTAACGTTCCTTTCCTTGGCGATTTCCAGGCAGAGCCCTGATTGGACAATCACATCACAGATCACACTGCAGATTTTCCGTGTTAACACTGTGGATGGGTTTTTAATCAATAAAAAAATGGGGGTTTCTTCTCACCTGTCTCTCCACTTGTCCAAACTGTTAAAAGGTGGGGTTCTGTAACGGGCCTTTGCTTTGGAGCTGCAGGCCGGGGTCCTGGAGCTGTGGGTCACGGAAGCAGGGGCCATGGACGGTGCCGCAGGCCACCCTATCTGGTTCAGGGTGGCTGGGAACAGACATGGGGCCTCTGCCTTCAGGACTGTCCTGCTGACCAGGAGCCTGTGGCAGAGGCCTGTCATACTTGGCTCTGAGCACTCAGGTGAAGCCAGGAGGGAGTGCTTGCAAAGTCAAGCGATGAGGCCAAGCTTCCAGCCCAGGGTAGAAGCCTCAGTGGCTTCTGGCACCCTGACACCCAGATGCAGGTGGTGGGTTAATTTTGGTGACGACAGTGTCTGTCTCACTGAGTGTTACACGCATGAATGGGGGGTTGTTGGGTGGGGGTGGGGGACTCAGGGCTAGACCAATGTCCTGGTGGACTTGATGTGAAATTCCTGTCAACAAAACTTTTAAATGGTTTGCTAGGATTATTTCTGTATTGAAAGTTTCTAATTATGCTTTTTAAAAAAATTACTAAAAAAATAAAGGTTCAAGCTGCCAAATTTTCTTTCAGGGTCTGTTTGCTCTGCTCTGAGTGGGCCTGGCTTCATCCCACCTATTGTGCCCAGCTCTTGTGTTTGGCCTAAGTCTTGTACAGGCCCCTGTCAAGGCCCTGGGACATTTTAAGAAGCCAAGTCCACTTTCTCCAGGAGCAGTTGGTCCAGGGTCGAGTTTCCCCTCCAGATCGACGCATTGGCTGGGAGCACACGTGGGTAGATGCCAGGGGAAGTTCCATGTTTATTCTCCACGTGCCAGAAGGACGCAGTGGCAGCTTTTGCCTGGAGTAATTTCTGGCTGGATGTTTTCTGCCAAGCTCCAGGGCCCTCTTCTCAGCCTGGGGAGCAGTGCTGGCAAGTCTGCCTTGAAGTCTGCACACTAGTGCCCGCAGGGAGCCCTGCCTGATGGAAGAGGTTCAGGGTAGGATGCTGGCTGCCCCCCTCCAGGAAAGGTGCCCCTTCCTGGTCCAATCCATTGGATACCAAAGGACAGGAGGTGACCTCCCAGGTGTGGGCCCAACTATTGCTACTCTTCAGCAGCCAGTGGTTCTGACGTGCAAGCCACATTTGGACCAAATGACCCTTCCATATACCCAGGCCCGAGGCAGAAAGCTCTGTAGAAACTCATTTTATTCTTATTCAGACTATTTTCAAAAGAAGCAGTGGTGCAGTTTTTCTAAAAATATGCCTTTATAGATTTATATATATATGTATATTATAAAATCCATACATGTATTTACATGATTGCTACATACAAAATTACAGCACTGTGGTATGTACATATCTGTAGGTACATTCTTTCCGCTCATCCCTGCTGTGCTTTTCCCCTGGGAGGGAGGGAGACTGAGTCAGTGGTCAGCAGCCTGAGGGCAGGCTGGGCCCGAGAGCCTCGAGTTAGGGCCTCAGCAGAGACGGTGGGCGGCTGCGGTGGAGGGCGCAGAAGCAGCAGGTTCAGGCCGTGGCCCTCTGCAGGCCTGGTGGGCAGTATACGGAGGCTCCCCGCAGCCTCCCTTTATACACCCATGGTGTCAGTGCTGCCTTGGAGGAGGGGGTGGCTGGCCATACCCCTCTGAGGACATTCTGTGGCCTGGACTTGCTCAACTGGGCCAAGAAATTCTATCTGAGGGGCGAGGGGGCCATGGAAGAAAGATGAGCCCTCTCTCAGCCCTGGGCCTTCCACAAAGAAGAGAGGACTGGACCCTAACACCTGTCGCCAACCAGCAACAATGCTGCCTGGCTCAGGCCTTGCTAAGGGTAAAGGACTACTCTGGAGAAGGCCTTGGAAGAGTGTTGGTGGTGGCCAGGGGACAGAGCCCTCCCTTCCTCCCTGGGGCTTCAAATGGCCCTAGTCGAGCTTGGGTACACCCCAGCTCGTAGACTCCTCGGCCACAGGCTGGGCCTCCTGCCTGCGGAGGGGCCCCAGCAGAGGTGCATGCACATGGGTAAGGGGCCGCACCTCCCCTTACTCTGGGCCAGTGGCAGGAATGGAGGCACAGGCCTGGGCCTGCTGCCCTGCAGGACTCGGCAGACCCCTGAGGCTCACGCCTTCCAAGGCATGCGGACAAGGGCCTCCGTTTCTAAAACTGAGGAGGCAGCAGTGTCTGCAGGTGAGCTGTGAGCAGGTGGGTCTGAGCAGCAGAGCCCAACCAACGGCTGCGCTGGGAGATGCCTGAGCCCTGCTCGATAATGGGATCCTGGGAAGCCCAGGCTTGGGCTTGGCCCTGGCCCCACTGTGGGGACTGGTTCCTGCCCATCCCTTGGTCTAGAGCAGCTTTCAGAGGCCAAGAAGGCCCCTGCCTCTTGGTCTGTCCACACTGACAAAAGGGAGTGGGATCTCTGGGACCTACTGGGCCCCAGTGTGGGCGGCAGGGCGGCTGCCCAGCCAGGCCCCAGGGGAGGGAGGCCCTTGCTCACACCGCCTTTTAGCTGTCTCCAGTCTGCCCACCCTTGGTGGCTGACTCCTCCCAACTTAAATCTTCCTGAAGAATGAGAAGAGCCGTTTGCCTTCAGTGGTGCTGGGCTCATCGCCTCGGCCTGCACCGTGGCCCCTGGAGAAGGCAGCAGCAGGCTGGCTCCGTTCCTTCAGGTGCGTGTCCATCAGCTGCCGGTCAATGACCCTGTGCATGTCATCCTGCAGAGGGGGCAGAGTGGACAGGGCTGAGCACCAGCTCTTGCCTGGACCTGGGGGTGAGCAGGGAGGAGGCGAATGTTGGGGGATGAGATGAGGATGAGGGATGAGGGGTGAGGCGAGAGCAGCAGCGGCCGGGGCTGCCCAACCAAGAGCGCAGCGAGTGGGCAGAGGCCAGGGTGCACACGCAGCCCCCAGTGCTGTCTCCTCAGGACTTCAGCTGGCTTCTTGCCAGTGTCCTTATGCCACTCCCTCGGCTGACAGCTCAGCTGCTGTCACAAAAGGCCACCAGAGAGCCAGGCCGCCCTCACAGCAGGGGCGACCAGCACTCTCTTGCCTCCTGATCTCTAGAGCTGTCTGGTTCCTTGGCCCTGTCAGAAGGCCCAGGGTGACCTTAGTGTGCCAGCTCTCCAGCTTCCGGGGGCTTCTCCTGCCATTCCCTCCACCTTCAAATCTGCAGCCTGGGCTGTTGATGCCCGTACTCCTGGCAGTCCCAGGGGGCGCGGGAGGAAACAGTCCTCATCCCCGCCCCACAAGCGCCCTGTGCGGCACGGGCCATGAAGCTTACGGCCTTCGGGGCTGTCTGTGCCAACTCTGGAGTATTTCCATTGGCTTCTTCCCTAGGGTAAGACCGTATCCCCTCTAACTTGCTGGCTGCCCAGAAACTGCACCCTGCCCAGCCTACGGAGCAGCATCTCACCCCACAGAGGCTTCTGCACAGACTTCACTCTTTCCACTCTAACTGACAGATTCTGATTCTGTGTAAGAGGCCATCTGACAAAAGGGCTCTTGTCACTCACAGTCTGTGAACTGCTGGTAAGATACATCAGTGGTCCCCTGCGCACGTCGCTGGCAGTAGTTTAACGAGAACCTTGGTTCCTTCAGCCTGGAACCCAGCAGCAGGCTCTGGATGAGCCTTTGGCCAAACTCCGCGGTGAGCTGGCCACTTCTCTGAAGCTTGGGCAGGAAGCTGGGATGTCTGAGCCCCCTGCCTGACCAGTGTGACCCTCACCTGTCTCACCCCCGCTTCCACTTGTAGGTGTCATTCAAATGTCTTTGCAGGGTTCAGGGTGAAAGGAAGGTACCTTCCTGTCCTGTCACCAGGAGGGTGACCTCACCCTCCCTGGCTCATGATCTGCACCCTGGCCTTCCTCTATCCCATGCTCCTCAATCCTTCCTGGCACCTGTCCTCCTCGCCCCCCGCCCACTCCCCCATTCTACTCAGGTCTGATGCTGTGCCAAGTATTCGCCAGCACATGGCTCCTACCTCCAGGTCCCAGTGCAGCTTCCTCAACACAGCCCCCTGTTTTTTAATTTTTTTTTTTTTTTTTTTTTTTTTGGTACCAGGGATTGAGCCCAGGGTGCTTAACCACTGAGCTATATCCCCTACCCTGATGGTGGCCTCCAATTTGCCATCCTCCTGCCTCAGCCACCCAAGTGGCTGGGATTACAGGCGTGTGTGTTTTTAAATACAACACAGGAATGTTAATGGGTCCCTTAAAAGAGAATCCTCTCAAAGCTACCAAAGTTTTCTGGCAAATCCATTGCAAACTGCACTTTTATACTCTAGACACCCAAAACTAATGCCATGAAACGTATCTTTGGAACTTCACAGACACTCGCGTGCTGCTCATAATCCCATGTCTGCTGTCATTTCTGGAGGCAAAACAAGCCAGCTACAAGGTGGTGGCACTGAGAAACCAGGTCAGCCTATCAGAGAAGGCCACCCTGTCACTGCTGGCCACATGCTGAGGAGCTTGCTGAACACGATGTGATGATGGAGGGAGGCTGGGGCTCGAGGACACATCACACTGCACAGAGATGATGCCAGGCTCTGGCACACACAACACGGTGGGCCACAAGGGGAGGTGGCAGGGCAGGACGGCAATGGCAGTGTGGAAAGGGAGGGTGGACAGAGGGCTCAGGCTCACCTCGAAGGCAGGAGGGGTGTACAACTAAAGCTGTTGATACGGGAACTGAGAAAGGCCACTAGATCAGAAACCAAAGGAGCCAGATAGTAAAAAGCCCTGAGGAAGCAAACTGCAGCCAGGAGAGAAGAGAGAGAACAGTGGCGGTAAGCCGGGGCCTGGCCAGCTGACAGCTGGACAGGAGCCAAGGAGCCAGTGACCAGCACTCTGGAGCCAGGATTAAGGCTGCCAGCCCCACAGGACCTGAGAGGAATGGTCACTGCTAACCTGCCCTCCACAGAGGGGCTCGCTCACAGGTAGCTTTTCATCAGTCTAGCGGGGATTTCTTGAGGAGAGACATCAGTGGCTACACCCACATCCTGATATCATGCTACCCAAGGTCACCAATGCAAAGCCAGTCACAGGCTGGGCCCGCAGGGAGCTGCACTGCACCCTGAGAACGGTGGTCCTAGAGATGGACACGCTGATCCATTTTTCCCAGTGCAGCACATGCTCTTTGGGAAAGGGAAGCTGCAGGCCTCTGAGGACCACAGCTGTCCCAGGGTTGCTGCGCTGCAAGCAGCTGTGAATTTTCACTTGATCACGTGGGGTTCCCAGCCCCTGCATGTTAACAGGATTTCTTTCTCTAATTTAAACCATGCCCAAATGACCAGCTGAAGTAGGGCCTCAATCCAAGTCTGGAGGGCACTGCAGCAGCAGCCTGGGGTTTGCCACTCCCAAAAGCACTCTCAGGCATTATCCCCAGGAAATGGGTGCACAGGAACTCTGGATTTCTTCAGGTAAAGACAGGTACTGTTCACCCAGTTGCGTGGGACCCTATGTAGCAAACGTCTACTCTGCCGGGTTCAAAGACCCTCCTGGAATCTTCTTTTGCCCTGGGCCTCAGGGTTTTTTACCTGCCAAGCCTCAAGCTGCTGGGAGAGGTTCAGTTTCTGCTGAATGGCATCCAGCAGCTGGCTGTTCAGAGACATCATGTCCATCTTGCACTTGGCAAGTTCTAGCTCCACGGCATTCTTCCTGAAAACAGACAACCAAGAGTGAGCACACCAACACCCTGTGCTGGGGGACTTGGAGCCCACAGGGTTAAGGAAACAGGCTCTGACCCCAAACTCACAACAGAGAATAACCATAACTATGGTTAGTCTGCAATATGCCTTCCCACATATTCTCTCAGTTATAACCAACCTACAGGGGAAGGGATTATTTGCCATCTCCATTTCACAGATGGAGAAACAAAGGTTCAAAGTAGTTGAGAAGATGATACTTATGTGAGGACTGGAGCCCAGAGGGAAGCAAAGGCCTCGCACAACACAGAGGAGCTACTCATCTGTGCCTCACAAGGCCAGGGCTCCCTGGAGGTTGGGACCTTGTCCTCCTGGCATAGAGAGAGGGTCTCCCTTTAACTAGTTACTTTCTTTAAGGGAACTGTCCCAAAGTTCTGGACGTGTGTGATGGCAGCCACACAACAGCACTCATCAGAGCTTCGTATCTGACAGTGGGAACTGGTAAAAATCAGGTGATGGAACACAGTCACCAGTAAGAACTATGGCGTAGAGTACTTATGGGCAATTCATGATGCTGCTCCGTGGAAAAAAGATCAGAAAACATTAGTTTTGTGAACTAAAAATCGCCAGTCTGTTGGAGGTTGTACACAGCCCTTGCTGGTTATACGGGTGATAATTACTGATGGTTAACTCCCACAGACTTTTGCATTTTCGCATTTCCCATATTTCATGTGTTACTTTGTTTCCCTTGCTCAATATTCCTAATTTACAGCTGTTAAATGCTGGAAGAAATTAACCTTGGGGGTGGGTGGGGATGGGAATAAAAAGCAGGAGGGAGCAGCCTCTGCAGAGGCGGTCCTGACTGCCCAGCCATCGGAACGTGCTTCATTTGGCTCTTGCCACGTCAACCACTCCCTCAAGTCCTCGAAATGGCAAAGCTCAGTGTCCTTGTTGCACACGCCACGACCACTGCACCACGGCGCACCGCCCAAGGACAGCTAGAGGATCCGCCTGCAGAGATCGACTGCCTGCTCCGGCCTCGAAACACTGTCTGCTCCAATGGAAGCCGGAAGGAGGAGCAGGTGGGTCCCATTTAAGGCCACCGCGGTGACCAGCACTTCCTCTCTGGCCTTCACGCCACCGAACAATTAGTCACCTATCCCAACACCCAGCCACCCGCCTTCCCTGGAGACGCGGCTTCCGAGGACTGTGCGCCAGCCAGCCCCGCCCACTGCGGCTGCGGACAGCCCGGATAGGACCTGAGCCTGTCCAATGGGCGTGGAGCTCAGAGGCAGCAGGCTGCCTCCGTCACGCCCACTGCCATTGGCTGGCGGCGAACAGTGGAAATCCTCGCGTGGAGCCCGTTGCCATGGACGCCGGCCCGTGCCGCAGTCCCAGCAAGGACGTCAGAGCACACCGCAGGCTGGCTGGGCTGGAAGGAGGTGGAGACGACCTCACGAGCTTCCGCCGGCAGGTGGCACCGTGTGCAGCCGGAGCCCCCAGGAATGTGCTGACTAATGTCGCTGGCGGGGCCAGATTGCCAGTGGTGCGCCCCTAGCGGGGGTCTTCTGACCTCAGGAGCCCCGAAGACCTGCACCCCCTGAAGGTTTGCTCACTGTGGAATCAGTACTTGTCATTCATGAGAAGCCCCAGACCCGGAGAGCACAGCTAAAGGAGTCGCCGATCAATATATTAACCATTTTTTAAAGAGGAACGTTTCCAAGTACTAGAATTCCTCGCTTAGATGAGACCACTAGCCGGGCGCCGTGGCGCTAGCTGTAATCCCAGCGGCTGGGATCACAGGTTTGAAGCCAGCCTCAGCAGTTTAGCGAGACAGTAACCAACGTAGTGAGACCTTATTTCAAAAATAAAAAAATAAAAAGGGCTGGGAATGTGGCCCGGTGGTTATGCGCCCCTGGGTTCAATCCTGGTACCAAACAAAGCAAAAAACCCATTAAGTCACTCTTTGTTTTTGTAAGGCAGATTGCTAGCCCAAGGTTTACTTTTGTTTTTAGGCAGGGCCTTTCATCTGTGGGGAGATAAAATTATTTTAACTTTCCTGACACTCAGCTGTCGTACAGGATAAGGTACACTTTAAGGTTCCTACAGCCCAGTAGGAAAGAGAAGTTATTTTTCGTAGGGACTCTCACCTCAGAGTACACATTAAACTCACCGAGTAAAGTAACCCCGACTACAGGGATTAGGACTTAATTGTTCCGGGAGGGCCACCCTGGTACTTGCAGGAGTTCCCCCAGATTATTCTAATGTGCAGCCAGCATGGAGGAGAATCAGAGATAATGTATACAAAAGTATTTTGCAAAATGAGGTGCGGGTTCCACTTTAACTGATCCCTTATGCCCGTTGTTTCAATTCTAATACTGAGATTTTCATTTCCAAGGAAGAGAAAAAGACCCCCGCCCCTTACAGTGATCTACCACCTTCCTTACCCAGCTAAGCCCTGTTCTACAGGGGTCCAGGAGAACAGGGTCCTCACTCCAGAGTTCTCCCTTTGAAGGGGACACACCTAGGAAGGAAGGTTTGCAAATCTAGTCAGACTGGGGCATATTAGCTGGGCCTCCCCTAATAGCAGGCAAGGGCATGGACTGCAAGAGTTGGCAGCCACCTCTCTCTCAGCAGAGCTAGTTTCCATTCTCTCTCTCTCTCTCTCTTTTTTCTTTAAAGGAAGAGGGACTAGACAACCTTTATGTCGTTTTATCTCCCAGCTTCATGCTGATGGCAGAATATGGTCAGAACTTCATGTTCAGCCTCTTCTCTATTCTGCTGAGAGGATGAACAACTTGTCTGTATTATTAACTTCATCCTGCTTTTCATTCCCAATGGGCTTTCACAATTAGCATCTTAATTTTACTGTTTTTATTCCCTCATTCTTGTTAGATATGGAAAATGAAAAACTCAAGATAGTGCGGCCTGGGAGACGGGAGTGAAAGAGAGCCATACATTTGATAGCTTTCATCTCTTTCAAGATAAATCCTTTTCAAATGCTGACAGGTGGGGACAAAGTGTTTCATCAAACCTAGATTGATAGTCTCTAGGAAACACTCAGCTCTTCCAAGATAAAGCCTCTCCAGGTGCTAGCCACTGACCCCCAACCCCCAAACCCAAATTCCTGAGTGCCCACACCGATATACTCACTAAATCAACTCTCAGTATAGCCTACATAAGCCCGAACTTCTCCTCTGGCCAGTGGCTCATTTTCCACAGGAGAGTGGGTCCATCGGAGGTGTACTCCTGTTCCTGAGTAAAGGCTGAGATGATCTGTGAAGTTTGTGTCCAGTCCAGTCCTTTTGTGCTAACAGTTCAAACAAGTTTGCCCTTTGCTATTCATAAAGGTACGTTCCTCCACTTTCTATCACACTGCCATTCACGTATCCATTACTGGGAATCCAAGGAACAAATATTCATAAATAGGTATGTGAGCCTCACCAAGAATTTCTAAAATGAACTAAAATTGATAGATAACCTGATACGAGGTTTTGACCAGCTAGACAAGGGAACCCAAAGGTAAATAGAAATGAAGATGAAAATATAAAGACACAGCGGGAGAGGAAAAGTGTGTGAAGAAATGAGAAAGGGGAAGGTTACAGTGTGAGGGATTTTAAAGTCACACACTAACTGTGTGCTGTTTTGTGTTTTTAAAAAAGGCATAGTGCAAAAGCTGGGCACGGTGGTACATGCCTGTAGTAATCCCAGCGACTTGGGAGGCTGAGGCAGGAGGAGTAAGCAGGCCCTAAGTAACTTGGTGAGACCCCGTCTCTAAATAAAATACAAAAAAAGGCTGGGGATGTGGCTCAGTGTTTAAGCACCCCGGGACTCACCACTCAGTTCCAAAAAAAAAAAAAAAAAAAAAAAAAAAAAAAAAAGCCTATAGTTAGAAGTTGTTTCCAAGGAGCTCACTCCGGACTCCTGAATCAGGAGACCTGAAGGTGGAGGCTAGTGAGTCTCTACTGGTTGTGACCGTCTCCCTACCTGTAAGGTAGGGATTAAAAGGTTTTTACATCTTCCTGAGGCTGGGAGGATGAAAGGATATCATGTTGTGTGAACAAGACAGAGATGTACAAATGTGGCTATTAAGCTTGCTCTCTCTCTCTCTCTCTCACACACACACACACACGTTGTTGACTGACCTTTATTCATTTACTTATATGCAGTGTTGAATAATCAAACCCAGTGCCTCACCTGTGCGAGGCAAGCCTCTACCACTGAGCTACAACCCAAAACCAGTGAATACGTTTTTGGCAACTTTATTTTTATTTTTTTAGTTGCAGATGGACACAATACCTTTATTTCAGTTATTTCTATGTGGTGCTGAGGATGGAACCCCGTGCCTCACACATGCCAGGCAAGCGCTCTACCACTGAGCTACGTCCCCAGGCCCCATTTTTGGTAACTTTTATAGCCTCGCAGGAGCTCAGTGAAGAGGGAAGATGGAGCCCACAATAAATAATTCACAGGGAGATGGGGAATATGTAAAGATGGCTTGCGACCGGCTATGGAAGATATTTCTACAAGACAGCTCCCCAAGAAATACCGAGGAACAGCACGGCTCAGGAGGAGGGCGGGGAACCTGGCCAAAGGCAAACCCTCCCAGAGCACCCTTCCCTCAGAACAATGGGCCTTCAAGGACAGTGGCAAGTACTGAATGCTGGGCCCTAAGCTTTGACGTCCCCATCGCAAATTAGCCCTAAATGGAGGCACAGCAAATATCAACTCTGGGAAACAATAGACCCCACAGAAAGAACAGCAATGGGCAAGATCAGAGAGTACTTGTCCCTGGGATCTGTACTCTTCTCTCCCAGACAATGAGTTTCAACCTTTTTACAACCACCCTCCTAAATTAAAGTTTTAACCTGTACAACTAGCCCCTGACGTCAAAACTGCACATACATGGCTTCCAATGATTACATCGTTGTACCCTATAAAACCAAAATCCCCTCTGTAACTGACAGCCATTTTTTCATCTGGAAAATGGGCCCCATCAACACCCAAGCCTGGAAAGGAATAAAGGCTTCTTTGAATCCATTGAGATGTGCCTCCTGTCCTTTCACACTTATGGTCTGTGCCTATGTATTTCCAAGTTTTTGAATATAAGAGAATGCATTTATACATTTCTTCTCTGTAAAAGAAAACCCAAAACACTATTTAAAAAAAAAATGATTGGTTTATCAGAAACAGGGAAGACAGAAGAAACTGATAAATGACACTATGGGATGCAATCGAACCCAGAATGTAGAAAAACAGACAAATTATCCCATTTTTCAATAAATGCAATATGAAAAAGAAAAAAAATAGGGATGGAGAAGTATTATAGACTTTTGGGACCTACCAAGTAAAAGGAATATCTGGAATCTGGAGTTCAGATTCTACTTTTTTTTTTTTTTTTGGGTACTGGGGATTAAATTCCTGGGCACTTGGTCACTGAGCCACATCCCCAGCCCTATTTTGTATTTTACTTAGAGACAGGGTCTCACTGAGTTGCTTGGTGAGCCTTGCTCTTGCTGAGGCTGGCTTTGAACTCATGATCCTCCTGCCTCAGCTTCCCAAACCAACTGGGATTATAGGTGTGCACCACTGTGCCTGGCCAGATTCTCATAAATTTTAAAAAGGACAGTCAAGGGACAATTGGGTAACTTAAATACTGACTAGATACTAGATGTTAAAAAAAAGAAACAAAACTGTTCTTTTTTTTTGATAATAGGGATTGAAACTCAGGGGTGCCCAACCACTAAGCCCCGGCCCCAGCCCTTTTTACATTTTATTTTGAGCTGGGGGTCTAAGTTACTTAGGGCCTTGCTAAATTGCTGAGGCTAGCTTGGAACCTGCAATACCCCTGTGTCTCTGGTATTACAGGCATGTGCCACTGTGACTGGTGAAACTGTTTTCAATTTCACCATATTGTGGTTATGTGTTTTAAGGAGAGACTTTCTGGTAGAAACATATACTGAAGTGTTCATGGATGAGATGACTCGATATCTTGTGATTTGCTTTAACAGAATCCTGTGGAGAGATGGAGGAAGCGGGTGGGGACACAGATAGAAGAACTGCAAATTGACTGGTGTTGAAGCTGAGAGATGGACAGATAGGGGTTCCTGTTATGTTCCTTTCTTTTGTGTGTGCTTAAAAATGTCCATAGTAAAAAAGTAAAAAGATGGAGCCAATATATATAATGAAATTGGAAAGCTAACATATAAGTGGAAACAAAAAGCAATGCATGTAGCGTGTCATCCTGCTGTTTTTAAACACACAACTATATAACACACATGCCATACACGCACAGGAAAAGGGTCTGCCACAACACACACCTGACTTTTTTTTTTTTTTTTTTTTTTTTTTTGCTACCAGAGATTGAACCCATGGACACTTAACCACTGAGCCACATCCCCAGCCCTTTTTGTGTTTTGAGACATAATCTTGCTAAGCTGCTTAGGGCCTCTCTGAGGTGGCTTTGAACCTGCGATCCTACCTCAGCCTCCCGAGTGGCTGGAATTACGCACATGTGCCACCCAACTTTCAACAGTAGTGTCTACCTGGGGAGAACAGGACTGGGGTGAGGGTGGGTGGTACGGAACTCTCACCTTTGTAGTCTTAAATATGACTGGATTTTCAAGACTCAACATGTAATCCAGCGTATATGCTCAATTTTGTAGAAATTAAAAAAAAAGGCATCCCCACTTACTTTGCAATAGCCTCATCCCGGTCCCTGATGGCCTTCTGAAGCTGCTCCTTTGGTTCCTTGTCCTCAGATGTCACTCTGAGTCGGTCCCTCTCCTCTTTCAGTGCAGTCATCTCCACACTCAGCAGTGTCACCTAATAGGAGACCAAAGAAAATGGAGTGTGATAATGCCACTGCTGCTGGTCTGGGTGATTTCCCTTCCAAGAGGGAAAAAGGACCTAGAACCTCCAGGCAGGCCTGGTGTGAGGTGAGCAGACTGGCGGTGCCCTGTTGCCGCCCTGCTCCAAGGTAGGGCCCTTCTCTCTTGAGAAAAGAGCCACAGGCTGGCATATGACCTAGCCTTGCCCGTCACTCCCTGCTTCCTGGGAGTTGAAAGAGGCTGTGCGAGTGGGGGCCATTCCTGAAGCAGCAGGTTGGTTCTGCTGTCCCCTCCCCACGGTTTCCTCCTGTTTGGGAGCCAAGTTCTCCCACTCTTCTTCCGGTTGGTTCTGTAAGCTGTCAGAGTTCATTCTAAAGCAGGCAAAGCTTTTGGTACACACGCCTTAAGCGTGGCAGGGTGGGAGCCCCTTCTTCTAGGCCGATGGGATCAGATATGAATCGGATGCCTGACCCTGCCTTCTTGTAATATATTATACATTTCTCTGACATTTTCCCAAAGAAGGATGGGTTTATTCAGATCTGCCTTTCTTCCATACAGGGACAGATGTCACCTTTCAGCACACTCTTCAGCTTTTCAAGTCTTGGGTCTAATCATCAGATAGAGTGAAACTGAGCAAAATCCCCAGGCCTAAGGCTGAAGATTAAGCTCCCCAGACTGAGAACGCAGGGCTGCCGGCCCTAGGAGTACAGGGAGGGCAGCCACTCTGGGGGAACTCAAGAGGGCGCCGAACAATGAAGTGGGTAGAAAGACGACTTCTCGTTGCCAGGATGGGCCGTGGACTGTGCACTCTGCACTGAGGACAGCCCAAAGCCGCAGCCTTCAGGGGTGGGGTGGGGAGGACAGCTTAGGTGAGCAGGGTCACGGCTCGGGGAAGTACAGGAACAGCTGAGGCTGAGGCGGGCCAGGTGCAGGTGAGACGCCTGGCCTCATGCTAGTCGGGGCAGGTTCTGCAGCCTGGTGGATTAACTCAAGACCCAGAAAGCACCTGGCAGACAGCAGGACCTCTTTAGACCTAATGAGCTCTGACGTGGCCTCCGGTCAGGTGGTCGTTCTGCCGACGGTGTAAGGGGCAGGTAAAACCATATGCTGGACGGAAGAGCCAACATTTAACACGCCTCAGATAGAACTCCAGAACTTTTTACTTTGCCCTGGAAAACCTAGACAAGCCAGAGCCCACCTACCTGCCTTAGGAGAAGGAGCAAGGGCCCTTTCTTTTTGAACCATATATACTTTCCATAAAGATCAGGAAAATAAAAACACCCAAACTATTTCCCACCACCAAGTTGTTCTGCGGATCAAATGAGCTCTAGCTCACCAAGGATCTGGGGTGAGGTTGTGGGTTCTGCTCTCTTCTCCTCCCTGCCAAGGTGGGACCTACTTGTCAATAGCCGTCATGGCTTGTCCACACATGGTCTTAGGTAACATCCGCCTCCAAACCCACTTTTTCCAAATGAGGTGGGTGGCTGCACAATTAAACAGTATCAAAGACAATGCCCTGAGGTCACAAGTGCTCAATCTGCTCTTTCATTTCATGATCACGTGAGCGCTACCTAGGCAGCCTTAGAATACGCAGCTGAACTAGCGGGGGCACTCTGAGAGGAAGGGATTCAGCAGGGTTTCGAGGAGGAAGTGAAACCCGCTCTGGAACCTGAAGGGCGAGTGGGTGGAGGTGGTAAGAGGTGGGAGGGAAAAGTCTTCCGGGCAGGCAGTGAGCTGGAGAGAAGGCCCACGTGTGGGAAAGCCTGAGGAGTGTGCACTGCTGCCCTTTTAGAGCCCATGTTTAGCTGTGTGAACACAAAATGGGTGAGGTGGAGTCAGGAGGGCAGGAGACGGGTGGCCAGTGGGCAGGCACTCTGTTGGCCGTGGGGACCCAAGGCCTTCTATGACCTGAGTATAGAAGCAGGCCAACTACAGGCAAGGGGCACCCTGTTTCCAAGTCACTCTTCAGGAAGGTCATCCATCAGGTGCAGGAGGGCAGACAGACTGGGAAGTGGTGACCACGGACAGCAGCAAACGAATGCAGGTCTCAGAATGGGGCAGGGGTCAGGAGAGCTTGAAGAGGAAGTCACCGCACCTGACAAGGGAAGCTCCAGGATGCTGGGTTCAGCTCCCTTCTGGAGTATCTGGCAGGCCCCCGTCAGGCATGATGGCTGCCCAGTGAGGCTGCCCTGAGTCTCCTACCACCTGGACTGAGCTGCAGGCCCCCTGAAGAACAGGTTTCATATTCTGCAGACTAGTTCTGAGGACCATTCTGCCTCCTGGCAGCTGATCCAGTCCTCAACTGAGGAGGCCTGGGCGAGAGCTGACACCAGGGGAGGAGCTGGGCGATCTTCAGGTCTGCCCAGGGATTCTGCCTCAGATGGGTAACTACCAGTTGGATTAAACTTGGGCTTTCTTTTTTTAAAAAATGTGGTAAGTTTCTGAGGGGGTGGGGCACTACTGGCCACTCACCTTCTAGACCCACACCTGACTTCTAGTTTCCAGGAGGGAAGAGCACTCAGACAAGAAAACAGCAGCTTGGAGGTCAGAGCATTCATCACATGAAGTTTGACCCTGGTCTAGGAGTTGTTGGCTAGAACCTTGGTCCCAGCCAACCTTGTCTGGGTCCTGTTTTCAAAGGGTTGAGATGGCTCCGACTGCCCTGTGACACTGTATGGTCCTAGAGGGCAGGGGCCCTACACAGCCATCTTGTACCTCTCAGAGTCAAGGCACACCACTGGGGGACGAGGAATGTCAGGCCCACTGTGTTGGCCGCCATTCCTAGGTCATTCTGGAACTCGATCTGCACCCCAACTGCTGCTGTTTTGGGATGTCACTGTGACTCCCATGGGACAGTTCTGGTGGATGCAGTGTGGCAGAGAGGCTTTCTGCTTTCAGTATCTGAAGCGATGACCTATAGGAGAAGCCCAGTTCTATACCCCACGTGAGACACGAGTGCAACCACCTGCTGGGTGAGCTACGTGAAGGGAGTCCACGGGAACTGCCTGAACAGGTCATCAGCTGAACTTCTAAGGTAGCTTCCTCAGTGGGATGGCCTCCTAAACGGTTCTGCCTCAGACTCTTGGCAATCTGCTCTTTGCCTGAGATAATGCCTTCTGATGAATTTCTAGTTTTATAATCCTAATAAGCAAACAAAACAAACTCCCACAAAACAATACCAAAGAGCTGATAAGCAAGAGCTTATTAAAAATAAATAAACTGGGTGCAGTGTGTCTGCCCGTAGTCTCCACTACTCAGCAAGCTGAGGCAGGAGGATCCGAGCCCAGGAGCGCAAGGTCAGCCTGGGTGATATAGCAAGTTTCTGTGTCAAAAATTTTTAAAAATTAGAAAAAAAATACGATGAAACAATAAAATAAATAACATTTTAATTAATACAAAGAAGTTTTAGATCCAACTTTGTCTGCACTGGGCAATTCCAGTTTGGAAGATCTGTCCCTACGCGTGAACTGCTCTCCCTGGCCGTAAGACTACATGAGTTTAGGTAAGAGAACGTCTTTGGCTGTCCAGTCCACTCCCAGGGTTTGGCCAGGAATAAACCACAGCTTTAAACAGCATCTTTCTGCCTTTGTTCTCTGGCTCCTCAAAAAGAGAAGAGTGTACTGCAGTGATGGCAGCAGGCGGCCTCCCAACATCTTCACAGGGGACCACACTGGGGCATTACTTGGATGACCCAAGACAGACAGTTAACAGAAATAGAAGTGTAAGAAACACCGAGGTGAGGGCTGGGCTCCGATTCCCCCCCACGGCAACCTCAGGGAGGAGGGAGGGAGGGGGGACCCTTCCGACCACGAAAGGACAGGCTGGAAGGGGCCAGCTGTAAACTGCTGTTTGCTGGTGATCCCTGGCCACCACCCCAAGGAGAACAGAACCTGCACTCGAGCATGGTCAAACCAAGAGCCTCTATTTGTCTCGTAGGACAGGTTTTAGAGGCTCCTTCTGGTTAAGACTGCTCCTAAGTCCTTTAAAAATTTTCAGATCAGACTATAAATGTCTTTGTCCAGTGTTCACAAGAGACGGAATCATGATCAAACAGGAAAGGGACAGCAAAGGCAGCAGACACTTCCCTCACACTGACCAGGCCTCCAGCGGTGACGGCGCGTACACCGAGGCAGCAGCCCCGTGAAGATCAACAGTCCATTTCCCTACCAAGGGCTGCTGGGAAAACCCACAAGGGCCTGGAAGCAGAACTTTCAGCTGCCAGCATCGCCCGTCAGCCTGACTCTGGCTCTGCAGACGTGTCCCTGGAGGAAATGGAGGACCGGCCATTCGCAGTCCTACTAATTATACTCTGGGCTGAATGAGAGGACTGGTTTCTTCTGAGGACGCCCAGTTCACCTCAACTTCGGTCACAGTCCCCTGAGAATTTGATGGAGGAGAGTCAATTCTCAAATAGAAGTGGGGGTAGCTGGGGGTCAGTGCGCATTCCCCACACGAGGCTGAAGATGGGGGTGCTCACCTGACTGTGGAGTTGCTGCAGCTCTTCTAGGCTCTGCCTCAGTTTACCCCTCTCTCCCTCCATGAGCTCCCTCAGGGCTCTCGAGTCCTCACTGGTCTGCCTTATCTGTTCTTCTAAAGAGTCATCTTCAATTCTCCGGGAGCTCTGGCCACAGGAGCAGCAGCCAGAGATCGAGAGTGGAGGGATGGATTGTGAGAAGATGGAGAGGAGACAGAGGTGAGAGGAGAGAGAGATGGTGGGGAGAGAGCAAGAGAGATGGAGAGAGGGGAGGGAGAGAAAGAAAGAGGGCATGAGACAAAGGGGGGAAAAGAAGGGGTTTAGGGAGAGATTCTTGAGTTCATTTCGACGATAGCTAGGCATTCATTTTCACTTCAGGCTTGAGGGAGAGGCGGCTGTGTGTGTGAATGGCACACTTATAGCTCCTGCCTCCCAGTAACCTGGCCTCCATACTACGACATGCCCTGCCAGACACCACCAGGCTTCACCTACCACCTTCCTCTTATTCCCAATATGGACAGAAAGGTAAGTATTCTGCAGGGGGATGAAACCGAGAAGAAATAGTTGCTTAAGAGTTGGGCATGGGGGCTGGGGATATAGCTCAGTTCAAAGAGTGCTTGCCTGTCAAGCACAGGCCCTGGGTTCAATCCCTAGCATCATAAAAAAAGTGTGATGTCTCACCAAGTAGAGAATATCAATAAAGAGATGGCAATGTCTGCAAGGAAAAAAAAAAAGAGTTGGGCATGGGGATGCAGTCAAGGAGAAATCTCATGAAGTTGAGGCGAGGCCAGTCTGCCCAGGACACATGGGACATCCCCACAGGGAGCCACATCTGAAATGCTAAGAGGGCCCTGGCATTGATCTGTCGGCTTTTTGTGTGTGCTCACATTCCACCCCCACCCCCCTGTACTGGGGATTTAACCTAGGAGTGCTTAACCACTGATCTACACCCCAGTTCTTTTTTAAAAGATTTTATTTTGAAACAGGATCTTACAATTGCTGAGGCCTGCCTTGAAGTCTCGATCCCAAGTTGCTGGGATTAGAGGCGTGTGCCACTACGCCCAGCTTTTGTTACACTCCTCTGGCAGGTCTTCTAAGCTTGCCTACCCTTAGCTTATCCCAAACAAGGACCAAAGGGCTACAGAAAAGCAACCTGATGTTTTTACCTGGATCTTATTCCTCTACTCAGTTTCCAAGGAGAGTCCTCAGACTGGAGTTAACTCTACGCTAATGCCTGCAGGACACCTTGGAGCCCCCATTCCTTGGCACTTGGTCCCTCTGTCTGATCACTCATACTCAGGGCTCTCAGTCATAACTAGGGGAAGGAATTCTGACAGCCACTTGACAGACTCTGGTCCTGGGGTTGACATCACCTGCTGCACCTGGCCCGCCCCGCCCCCTCCTCTTACCGTGGGCTCCATGCCGTCCACGATGCTCTGTATCAGCCTCTTCAGTTCGTTGAGGGCAGTGCGTAAGCTGCCGGCTGGCACATCCTTGGCGGACGAGGTTTCTGAAGACTCATCCATGGAGGAGTCCGTGGACACAGCTGAGTCAGCACTGTCATTTCCTCGAAGGTGTGAGCACAGATAGCGAACCTGGCAGTAGGCCTCCCAGAGCTGCAGTCGCAGCTGTGTCACAAAGAGATATTCTTGACTATGGACTCCAGAGGATCCTGGCCATCTTTGTCTAGTATCTGAACCCAAAGGACACCAGTTCTAGGAGAAAAGGTTTTGGTTTCTAAACTTATCTGTCCCAAGAAACACTCATCTTGGGCCAGTACACCTACCCAGACTGCCAACTCTCACCTGCCCTGCTCTCCAGCCCCTCCCATCGCCACTTCTTTGTTATATAATTGGTTCTTAGTTGGAGTCAGGAAGTGACGGGGAATGAGAGATTACAGGAAGGATGGAAAACTGAAAAGCAGCATGGAGTAAGGCTACAAGCATTTCCTCAGATATGGGGTGAGACCAAATAGGATGTGCCTGTGCCTCTGACGCTGTCCTCTGGAAGCTCCGCTCCAGGCCTCAATGGACAAGGTGTGTGGGACCTGGAGGGCTGGGGACAGACTTCAGTCAGGGCCTGCCTCACACTGCTCTGGCCTGCCGGCCTAGGGGCCCTCACCAAGCGACAGCAGGGTGCTAGGGAGGACAATGGCCCTGAGAGCTTGGGACCACCTCACATGCTGGCGAAGGGATGTCAGCACCTGCTCTCTCTCCTGCTCCAACTCCTCGGCCTCCATGCTCTGCTCTATCTCTGACAGGAGGGATGCGCTGGTGGCTGCGGAGCTCTGCAGACTCCTCTCCTCAGTGAGCTCCTCCACCTTCACCTGCAGCTGCCGGCAGGAGAGCCGCACCTCCTGCAGCTCCAGTTGGCTCTGGTGCAGCTTTCAGGGAGAGAGTACAGGTTAGGTTCATCCCAACCGAACCGAGCCGGCGAGAAGTGCCTGAGCCTGCCAGCGCCTCTAGAACCAACCCACAGAAAAACACGAAGGTATGGAGTGGAGCAGACTGCACCCGGAGCATGTCAGCCAGATCCAGAGCTGGGAAACGCCACGGCACAAAGAGCCCCAATTCCTCAACGGAAAAAAAAGGCAAGGGAGGAAACTAGAGATTTAAGAAGACTCAGGGGACTCGTCAACCAAATGCAATGCGTGGGCCTGTTTTAGGTTGTATCTTGATTCAAACAAAAAATGTAAAAAAAACATGACATTTATAGGACAACTGAAAATTTGAACATTCATTGGGTTTTTGATACGGGCATACTGTTAATTTTTTAAGGTATATAGTATTGTGGTTATATTTTTAAAAGTTCTTTTAGAGATACTTAAAAAAGCATTACATGTAATTATGTTAATTGCATATTAACAATACTTTTTAATGTTTTATTGTTTTAAAAATAAAAATTCAGTGAAAGGAGTATTGTCAAAAGACAAAAAATCATAATTTACAGTTTAAAGCTCTTTATTGGCTTTATTCCACATATATATATATATATATATATTTTTTTTTTTTTTTTTTTTTTTTGCGGTACTGGGGATCGAAGTCAGGGCCTTGTGCTTGTGAGGCAAGCACTCTACCAACTGAGCTATCTCCCCAGCCCCCTTTTTTATAACATTAAAAAATTTTTTTTCAGTTGTTGATGGACATTTGTTTTATTTATTTATTTATAATGGGGTGCTGAGAATCAAACCCAGTGCCAGGCAAGTGCCCTACCACTGAGGCACAACCCCAGCCTCATTCGCTGACTTTATTCTTGATTCTAGAATCAGGTAACACTTCACTCTGTAAAACAGAGTAAGTGTTCTTTGAAATATCTTTTATTTACAGCTGTACTTATTAAAATTCTGGGACTTACTTCCAAATAAAACAAAAGAAGTGGGTATTATGAAGATGGGCAGGCCTGGCACGAGTGCGGGCTGGCAGGGCGGGCAGTGAAGCATGTGGAGCTGCCCCGCGCTACTCCGCTGCTGAGTCTGCGTGGAACCCTCCATAAGGAAAAGCTCACACGCCTCCTGAGCATGCCACGTGGGGCTGTGGTGGGGCTCGGTGGCAGAGCGCTTGCCTGGCACAGGTGAGGCAGGGGTTCCATCCTCAGCACCACATTAAAAAAAAAGTGTTGAAGGCGTGGAACAATCAGAACTCTCACTGCTGGTGGGAGTGGAAAATGCAGACACACTTTGGAAAAGTGCCTGGTGGTCTCTGTGATCCAGTAACTCCACTCTTGGTTGCACACCCCCCAAATATAAAATGAGCACAGAAGACATGCACAGAATATCACAACAGTCATGCCTGGTAAAATGCTAGTAAACGGAATGGGTAAATTGTATGTTCAGAGGCTGGAATACCATATAGCAATAAAAAAGAATAGGCTGCTACTATATACCACAATATGGCTCGATTTTATAGAAATGCTTGTGCAAAAACCAGGCATAAAAAGTACATGATGTATAATTCTGTCATTAAGAAGTTTCCATACTTAGGGCTGGGGTTGTGGCTCAGTGGTGGAGTGCTTGCCTGGCACATGTGAGGCACTGGGTTCAATCCTCAGCACCACATTAAATAAACAAACAAACAAATAAATAGGGATTGACACCTACAGCTAAAAAAAAAAAAGTTTCCAAACTTCACTGAGATAGACTGAAGTTGAACTAAAGGCTGGCTTTTGAGGAAGGGGCAGGGTTATTGCTTGCAGGGAGTTGGTAATGTTTTCTATCTTGACCCAGGAATGGGGAGGGGGTTACCAAATGTACATATTTGTAAAAATTTGCTTGACTATCTACTCAAGGGTTTGTACACTTTACTATGTGAACAATATATTTTCAAGAAAAAATTAAGAGAATAAGGGGTAGCTTGGAGAGGAGCAGGGGTGGGACTTGGAATAACATGTGGGCCATGATGCCAAACGCTTTACTGTACTTCCATGGGAACAGCAGTGTCTCTGCTTTCAGCGTCACACCCGACCACTGCAGAGAGGCCCTGGAGCAGAGGCCCATCGGCCTCATTCCTGTAGCCACAGGTGCTGAGCCACAGGGGAAGAGGGCTTTCCCAACACTGCTGGTGGAGACTCCCAGGCGGGCTCTTCCCCTCTCCACACACCCTCCCTGCTGGCCTCCAACAGACCAGCAGATCCTTCAGTCTGCCTTAAGGATCTCTGAAGTGAAGCCCATGGTTCTAGTTCTAACACTATGAGCAGAAATGTAGATGACCTCAGTCTAACATACGCCCTGCATCCTGTACTGTAAGCAGTTTGCCCTTTCTTGGTCCTTTCCTTTTTTTGCACTGGGGTCTGAACTCAGGGCCTTGTGTATGCCAGGCAAGTGCTCTACCACTGATCTACATTTCCAATCCTTTTTATTTTTTTGAGACAGGGTCTTGAAGGTCCAAGGCTGGCCTTGAACTTAATGATGCTCCTGCCTCAGTTTCCAAGTAGCTGGGTTTACGGGTGTGCCTCACTGTGTCTGGTTTTTTTTTTTTTTTGGTCCTTTCTGAAGACTGGAAAGAGTTAATAATTACTTCGAGATGTTACTTTTCAAATAGCTTCCATTCTGCAAGCCAAATATTAGGTATGTAGCCTCTGACTTTTCCCACACATTGCTTTTTGATTTGTAAAGTATCTCAGAGATTTTCCCGTAAGCCTACATTTTTAGAGCTGACAGGGCCACAGAGATCAATGAATCCAAGCATCTCAGGCTCCTGACGATGAAACGGGGCTCAGAGACGGGGAGGGATGCCAGATGAGGGAGGAAGCAGCAATGCAGGGGTCACGGCTCCTCCTCCCTCCCCGCCATTACTCTGGCCCCTCTGAGTTCTTTATGCAGTCTACACAGGGCAGCACTCTCTGGTAAAAGGCTGTCCCTCCTGCACAGGAGGGAACAACTCAGTCACCGCTGCTATGTGCTGCCCTCTTCCCTGTGCACTCTGCAACAGACCTGCTCCTCACATAGCAGACATAGCTGCAGAGTCCTCGCCAGCCTGCTAGTGACCAGGCACGTAGCCAGATGTCACACCTGCACAGGGATGGTGTTTTGTACTTGTGTTCATGGATTGATGGACTACACCTCCCCGTACCTTAACAGATATTTTTCTGGGGGCTGGGAGAAAAACTTCCTGGGGCCATCTCTGTTTCATTGAAAGGAGAGGGGGGCCAGGCATGGTGTCGCACACCTGTAATCCCTGTGATTTACGAGGCTGAAACAGGAGGACTGCAAGCTCAATGACAGCCTCAGCAACTCAGCGAGGCCCTAAGCAACTTAATGAGACCTTTCCTCTAAATAAGAAAGGCCTGAGGATGTGGCTCAGTGGTAAAGTGCCCTGGATTCAATCCCTCCTACAGAGGGAAGAAAGGGAATGGGGGAGGGGGAATAGGGGAGGGAGAATAGGGAGGGGGGGGAGGGAGGAAGGGAGGAAGGAAGGAAGGAAGGAAGGAAGGAAGGAAGGAAGGAAGGAAGGAAGACTGCACTGGGGTTTTCCAGACTCTTAGCCAAGTCATTTTGTGGCGCCTGAGAGATGCAGACTGTGGGGGCACTGGCAGCAACTCAGAGATCTGGCTCTCGGAGGAGGAAGCAGCTCCCAGGCCTGTAGTCAATGCTTTAGGTGCTCTGGGAGCCTCACCTTGACCCATTAGTGCTAGAAAATGGTTGGGTAATGGAACCAGCAGCCTGAATGAGCCCTCGCTAGGAAGGGTCTAGAGCCTGGCTGCTCAGAGAATGAAAAGCAACTGGCAGGCCTGCTCTGCATGGTTCCCATGGGTCAGCCATACCTGCTCACCAGGGGAGCTCCTCTAGCTCTGGTTTTGAGGAAACTCAAAGAAAACAATCAAGATTATTGGGGGGGGGGGGAGACATTCCTAGGAAGCACTGGCACAGTTATAACAGCATACTAAATTGGCAAAATGCTTTACAATTATTTTCTAGACAACTCCACGTACATCTCAGCAGGAGAGTTCCACACAGACAAATACGGTTCTTATGCACCCGACAAAATTAGTTCAATTACTCATGCACCCTCAAAGGTGCTTAATTAGTTACAACAGCAAAAGAACAAAAGATCAGGAGAGGTCTGGTTCTCTGGTCAGTGACTGATTCACCAGCTGGGCAGATATGTGCAGAAAAACTAAACCACACAGGGAAAAGTCCATTAACTACGAGAACTCTCTAAAATAAGAAATATCACCTTCTGTACAATGACGATGACACCAAGTATATTTCTAGGTATGAATAGGGACGACATTAAAAGATTTGTGTTTATGTAGCCTACAAAGTTTAAGCTCACGATTCTCAAGCAAGCAGAAGTGGGGGCACGCTACTCATCTGACATCGTGGTGCTGCGAAGGTGTGAGGTAACATGATGTGCCTTATGGCACGTGGGCCCAGTCACCTGTGTCCTGGGTCACCTGCAGCGAGTGGAGGTCTGTGCTCTGCTAATGAAATCCACCACTGCTGGGGCTAGGCCCCGTGTACATCTACGCAACAGGGCAGCAAAGTTGTCCTTAGAGGAACAATACAGACTTTCTTTACTGAGTTTTATTAAGAGTGTAGCAAAATGCTTGATATGAACTGGGTGCTTGGTTGTATTTGGTCAGTAGCTTAAATATCTGTTTTTGACAGTAGGACCCCCAATCCTATAGTGAAAGATATCAAAAGGGGGCTCCCCTGGCAGCAACAGGCCCATTACCTTGCCTGCTCAGTGTTCTGCTCCCCCTTGACTGAGGGCTTAAAATCACGGATTAAACACATTCCAAGGCCACTGGCTCAAAGTTTTACAAATCTGGCTTAGGACAACTTTATGCTGCCTCAGTAAGATGGAATTTTTATTCCTTTGTCAGTGCAGGCCATTTCAGGAACAGACAGGACCTTGTGGAGGGCACTGGTCTGGCAGCTTAATAAGAGTTTCTCATAAACAGAAAAGATAAGAATTCAGCTGGAAATGTGGATCTTCCAAACAAAGTGGGAACTGCCTGACTTGTCTGAGGTCTTGGGTGAAACCTCCCTCACTCTTGTACTCTAGTTGGAAGACGGTAGGCAGACAGATGATGAGAGGACATGCCTGTGGTCTGACCTGATATTCTTGCTGCTACAGGACATGCAGCCCATTGTATCAGTACCTGGGGGCCCATACTGTCCTGGTCCTTTTGCCCCATCTCCAGGTCCCCAGAGATGGACTTGAAATAAGGACTTCTCTCTTGTGAATTCATGTTAGACTGAAAGCCTCTCTAAGCAGGCATTATTTTTCTATTTTTTCTGGACTTTTTCTTCCCTTTTCTGCTCCATGCTCTCAGTATCCCTCAGGCAGTGCTTGACGGGGTAACCATGATGGTCAAATGCCAACTTGAGGAGCAGGTGAGCAAGAGTCACCAGATGGAAGGGTTCTAGTCTCGACTCTACCAAGGACTTAGTGTATGACCTTAGATGATTTGTTTTCTCTAAGCTCCAGCTTTACAACGCGTGTGAAGGCCCTCTGTCCCTGCAGAAAGGCAGTGCTCACTGCTATTATCATCAACCTTGAAAAATGAGAAAACTCCTTTCCATTTAGAAAACTGCTGAGGCTTTTGTTAGCACCATTTAAAAAAAAAATTTTTTTAGGGCTAGGAATGGAACCCAGGGCCTTGGGTATGCAGCCCCAGTTTCTGCTCAATGTCTTCTGAGGACTTACTATGTGAGAAGTAACCAGTTGAAGGTACAAAGACAGAGAGGATAAAAACTGCTGATTAACCGTCCCTCTAAGAGGCTTGGCACTCAGGTGGCAGCTTAGTTTATGGTGTCAGTGATACCGATATTACCCAAGACCCTGTTTCCTCATCCCATATCAGGGCTTCCCAGCAGCCTACCCTGGAGCCCAGAGGGAACTCCATGGGCTGGCCTTTGGGTGCTCAAGCATTACCTGGCTAACCACTTCTGCATGAACACTTCCTGCTGGGTTCAAGGAGCCCAAAGGGCAGTGAACACCCCTTGTCTCCAGTCCCAGGCCTGGCCAGCCCAGCAAAGCACCTTGGTAGCAGATGTACACCCTGCCTTGGGGGAGGCTAGGAATGACAGTATTTTTGTTCTGGGGGTTGTTTCTTGTCAAGCTTGGGAATTCATTTGAGATCTGGTGGTAGTTCCCAAATAAGGACAGATATGGCTAAGAAGAAGCCATTTCCTTTAGGAAGGTTTAAAAAAAAAAAAAAAAAAAAAAAAAGACTAATGAGACTCACAAAAGGGTCAGCCTGTGCCTTTCCTGGCAACTGGCAGAAGTAGAATTATGTCTTGCTGTGTTCAGCGGGCAGCTTCTTGGTTTCTGTTCTGTGCCAGCCAACTAAATTTCCCATCCTAAGAAGGCAGCAGCAGAGAGCCCTGTGGGCTGAGGACAGACGGCCACAGGCGTCCTCTGAAATGTAGCAGATTTCACAGACGCAAAGAGGCCAGCATGATACTCCTTGTGCTCCAGTCATGTTAAAAGCCCAGGAAGAACCATGTGAAAGTGCTCCAGCGGCAGGGGCGCAGAACGCGTGGCCTATGGAGAGCCTGCACTCCTCTGGCCATGACTCAAGTCAGTGAGTGCCCTGGGGAATCACAACAGGTCCACAGTGAAACCTGTGTCACCTGCTCCTACCAACCCCTTTGCTTTCTGGCTAACTGCTCCTACTGTCTGGCCCTGGTCCCCCAAGGACAGCATCTCTGCCCAGTACCTGCAGGTCTTTGTCATGGCCCTGCCTCTCCAGGATCAGCACCCGGTCCTGTAGCTCCTCCACAGTCCCTTGTAGCAGGTCATTTTCCTCTAAGGTCGCGCTGAGACGATGTTCCAGCTCCCGTTTCCGATCTGACAGCATCTTGATCTGAAAAGGTGAAAAGTCACAGGGGTGGTGTGGCGCGTAAGAAGAGGGACTAGCCCCAGTGACGAAGGCACATGTCTCTCAGTGTTGTGCCCAAGGACTCAGAGGGCCACCACCTCAGAGAAAGGAGTGATGAAATCCTGGGCTGAAGAGAAAACTGTCTGGTGGGGGTGGGAGTCAGCCGTGGGGGCTGGAATGTGGGCTGCCAGGCAGAGGAAGGGATGGTTGGTGTTCTGGAAATTCCAGAGATAAGACCGAGAAGGCCCAGCCTTGCCTGCCCTCACCACCCGGCCTCACAGCTGGTGGGGAGAACCTGGCCTCTGGTGCTACTCTTCCTTCTCAAGTCGTGAGCATGAGAGAATGCCTATGTCATCCCCGGGAGCCACTGTGTTGTCACACTTGCTGGTTTTCCTCTATCCTTGCCCCACAGCTGGCCCCTCTGGCATTAGAAGTCACAGTTCAGACCTGGGGTGCTGAGTTAACGGAGCAACTAACAGCGTGCAGAAGGCAAAGTAATGTCTGCATCAGCTCATGCCCTGGGAAAGGACAGGAGAGGGACCATGTGGACAGCTGATTACTCAGAGCACCTTTTACCTGAGAAAGTAACTTGTAAATAGAAGCAAACTCTCCTTTTATGAAAAAGGCTGGCTTATTCACCCACAGAGTACCGAGTCTCCTATAAGAATGTCCTTGTACAACCGTCTGTCTACCGCCTCAGTGTCAAGAAGAAAGCAGAGGAAAGAGAGATTAGTCTTCTCTGGCCTCTAGGTTTGCAGGGAGAAAAGCTCAGCCAATGCTCCAGAGCCAGCAATGCTTCACCCAGAGCACCACTCTGCTCAGGGGCTCCAAAAAGCCCTCTCACCTTCCCAAGAGGTACTGGCTTTGGGGGAACTTTTGGGGTCCTGCAGGTCCCCCCGGCTCCTCCCATTTTTAACTCCCTGCTGAACTGATTTCTTATCCAGCTGCACATTTGTAAATACTTCTGACATGGTCCAGAGAATGATGCTTTTAAGGCTCTTACTCAGGTGAGTTTTGGTGACCAATCTCAGAATCTTTCCAGGAGACTTTGAAATGCTGTCTAATCTGTCCTAGGCCCTCAGAGAGCCCCTTTCCCCGTTTCTTGACTGTTCTCACTCTCTGCACTAGAGTTCTGCTCTTAGGGCCCAGATCTTCCCTGGCCACCAATCAATCAGATACGATGCCGTCCTGGGGAAAGGAGGTATGTGGCCTTTGTCCAGAGAGATCAGGTGTCAGGTAACAAAGAAATACTGTCTCTTGAGGGTGCACCTGGGTGAAAGACCAAAAGAGCAAGCCTCCTTCGTGAATGGAACCACTATTCCTGACAATGAAACAGAGTTACCAGTATGAAGGGAAAATTCTCCCTCTAGCTCGTTTTCATTTAAATACCCTCTGACCTTCAAGTTCTCCTTCCCATGGAGCATCTTTGTTTTTCAAGTTTTACTCAGTGGAGTAACTAGGCAACACGATTCTGGTCTATGTCAGACTCTTAATAAAAACTTAGAAGTTCAGCGTTACATGGAGTAGTATATTTGAAATGAAAATTTCACAGCTTGGCCTCCAGCAGTAGTGTCACTGGATGAAGTAAGGAATTGGCACTACGCTGCCAACTCCCTCACTCCACCCTACACACCCTGAAACACGTGATCAAATCTGGCCATAAACATTCCTGGGAGACCCTGTTCTTGAGGGTCTAGAAAAAGTGAATGAGCGAGTGGGGGAAAGAGGAAGATGGGCAACTGGAAGGAGCCAGAGCCCAGCAGGGGCAACTGAATGGCAAATCATGCACACGCACAGTCACAGACAGGCATGCCAAACCCCACCGGTACAAACTCTACTTACTTCAAGAACCTGCTGCTCAATACCAGTAGGAATGCCAAGGGAAAGGAGGAAGGAAGGGGATGGGAGGCAGAAGAAAAGAGAAGATATTGACAGGGTTTAGGAAAAACATCCTCAGGTCATTTATGAAGTAGGGAAGCAGCCGATGAGGTTTCTCAGGCCCCACAATGGCTGATTCCTTGGCCCAGCGGAGGGTGCTCGTTCCGTCTGGCTCTAGACTGTCCCCCCAAAGTCTTGACTTAGCCAAAGGGGATCAGATTTCTTGGGAGCAGATTAGGAGGAAGCCTCCCCTGGGGAAGTCCCTGCTCGGGCTGATGTGACCCTCATCTTCTCCTCGCCCCGGGGCTGGATGCTCACAGTACTGCTCCTTCAGTGTTGCTCTCTTCCTGTGGCCCACTCAGGACCATAGACCCTGGCCACCAGGTCTGGCCTCTCATTGCTTTCAGTGACATTACTGCATCCTGGGGACCACACAAAGTGCCTTCTATGTACTTGACTACCAAATCTTCACAAAAGTCCTATTACACAGAAACTTCTATTACTCTCACTTTACAGGTAAGAATAATAGCAGACCCTACTAAGGTGGACTGAACTGGACCTAGGAGGAATGGAGAAAGGGAAGATACCCTTCCCAGCTTTTATGTGGGGCTGGCAAGGGTATTTTTGGAGGGATCGACACACTCAGTAAAATGTAGGTCACCCATGATTTCAATGCCCTTAGTAGCAATTCTGAGCACCTTTATTTTTCCAGGCAACAGAGCTAACCAGAGGAACAAGGATCAAATGCTTCCCAGTCTCTCACAGAAACATCTCTCTTCAGAGATTTTTAATCCCTTTTATACAGAGCAGGTTTTTGTTTCCCCCTCAGAGGGCTCCTGATCCAAAGACCGTGCAGAGCCTCCAAGGAGAGAAGCACTTCTCCTCCCTGCGAAGCTGCCAGCAGGCTCACCTCGGCCTGCAGGCTCTCCAGCCGGATGATGTGCTGGTTGGTTGACGAGTTTTTCTCCCGAAAGTCTTCTCTGAGGGCGTGGACCTGCATGGAGAGTTGCCTCTCAACTTCCGATGCCTGCAACAGAGGAGACCTTCAGAGGCGATGGGAGGTGTGGGGAGGAAGTCTGCTAGCATCCTGCCTTTCATTTCTCAAGCATCTCTTTGCACTTTCCTTTCCATAAGGAGTTCCGGATGAGATGCTGCTTTCCCACCCACAATACATTTGTTCTGAAGCACCAGAACAGGATACACCCCACCCCCACCATCAATGACTATCTAGGGTTGAGACCACTTTATTGACTAGAAGCAACAGGTCCAGGAAAAAAAAGGAGCTCTTAAATATTAGTTATCATTATTATTCTGCATATTTAGAAACTCAGCAAACATCCCTACCTTAAGAGAAAGGCTCAGTATTTTACATGAAGTAATGACAGATACACCTCCAGTCTTAGGAAGTCCTTTATTTCTCCAATCAACTTGCTCAGCTGGGTTCAGGCAAATCACCTCTGTCTGCATCTCTCACTTCCACTCAACACTGGCACTATTTTGTTGTTCTGTTGCCAGGGAATGAACCACTGAACCACATTCCCACCCCTTTTTATTTTTTGAGACAGGATCTCACTAAGTTGCTTAGGACCTCACCAAGTTGCTGAGGCTGGCCTCAAACTTTTGATCCTCACGCCTTAGCCTCCTGAGTCTCTGGGATTACAGGTGTATATCACCAGGCCCAGCGACATGGGTACTATTTGAAATTCCTTGTTGTGTCTGTTAAGATTGTGGTCATTCCTTCCCCAAAAACATTTTTTGCAACATAATTCTTGAGGGAGGGCTGACTGAGGTGCTTCTTTTCCATTCCACCCATTTACTCTTTGGTGTTGCAGGGGGTCCTCTGAAATAAGGCTCCCTTGGTAAGGTATGAACTCCAACCTCCTTAAGGCCCAGACTGACCCTATTGCAGAGGGCTCTGCAGGCTGCCCTAGAGAGAGCCTTGGACAAGCCAAGTAACTGCCTCAGTGATCTTCTGAGGCCAGATGGGGGTCAGTGAGCTTTATAGGTTCTTGGGGAGAGATCACCATGTACTGGAATGGTTAGAAATGGCTTTAAGGAGGTGGGATGGTGATTATAATGTTGAAATGGTTGGCTAGCTGTTTAATGGCCTCTCTCTGTGATGGTTTTATTTTTAGTAGTCCTCTTTATTTTCAAGAACTATATAATTGTCTTTTTTTGGGTCCACATATTCAACACACATGGCCTCACTAGAGAGTCACATAAGAAACCTATTTCTGTTTTTTAAACAATGAATTACAAAACGCAAAATAAAACCAAATTAGAACACACTTTTCCTTTATATTCCAAGTTTAATTTCAGACACCACTGGCTTTTTAAAAAATTATATATATATACTTTTAGTTGTTGATGGACCTTTATTTTATTCATTTATTTATGTGTGGTGCTGAGAATCAAACCCAGTGCCTCACACATGGTAGGCAAGCGCTCCACCACTGAGTCACAACCCCAGCCCCACTGGCTTGTTTTGGATGTCTCACTTAAAAATATGTTAAGTAGTCACTTTTGCCTAAATACATTAGTTAACATTTATTGAGTATTTACTAAGTGCCAAGAACTATTATGCTAAATGCTTTCAATGCCTTATCTCAATGGTCAACTCTCACGCTCACCCCTGCCCCACTTCACTAACAAGGGAGTGTGTTCATGGAAGTGAATGAACCTGCCCAGGATCTTAGCAGGTGAGACCATCAGGATAACAAACTCTGGGCTTCTCACCCTCAGATTTGGACTGCAATATTGCCTTCTTGTACTTTTAAACATCTTTTTCTATTTCCATTGCTCACTACTGAAACCAAACTTTACATGAGTTCAATTTAATCTTTCCTTTTTAAATACTAAGCAATTTTATTTAAGCCTCCTGCAATGTCTTTTAATGGAATGGAGGACCCATCAGGAAAACTCCCTTTCATGTGCTACAGTTTGATTGCCTATACATAATTCAGCTGACCTGGGGTTTTAAACATATTTGAATTTGCAAAGCACTGGGTAACTTAGGTAGTTAATGGTACTCCTGGCACCACCTGCCTTAACTTGACTCACAAAGCCAAAGAGATGCGCTCAGTCTACAAATCAAGCTCAGCTAGTCTAAGAAATGCTTCTGTAGACAAGCCTCTGCTCAAAGTGATCTTCTTAGAAATGGAAATGTTTCTTCTTACCAGGCAGTTTGACTCTAGAGTCTGAGCTCTTAAACCACTGAACTATAATGTTTCCTTTCAATATGTGATTCCTCAGATGTGCCCAGAGATGTATAACTTTCAAAGGCTTTTAACCTACATTTCTCCTGCGAATCTCTATTAGCTCGAAGAAGCAGGAATCACTGGCCTCTTTTTGCAGACCTTTCCTGGGGGTGGTGAGAGGTTCATTCTTAGAAAATGACAGGCATGGTTAACTTCTCATAATTGTGAGTTTTGTTCACTCTCCTTGATTAGGCAGCAAATAAAAGAGTTGAGGCAAAACCCAGCATCTGGGTAATTAGCATTTCCACCTCCCTTTGAGCTTTTGGAGTCTTTGAGCTCTTCAGTATACACTGTATACATGTATTCAATTACATGGTACTTTGTAAATATGTACAATGAAATTTATCATTGAAAACAAGATTAAAATGAAACAAAAAAACCTCTCAACATCTGTTAGCATAGGTAAATATAAAATAAGATGCCAAGATTTTAGTTCAGGTATTTGACCTTTTCAAACTTTTCCCCCTTACAATAAAAGCAACAGATGTTCAGAGTGTGGGGGGGGCAGAAATATTAAATGAAAGAATTTCCACTTACCCCTCGTCATTAATGCCACTCCCCAGTGGTAGTCACTATAATAATTTTTTCTTGTGGGTCTTCCCAGAAAGTTTCCATTCTATTCATACCTATGTATAACACTACCTAAAAACTTCCCTTTAAAAACATGTGTATTTTGGGCTGGGGATATGGGTCAGTGGTAGTGCATGCATGAGGCCCTGGGTTCAATCAATAAATGTATGTGTGTGTCTGTGTGTGTGTGTATTATACATAAATGAACATCTTTCCATCTCAATATGTAGATCTGGCTTAGTTTTTTTTTTTTTTTTTTTTTTTTTTTTGGTGTGTGTGTGTGTGTGTGTTATTGGGGATTGAACCCAGGGGTGCTTAACCACTGAGTCACATCTGAGTCGCATCCCCAACCCTTTTTATTGTCTCAGGGTCTCACTAAATTGCTGAGGCTGGTCTTGAATTTGTGATCCTTCTGCCTCAGCACTGGATTATAGGCATGTACCATTGTGCCTGGCTGCCTTATTCTTTTTATTTTATTCCTTTATTTATATGTGGTGCCAAATTGAACTCAGTGCTTCACACATGCTAGGCAAGTGCTTTACCACTGAACCACAATCCCAGCCCCTGCCTTATTCTTTTTAAGAGTTACATGAATATATCATAACTTAAGTTATAAATATATGATAATTTAACTAGTTTCTACTGATGAGCATTTAAGAGGGTTCCAAAAATTTTTTTTGCTATTTTAAATATTGCTGCAAAACCCATTTTTGTTCACCCATCTTCATGCCTGTGGGAGAATACCCCATGAGTAGATAATTCCTCTAAGTAAAACCTCTGGGTAAAAAAATATGCACATTCATTCTGATAGGTATGCAAAACCTTTCCTCCAAAATGGTTGTGGCGTCAATTTATTCCCCTACCAATAGTACAAAATGCTTACTTCTCAATACTGTGCCACCACTGGGTATTATGAAATCATTTAATCTTTACTGATTTCTAATATCTTTAAAAACTTAAATCTCTTTAACTTTCACTTTCTACAGAAAACAGAAAACGTTCTAGAAATAACTCTAGTTCTGTTACAGAGTGCCAAGAAGTTTAATACTCACATGGTCCCTGACCTATCCGAGTGCTTGGGTTACTGTTATTCAGCCAATTCTCCAGTGTGAAACACTCCAACAGTGAGTTCTTTCTCCCTGATGGGGCAATTCGGTCAGAGGACCACCGCAGACACACTACCTCCTCTACACTGTGCAAAGCTGTTCCCCAAATACTTTTCTTATTGTCACCACTACCCAACATATGAACATTCCCCAAACTGGAACATTTAGATTAGGTTTGCTTAAACTGGCCAAGGCAAAACTGTTAACTATACATTTTCTGTTAAATGGAGGAAATGAAACTGCATTAGTTACACAGAAATATCCATTCGCTTATCAAAAGGAAAAAAAAAAAGGAACCAATTAACTTAGAAATTATTACAGGAAAGATCTATCATCTTAATACTCTGTTGGAACAATCAAGTCTACCTTTAGTACAGAAATTCTCCATCTGCCTGCTGCCAAAGACGATGGACCATGGTCACCTAGGGAGTGGCAGTGAGAGTGACAGGATGAGGACAGCAGCTAGGGCAATGGTTAACACACTGAACATCTGCTATGTGACTGACCTGGATCTAAGCAGGTCACATTTACTATCTCGTTTAATCTTCATAATAACACAAAGAAGTAGGAACATGAAGTTTCCCATTTAAAGCTGAGGAGATTGAGGGCGAGTCCTACTGGCATTGCTGAGTGCTGAATTTAGGGTTTCAACCCCAATGGCCACCTCTGCAGTCAGACTTGACACGAGTGCCTCCTTTCCATTCCATTCCTCTCTCTCAAAATGCTTATGTGTGACATTAGAGCAATAACCTTTAAATTACCCTTTTAGATAAAAAGAGAATTTTAAAAAATACTGTGGTTGAGAACTACTGATCTAGGACAATATTCTTCTTGACTCTGGGGATTGAACCCAGGGGCACTTAACCACTGAGTCATATCCCTAGCCCTGTTTATTTTTCATTTTGAGACAGGGTCTCGCTAAGTTGCTTAGGGCCTCACTATGTTGCTGGGTCTTGAACTTGTGATCCTTCTGGTCAGCCTTGCAAGCCACTGGGATTACAGGTGTGTGCCACATATGGTTCTTCATGTTTTTTTATTTGTGCATGTAATAGTATAAACTGATGGGATCTGTTGTTACTTATTCATACATGAACATAATATAACACTAATTTGGCCAATATCACTCCCTAGCACTTCCCCACTCCCTCTCACCCCTTGGTTCCGTTCCTCTACTGATCTCTTTGATTTTGTTGAGACCCCCCCCCACTTTTTTTTTTAATCTCTCTAGCTTCCATATGAAAGAAAACATATGACCTTTAACCTTCTGAGTTTGACTTACTTCCCTTAACATGGTCTCTAGTTCCGTTTTCCTACAAATGACATTTTGTTCTTTATGACTAAATAAAACTCCACTGTGTATATATACCATATTTTCTTTATCCATTCATCAGCTGATGGACATCTAGGTTGGTTATATAGTTTGGCTACTGTGGCGGGCAAGACCCGGGGCCCAGGGTTACGCCACATGCATCCAAAGATGGCGACTGGCAGAGAGCCAAAGGGCCTGCTGAATGCCTTGAGAAAAACAGGAAGCGTTTATCATTGGCTGTATGATAATTAGTTCAGCTGCCTAGCGCGTGGACAGATATATCTTACATGGATGCTTGAGCTCGTGATCGCTTGACCTTTAATAGGATTGGATGGACATATCTGATTACAATTGCTTATGCATGAGACTGCTTATATATTGAGGGTGTTATCCGAATAAAGTGGAAGCTGCTTGGGGAACTTCTGAAGAGTATATGTCGTTTGTCCTGCTGGTCGGCGACAAGCGGCAGGCTACTGTGAATTGTGTTGCTATATCCATGGGTATGCATGTATCACTGTCGTACAATGACTTCAGTTCTTCAGGATAAATACCAAGGAATGGCATAGCTGGGTCATATGGTAGTTCCAAGCCTACTCTTTGGAGGGACCTCCATACTGATTTCCATATTGGTTATACAAATTTACAACCCTACCAACAGTAAAATAAGAGTTTTTCTCCACATCCCCTCCAGCATTTATTATTAATTTTATGCCTGATGACTGCTATTCTGCCTGATGTGAGATGAAATCTCAGTGTAGTTTTGATTTGCATTTCTTTAATTGCTAATGATGTTGAATATTTTCCGTTTGTATTTCTTCTTTTGAAAAGTATGTTTAATTCATTTGCCTATTTATTAATTGGGTTTTTTTTAGTTCTTTATATATTCTAGATATTAATCCTGTAAGATGAGTAGTTAGCAAGATTGTCTCCCATTCTGTAGGTCTCTCTTCACATTCCTAATTGTTTCCCTTGTGCAGAAAATTTTTAATTTTATGTCATTCCATTCATTAACTCTTGGCATTATTTCCTAAGCTTTAGGGGTCCTACTGAGAAAAGTTGATGCCTATGCAGATGTGCTGGAGTGTTGATCCTATGATTCTAGGAGTTGCAAAGTTTCTGGTCTAATTCCTAGGTTTTTGATCCATGCTGATTTTTGTGCAGGGTAAGAAATAAAGGTATTTAAAACATTATTACATTTAGTTGACTTTCCTCCATTCTACATGTGTATACCTACGCTATTCATACATTTTCACTTACTATTTCGTCAAAAGCATTTCCAGATTACTACTGTTGGTTAATTATCACTTTATATGACTGCATAAGATTCCATCCAATAGATGGGTTTTAATTTCCTTTTCCATTTCCTTATTGTTCCACATCTGGGATATCCCCATATTTTGCAATGATCAGACACGGATGAACACGTCATTGGGTGATAGAACTAACATTTGTATAAGAAGTGGAATGGACAACCTCTTATTGTGTCAGAAAGTAGATGAACATACATTAGGAAAACCACACCAATTTGAACCAAAAATGAGTTTCTGATTAGTTTCTGCTTAACTGGAAGATTCAATTAACCAAGACTGTATTTTCTGATTTTCAAGGTTTTACTGTTGAAAACTTTCAAATTTGGTAATGGGTGCCATAATCCTATTGCTAACATATTACAGGATAAGTCTCTTTACTCTCAAGTATTCATAGGAATAAATATGACAGCTATCTACTGAATGATAAATAAATACAAAAAATATAGTTTACTGTTCTTGTTAGGCTGGAGTGTGCTAATTCCCCCCCCAAAAGACTTTTAAAAATAAAGCTCAGAAGTGAAGTCTATCATGTATTTTTATTTTACTTATATATTTTTTTACACTGGGGATTGCTCGTAGTAGTGATCTACCACTCAGCTACATAACTGGTTCTTTTTACTTTTGATTTGAGACAGGGTCTTGTTAAGTTGCTGAAGTTGACCTCAAAATCTCAACTCTCTTGCCTCAGATTCCCAAGTAGACAGGATCACAGGCATGTACCACTATGCCTGGCTCCTGTTTTCCCTAATGTTTGAAGACAACAGATTTTCAAAGGAAATTTTTCATTTCTGGTGATATGGAAGACAAGGTTATTTGGACTGACCCTCCTACTAAAAAAAATGCTAGATAAATAGAACACACTTAAAAGCATCAAAGAGCTGAAAAGATATTGATAGCGGTAAGGCTCATGTTTCACGTATGCAAATAATTACAACTTGTCTATGGAACAAAAACAGAACCAAACAAACTGAACTGCAGTACAAATGAGTAGCATAACATAACCTGAAGGGGTGGAGAAGAAAATACTAAACTAAATAACTTTGGAAAAGTTTTTTTTAACTGTACATTCTAAGGTTGAAGAGAAAAGATTCTGCACTGTAGTTAATTTGTTTCTCAGGAATCTGGGTTAGCAATTCTAACACTACTGACACATATTTTTTAAAAATGTACAAATGAGGGCTAGGGTTGTGGCTCAGTAGTACAGCACTTGCTTAGCATGTGTGAGGCACTGGGTTTGATTCCCAGCACCACATGTAAATAAATAAAGGTCTAGCAACAAGTAAAAATATGAAAAAAAGAAAAACCTGTACAAATGAGCAAATAAATATAATTAGGATTATGAGAACCAGGGTTTTCTCTTGCAGATAAAAGAAGCTACAAATAAGAGGGAAGGCTAGAATGAACCATATAGTATTGGAATGGAATCAGAAATAGCAGCATGAACTTATAGTTTTTAAAATACATACAAATGAAGAGACTAAGAAATGAACATAGATGTGTTTTGTGTGTGTTTTAGAGCACACACACACTTATTAGCTCTTTCCTCTGAGAGGGCCTAAAAGCAATGACATCCTGGCATCAATAAGCACACATGGTGCTCAGATCTTGGTTTCTAAATACCATAGTCTAATGTATGAACCAAAACTCCCTGGAGAAATGGTTAGTTCTGGGTTTGGGGTAGGAAAAATAAAAGTTGCACTTAGAATATTTTATGGTACTAGAAAGAAAGAAAGTGCTTTAGAAAAATGGTGGTGGTGCATGGAATTGACATAGAAGTCAACCTGAAGGAGTCCCAATGGCTGGGGCTGGGATCATCAGATCAATACGCAAATAATCATAGTAATGGATTAAGATACATAAGATAAATATTCATGAGTTCACAGTGACAAATGATTGAATAATAAAAGGAGGGAAAGGGAGCTGTTCTTTCTTATAGACGAATTTCAAAGAATACACATAGAAATGATGAAAATAAAATCATCACTATGCAAGCAAGCATCACAGTAAAAACCACTGCACGCAAGAAATAGAGAATGAATGCTAAAATTAGTGGGCAAAAATCTGATAATAGATATTTACAATGTCTCAAAATATCTCCCCACAAGATTATACAGGGAAAAACAATAATTTTACAGTGGGAAAGCCTGGTAGACGCTACCACCTTAACCAAGAGATCAAAGTTAACATCACCAGTAAAAAGACACAGCAACACCACATATCCTTCATTTAATGTGCTAAGAGAACGACTCTGTACCTCTACACTACTCTTGGCAAAAACACATTACCTTGACTTATCTGTGACTAATTACACAGATCCACAATGAGGGATTTCCTACAAAATCTGAAGAGTACTCTTCAAAAGTATCAAGTTCAAGAAAAACAAAGAAAACCTGAGGAATTGTTAGAAAAAGAAGCATGATAACTAAATGCAATATGAGAGTCCACACTGGATCCTGGACCAGAAAAAGGACACTTGTGGGGAACTTGCAGAATTCCAGTATGTATGTAGATTAACTAATAGTTGTGTTGCAATATAACCAGTATTATGATTACTAAGGTGTTAATACCAAGAGGAGAGGGATATGAAGGCTGTATGAGAATTTGTATTGTTTTTGCAATTTCTCTTAAAGTCTAATTCTATTTTTAAAGTCCCAGATTAGTTGTTTCCCTAGACACCTGATAGAGGAAAACAGATCCTCTCTGGAGAATGATGCCTTTAATTCCCAAATCAAATAACTTCATATTTTCTAATAAAAATAAACAGATTACAGTAAAAAAAAAAAAAAAGAAAGAAAGCAAAATCAAACATGTATACATGAAAACAAGGACTCATGAGCAAGAACCATCAGAAAGAGATACATAAGTTCAGATCCTGAAATCCTCAGAGAAAGATCATACAACTCTGCTATGCTTAGAGAAATACAAGTTTTAAAATATCTCCAGGGAACACAAACATATAAAATACAACCTATTAGATATTTTTTAAATGAAGATATAAAAAATAAACAATAATGAAAAATTAAAAACTCAATGGGTAGTATAAAATTAAAGAACTCTAAACATTGGAAGGCACAGTAAGGATGAATCAGTAAGGATGAGATTGTGAGAATCTCTGTATCTGTAACACATATATCATACTTCTACCCAGAACACATAAAAACCCTTCTAACTCAGTAAGAACAATCTGTTATTTTTTAAACGAGGCAAGAGATCTAGACAAACACTTGGATATATAAATGGCCAATAAACATGTGAAGAAGTGTTTCACATCATTAGTCACCAGGACAATACACATTAAAAACACAATGAAATACCACTACATACTCACAAGACTGCTACAATTAAAAGGTCTAGCAACACAAAATATGGGCAATGTGGAACAAATGAATTCTCATTTGGTGAGAAGAACAAACCTACTCTGGCATAAAAAACCAACAACTTAGTTTCTTATGTACATAGTAACTAGTGTTTAAGAACATACAAGACAGTTGAAGAGAAAATTACCAAAACAGAAGATGAATCAAAAAGAATTATCTACAATACAGATGGAAAACAGAAGAGATGTATTAGTATAATACCTCTGCAATCCCAGATAGAACAGAGCTAAAGGAACATAGGCAATATTTGAAAAGATAACAGTTAATAATTCCCTCACCAATGAAGACACCAATTTAAGAACTCAAGAAGCTCAATGAACCCCAAGTAGAATAAACAAAAAGAAATTCACACCTAGATGTATCACATAGAAAGTGCAGAACAAGAATACTCAGAGATAATCTTGAAAAGCAGACCAAAATCAAACAATTCACTATTCACTATTTAACATTATTTTTGTTTTGTCTTGTTTTTTAAAGAAAATAAGTATATTGTTTTGGGGAGTGGGCAGGTGTCCAGACTTGGAACTTCAGAAACTGCTTCTTGATGCCAGCAGTGCTGGTGACCTTGAGTATGCTTAAACCACTGCCTTGCTCGATTGGCCCATCGCGATGCCTCTGAAGCAGGGGGACAGATGGAGGCATGTTCTCGGGTGCTTCTCAAAGCTACTGCACTTGCGCATGTAGTGGAGACGGTCCTGGCCAATCACAATGGTCCTCTGCATTTTCATCTTGGTCATCACACCAGACAGGATCCACCCTCGGATGGAAACATTCCATTGAAGATGCACCTCTTGTCAGTGTAGGTTCCCTCAGTGGTCTTTTTTAGTCTTGAAGCCCTGACCCTATTTTGAAAAAGATGCTAGGCTGCTTTTGGTAGGCACGCTCAGGCTAAATTTCCGCCATCTTCCCGGCTGCTTGAAGAAAAAGGAAGCGGAGGTGGCACTGGGTTTCCTAATTTGCTGTGCAGAGACTGGAGAGGAAGTGACGCAAAAAGTCTAGGTAGCACAGCTTTGGGCAGTGCTTCCAGTGGACTCTGATCGACAGGAGCCTTAACCAATCATGTGATTCAGAAACTGCAAGACTATGCGCCCTGATGGGGCAAGACTCATAAGATTACTCATAGAATAAAAGTAAAAGAAGATAATTGGGAAAAAAAATATATCAGAACAAAGGCAGGTGGCTTTTTCAAACACTAGACTTGGTTTGATTAATATGGTTTGGCTAAATGGGTTCATATTAGATCTCTGTGAAATAAAAAAAATGTACAAAAATGTAAATATGAAAACTTTTTTTTTTTGTCTTTTTTTTTCCTGAAATCTACCAAGTGCTCCCTGTTATAAAAGGCTCAAAAGATCTTCCAGACCAGTCCCTTACCCCCTTGACTGGTTTTCACAGGACTAACCTTTTCTTTCTAGAATTAGCTGAGGCACCAACTCATCCAAGCAGCTTTCCTGAGTGCCCTGTGTTCTCACAGCATCCTGAGCACAACCCTCCAGTTGTGCTCAACTTGAGAGTTGTTGAGCACATCGGTTGTTAGTCATCGGCTCACACTACTTCTCCCTCCCTACAGCTGAAGCTGTTAATGGCTCTCACAAATTGTCTGATTTGAACTTGAACACAAGATCTTTTGAGGCTAATAGAAACTATCCTTGAGACATGAAAAGAACTGTTTAAAGGTACAGTGGTAACTACAGAAGAAAATAGAAAAAGGTAAAATTTCCGAAGAATTAAGGTAGACATAAACACGATATATGTGAAATTAGTGTCGTCAAAAGTTTATTAAGACTTTACTCTAGATGGCCAGATTTATCCAAGGAACTAGGGATGTGACAGTGAAGAAAACAGACTGGTCCCTGTCTCAGACTCTAAAATTGTCAGAGCTGGACTATCATTCATAAATGAATGAATGAATGAATGAATGAATGAATGAAATGAACTCCCTCATCGACCAGATGAGAAAACAGGCCCAGAATGGATGCCTTGGTCACAAAGTAAAGGGTAAGTAAATAAAAGAGATGCTAATTTAGGGAAAAAGATGGGCAGGGATAGAAAAGCAAATCACGGGGAACAGGGACTCACAATTTAACAGCAACATGGCTGATAAAGTTTAAAGAAGGAGAAAATGAAAACAATTCCCTCCCCTTAGGCTTAGTAGGGTCCTTATAGTTGCAAATATAAAACATTTTCTTTCCCTGGTGTCTCTTTCTAGGTTTCGATAGTTTGAAATTCATTACTATTTTAATCTCTTTCCTCCTAGACTTGGAATTCCAGTAGCCAGGACATTATTTAATACATATTTGTAGAATGAATGGTTTATGTTTTCTTACTACAAAGTCCGTTTTCCTTTTAAAAGTGTCCTTTTCATTTTGGTAACATGAAGCATCATGCCCTCTAATCTTTGCAAAGCCCAACTTGATGACCAAAGAAATTATAGAAACAAACATCTAACAATTCGTTCAAATGAAAAATGGGAGATTTTAAACAAAGTTTATCCTGTCCAAGCTTTTCAATTTATTTCAATGTTTCATAAATATCTATTTTTTAACATCTTGAAGTTTGATACCTGTGAAGGCAGACATGTGTCCATGATGAGCTGCTGTGTTCTTGCACATTTACAGTGTTCCATGAAACACCAGAAGCAATGCTTCTGCTGCACCAGCTTACTAACACCACCTTAGTGCAGATACATGATGTAAGCACCGTGTACTCAAATTTATGTACAAAGAAGTTCAACGCAGTACTTTTTTTGGTAAAAAATTGGAAGCAATTTAAATGTTCAATGTTAGCAGACTGGATTAAAATGAAATGCTATGCAATGAAATGCTATGTACCCATATTATATATCTACCACCATAATATATAGCTAACCATATTAACAGAAAAATTTCAACAACATACAGTAAAAAATTGGCATATTTAACCCCATTTACATGAAATCGTGTATACATTTATGTGTATACACGCATAAAAGAATGTGTAAAAGCCATTTATCAGAATGTGATCAGTGGTTACCTTTGGAGAGTGAGATTCTGACTGATTTTTACTCTTGAAAAATATATTTTTTGTGACTAGCAGTGGCTGGCACACTTCTGCCCAAAACAAGGACCAAAACAAGGGGGGGAAACCAAGAGCTACATCACTAGAGTGTGAGAGGCAGAGCACTGGGGCACAGTGGGGATGTGGCAGAGACCCTGCAGGGCCGGGAGACACATGTTACCTTATAAAGAGGAGAATGAAGCCACAAAGCATCCGCTGCTCCATCACTTCAGATCAATCCTGAACCAAGAGGGACTTCACTCAGCAGGAAAGAGGTAAGCAAGAGGTCACTGGCAGTCCCCACTCATGCCAGACACCTGAAACACTTGCTGCTGAGAACCCCATGGCCCTTGCAGGATCTGAACCCAGTTAGGGGAGCTGCCAAGTTACTCCAACACTGCCTTCCCCAGAGAAGGAGCTCGGCCCACATTATGCTTGCCCCACCCAGACTCTTGCTGCTTGGCGTCATCTTGGCACTCTATCTATCTGGGGTTATTGGGAAGTGACAGGGCAGCTGCCCAAGTGGCCCCACATGTCCAGCCCTCTGAACTAGTCAGGAGGCCTGGTCCTAGCAGCCTTTCCAGAGTGGTCCTGCCCAATCTTTGCAGCCCCATGAAGCAGCTGAGTAGTCCTTCTCAGCGGTTCAGCACATGGTGACCCTGAGAAGCAGAGGCTCAGCCCCACCCTCCCAGAGGAAGCAGAATGGGTAGACCACATGAAGCAGACAGGAAGACTCTCTGAGCAGTTTGGCCCCCAGAAACTCTGCAAAGTCACCTATGCAGCCTTTAGATGCTGAAAGGTTTCTGGTACAGCCTAGACCTCACTACTAGGCATGACACACCACACCTACCTCTGCAGTGGTGTGGCCCCACCTCATGCAACCCACGCAAACTGACAGGTGCCCTACACATACCAGCAGCTGGGCACACTGTACCCAAATCTGTCAGCAAATTTTCCCCAATGAATGGCACTACATTCCAGCTGTGGCAACTTCTGCAGTTTAGGCCACTGGGACACTTGCAGACACTGCCAACACTGATTACAGCTAAAGAAGCTACATGGATACTCAAGCACCCACCAGGGACCACAGCCAACACAACATATCCAATCAATACCTAAGATATATCTCTAGTAGAAAGTCTTTTGACTATGAAGACAGCTCTATAAAGCTGATAGAGACAACTGACTTGCCAGATGGGCAAATACCAATGTAGGGACACACAAAGCATGGAGAAAACAAGGCAATGTTAACACCTCCAGCCGGGCATGGCGGTGTGTGCCTATAGTCTCAGCAACTCAGGAGACTACGGAGGAGAATCACTTGAGCCCACAAGTTCCAAACCAGCCTGGGCAACGCAGTGAGACACCATCTTCATGTTAAGAAGCTCAGAAGATGAGATGAACACTCCTGAAGCAGCAACATAAGGCCCAGAATAAATATTTGTAAAAACTGGCAGAGGGTATGAGAAGCACACAAATAACTCAAGACATAATGGTTAACTGTCTCAAGAACAAAGCACACAGCTGTGTGACCTTGAGAAAATCATCTCACTACACCTCAGTTTCCAAATCTGAAAGAGAATGATTAAAAGAACTACCTTTCAAGTTATGCCAGCACTAAAATACAAAAACACATAAATGCTTAGCACAGATTAAATACATAATACTATTATAGCTATTACTACTATTTAGGATGAGTAAAAACCTGGCATTTCCTCAAAGAAAAATATGCAATTTGAAAGCTGAAACCTTGGAGACTATCAGGTTCAAATCCCTAATTCTGCAGGTGATGAAACTGAGGTGTGGCCAGCACTCAGGCCTCTCAGGATGAGGTAAGCAAGGAAAGATAAGGACCTATAAGAGAACACAGCTAGTTAGTGCTCTGCTCTCATTTGGGTTTCTATTTCATTCCTACTTATTTGTCAAAAACAAAAAGCCATATGCTGGATGATTTTCAGGGATGAGTTTTTGGCAAGTCTGATGTCACTACCAGTATTTATTACTTGTGTAAGGGAAGGCCTATAAAGTCAACGCAGGTCCTACTTATGGGTGGAATGTGTCAAAGCCCCTCTCTGATGTTTGGAAGGTGCATGCCCACTAGGTGGGAGCCATATCTAATTTTATTTGAGTTAACTTTAAATTTAGAGCACAATAACAATTTTGTTGTTATCATCCTTTAAATCACTATCACTAATATAATCCCTCAGAAGCAAGCAAGAACAACTCCAGCTGCACAAGCTTTAATTAAGGGGGGGGGACAACTGTTAATCTGGTTAATCTGCTGTTTCTGAAAGAGGATGATTATTCAGTCAGAACCCTGCTGCTAGTTAGTGAAAAATTCTTCAGCAGTCAGAGAAAATAGATTTCTAAATTTTATTTTTAAAAGTTCAATAAGAGTTCATATAGTAAGTCTCAGATATTTCCAATTCACTGCCTTCACAACTGCAGCCTTTGATTTACTCTTTTTTTTTGGGGGGGGGGGGGACCAGGGATTGAACTCAGGGGTACTCAACCACTGAACCACCTCCCCAGCACTATTTTTTATTTTATTTAGAGATAGGGTCCCACTGAGTTGCTTAGTGACTCACTTCTGCTGAGGCTGGCTTTGAACTGGTGATTTTCCTGCCTCTTCCTCTGGAGTCGCTGAGATTACTGGAGTGTGCCACTGTGCCCAGCTTGATTTACTCTTAAGTTTGCGTGTGTGTGTTTTTTTTTTTTTTTTCAACCCAAATGACACACTGATGTGTTAAGTGGATGGCCTAGCCCTTGCACTAATTCTAACACAGATGGAATGCTTGCTTAACTATGCTTTGAATTGGGGATTCAGAGATGAATACGATATAGCTCTTGTGGGAAGTCTTCCACCTCAAAATCTAAGAACAACTTAATCTATCTTCTCCAGGTGACCTCAGGGAGAACTACTTAACTTTCCATGCCTTGGTTTCTTCACATGGAAATGAGGATAAAGTAGCACCTAGCTCATAAGGCTGCAAAGGAACTTAACACATGGAAAGGGCTTAGGACAGTGTCTGGCACACAGGTGTACCATGTTACTGTCTTCCTCCTCTCCATTACTGAAGACCACAGAAAGGCTAGCAAACATAAACAAGGGTAGAAAAGAAAGAGCTAAGAAAACCAGGCCTGGGGACAGATGGAGGACGGAAAGAACGACACCCCCTACTGAGCAATTGCAGGGAATTCAGGAACTCTTTCACCCATGAGAGAGCGATGAAAAGAGAAACCTGAAAAATGTCTAGGGAGCCATGCGAGAAATGCAGCACTGCATAGTCCCCAAGAACACATCCACCTTGGAATAGGCTTCCTTCTTCCCTCAGGGTAGAAAATACTCAGTACCATGGACTTCCTGGAATGTGAACTGCTTATGCTTTCCAAAGGAGATGACATGAAATCCCTGGAAAAGAAACTGAGAATCTTCTCACGATAACCAGGAAGGCTGGGAGAGGTTATGCACTGAACAGCATTCCACTCAGCAACCTGTGGGCCAGGACAGTGATGGGATGGGATGGGATGGGGCACACCCTCAGCCTCCACTACAAGATAGGTGATGTCACAGGGCCACATTCAGGATTCCCTCAGAAAATAACTGTCATGTCTAATCCTAACAAGGAAAGAAAATTCTAGTATTTTCAATGCTTTCTTTTGGCTATATGGCTTACCAGGGGACCTGATTAGACATGAAATGGTGGTTTGAGTTTTAAAATATTCTTGTTTGGAGCTGGAGAAGGGTTAGGGAAAAACTGCACTCTAAACTGGTGGCCACTTTCTTCTCCTCATCACCAAACGCACAAGACTATTAATCAAATTATGCCTTTTTGTCCTAAAATGCCACTTTCCATGACTGTGCTTGTGGTATGCTGCCTTTTGGGGTGTCTTTTCCCAAACTGTCACTTTAATAGCCCAATTCGGAGACGACCTCTATTTGGCCTTATCCTCTGCAAAGGTGAAATCAGATTGTCTGCAGCACCGTGAAGCTCTGTCACACGCTGTTTTCTCTTAGACTGTGAAGGGCATGAGCATAGCAACTGCATTACCAATTTATGTTTTCCTAATAGAGTACAGAGCACAGAGTAGGTGCCCAAATGTTTACTCTGTGAGATAAAACCTGAAATGAGTCCTTCCTGTGACAGTCCACCGACTGCAGAAAACAGAAATAGGATTAAGTTAAACCCCAGAAGTGCCCCTTTAGCCAAGTTCCACCAGGATCGCCAGGAATTAATGAGGCAACTCCCTTTGATTTAAATAGCCCATCCCTGACGAAGTGCACCATCTCCTCCCATGGGTCACTGCCACAGCTCAAGCAGACTTACTCAGGCTTTGATGTCAATTACCCATGACTGATCCAAGGATTTGTTGCTCAGTGCTTCTACCTATACCTTCACCCTGCTTTTGCATGTGTAATCTTTTATTATTCAGAACCCCAAATTTCTTTCCCCATGCTCTTCAAAAACCTCTACTAAAGTTCTTTCTTTTATAAGGTCATTATCTTTACAGGAGATGGATTTGAAATCCTTTTTATAATTTTTGCAGTGCTGGGGATCAAACCCAGCACTTCATGCATGCTCAACAAACACTCTACTACTGAGCCCAAACCTTTAGTCCTTAATATTTATTGAGACAGCATCTTACTATGTTGCCCAGGTTGGCCTCAAACTCTTGGGCTCAAGTGATCCTCTGGTCTTGGCCTTCCAAGCAGTTGGGATTATAAGTACTACCTGAAACACACCATTCCCACCTTGAAAATCTTTTTTTGGAGCTTGTCTTAAAGTAGGCAACCCCAAAAAGTATACCTGAGAGTAGACTATACATTCAAATTTCTTTCCTATGAGAAGGAAAGTTTGTGTTGTTAGTCTGGGTTGAACACCACAAACCAAACCCAAGGAACTGGAAGATACCTATTTATTAGGCACTTTTTATGTCCTGGCACTGCTCTGTGTAATGTGTTACTCCATTTTGTTTTAACAATGCTATGGGATAAGTATTGTTAACCTGCTGTACAGATAAAGACACTGAAGCTAGAGTAAGGCCCATGAATAAGATTGCTTAACTAGTAAATGATGGTGCTAGATTCAAAGGCAGGTCTGATACCAAAGCCAATGTTAACACTAATATGCAGTCACAGCCAAGGGAGAAGGCGGTCTTTTAGGTTAGGTTAGTGGCAAAGTCAGACATCAAGTTGGTACTTTTTCCTGAAGGCTTGGAAAGCTCTTCTGTTATGTGTCTCCAGTTCTGACTCCCCTCTGATTTCAGGATCCTGTTTGACTGCCTTCTCAACACACCACTTGAAGAGCTAATGTGCTTTACAAACTCAACAGGTCCAAAACCTGAGCTCTTGATTCCAGGACCTCCGCCCCAACATGCTCCACCTCAAGTCTTCCCTTCTTGGCAGAGGGTCACTCATTCTTCAGGAATTCAGGCCCCAAACAGAACTTATCCTTGATTCCTCATCCCCCCTTACAGCTTGTATCCAAACAATCCACAAATCCTGAGGACTCAACCTTTAAAGTCCTCCTCAGAGGGAGAATGAAAGTAGCTGATATTTATAAAGCTGCTTGAACAGTGCCTGACAAATAAGTGCTGTATTTACTGAGTAAAATAAACACCCTACCACTGCTCCCCGCCTCCACTCTCCCACTCCAGTTTCAGCCAGCATCCTTGCCCATCAACTACCAACTGCAGACCATCTAACCAGCCTCCCTACTTCTATCCTGGCCCTCTGACTTCTAAAACCCAAGTGAGATCATGTCATCACTCAAAACCCTCTAGAAACTTTCTCACTCAGGGCAAAACACAGTACGGTCCTCATCAGGGCTTGTAGAACTTTCAAAATTCCTCCCCCACTGCACCTCATCTCTGTCCTGCGGTATCTACAGCGCTCTTGGTTCCTGGGCTCCTTGCTGTCTTCCATCAGATCTATGCACTTACCTCCCTGGGCCTGGGCCTCTCTTCCCTCAGAATCCAGAAGCCTGTTCCCACTTCACTCAGGGGTCTTCTCAAATGTCATCTGATCAAAGAGGCCTCCTACTGCTTACTGCTATGGTTTGAATATGTCCCTCAAATTCCCATGTGTTGGAAATGTAATCCCCAAATTCTTAAGGAAGCGGTTGCTTTGGGGAAGTAATGAGGATTAGCTGAGGTCATGAGGGTGGGGCCCCCACAATGGCATTAGTGGCTATTTAAGAGGGAGAGAGCTGAGCTGGCACACTTGCACTGCTTTGCCATGGGAGGTCCTCTTCCACATGAGGCAACAAGAAGGCCCTTGTCAGATGTTGAGCAGGTGCCAACAGCTTGCTCTTGGACTTCCCAGCCTTCAGAACTATGAGCCAAATAAACTTCCATTCTTCATAAATTACCCAGGCTAGAGTATTTTGTTACCATAATAGAAAATGGACTGAGACATTTACCCTACCCCTGTGTCAATATTTATCCCCTTCCTATTTAATTTTTCTTCACACCTAGTTCGTTAACTGAGTTACTGCCTCTTTCTTTGCCCTTGGTAAGTTCCACAAGGTCAGGGCCTTTGTTTTGTTTCCTGCCATAACTCCAATACTCAAAACCACAAGAGGCCCATAGCAGCAAATTTATTGAGTACAGAAAAATAGGTATATGTGAACCCATTTTCAACTTAAGGTTGTCTAAAACGAGGAACAAATTATGTAAAATACCCTTATTAAATAATTGATTCCATTTTCAGCAGGCAATTTTTAGTTTTAAATGTTAAGAATTTTATCTTTAAAATCTTCCCCATAATTTAAGTAAAACAGACTGAGGATCATCCAATTTTTTACCTCTTCCCCTACTTACCTACCTACGGTCATGAAAACTCTACTCAAATTAGATATAAATCCTTTTTCCTATCAGATTTATCTTATTTGTTATGTCCATTTTATATAAACTACTCAGAGTTCAAGAATAATGCTATTTCCTTACAGGGGAAAAAAAAATCCATGGAATGATTTTTTTTTTTTTTTCCTGAAAAGTATTTCCTAGTAAATGTTCAAACATAGAAATATGGAAAAGCAGAATTTAGATTTTGGGTACAGCAACCAAGTAGCCTGGTAATCTCCCAGTGGGACATTCTTCCAGTGAAAGTGAGCATTTACTGATGAAAATACTTCTTACGTCTTGCCACACACAGATTATGATTCATCTGATGGTTGCCTTGGAAACAATAGTAATGCTAGCAAGGATTAGTCCCATAGGGTTTTACCACTTGGTACAGAATTATTTTCTGTGAAGTCACTGGGGAAGCAACACAGACAGTATGAGGGAATTTTTAAAAGGCAGAGATTGCCTGAGCACAGGGGACAGTGGGGAGCCTGAACTCCAGATCAATCCCATTCACTCCTTATCCTTATGCTGCCACCAGCTTGGTAACCTAAACTCGAGCCTCTGTCCTTTAAACCATATATATATATATATTTTTTTTTTAAATTTATTTATTTATTTTTTTGTACTAGGGATTGAATCCAGAGGCACTTAACCACTGAGCCACATCCGTAGCCCTTTTTATTTTTTTGAGACAGGGTCTTGCTAAGTTGCTTAGGGTCTCGCTATGTTGCTGAGGCTGGCTTTGAACTCTCAATCCTCTTGCCTCAGCCTCCTGAGCTGCTGGGATTATAGGCATAAGCCATCATGCTTGGCTAAACCCTACATCTTGCATGAAGTCTTTGCTAATAAATTTCAGTTCCCAGTTCTCACTTCTCAATTCATAGTTTAAAAAATGGTCTTCATATAATTTAAGCATCTAATGATGTTTTGCATGGTTCTCTAGATGCAAATTGAACTTTCAGTTACTGAGCACTTACCCTGAGCCAAGCACCCATGCCAAGGGCCATCAAAGTGTTTCATTAAATTCTCTTAATAGTACTTGTTAGACAGATATTACCAACCCACTATTTTGATGAGGAAACTGAACTTCGAAGAGATTAACAGATTTTCCCATTACATTTTCCCAAGTAAGCCTCCTCACTTACATTAACCTGTAGGTTCCTCAAAAGAGTGGCTCAATTTACCCTGTGACCTCTCCAGTACTCCAAAAGCTCACAAAAATCAGTCAACAAAAAATGATTTATTCCATTGTGTATATACACCATAGTTTCTTTATTTATTCATCTGTTAAAGGGCACCTAGGTTGGTTCCACAATCTAGCTATTGTGAATCGAGCTGTTATAAACACTGATGTGGCTGCGCTATTGTAGTATGCTTATGGAATATTAGTCAGCAATAAAGAATAATCATATTATGGCATTTGCCAATAAATGGATGGAATTGGAGAATATCATGCTAAGTGAAATAAGCCAGTCCCAAAAAACAAAAGGTCAAATGTTTTCCCTGATAAGTGGAGAATGATATATAATGGGGGTTGGGGAGATGGGGAGTTAAAGAAGAATGGAGGAACTTTAGATTACATAGAAGGAAATGAGAAGGAGGGGGGTATGAAAAATGGTGGAATGAAACAGACATCACTACCATATGTACATGTATGATTACACAAAAGGTATGAATCTACATCATGTACAACTATAGGAAAAAAAAGATGTACCCCATTTGTGTACAATGAATCGAAATGCAGCCTGTAAGAAATTAAAAAAGAAAAAAAATGATTTAAACAAAATCGACAATGAAAAAAACCACACTGGATGTGAGCAGGTAGGAAGAGGGAGATCACTGACCTCCCCCCGCCACCCCCCAGTACTAGGGATTGAACCTAGGACTTTCCCTGTGGTAGGCAAGCTTTCTAACACCGAGTTACATCCCTTAAGTCCCCTTATTTGGTGTAAGAATACTAAAAGACTTCTGACAATGTCCACATACTATTTTAAAAATGTATATTACATTTATGCAAATCTTTTAATTATGAACATATTGGAGTTTGGTCATGATCACTTGTGAGGTATATCACAAGTCATTTGTTTCTACTAATAAAGGAATGAAGTCAATCTTTTACTTAAAAAAATTCACTAAGCAAATTGAGAATGCTTACTATATTCTCTCCAGTGGGGGAGAGAAGATGTAGTTACAGCTAGCACTCTGAGCAAAGTGAACACTACAGAGCATTTTTTAGCTCTATCTTGAGGGAAAACAGGATTAAGAGCCAATGATGAAGGAAAAAGTACTGGAACAGGGATCCCCAATTACTGGAATCTGTTCCTAACTGTTGCTGGCTCGCTAGGTGAATATGAGCAAGGCACTAAGCAATCTGGCCTCTGCCTCCTGGAGACTTCAGAAGTGCAGGACAAATGACCCACCTATTACCAGTTCACTCTTGGGGCAGCAAGACACTACTTAGTGTTCTGAGCTGCACTGTTCTATTTCCTGTTTCTCCAAGGATGGTGAGGGAGCTGGAGTAGCTTGCTCCTTCTGGAAACTGCCTAGTGGATTGGTTTTGTGAACATGAAACCAATAAGCTTTGATGTTGATACAGGTGTTTTCTGAGACAAATAGAAAGCCAAAGGATGAATCGTTCAAACAAATTCTGTTAAAAAGTGGAAATGTATTATGTAACCCAGAATGTCCTCGTGATCTTAAAAGTTATTTCCAAGTGAACATCAACTTCTCAGGAGGAATTAAGAGATTAAAAGCGTAGCTCATTCTCTCAGGTATTAAATACAAAATAAAAACCCATTTCCTACTTTTCCAAGGTGCTGGCAAATCAACTAGTCAACATCTGTGCAGGTATGAGGCTCTGTCCCACAGCTGAACACCATTCTATTTAATCTTGCCTCTGCTTTCTTTGTCAGTCCACTTCCATGTCTTTCTGGGATGCCATGAAAAATACTAATGAACTGCAGTCTCATAAACCTGAAAATTCTCAGGAGCAGGGAAGCTTAAAAAGATAGAAATGAAAATCTGGAGCCTCCAGATTAAGGCTCATTTAAATGCCAGAATAATAATTTTCAAGCCAAAAAAAAAAAAAAAAAAAAAAATCAGTGACAAACAAGCTGTCACCTCAGAGTTCCTAGATGAGAAAGGAGGCACTCTATAAATCAAAATGGTCATTAATAAATCTAACAAATTAGACACAACGAAGACAACCATTCCAAACAATGAACCAACATCATTCAACATAGGATTACTGAACACATATCTTAGGCAAAGTAATAGCATGCTGGTCACCAAATAAGATGCAGCCCTTCATTCGAGGCAGGACACAAAAAAACTTAAATGAACAAATTAGGTATCACAGTTGCTCAAGTAAAAGCAACTCAGAAGTACATAAATTAAAACACTGAACTGTGAGAAAGAAAGCATATTAAATCACTTCATTATACATTTATCACAGTGAATTTTGATATATTTCTGTGCAATGAGATTCACCAATAGTTCCAATCTTCTGAAGCAGTCAGTCATAATTACTATATAAACTCAAAAGAATGGATTTTTAGGGATCATAAAATACAATTTCAGATGAAATTCAGAGGAAAGTAAATCTAATGCTCCCAGTACAAGAAAATCGATTACTGATTCAATAGCTTATTTCTGCAGCTGAACAAAGTGCAGGTGGTTTACACTGCAGCAGAAAGAATTAAACTAGAATAAAAGCTACTTTATTAATGGAGCAAGTTCACAAAAGTTCTCAAATCACCTTCCTCGGCCACACCCGCCCCCCTTCCTTCCTTTTTCTTTTCTTTTTCCTCCTCTCTTTTCTTTTTGCACTGGGGAATGAACCCAGGTACACTTTATCACTGAGCTATATCCCTGGTCCTTTTTGTATTTTTTATTTTGAGACAGTCTAAATTGCCCAGGTTGGCCTTGATCCTCCTGCCTCAGCCTCCTGAGTAGCAGGATTATAGGTATGTACCACTGCATCCAGTCATGGTTATAGCCAATTCAATAATTTTACTACTAGGAATCTATCCTAAGAAAATAATCAGAGAAGCTGTCAAAGATTTATGTAGTTAGCAATTTCTGAGGTGTATAACTTACATAAATGTGTGCTTAAGTGTACCTGCAGTTATGTACAAGATATTATTTGTTAGTACCTAAAACTGATAAGTACCTATCACCAGTGAAAGGAATATTGTTAATATTTATAAAACAGAACATAACACACCAAATAAATTAACAAAGTTACGTGCATCAATGCATATTAACTGTAAAAACAAATTGTTAGGACAGACACAAAATAATTCCCACAGCATGATTCTATGTACATAAAATTTCAGAACAGGTAACAAGATGGCATTTTTTTAATGGATACATAGCAGGTGAAACTCACTATCAAGCAAAGGAGAAGAATGATTCCCATGAAGCTGGGGGAGAAGAGGGCTGTGCTCCTGGAGGTGCTTCTCAAGGGCTGGCAATGCTCTATGTCCCAACCTGAGTGGTGGTTACTTGAATGTTTGCTTTTATTCCAGCATTTCATTAATATGTATGTGTATGTTTTATGCTCCTTCTGTATGCTTCACAGTTGAAATAGGTTTTATTGAAAAAGATTCAGGCCCAAGGGCATTCCTTACAATAAGCAGTTTAGTCAGGGTTGAAGAGCAGTGTTTCAGGGTCAGCTGCCTTTGATGTGGATCCCAGTTCAGCCACTGCTCACTGCGTGCTTAGGCCATATCTTTGCATCTTGTTTTGAAGAAATAGGATAAGGATGCATACCACGCAGGGCTGACATGGGAATCAAATCAAAGTGTCTAGTACAGTGCATCGTACAGAGTGAGCATGCAATATTTTTCTTACCCTGAAGGAACAGCTGCAGAAACAACCCAACCAAGAGCACCTTCTTTGTGCAAAGCACAAACAGGCAAAGAGCTATGGGAAATCCATACAGCTCCAGTGTAGTTCAAGAGAACTGACAGTAATTTAAACAAAGGTCAAAGTTTAAATGAAATTGAGATACTGGAAGTAGCAGAGAGCTGTGTTCCTGCTGGCCCTGAGATAGCAGCAGTCGGCCATGCTGGATCATAAAGTCATGGTCCTGCCCTTTCCAAGCCCAGATGCTCCTGTGCAAGCTCAGGGTTCCCACTCCAGCGAAGGAGGCCCACTGCCAGATAGGAGCGCTCAACTCCCTTGGTGTTCAGTTAACTTCAGTATCATACTTTTAGTTATATATAGTTCAGTCATGTCTGTCTGAGTTACACACAAGTAACTCAGTATTGTATTTTGAATGTTCCTATGTCTGCATTAAAAGATAACTCTTGGTTTGTCATTTCTAAAGATGGCAGTTCTCAGATCTATTTTATAAATTTTTCCAATTTCATTTTAGTATAATTTCTACTAGTCTACGATACTGGTTCATTTTCTAAAATCAGATCAGCAAGTGATATGGACCAAAATCATGTAGTAAAGTTACATGTGAAAATTTGGTTGGCGATAGGCTATTTTTGTCAAAGTGCTCAATGACAAGGATGAGAAATGGGGTTTCAGTATTTGGTGGCTTTTCAAAGAATCTTTCAAAGCCAGTGCCTGAATGCTCTATAGATTACTCTTCTTATCGAAAGGGGATAATGAAACTGAACAATGGAGAAGCTTACATATCATCACAATACTTCAGGGGCTAATCTCATCTTCACTGAGGGACAATCAGCTACCTATCCTCTGATGTAAATCATCAGAAGTTCACAGCTTCTAGCCAAATACATTTGACCTGAATCCAACAAGCTTTCATATACAATCTCTAGTTAACTAGTAGAACCAGGGAATAGAAAAATGAGCTAAATGTCACCATGGGGACGCAAACTGACAAGTTCTAACTCTGCAGGAAAACTGGACCAGTTACTTCAACACACACTGGCACACAAAAGGAGCAGAGTTGTACTAGAATAACACTTATGGGACAAGGCATGATACACTAGACACAATGCTTGGTTCTGGATTAAGAGTCTGATGTGGAAAACAACTACCTAGGACTTTATGAGGTCCATCAGGAGAAATATGAATATGACTTAGAATTAAAACCATAAAAATTACTGAAGTAGAAAGGTGGAGGTTACTGATTTTAAATGCAGACTACAAAATAGTACTTGTAATGTATTTTTAAAAAAATTTCTAGATGTATTTGTATGCTTAGAAAGTCCCTAAAACATCTACACTGAGCTGCTTCAGTACTGATCTCAGAAAGGTATAAATGTGATATTTTTTAATTATGTCTTTTTTTTCTCCCAGTGCATATGTATTGGTTTTGGTAATAAAAGTTGAAAAAGTAAATTAAATAAAAATCTTAAGTAGTGTATGACTAGTCCTACATAAATGATAATGAGTTCAGAAAATGAAGCAATTATCGCTATGTGCTAGAATGGTAAGGGAAGTCTTCATGGAAGAGAGGAATTTTAGCAGACTCTGGAAAATGGGTAAAATTCAGGTAAGCAGAAACTGTTAATTCTTTATTCCATCGTCAGTCTGAAAGTGATAGGGCTGTATGGACAACAGGTTGGCTAGGCCATGAGATACTTAGACCAGTGGGGAAAGAAGGATTTAAATCTTCCTTTTGGTCTTATCCACTATGACCCCAGAATTACCCAGATTCATTACTACCATGAAAAGAAGCACCAACTTATTCTGGCTTCATTTTCCTGAAAGATTTCTTCCTGGTTCCTCAGAATGGAATGTTTTGCCTTTGAGAATGGAATGTTCTAACACAGGTCTGTGTGGAGTCCTGCGTGTGTGGAATGAGGTGAAGGGAAGGTGTGGTGGAAAGAATTTTGAGATGGTTAAGACAGCAGACATGAAATGGCCTTTTCAAACTAGATAGGGTTCTGTCATATTCATAAATGTGTAGATTCCAGTTGTCTCTCTGACGTTTGAAAAGCCTTATATCATGCAAATATTAAAACACACAGGGACAGGAATACAGCTCAGTGGTAGAGTGCTTGCCTATCATGTGCAAGGTGTTGGGTTCAATCCCCAGAGCACATATACACACAAAGGAAGAAAGAGTTAAACAGTAAAAAAAAAAAAGGGGGGTGGGGGTGGGGGGGGGACTATAAACAAACACCAAGCTCTAGATCATGCTATACATTCCTAAGTGCTTAGGAGTGACAAGTACTGATGTCTTCAACTTACTTTGAAATGCAAAAATCTGACAAAGTGACTGACAAACACAGATGGGGAAAACACGAGTAAAATACAGGAGATGGGCACATGATATTCACTCAATAACTATTTCAAATTTTCAGTATGTGTGAAACTTTTTTGAATAAAATATTTGGGGAAAATAAATATAGCTTGGTACCTTACCTATAGCTGATAGTCCTCAATAAATATTTGCTGAATTTAAGAAAACCCAAATTAAAAAAGTTTAAACACAGAAGGTTCTAAATGCATGCCTGGTCAAATGCATGCCTCTAATTCCAGAGACTCAGAAGGCTGAGGCAGAAGGATTCCAAGATTGAGGACAGCCTCAACAACTTAGCAAGACCTTGTCTCAAAAAAAAAAAAAAAAAAAAAAAAAAAAAAAAATTAAAAATCAAAAAAGGACTGGGGACATTGCCTGGTGGCAGAGTGACCCTGAGTTCAATTCCTATTACTGTAATCAATCGATCAATCCATGCCTTGAAGCAACTTCTATAAGAGAATTTTTAAATTTGGTCAAGTCTAACGATTTTGATCCTCTGAAACTAAGATGCAAGCCTAGAGACAACTGGGTTATTTGCTATGTCCAGACCATGTTCATTATTCACAGAAGGATCAAAACCAAACAGAATCTAGGGCAAAAGGCAACCAGAAGTACTCGCTGGGGAGAAACGAAAATAAATGAGAGAGAGCATACACTTCCATGAGAAAAGTCCCTGGCATAAATGTGATGTGGGCATAAAACTTGGATTTGGAGCCTGGAGCCCAGAGTCCCACACATACCAGCTTTATTAATACTATTCATGTCATGGATCTTGGACAAGTCATTTACTCTGACGTTCCTCTTTTGTAAAATAGGAACAATATTTACCTTTCTACTGCACAGGTTCCGATCAAAGAAAAGTTAAGTTTTGTAAATCTTAGAGCATAAAACAAATGGGAGGTCCCCCAGCACCATGCTAGCACCAACTGACACCGGCCTGTCCCATCTTCCAGACACAGTCATCTCCTCAGGAAAACACAGCAGCCAGGCGTCATCAGTGCCTTTCTTGGGCTTGTCTATTCCCCAAGTGAGGGTCTGAACTTTCCTCTAAATAATGGGGCTACAGTAGTGATGATCTACATCTTCCTACTTGTTTCAAGCTCAGTTCACTTGGCATTTAGCTGTTATTCCACAAATATGTTCTATCCCCAGTGCTGTTTAAGAAATACTATGATACTGTATTGTTTACCTGAAATTTGCTAAGAGGATGGATTTTAAGTGCCTACATATCTTTCTCTTTTTTCTTTTTTAGTACAAGGGATGGAACCCAGGGGCTTTGAACCACTGAGCCACACATCCCCAGCCCTTTTTATTTTGAGACAGGATCTCAGGTCTCGCTAAATTGATGAAGCTGGTCTCAAACTTGCAATCCTTCTGCCCCAGCCTCCCAAATTCTGGGATTATAGGCAAAATCTTTCTCTCTCTCTCTCTCTCTCTCTCTCTCTCTCTCACACACACACACACACAAATGGTAACTAAGTATGGTGAAGGATGTATTAATTTGATTGTGGTAATCATTTAAAAATGTATAAGTGTATTAATTCAATTTTCACTTTTCAATTCTATCTCAATAAAACTGGAAGGAAAAAATACTAACTTAGGTATTAGTAACAAAAAATTTCTGGGGTTAAAAAAATTCAGGAAACACTGGGTTACTAAAGTTTTTAGTATACTAATACACACTGCAAATCTCCAAGAGGATAGAACGTTACATGTTTCCTGAATTCACTCAACCACAAAACCTTTCCTGTTCCGAGACAGTTTCTTGAGATTGATGCTACAAGGGGCACGATTTGAAGAAAACTTGCTATAAACATTTTTGAAGATTCTAAATAGATCTATATTTCAATTCAGGGTCTATGGATGGCAACCGAGTTAAAAATAAAAAGAATATTTAGTTGTAATAATCACCAAGTCACAAACTGTGTTTTACAGAATGAAACTGAGGGATCTTTGTCCTTCTGCCTGCTGAGGGGAAAAATGGTGCTCAACTTCAGGCATAATGATAGCTATGAACTTTTATTCTTCCCTTCCCTACCTTCTCTTGTTGTGTGTTAGCATCTGCATATCAGAGAGAATAATCTGCCTTTGGTTTTTTGGGACTGGCTTAATTCACTCAGCATGACAGTCTCCAGTTCCATTCATTACTGGCAAAAGTCACAATTTCATTCTTTATGGCTGAGTAATATTCCATAGGGGGATGGGAATAGGAAAGGCAATAGAATGAATCAGATACAACTTTCCTATGTTCATATATGAATACAGGACGAGTGTAAATCCACATCATGTACAACCACAAGAATGGGATCCTAATTTGAATAAGTTATACTCCATATAAGTATGTAAAAAAACCACTCTATTGTCATGTATATCTAAAAAGAATTTAAAAAATGATTATTTAAAAAATTTTTAATAAATAAATTCCTTCCCCTTTAAAAAGGGGGGGAAAAAAAAGACAGTTATGTAGTTAGAGCAGGGACAGAATGCGACCCTGAGATTCCGTAGTATGTTCTTATGCACCTGAGTGATCTTCACACATGCACACTTGCAGATTTAGAGCAGGATCCACTTTGGGCCTCTGACCACAGCATCAAAAGCCACGTTCTAGGGCCCCAGCACAGGGATGGCTTTCGCTCCACATGCATTCCTTGCAGGAGCCTCCTTCTTGGACATCCTGGATCCCAACTCCATCATCCTTTTTCCAGCCTGCTTTTTTCTAAGTCAGCTGATACCCTTCAATCTGACTCCCTGTCTGCCTACAACTGTGGGATCTGGAGATCGCCCAAATATCGAGGTTCCTGTCCGGTCCTGACCCACTGATGCCAATTTCATAAAATAGTATGGTTTGTTAATTTTCAGTATCCTTCCATTTTATTTTTTCTGCCATAGTTTTTATTGGTGCATTACAGATGTGCATAATGGCGGGATTCATTGTTACATAGTTGTACATGCACACAATGTAACAATATAATTTGGCCAGTGCGCCCTTGTTTTACTGGGGGCAATTCTTGGATAGGCATTTGACAATGGGTCTTTCTAAAGGCCAACAAAACAGAAGAATTTGAAAGGTAGAGAGGGAAACATAACATTAGAGATATTTTCTTATTCAAACTCTAGTGAAAAGCAGACTTGGGAGAGACTTCTATTTCTAATAAAGCCTGTAGTCTTGGATAGTGAGAGCTACATTCCAGTTCCAGACCCTTGACTAAATTGACAGTCAGGACCCTGATGATCAGACATTATGAGAAAAACAAAGCTACTTAACAGTTAGCCTTCAAATAGCGAACTTCCCAGATGAATTCTGAGTCATTAATAGCATAAGGGTATGGTAGGGAAGAATGAGATTACCCACCACTGCCTCAATTAAAACTTTGCCTTAAAAAAAAAAATTAAGAACAGGACAATCAACATTTTAGTGCCTCTGAATCTTTCTCTGTTCATCTATTTTGTATTATAAACACAAATTAAAAGTAAACAGGTTTGTTAATTAGGAATGTTGTTGTCAGTCTCTGTCTTAGATGAGAACAGCTGAATGAGTCCTATGGGAACTAAAGATATTTTGGATGCTTACTACACTACAGCCAAGAGAAAATTCTGGGATATAAACTGTTCCAGCAGAAGCGTCATATTTTCAACAATACCTGGGGAATACAAATTGGATTTTTAGAGATCTCAAAGAAGTCTGAAGAAATAATGGTCATGATAGCTGATCAACTCTGGGCAAATCAGTCTCTCCAGGTCTGTTTCCTTGTCTTTACCAGAGGGATAACAACTTTCAATTCAGTTTCTTTACCTGCAAATATGGGACAATAACATCTAACTAATAAAAACAGTTGTGAGTCTCAAAGGGGATAGTATATGAAAACAGCTCATTATAAAGCACAAAAATATTGGCATTACTAAACTTTTCAAGACAAGTGGTACCTTGAGAGGAATGGAGTAAGATTCAACATCATTTCAAAGGGATGTGAGATGATAGCACCATTCCAATTCTCTCATTTCAAGCCCTGAAGAGTCAATAATTCAAATTCCTTATGTAATACCAGGTCCCCCATGGAATTCTCACCTCAGTTTAACACCAACTCCAACTAAGGTGGATGGGGCGGGGGACCTATTTTCTGTAGTCCCCAGTCTTTGTCCTGCTGTAGCGCAGGATCCCACAGTCAGGCTCGGCAGGTAGGTGGAGCTCAGCCACAGAGGCAGTGAGGAAGCAAAGCAGACAGCCAACTCCTCTTCACGTCCCACACCAACATGTGCTGGAGGTGTCAGGAAGCTGCATCCATGACTGGGCCTTCCTTCTGTATGTGCCCATAAAACATTCAGAGCCACAACAGCCTTTGCCTCAGTTATTATCGTATTTTCTTGTTATAGGCATTTAAACTTATCATCTTCTGTGGTGTTTGCCCTTTTTCTTAAGAGTCGCTAGTTCCCTGTTGGTCTAGATTTGGCAAAGCCTTCTGATGCTTATCATCTTCCACGTTCTCATCTACCTAGCTTATAAACCACTGTTCTAAGTGACACTCTATCTTCTTTTAAATTCATCAAAAATTTTTTTGACAGGAAAAATTTTTGAAGAATATAGAAAACTAGGGAAAATATTCTATGGATGCTGCATGCCCAGTACATCACAGTATTAAATGTTAATGCTTTGCTCTATTTGCTTTGTCATTTTTTTCTGAAGTAAATCATAATAAGAATATCATCTCTATATAATCAAGTTAGGATGTTGTCTCTATAAATGCATATTCACAGATTTCCATGTGAATTTCAGAACAAACTGATAAACTATACTTGTGAATTTCTACAAAAATACTTTTAATATGAAGCCCTTAAGAGACGGATGCGGAAAAAGGAATGTGGTTTTTACAGGAACATATACTACAATACCATTTCAAGCTATAAGAAATAAAAATAATTCCTTAATATCCTCTGATACCCAGTGATTATTCTAATTCCAACTATACTACTACATCTTATTTTTAAAACAGTGATGTATAACTGATACACAATAAACTATGCATATTTAAAGCACAGGTGGCAGAGGTGATCAGCAATCAATGATACACAGTCTGAGTACCAGTGTAGCAAAGAAGTCTTCAGAGCACAGGGTGATGTGGGGGCTCTAGTTTATAGGTCGAGAGAGCAGAAGGACAAGGGTATAATCCCTGCAGAAGGACCACATCCTGGAACACATTCCACCAGATGTCCTTACACACACACCTTTGACCCCAGCCTGCACCAGAAAAGGTAGAAAAGGGAGCTTCTGTCTCCAGTAGTGTCTCTTCGCACGCTGCACTAAGAAAGTTTAACATCATGACTTAAATGGAATTATTTTAGAGCATATATTGAAGATACTTTAGAGCATAAACTGTGAGCAGAGGGGTAGAAAACTGTTAACAGGCAAAATTCTCTTGTGTTCAGGGTTTATGGAACTTCTTGGATCTGTGGGTTTATATTTCTCATATATATTATTCAAAGTTTGAATAATTTTCAGTCACTATTTTTTATTCTGTTCCCCCTTCTATTTTGAGACTCCAATTATACGCATCAGACCACATGAACTTGTTCCACAGCTCACTGATGCTTTTCTCCCCTCTTTTTCCCTTTCTGTGTTTCACTGTGGTTAATTTCTATTGCTATGCCTTCAAATTCACTAATCTTTTCTTCCGTAGTATCTAACCTGCTGCTAATGACATACAGGGCATTTTTCATCTCAGACATTGTAGTTTTCATCTAGAAGCTGGTCTGTTTTATGTATTCCATGTTTCTAACTTTCTAAACATAATAAAAGGAATTATAATAACTCCCTTTTTTTTTTTTTTTTTTTTGCGGTGCTGGGTATTGAACCCAGGGCCTTGTGCTTGACAGGCAAGCACTCTACCAACTGAGCTATATCCCCAGTTCTTCCCTTAATATTCTTTTATGTTAATTTTACTGTGTAGCTCTGGGTCAGTTTCAATGGATTTATTTCTCTCCTTTTTCTTTCTTGGATTGCATTCTCTTGCCTCTTTGTATGCCTGATAGTCTTTGAATACTGGCTGTTATGAATTTTATCATGTAGGGTGTTGGATAGTTTTGTATCCCTACACCTATAGCTTTTCCTGACCTTTCCTATGGGATACAGTTAAACTACTTTAGTTCCATCCTTCAGAATTCTGTTTTTAAGATTTGGTAGGTTGATCCAGAGGAGTGCTCATTCTGGATTTAATTATTTCCTGTAACTAAGGCAAGTCCTTCTAAAGTACTCTTCCCAATGTCCCATGAATTTTGAAATTTTTGTCTGGCTGATAGCAATAGCACTTTGTTATTACTATGGGAACACTGGACACCATTTTATTCCCTTTGACTTCCCAGTCTTGAATTATTTGCTTACATGCATTTGTTAATCAGTATCTCAAGAGAGACCTTCTGCAGGTCTTTAGGTCTGTCTCTCTCAACCTTCTGGTACCCTGCCCTATGCCCATAACTCAGCCAAGGGAGTCCACTGGGCTCTGCTTCAGACCCTGCCTCTGATGATTGAGCCTGGAAAGTCAAAGCGGTTGAGGGAAACTGCAGGTCTCATCTCTTGTTTCAGGGATCACTATCCTTCCCTGCCCAATGCCCAGTGCCTTAAAAACACTGTTTCATATAGGTTCTGTGGATTTTGTTGTTGTTTTGGTAGGAAGGCAAATCTAGTCTGTTACTTCAGCTTGGCAGAAGCAGAAGTCCCCAAGGTATCTTTTGAAGCTAATTTGTTCAAACAATGATCCACATATTACATTTGGCTTTTATGTCTCTTAAGTCCTTGTAAATCTTAACGAATTCCCATCCCATATCTCTTTTTCTATGAAAATTGAGTAGACCCAGGTAGTTGTCCTATGGGATGCCCACTTTCTGGATTTGTTTGGTTGCTCCTCTTAACTGACTTGTTTCTCTACCCTAGGCACTGACAAACTTCCTGGGAAGATATAGAAAATAAACATGTAGGACCGGGGTTGTGGCTCAGTGGTTGAGCACTTGCCTAGCATGTATGAGGCACTGGGTTTGATTCTTAGCACTGCATATAAATGAATAAAGTTCCATCAACAACTAAAAAAATAAAAAATAAAAAAAAAAGAGAAAAGCTTCCTGGGTCACAGGTCTTTTTTGATTTACACTATTTTTGTCTTTTTTAAACCCAAAAACCATTCTTAGGTCAAAGGCCATACAAATGTAGACCTTGGGCTGGATCTAGTGGTTAAGGCTACAATTGGCCTTAACCACTGTTTCCTGCAAACTGAAGTCAATCTAAGGCCATGAATAGAATTCAGGTTAAACAGTTTTCACAATCATGTCACCAATGACGATGTTCACCTCAGGGCATCTTCCTGAAGCCAAGATGGAATTCTACATTAAACTGATCCCTCCATGGTAAACCTGTTTTCTCTTTATGATCTGTGAATAATCTGTGGGATAACTTCCAGTTCCTGTCTACCCTTCACCTAATGGTTTTATTATCTGTAGTTTGTTGCCCAAATCATTTTTTTGGAGGTATAATTGTTATTCTCTAATTAAATCATTAATTCTACAAATATTCAGTGGCATTCTTAGGTAAACAGCATACCCTCATCACTTAGGAGTCATTTGGTCACCTTAAAAAAAAAAAAAAAAAAAAAAAAACCTGATCCTGGAAAAATGCTTAATTAGCTCCTTTTATCAAAACTGAAGAGTAAGGAGGTTCTGTTTTGTTTTGTGGCATGGGGGCTGGAACTCTGAGCCTTATGCATGGTTGGCAAGTGCTCTGCCACTCTGCTATATCCCCAGCCCTGAATATTTTTTTTAATGGTAACAAAGAGAGTGAGGTGGCTTTCTCTGTTCTGCATATTATTATGAACTTTTGGATTTTTCTACATCCATGAGTTTATATCAATTGCAGCCAATTTTCCAGTTGCCCCCCCCCTTGGCCAACTGGAGTCCCTTTAAACTGGTTCCTGTGTCCTTTTGACACAATTCCATTAGTTTGTTTTAAACTGAGGAATGAGGGGCTGGGGCTGTAGCTCAGTGGCAGAGTACTTGCCTAGCATGTGTGAGGCACTGGGTTCGATCCTTAGCACCACATAAAAATAAACAAAATAAATTGAGGAATGATTATTCCATTAGACTGTGTCCATCACATGATAGCTAAGGCAAGGCTCACTTTGTCCAATTCCTGTTTCAGACCTGGAATTAGTTGTTTCTCTGAGAAACCTTGGCTCCTTTCAATAAGGAATGATAAGCAGAATTTAAGATCTGGTACTAGAGGTGCCCACTAATACTACTATATCCATCCTAACCCATTCTGACCTCTTTACTTTTGAGGGTATTTTCCTCGCTATCCGTTTCACTCATCCCCTTACTTATACAACATTTGTAACTACTGAAGCATCTCTTGCTAAATACTAAGGTGCTAATATTTTTGTCCCCAGGTTGCATGGCATTGCATGACTTTTTTTTTTTTTTTTTTTTTGTGGTACTGGGGATTGAACCCAGTCCCCAGCCCCACTGCATGACTTTGACCATGAATTTCATTAAAAATGAAGGTATAATGACATTAAAACAATGGGTAGTATCCCTCAATTGCTGAGTACCAGTTATAATGCTACATCTCTGTTACTAAACTGTTAGATTTTTTCAAAAAGAAATTAATTTTCTGCTTTCTTAATCACCATTAAGTTTTATAATCTTCTGAACCCAGGACACTATGAATAGCACTGGAGATACAAATGAGTCTAAGACCATCTCCAACTTCATAGTCCCTGAGCCTTGGTGAGATACCTACTTGGTGAGATGCAACACAGTAGCTCAAATACAGTTACTATTCACTAATCCAGGTAAGTACTTTATATAGTTTACAACTGTAACAACCTTCAAAGGTATCAGGACATGATTCTTTTACTTTATGTTCCCTACTTTTTCAGATGAAGAAAATGTGCAATTTCAAACTCCCTGAACCTCAACTAGCAGTCAGTAAACAACAGAGCCAAAATTCATCTAGTACTCAAACCTGTGCCCATTTCACTCTGCCATACTGTCTCTTAGAGAGAGTGACAGATGAAATATGCCCCAACACAGCAAAGCTTGAGGTTTTTGTTCTCGTTCTACACAATTTCCTGGCATTGATTGTGGTACTTAGGTGGAAGAAAGGCTTACCTGGGAGGTCCTCCGTGGCATGGTATCAATCTAACGAGGAATCCAAGAGTCCATTTTGTTCCTTACAGATGACGGAATTAATAAGATACTCATAACATCAGCTGCTGACACTAAATCAAGCCAGAACAGCTGTCCCCAATCCTGGTTTCTTACTAGAATAGTAACTCTCATCCTTGGTTACAAGTTACAATCACCTGATATTACAAATCCCAATGCCCAGTTCGCATCCCAGAACAGTTACATCAATTCTCTAGGATGAGACCCAGTAATTGGTATTTGGCTTAACAGCTCCTCAGGTGATTCTAATGAGCACTCAGACATGAGAATTACAGTTTTAGAATAAAGAAATAATATTTACTAAATGACTCTGAATAGACTGGGGAGAAGGTTCCTACCAAAACAAAACAAAACAAAACAAAACAAACGCAGTGAAATCAAAGACAGTGAGTAGATACAAAGAGCTATCTGAAGCCATCAGGGATCAAGCATGGAAACAGGTGTTTCCAAGTATCCGTGCAGTCTCCAATCCAAGAGAGTTTTGAGGAAAAAGACCACTACTGGTCTAGTTTGACTCAGGAAGTCAGAATCTACCTGAGGGGTCCTCAGCCCACACTTCCCACCAACAACAGCCACCACCGACTAAGCAACTGTCATGGGGCCAAGGCTTGATGTATTTTCATGTAGTCTTCAGACAATTTTACAATGTAGGTTTCTACTACACAGATGATTCATAAAAAAACACAAGATACCTTATATTTATTTCTAAACAAGCCATCTATCAGTGGTTCAAAATTTAGAAATCATGGATCCCCTGGGAATACTGAGCTTCTATGAACGCAAAGTACTGCAGATTGAGCACATTCCCTGGACAGATGCTGCTGCGATTACAGAACACAAATCCTACAAAGAACATCACTCATCCCCTAACAATGTATCATTTAATATTTTTAATCAATCAATCAATGCTAACACATCTATTAAAAATCTCAGTCTACAATTTTTTACGTCTTATAAGAAAGTTCTTTTGTGAAGAAACTATCTCATACACATGGTTAGTGAAAATGTAAAATGGTACACGTTTCTTTGAAAATCAATGTGGCAGCACCTTAAAAAGTTAGAGACATACCATACAGTAATTCCACTCCTAGGATTTTACACACACACCAGTGAAATGAGTCAAACACCAGACTATATGTTGTCTTATTCCATTTATATGAGACTGAAAAGGGAAATCAGCACAGACAGTGAGGACTGACTGCAGAGAATACAAGGGAACTTTCTGGGGTGACTGAAATGTTCTAAAGCTGTATCCCAGCAATGGCTGCACAATTCTATACATCTGCTAAAATATAACTGAATTTTAATGCAACAGGTGAATTGTATACACTAAATTATACTTCAGTAAGGATGTTTTAAAATATTGTGGGAAGTTATTGAATTAGGTTTAAATTGCAGGGAGTCCTTATGACAAAAGACTGGGAACCAGTGCAGGACAATGGTAAAGGAATTCAGTAAGAATGAGTGTGTGTTAAAGGAAGTGAAATATTAATTCTCTGTTGAGTAAACCTTTTAGTGAACAGTCCAATGTGCTACATGGTTCAATTATAGAACCAAATAATAAATATATGGTTACTGACTCCTGAGTCCAGTTCTCACTCACACAGAACTTTCAGACAGGTGCTGAGCCCTCTGTGGGAGGTAGCCAGAAAGCAGAGTCCTCAACTCAACAAGGTCAGGTACGTGAACTAACAGATGGCAGAGTGTAAAAAACAAAAGAAAGGTGCTAGAACAACAAAGGCTGCAGAAGGAAGTGGAAAGTGAGCTTGGCCTTGAGAGTCAGGGAACTTCCAAAGGTTGGGGGGCACACCTGCGGAGGCAGGAGGGGAGGCAGGAGGATCATCGGAAGGCCCAGGTCAGTCTCAGCAACTTAGCAAGATCTCTAACAAAAATAAAAACAGAACAAAAAAGCTTGGCAGAGGGGTGTGACAGGGTGTGACACTGAGAAGGGAAGGGAGGGGGGCAGGAGGCTCTTCCCCCAGTTTTGGGTGGGAGGGAGGTTCACCTTGAATTACCAGTCCTCGTGAGGGCATCTGCTCTGTCACTTTCCCTGGCTCTGGGGGATATAGGTCTGTCACTCCTGCTGACAGTTTCAGTCCATAACCAACACCTTTTTCTTTTTTATTATAAAATATTAGTTTTACACACACATTTTGATTCATTGCACACAAATGGGGTAAAATTTTCATTTCTATTTCTATGGTTGTACACAATGTATATTCATGCCATTCATGTAATCATACATATATAGGGTAATACTGTCTGTTTCACTCTACTGTTTTTCCATTCCCACTCCCTCCCACCCCCACCCCTTTTTCCTCTACACCATCCAAAGTTCCTTCATTCTTCTCTCTCCCCCCCATGGCCCCCCACCTTTACATATTGTCATGCACTTATCAGAGAAAACATTAGGCCTTTGGTTTTTTTGAGCTTGGCCTGTTTCACTTAGCATGATATTTTCCAACTTCATCCATTTACCAGCAAATGCCATAATTTTATTCTTCTTTATGGCTGAGTAATATTCCATTGTGTATATATACCACAGTTTCTTTATCCATTTGTCAATTGAAGGGCATCTAGGTTGGTTACATAATCTAGCTATTGTGAATTGAGCTGCTATGAACATTGATGTGGCTGCATCACTGTAGTATGCTGATTTTAAGTCCTTTGGGTATAAACTGAGGAGTGGGATAGCTGGGTCAAATGGTGGGTCCATTCCAAATTTTCTGAGGAATCTCCATACTGCTTTCCAGAGTGGCTGCACCAATTTGCAACTCCACCAGCAATGTATGAGTGTGCCTTTTTCACCACATCCACGTCAACACTTATTATTGCTTGTGTTCTTGATAACAGCCATTCTAATTGGAGTTAGATGAAATCTTAGGGTGGTTTTAATTTGCATTTCTCTAATTACTAGGGATGATGAGCACTTTTTCATATATTTGTTGATCACTTGTATATCTTCTTCTGTGAAGTCTGCATAACCTACGCCTTTAACGGGCCACGTTCTGGAAGACACAATGTCATTCATTCTGTTGTTTTCTTGTTGTTGTTGTTGTAAATGGATACGATACCTTTATTTTGTTTATTTTTATGTGGTGCTAAGGATCAAACCCAGTGCCTCACACATGCCAGGCAAGCACTCAACCACTGAATCACAACCCTAGCTGTTTTGTTTTGTTTTTTTTAAACAAAAAAGACTCTTTTAAATACATAAATTCCTTTCATTTTAAGGATATGCCATTGCAGGAAAGAAAGGCTTTTTAATTCAAACTCTGCCAGTTTTGGAACAGGATATTGTCTTTGAAAAGACTGACCTCAATTCTACGCTGTGTTCAATTTCAATTTAGTTTTGAGAAAGGAGTCAAATATTTAAGTAGAAGGCAAGGCTTTGAGTTGACTAGAAATAATAATTGGTATGCTCTTCAAAGAGCTGTTAAACACTGAAGTTCCTCTTCAATAACATATGTCTGTTAGCAGCCTTTTATGTAAACATACTGTATAAAACAAAACACTATTGTTTCAGTAAACAATTATTTTTACTGCAAAATTTGTTAACTTTTTTTTTTTTAAACAAAGATTTTCATAACACATTTGCATCGACCACAGTTTTACTGGCTCTCTGACCTTAGATGAGTCACATCCTCTTGGGTCTTAGTTGTTTCTTTAACTGTGAGATCAAAGGGTCAGGCTAGATAACACAGATTAGCCTCGGCCCTCAACAACCAGAATACTAAGGGTTCTCACCATCCTAAAACCTTAAAATTTATAGTCCAATTAGTAATCGCCTACTCTTTCAGTCTTCAGAACAAATTCATAGTCTTTTTTGGACCCCTGCCAAATACATTACACTAATCACTACTGGGGATAAAAACCAGTTAAAAAGACAGTCCCTGTCCTTCAGGTTGTCTAAAACCTAGGAGGAAAATGAATGCCAGGTTCAATATTAAGTAACAAGAAAATGTAGACCACAAAAACAAAAAACCAAAACAAAAATTCAGACCATAGGCTTTATCATTTAGATAAATTAAGAGTTTGATATAAAGCATCTCCAAATATCCTTACCCTGGCAGGCAAAATCAAAGATAATGATTATTATGTTCCATGCACTGCTCCACCATAGGTGGTGGGATGCTGGTCTATGGGGACCATGAGCTGGACACACAGTACAGCAGGTCTCATATTCATATCTTATTATTTTTATTTCTGTAGAATAATGATGGAAAACAGGTCATAAGTGATGAACTGTGTGGAGGATTCAGCTCAAGTTTTTAATTTACATATTAGAATATATGGAAGCAGTATCTGTTCTAATCATTAATGTAAAGGGAAAGACACGTTATGACTTCTCTGACATCACAGTTACGTCTTGCCTGCACTCTGAGCCTGACCAGAAGTATCATAGGAGGAGGCATAACTGGTATCCATAGTAACATCACCAGATGGGGACCATGTAGAAAGCTGTAACCTAGCAACAGATGACGAGAGGTGTGAAGGGGGAATTACTCTAGCTCTGCAAAGGACAAACCCGTACCACTGAGTACAACTAACCATAAGAGGGCAATGTGGAAAAACTGACTTATCGATGGAGAGCTGGGGAGTGTCAGTCTCATAAAGCCCCAGTACTAAGACATACAGCTTCCAACAGGAAAAGCACAGCAACACCTCCTCACTCTCAATACTACCCATCACGTGCACGGAAAGCACCTTGTGTGTCATGAGTGGAATGGAAAATAAATGTTGGTAAGTCTCAGTCATCTCAACCCATATACAGAGGCAGTCAATTTGGGTGAGAAGACCCCAGTCTCAGAGAAGCTGGAAAATGTTCTGCATGCAAAGAAAGTGACATCACATGGGTTGGGTTTGTGGCTCAGTGGTACAGTGCTTACCTAGCACATGTGAGGCAATGGGTTCGATCCTCAGCACCACATAAAAATAAGTAAAATAAAGGTATTTGGTCCATCTACAACTAAAAAAAAAAAAAAAAAAAGTGGCATCACAAAGCTGGTGGACTCACAATGTACTACATGCGTGAGAACCCCAGGCCTCCACAATCTTCCTCCTTCTTTCTCCTAGAGAGCACATACGTGTGGATGTCTGGAGCGTTAATCCCCTTGTTTCACTGACAGGGAAACTGAGGTCCAGAGTGAGGACTTTTTCAAAGTCAGAAAGCTAGTGACCAAGCAGGGGCAAGAACCCAGGTCTTCTGTTTTCCAGGCTAATTCTTTCCATTAAAACACAATGCTACTTTTCTTCTCATGTTTAAACAGGAACACTTAACAGGAATGGGAAACTTCTATTGTGTGAAGTTACTGAGAGCAAAAGGCTCATCTACCATGACAGTTGGTATTACCCTACCCTAAGGCAATCTGAAAAGGATACCTACTTTTTTATTTCAGGGATTCTGGATCAACTTCCAAGGAATTTACCCAACTCTGGGATTACCAAAGAGATTACCTGAGTATAAGACTAAAAACCATCTCTACTTGGGATAGAGCAGTGCATGTGTACATACACTATGCCTGCCTTGGGATCTTACCTAGTTAGAAATAGAAGAATTTTGCAACTGGTCACTCCAACCCCTTCAGAAAATTCAAGCCCAGAAAAGGAAGTTCAGAACTCTACTGATATTGTTATAGTGAGATGCTGACTGTTCACTTATCTATTTCTTCTCCAGGACACACAGCAGGCTTACATTTCCCAGCCTTCCTCATAACTGAATGTGGCCCTGTGATGGACACCTAACCAGCCGACAAGCAGAGCCATGTGCACCATTTCCAGGCACGGCCCACAGAAAACTTCCAAGCTTTTTCCTTCTTTCTATGACCTTGAAACCATTTGTTGCAGATGATAGTCACAAGATGGAAGGAGATAGATAGCTGCTGGAATTGAGCACAGCTCACCAATCAGGAATATCAGTTTTTAACTCTTTTGTTAAGTTACTTAGATTTGGGCATTTATCTGTTACAGCAATATCAGTATTAACTGATAAAACCATAACTATGCTTGCTCCTCTACAAAAAAGAATTAGTACTGTTTATTCCCAAAGAGATGGCTTATTTTACTTGTTGAGCCAATAAAAGCCTCACTGGAAGTAGTAAAAGACTAGGACTGCAGACTTAGCTTGTCACCAAACTTCCCTGGGGCTCACCTTCCTTAACTAGTTATAGATAAGTGACTTGCAAATCAGTTTTTTCTTTCAATACACAGCTGAAAAACTACCCTTTTCCCCAAATAAAATATTAAGCAGAACTTCAATATATAAAACATAAAAAGGCTCAGGCTGAAATGGAAATGCAGAAAGGAGCAGGAATCTGCCAGCTTGACGTCTCCTCCAGCTCCTCACAACTATTCCTGAGGCACCTCGTGGAGACCTGTGACTCCCGAGAACTGCTGACCTAAACTGATGGTGTTCCAAATTATGTGGGCTTTTTGTTGGCAATCAGCCCTTTTCCATATGAAATCTGATGAAAAGCTTCAATAAACGGAACAGATAAATCAATCTTATATTAATGTTAAGTATTTAAAAACTTTAAATGTATAAAGTTTATAAACTATAAAAGCAATGAGGCCTTTTTAAGACAATTTGAAATTGAAGGACAATGACGATGAGTGGCAATCTTAGTACTGACAATTTACGGATTTAATTTTGGTTTAAATATTGAAAACAATTCTTTTTGGGGGGGGGTACCAAAGATTAAACTCAGGGGCACTCCACCACTGAGTCACAGCCCTAGACCTATTTTGTATTTATTTAGAGACAGGGTCTCACTGAGCTGCTCAGTGCCTCACTTTTTTCTGAGGCTGACTTTGAACTCGAAATCCTGCCTCAGCCTCCCTGCATGCACCAGGCTTGCAAACAATTTTTTAAAAATTCCGATGCAACTAGTCTGTGCACAGTTCACATTACAATTCAACACACTCCAGTTAACAGAGGTGGCAGAGACCACAGGCCGAGCCCCACAAGGGCAAGTGGGCCACTGATAGTCGGTCTCTCACGCAGTGGATGTGTGGTCTCTGTCTCTAGGGACTACATGAGGTCTGTTTTGGTAATGATTCTTTAAAGTGTTATAAATTTTAAAACAATCAAGTTTGCATAACATTTCACAAACCACTGGTTCAGATATAAACTAGAAGTTCTCTTTTAGCTCTAAATTTTAAGATAGCATTGGATCATTGTTCCAGACTAATGAAGAGAAATGGGGAGGATGTAGTCAGTGTCAAAGTAGCACCTGCTTTTCTGCTGAGATTGTTTATTCAGTGAATAAAGATATTTTATTTTTCAAAGCAAAATAAAGATATTTTATTTTTCAAATATTTACGAACCAGAACTAGGGGCTGGCCAGCAGAGTTAACACAACAGTGTATGGTTTGCTGTCCCTGATTTTTTTCTCTGCCTGTAAACTCCACCCTTCCTACCATCTGTAACCCAACTAGCAAGTTCAAAATTTGGGGGCTCCACCTCATATCAGGCAAGGGTGGTTCATTTAATTGTTTCACCTCTCTGATACAATCCATTGAGCTATCTATAGGGACTGAGGGATTCGAGATTTCAATGTCAAAAAGACAAACTGCCATTGTATTAAGTTGACTCTAGCAACGTGAAGATCTGTTTCTAGAGGAATTTTCACCTGAATTTTCAGCTCTGCAGCCTCCAAAATTGACTTAATATGCTCGAACCTTAGGCTGTCCTCTTAAAAAACAAAACAAAACAAAATAAAAAAACTACATACGGCTGTAACTAACACAATCTTTGTGTAATCAACACAATTTGAAGACTCAAATCAGGCACGGCTCTCCCAGGTAAATAATTAAGAAAAGGCTCACATAATCAAGACTCTACCAATAAAAAACACCCATATGCTTAAAGAATAAGCAGTTACCACCCAACGTGTTTAACTGCTAATTAGCAACAGTTCCAGTGTGGCAATGCTGGAGTGCCATCTTCAGAGACACCCCCATTCACAAAAGCCCCTACTGTGTTTCAGCTGAAGAGATTTCTCTCAGCACACTGTTTTTAATCCTTCTAGCACACCTTGACATCAGACAAACTGTTAAAACGAAATCTCAAATCTCTAGATTCATTTTACCTGGTGACTTTGAAGGGGCGCCTAAAACAGTATCACTCAGCAAATATCAATTTAAAAACCAATAAATCAATAAGACAGAAATACACATGAAGAGGTAGGTATTTTACTGATTGACTACCATCCTTGAAAATGTACAAAAACCAATTTTCAAGCTAGTGGGTAATCTGTAACCAGTGTAAGGTCCTGGGCAAGCGTCACTGAATTTCTAATCCTCAGTTTCCTTATCTGCTAAATGATTACCACTCCTTCCATCACAGGAGGTGATGAGATCAGAAGAGGTCATATGAATGACCTTTGGAAAGGTCACTATTATTTGGCTGGAAAATAATCTGTTTTCTTGAGCAGTGCTGGGGATGGAACCCAGGGCCTCATGCACGCTAGGCAAGTGCTCTACCACTAAGCTCCACCCCCAGCCCTTAAAAACTTTTTTTTTCAAGGATAGGTTGGCTGAAAATTGCCACATCCTTTTCCACAATGTCAATCTGTAAGTGATGTGACCTTTAAGAAAACAAGTAATACAGCTCCCACCTCAAGAGGCACCAAAGGCCATTCAGGCATTAACACCACTTTTGGTGAGCAGGTGTTTGTTGTTCACAATGTCCCAGAAACAAGGACAGCAACATGTCCCCCAAAAGAGGAAGAATAACACTGTTAAAGCCTTTAATCCCAAGAAAGGAACCTAAGAGAGATTTGTTTCAAGGATGCACCGAATGCAAAGCTGCTCATCCAAAATGAGCTGTTTACTCTTCAGAGGAAAATTAGTTTTCTCAGGACAGATTAACTTCAGCTAGTGTGCAAACCATGTACTGTGTGTGGCAACGAGACCAGAGAAGCTTTTGGGAGCGCAGCGCCCAAGAGGGAGGAAACACAAAGCACCTGCTTGCATCAACCCCCTACAAGGCTTACCTCCCAGGTAGGATCCCAGAAGAGTGGCTCTTCTAGGAACTGAGAGTGTGGGCACGGGGTTAGAGGACAATGGGGGAGAACTGAAGGGGCTACTCTGGTCTGCAGTCACTCTGAATAAGCAAATTCTTGGATGACAAACTAATGGAAGGTACTCAGCTCCTGAAAGAACCTCAGATGCCGTGGAAATTAACTCAATATTCCACTACCATGCAATGGAATTCTCATTATTAGACTCATGTAACACTAACGTGAATGTTTAAAGGGAAGCACAAACAGTTCAAAAAGAATTATTTGATTCTATACTCCAGCCTCCCCTCTTCCCCTCTCAAGTCTTTGGTATTTCAGGTTAAAAAAGCTACTATTCCTCCAGCAACAAAAACCCGAGTCATTTTGATTATCTTGCCTTAATCCCCCTTCCCACACGCAATTGTTCCACTAGAAGACTTGCTGGTTCACTGTCAAAACACATCCAATCTGACCCCCTCACCACCTCCATGATCAAAGCCACCCATCATCTCCACTTGCAGAGCTGCTGCTTCACAGATCTTCATAATTCTACCCTCGGGCCCCATCCTCCCACAGAAGCTAGAGTTACCCTTTCATAGCCCTTACCAGGTCATGATGCTCCTCTACCCAAAACACATCGCTGCCTTCCCACACACAGACCCCCAAAAGAATTCCAGCTCTGTATCATTGCTGGCAAGGCCCTACAAGATGCAGCCACTGACGATCCTCATGACCTCATCTACCATCTTCTAAACTGATCGCACTCTAGTTACAACAAGCTTTCCATTCATTTCTAGGCTTTTACATGCTGTTCTCTTTGCATGGAATACTCTTCCCCTTTTTTATTCTGCTCAAACTTCACCTCCTCCCAAATTTCCTCTGATACCCTATCAAAAACCAGTCATCCCCTACAGTTGCCACTCTCTCAACCTCTACCCAGCTTCATTTTATTCTCAGCACGTTACCCCTACCTGATTGGTATTATTTATGTATTTCCTTCTTTACTATCAACCTCCTGCATTATTTAAGGACAGGGAATTTACCTTCTTCACTGCAATCTCTCTTTAGTGAAAACATACACAGTAGGTGCATGTTATAAATATCAACTGAAAGATTTTTTAATTGCAAAATATAACATGTCTACTATTTAATAATTATAAAGCAAATACTCATATAATAATCACCAAGGTCAAGAAGTAGAATATTGCCAGCTCTCCAAAAGCTTCCTCCCAGGCTCATTTCCTGACAACAATCATCCCAACACACACACACACACACACACGCGCGCGCGCGCGCTCCCCGGTAACTATTTTGCTGATAGTGACCTGTTTTGTTTTTATACTACTTACACTTACTACTTTTTGTTTTTATGCTACTTACACATGCAGAATAATAGGTTTTTCAGTCTTAAGGACAGATGTCAGGGAGCAAGAATACAGACAAAACATTCTTGGAGGGCACTATGAAAGCAGCTATTAAAAACTTCAACGTGTGTACCCTTTGACCTAGCCACTCCATTTCCAGGGATCTACTAGAGAAATGCTAAAAAGAGTGCATAAACTGCAAGGATGCTCAAGGCAGCAGTGCCTGCAACACCAAGTCACTGTTAACAGTACATATACTCAAAAGCAAATGTTACACTAACTGTGGCACACCCACAAACACTATATGGAGTATTATATACAATCATTAAAAGTATGAAAAAAAGTACAAGATTAAGTAAATGAAAAATAAAACCATTTTGTTTGGGGGGGTGGAAACAAGAATAGAAAAATTATGCCCATGGGCTGGGGATGTGGCTCAGTGGTACAGCACTTGCCTAGCACACATGAGGTCCTAGGTTCAATCCCCAGTACTGCAACAAAAATGAAAAAATAAAAATTATGCATGTATGTGTTGTACATGTGTATCATGCATGTAAAAAATCAAAAATTGAACAGTAAGCTGTCATTAATTTTTCTAATTAGGGAAGAGTCATAGGAAATTTTCACCACTTACATCAAGCATTTCTGTTCTGTCTCAATTTGACTTTACTGTGCAAAAGTTCTTTCTGCAATCAGAAAGTGACTATAAAGGTAAATATATTTTTAACTTAAAAATCTATAAACTTAATAACCTTGAGATAGACGCAAAATTAGGATTTCTGAATCTCTACAAAGGGATATTCAGTAAAACTTAGTTCCTTAAGAAGCCACCCCGTCCTAGCCAGATGAACCAAAGCACACAAGAATACCCCACTGGGTGCCAAGCTCTCACGATTTCAAACTGTCTGGCTTCACCTGAACCACGATGGATCTTTATTTCAATCTCTCCATCACTGATCCTTAGACAATTCCTCCAGGTATCTCTTGGTCTAAGCCCTTCCAGTTTAAAATGCAGGGTTTGGTTTCTCCTGGCCTTGGACCTAAGTTCTTGTGGAAGGTTTTTTTTACCCCTTCCTATCTCAGTGATAGCCCTTTTTGGTTTCACTCAGCCTTTGGAACAGCATGTTTTGAATTTTGCCCCAAATACAGCTTCTTGCTTTGACACAATTAGAAGCACTCAAAGCCAAAGTGATCAGTTGTGTGTCTAGATTTGGCTGTTGCAATGAGAGAAAGGAAAAAAAAAAAAAAAAAAAAAAAAATAGGACTAATGGAGAGGTCCCTAGGAAAATAAAGGCAAAAAGATTATAGCATAATTCCTAACCAGATAAGGGGGAAAATATGATTTTAAGGTGGAGTCCCAAGAGCATTACTCTAGCAAGAAGTCACCAGGGTCACACAGGGAGCAATTCTATATCCTTGACGAGGCTCCGCTCAGCAGCACTCACTACTTAGCTTTCCAAAGGAGAACCTCTGTTTGCCTCCTTTTCCTAGCTCCTCACTATTTTGGTCTGTAAAAAACAAACATGACGTCAGTCGGAGACAGAGTTCTTCTGTCCGAGGAAGGAGGGGAAGCCATAATGATACCCAAACCCAAATAATGGCCAACACACCAGTGAGATAAGAATTTTTTAGTAAAGTTATTTACCAAAAGTCATTTCCACATCCATCAGCAAGGTAAGACCACACAGGGCCAGTTACTCAGTACCTGCTCCACCCACAGACCACTGAAATAAAGTATCATGCAACACAAAAGGACCTGAGGTTTTAAATCAGTGCACAAGGGCTCTATCCCACTCTTATCTGTGGCACTCTTTTCAGTTCATGGAAGGTCAGGTTTTCATGCAATTCCAAGAGTGTCCATGAAGGCAACACTAGCTCTCCAGGCAACTGAGTCACCATTATCCACAGCTTACCTGCTAAGACACTGACATCAACGGTATCTCTGGCCACTGGTTTTCAAACAGCACATATATTTCAGAAAGGTATCATTTCTAAACATTAGGTACATTAAATAATTATTTGCTAAAAACAACAAAAACCCACAACAATCTTTTATTGACTGCCAATTCCACTAGCTATCAGTTTACTACAAGAAAAAGACAGAGGCAGTCTCTGCTGAGTTAATAACCTAATAGTATTTATTTATCCAAGAATGTGGGTTCCCTGACTATTCCTTGGCTGACTCCTCACCCTTCCAGTCTCATCTCAAATGTGATCTCCTCAGAGAAGCCTTCCCTGTCCCCCTTCTTCTAGTTAGTCTCCATAAATCACCCCTCATAGCACCTACAACTTGTGGGCTTATTTACAGACATCTCTTTTAAATGGATTAAAAAAACAGGTTTTCTGTTCTCCATGGAATTCGCAGTGCCTTGCTCAATAAATATTTGCTGACTGTTGAAGATTTAAAAATAGCTGGTTATGGTGGTCTATACCTGTAATGCCAGCTACTAGGGAGGCTGAAGTAGGCGAATTGCCAAGTTCAAGTTTAGCCTGGGCAACAGTTCATCTCAAAATGAACTTTCAAAAAAGGGGCTGGAGATACAGCTCAGTGGTAGAGTGCCCATGGACTCATTCTCCAGAACCACATATAAATAAGCAAATAGTACGTACAGACATCCAGGTTTTCACTATTTTATTCAGAAAAAATACGAAGTAGGTCTGGCATTAGAAAGGAGTAATGAGATCTGGGAGTTTTTCAAAGAATAAATTGTTCCACATGTCTTCCCATTGACCTAAAAACCTGCAGTCCTTAGACATGTATTTTTAGCATGTGGATATGCTATTGAGAATAAGGAATCCAAACGAAATGACACCACTGTGAACACCTCCCATAGAATACTACTCACCAGGATCCCTGCTACCTATTGGCCGAATGTACCCCCAAATGGTTCTTACTATGGGTTGATTGTGTCCTCCTCCCCTATTAATACACTGAAGTCCAAACCCCACTACCTTATAATGTGACTTTATTTGGAGACAGGGTCTTTTGTAAAAGTGATCAAATTAAAATGAGGTCATTAGAGTGGGCCCCAAATGAATATGACTTGTGTTCTCTTAAGAATAGGAAATTTGGAAACAGAGACAGAGGAATGATAATGTAAAGAGACAGCAGACAACCCTCTACAAGCCAAGGACAGGCCTGGAACAGATCCTTCCTTCACAGCCCTCCCAAGGAACCAGCTCTAACACCTTGATCTTGGACTGCCAGTCCAAGAATTGTGAGACAATAAATTTCTGTTGTTTAAGTCACTTTAGCCTGTGATACTGTGTTATGGCAGCATTAGCAAACTAGTACAGTTTTCTAAAATCTAAATTTTTAAAAATTATCCCCTATTAGTATTCCTTTATATATATTTAATTGGAAAAAATTATTAAAAATTTTAAGTTATCCTGGCTCTTCAGAGGAATTTTTTCATTTAAAAAATCCAGGGCTGGGCATGGTGGTGCACACCTAATAATTCCAGCTACTTAGTAGGCCGAGTCAGGAGGATCCCAAGTTCAAGGCTACCCTCAGCAACTTAAAACACTTTTCTTTTTAAAAATTTGTTCTGCTTAGTTACACATGACAGTAGAATGCACTTTGACACATCAAACATAGTAGTATGTCTCATTCTTCTGGTTGTATATGATATAGAATCTGGTGGTGTAATCATATGCACATAGGGTAATAATATCCAATTCATTCTACTACCCTTCCTACCCCCATACCCCCCTCCCTTCCCTTCTGTCTAATCCGAAGTACTTCTCTTCTTCCCTAGCTACCACCCTATTGTGAATTAGCATCTGCATATCAGGGAAAATTCAGTCTTTGGTTCTTTGGGATTAGAAAAAGCAATTGTGAAATTCATTTGGAAAAATAAGAGACCCAGAATGGCCAAAGCAATCTCCAGTTCCATCCATTTACCAGCAAATGCCATAATTTCATACTTCTTTAAGGTTGAGTCATATTCCATTATGTATATACACCACATTTTCTTATCCATTCTTCTGTTGAAGAGCACCCAGATTGGTTCCACAGTTTAGATATTTTGAGTTGGGTTGCTAATGAACATTGATGTGGCTGCATCACTGTAGTATGCTGATTTTAAGTCCTCTGGGTATAAACCATGGGAGTGGGATAGCTGGGTCAAATAGTGGTTCCAAGTTTGCTAGGAATCTCTATACTGCTTTCAATAATGGGTGCACCAATCTGCAGTCCCACCAGCAGCATATAAGTGTACCTTTCACCCCACATCCTCGCCAACATTTATTGTTGTTTGTATTCTTGATAATTGCCATTCTGACTGGAGTGAGATGAAATCTTAATGTAGTTTTGATTTGCATTTCTCTAATTGCTAGACATGTTGAACATTTTTTCATATATTTGTTGATTGACTGTATATCTTCTTCCGTGAAGTGGCTATTCAGTTCCTTAGCCCATTTATTGACTGGGTTATTTGTATTTTTGTGTGTGTTAAGTTTTTTGAATTCTTTATATATCCTGGAGATAATGCTTGACCTAAGGTGCTTATGGTAAACATTCTCTCCCATTCTGCAGGCTCTCCACCTGTTGTTTCCTTCGCTGAGAAGTTTGTTTGATTCCATCTCATTTATTGATTTGGAGTGGGGGTAACCAGGGATTGAACTCAAGGGGACACCACCACTGAGTCACACCATAGCCCTATTTTGTATTTTATTAAGAGACAAGGTCTCACTGAATTGCTTACCATCTCGACATTACTGAAACTCACTTTGATTTTGTGATCCTCCTGCTTCAGCCTCCTGAGCTGCTGGGATTACAAGCGTGCACTACTGCACCCAGCTCATTTATTGATTCTTGATTTTATTTTTTGCACTTTAGGAGTCTTGTTAAGGAAGTCAGTTCCTAAGCAAACATGGTGGAGATTTGGCCTTACTTTTTCTTCTATTAGGTGCAGGGTCTCTGTTCTAGTGCCTAAGTCTTTGATCCACTTTGGGTTTTGGGCAAGGTGAGAGAGAGGGATTCAATTCCATTTTGCACGTGGATTTCCAGTTTTCCCAGTACCATTCATTGAAGAGGCTATTTTTTCTCTAATGTATGTTTTTGGTGCCTTTGTATTTATGTGGGTTTGTCTCTGTGTCTTCTATTCTGTATCACTGATCTACGTTTCTGTTTTTGTTCTAATACCATGCTGTTTTTGTTACTATGGCTCTATAGTATAGCTTAAGGTCAGGAATTGTAATGCCTCCTGCTTCACTTTTCTTCCTAAGGATTGCTTTAGCTATTCTGGGTCTCTTATTTTTCATGATTGCCTTTTCTAATTCTATGAAGAATGTCATTGGAATTTTAATAGGAATTACATTAAATTTGTATAACACTTTTGGTAGTATGGTCATTTTGACAATGTTAATTCTGCCTATTCAAGAACATGGGAGATTTTTCCATCTTCTAAGGTCTTCTTCAATTTCTTTCTTTAGTGTTCTGTAGTTTTCATTGTAGAGGTCTTTCACCTCTTTTGTTAGATTAATTCCCAAGTACTCCTTTGTTTTTGAGGCTATTGTGAATGGGGTAGTTTTTCTGATTTCTCTTTCAGAGATTGCTTCATCAGTGATGTATAGGAACACATTTGATTTATGGGTGTTGATTTTATCCTGTTACTTTGCTGAATTCATTTATTAGTTTTAAAAGTTTTCTGGTGGAATTTTTTGGATCTTCTAAATATAGAATCATGTCATTAGCAAATAGTGATAATTTGAGTTCTTCTTTTCCTATTCATATCTCTTTAATTTCTTTCTTCTAATTGCTCTGGCTAAAGACAAAACCCTCTCTTAGAATAAAACATAACAAGGGCTAGGGATCTGGAGATATAGCTAAGTGGAAGAATGCTTGTGTAGTATGAGCAAAGCTATGGGTTCAATACCCAGTACAGCCCAAAAGAAAAAAATCCATACAGCATTAGGAATCAGTGTTGATAATAACCCATGTACAAAGCATATTGGATTCTTACATCACATTAAAAAATAAATTCCAGATAGACTAAATATCTGAATGCAATAAACAAAATTTCTATAATGAATATGGAAAAATATCCTTAGGATCTAGAAGATGGGTTTAAGCCAAACAAAAGAACAAACCATAAAGGAAATGAATGACAAATTTCATTTCTTTAAAGGTACGTACTTCGGTTTAGCAAAAGACTCCACAAAGTGAAACTCTAGTAGTATCAAGCATGTGCTAAGAAAAAAAATAAAAAATAAAAATTTAAAAACCTCATACTAGTAAAATAGGTGAAGAATATAAACAGGCAATTCCCAATAAACAAATAAAAAATGCTCGCTAGTAATTCATGGAATGGAAATTAAAACAATAAAAATTCCATTTCACATACCTGAGATGGGTAAGAATTTTTAAAATCTGACAATAATGAGGTGTAGGTAATGTGAAGAAAACGTACACTGGCTCTCACACACACACTGCTGGTTAACCAGCACTGTTAAGAATGTAAATCTGTACAAACGCTTTGGAGAATAATTTGGCTGTATCTCATAAAGTTTAAGAAGTATTTACTCTTGGACTCAGCAATTCCTCTTTTAGGTAAATGTGCACAAGAAGAAAAGGCAAAAGAATATTCATTACAGGGCAGGCATGGTGGTGCATGTCTATATCCCTACCTGGGAGGCTGAGGCAGGAAGATCACAAGTTGGAGGTCAGTCTGGGCAACTCAGCAAAATCCTGTCTCAAAAAATATAAGGGCTGGGGCTGTAGCTCAAGCGGTAGTATGCCTGAGGATATGGGTTCAGTGTATCTCTTGCCTCTCAGCGTATCTCTGTCTCAGTCAGTCAGTCAGTCTGTCTGTCTCTGTCTCTCTCTTCTCTCTCTCTCTCTCTCTCTCTCTCTCTCTCTCTCTCTCTCTCTCTCTCACACACACACACACACACACACACACACAGATATTCACTGCATAAAAGTTTGTAATAGTGAAAACTAGAAATAAGTTAAATGTTTACCAACAAAAGAATACATAAATATATGACAGTATATTTACACAAAGGAATACTAAACAGTTAATATGAATGAACTGAAACTATATTTATCAACATGAGTAAAACCAAAAACATAACATGGAGTCAAAGAGAATGAGTTGCAGAATTATATGTATACTATGCTGCCATTTATTAAACATTCAAAAAATGGAAAAATTATTATACATTGTTAATAGATAAAGATGTAGATATATAATGAAGATTTATGTCCATGTACATACATATACATAGTATAAGTACAAAAACATGAATGAAAAGAAAGCTAACTCTAGAAAATGAGACAAGAGCTTCAAATGTATAAATAATATTTTACATCCCTTAAAAATCGATTTCCAATTTTTAGGGGCTGTGGTAGTGGCTCAGTGGTAGAGCACTTGCCTAGCATGTGTGAGGCACTGGGTTTGATTCTCAGCACCACATATAAATAAATGAATAAAATAAGGGTCCAAAAAAATAAAAAAACTGAAATAGGACAAAATAAGACTTTTGAAAGGAAGATTTATATTTTCTACAGTTTTTTATGCTTGAGATATCTTATCATTTTGTATTTAATTGTAGATGTGAGGCAAGCACTCTACCACTCAGCTTCATCCCCTTATTATTTCATTTTGAGACAGGGTCTCACTAAGTTACACAGGCTGACCTTCAGCTTGTGATCCTCCTATCTCAGCCTCCCAAGTGTTTGGGATTACAAATGTGTGCCACCACACCCTGCTACTTATGATTGTTTTTTAAATAGATAAAGTGAAAATCTATATAGTAATCCCAAAGAATCACTAAAACTGTATTCAGTACTGTAGGGAACGAAAGCCTCAATCTTGGGAAAGTAAATGGGGTTAGAACCAAATGTTCTACATCTGGTGGGATATGTGAGGGAGGGAAAAGGAAAGATGTGGCTGATAAAACACATAGAAAAATGCCAGGGAAAAGGGTAAGAAAAATGTCCTTATCGGTTTCTACAAACTCTAGAGCTGTGCATCTTGGGGAAGGAAAATTTCAGAAGTCCCCAAACAATTTTAAATTTCATTTGCTAATACAAATCAATTGGTTTTTCCCATTCTTTGGTCAACAGGTGCTCAAGTCTGCCCTTAATGTTTACAAGATTATATGAACAGTGTTTTAGTAGTAAGAACTGTGAATTCTACCTGCTACTGAAGTTTCTAACACTGAGATTCATTTTGAAAATAATACCTTATTCCAGTTGCTTGTGAAGACTGAAAAGGCTAAACAAGAATCCTGTCTTACTGATATTATTATGAACAAGATTGTTTCTACATCATTCAAATCACAGCTTTGGCTTGCTGCCACACAAGTAGACTCTAGAAGCTTTCCATGGCACCTAAAAATGTCACACAGGTGTGGGGGTTACATCAGCCATAATCACTTGAAGACTTGCTACACTGGAATCCATACTTCTGCCACGGGCAGGTATGTAATGTACCAGGATTCTGACAAACCCTCCACTTCAATCTTTAAATGTAGACACTCACTTTAGGCTACACGCATGACCCTGTGTGTCTCTCCTCTCCCTGAAAGCAAGTCCCACTGCACTCCTTTGATAGTTAGAAAGATGTGTCTAACAAGTCCTATCAAACCCTACAGTCAATGCCATAGTCATGTTACTTTCTAACTTAGAAAGTGACTTAACCCTTTCCCCAAATATGTCAGCCTGAGTTTCAGAAAATGAATCAATCTTAGGAACTGAAAGACAACTTACATAACTTGTCCAAACGAGCAAATAAACGGGGATAAAGATAACCCCAGGGTGTATGCAGCAGAACTTAGTGGACACTAGGTATCATTGACTAAATCGTATTCAATTCCCAGGAGAGCCAATTTTACACAAGTATTTCAGAAATCAATTTAACTATTAAACAAAACACTATGTGCACTGATGTGTTAAAACAAATCATTATGGATTAAAATACAAATCTCACATGAATTTTTAGAACAAAATAATTTTTTACTTCCACATCTTAAGAGTCATATGCTCTTAAAGAGAATCAGGCCAGGCACAGAGGTGCACACCTGTAATCTCAGTGACTCTAGAGGCGAAGGCAAGACTCCAAGTTCAAAGCCAGTCTGGGAAACCAGCAAGACACTGTTCAACATTAAAAAAGGTCTGAGAATTTGGCTCAATGATAGAGTCCCCCTAGGTGCACTCCCCAAAAAAGAGAATCAAAGAATGACCAGATTCAGCAATCCACTGACACGATGGTAAGCATGGTGATGACCATCATTTATCAAGTACTTACTGTATTCCAGACATGCTTTATCTCAGTTAGTCCTCATAATGCTATCAGGAAATTTAAATAATATAGTTCTTCCCAGTACATACGGGAGGAAGCTAAAGGTAAAATAACTTTCCTACATTTGCCCAGCTAGTAAATGGCAGAGTTGGTGTCGATCCCAGGCTGTGTGGTTTCAAAACCTGTGATCTAAATTGCTACTTAAGCAGCTTGAAATTGAGGCACAGAAAATCTAATCAGTCTTGAACTGAAAGATACTTAAGCAAGTCCTGTATCTTTCAGTCCCTCATGTTTTCCCAGATGCAAAAGAAGAGCAATGCCCATCCCTTTCTTCATCAAAATGAAGTTCCAGAAGCTCATGGATACATACATGTGTGTTTACACAACACACACAAACAGCATCCTATTTTAGAGCTAAAAAGAATGTGGCTACACAAAACATGTACATGAGTGTTAATGACAATTTTATTCACATTAGCCAAAATGTGGAATTACCAAATGTCCATTGGCTAGTGAACAAAATATGTCATACACACAACCAACAGAATAGTCTTCAGCCATAAAAAGAAATAAAGTACTGATACACGCTACAACATGCAAATATGATGTTAAGTTAAAGATGCATGTCCAAAAGGTCATCCACATACAATCTCAATTATATGAAATGTGCAGAATAGGCAAATCCATAGAGCCTGCAGGTGGATTAGCAGTTGCCAGGGGTTAGGGTGTGAGGGTTCTGGGTTATGAGGAATGAGACGTGACTATTAATGGGTTACTTTGGGGGGAAGTGAAATGTGCTCATTAGGGGTAATGGCCGCACAACTCTGAAAATACATTAAAAAAATCACTGAATTATACACTTTTAAAAGGTGAGGTTTATGGTGTGTGAATAAAGCTCAATGAAGTTTTAGAAAATATTTTAAAAAACAACTAGCCAAAGGAAATAAATGTAAAAATACTTTGGATGAAAATATCACAAACATATTATACTACATTTTAAATATTATGCATTTCACGCTTATAAAAACACATTATATACACTGCACAAAAATATGGCCTTTTACTATCTCTGTTTGGCTGCCATCTTGTCCTAGGAGAATCTTAATTCACTTCAAAGTACTTAACTCCCCTAGTTCCTGAATACCCAGTTAATAAAATGATAATAAAATGCAATCTAAACTTGCTGCTGACAAAAACCCTAGAGACCTGCCCTGCTTCAAAGAGAAAGGGAAAAAAAAAAAAAAAAAAAAAAAAAATCACACAACTACCAAGGGCCTACATTGAAGGCCAGAGAGGATAACAAGACTAGATCGCCTGATAGTGCTACCTTCCTATATTCTTTTGGGAGTCACCTATCAGAATTTTCTATAGTGAGATCAGGCAATGGAACAACAATAAAGATATTACTTTAATAAAATAACCATCAATACCAAAACAAACCCTTACTTTCAGGTGCTACTCAATGAAAAACATTATTCATTTTCCCTTCAACGATACTTGTATATGGCACAATTTTTTACCCCCACTTTAAAGATAAGGAAACCAAGACACAAAGTCACCCAGTTAATGAGAGGCAGAATCAATTCCAAGCTCTCTGGTTTTTTGCCATGCCATGTTAACATTTTTCTCCTCATTCATCTTGGCATCTCTTTTTCACCAGATTAGGGTTGAGTCTGCTTTTGCAATATGAACTTGGCCCCCAAGAATTCTTCATCTCCCCTTTGCTTGTGTTGATTGGTTGCATTTGTTCCATCAGTCTCCATAAGAAATTCTTGCTTATAGTTGCACTGAACAAAGGTTTTTGAACAAATAAATAAATCTGGCCAGACCTCTCTCAATAATCTTACATGAGTAACAAACGGAAAGACTCAAACTCATAAAAGTTTTTATAAGGATTGAGATTCCTTTTCCAGTTTCTGAAAAAGGTTTTAGAATTGACTCAGAAATACTGTTACTGAACTGGCCCTGTGAAATGATTTCTGGAATTGTCCAGTTTTTGCTTTCCAGATAATCAAATGGTGATTGGATATTCTAGATGGGAAACCCACAGGGCAAGACCTTCAGCACTGGAATCATCACCTATCACACACGTTCTGATATTTTCATGCAACTAGCTGTTTTTGAAGTTATTATCAGGGATTGTGTTCCTTCTTTTTTCCCTCCCTCCCCTACCGGAAGCATTTACCTCACACTTCTTTGTGAGGCATGAAAGTCTTTCACCTCTCTCAATTCCAGCAGGAAGCAACTACAAATGAATGAAATTACTTCATATAGCGTCACTCATCAAATCAGTGGAAGACCCAGGGATTTACTACACACTGATCCAATACTGAGACATTGAATACCACCACACGGACCAAGCAGTGCTCTCAGGAGAGCATTAGTGCCTAGAGATGAGGTAAAAGAAATTCTTGTTTCCCTGATAACTAAGCTTTAGTAGTTTTATTTTCAAAACACGAGGACTGAGGCACAATAGTAAATTCAGGTCTTAATTTTCAGAAGGTGGATTTATTGATGAAGGCATTAATAACATTCCCGGATTTGTTAAAAAAAGTATGTTCTGTATTGTGTGCATGTATAAATATATAACAATGAATCCCATCATTATGTTCAACTATAATGCCCCAATAAAAATGTGGAAAGAAAAAAGTATGTTTTCTATTTAAATTAGATTTCTACACATTCAATCCTTAGCCTCCTTCTCTGAAATGGTTTTACAGTCTTGACCTTGGTCGATTAATACCTTCATGACACCACCCTACAATGGTATAAATAAAGAATTTCTACTTGATATGGACATAAAAATTTTAATATAGACACATCTCCTTTCATAATGCACATTCACAAATGTAACATCAATGATAATCACTTGCTCTAGAAAATTTCCCTGACCTACTTCAGTTTAAAGACAGCACTTTTCAATATTTGAACTAAATGAATTTACATCGTTTTACAAGGGATGATACTTTCTCTAGGTAAAGGAATCATAAATCATATCCTCTGAGTTATAAGGAAGTCAGAAGTCATTAAGCACAATAGCTTCATTTTTAAAAATGAGAAGACACCCAAGTTAAGATTAGCAAAGTCTTACGGATGTTTAACTACAGGCCTGGGTCTTGGTTCCTGACTCCTAGATGCTCTTGTAGATGGATGACACTTAACAGGTTGGTATTAAAACTAAAGGCCTCAAAAATCAGAATGTATAAGACACAGAAGCTATTTCTACTTTTATATTTTACACCATAAATTCTTAACTTGTGGACTCACCCTGCTGAGTTGATCCAATAACCTTGGTTCTGCTCTGATAGCTCCTGGACAGCCCGTGTTTTTTCTCGATCTGCTTCCCGAAGATGAACTTGTTGCCTCTCCAACTCATCCTGTAGCTGTTTCACATCACTCTCCAGCTCTGACACTCGCCCTTCCCACTCCCCTTCTCGGTTCTCAATCGTCTTCTCAGTTCATGTTTCTCTTGTTCTAAGTGCTAGATGGAAAGTAAAAAGGATTCAAAAACTTAAAGAATTCCAGTCTTTTGTTTTCTTCATGCTCTTAACTTTTCCTCTCCCAGTCAGTGAGCACAACAAAACACCCTGCCACATAGGACCAGTTGCCCAATTCACAGTTACATAAATACTCCTTTCCTCCAGAGCAAGGGAGGAGTTGGTTTCACAGGGAAAATACCACTTCCACCGGAAATACTTAACGTTTACTTTCCTTGGGCATGAGGTTCTAGTCTTGGGAATCCACTTGGAATTTAACAAGTCAACTAATCATCTGATGAACTGTATATTTAGTAAACAACTAAAAATGAGTCTCATAACAAAAATACTCATTGCTTCTTAAAGGGGTCTTTGTGGGAACCATTTATTATGCATGTCTTAATATCAGACTCTTACAATTACAGAATTTTCAAAGCTAGAACTCCCAAGATCCTTCAGATTAACTATTTCTTGTTACAAATGAGGCAACAGAAGCAGTTAAATGACTAGTTCAAGGTCAATTCTAGTAAATGGCAGAGCTGGGATTTGTGTCTAAGTCATATGACTAGTGCTCTAAATTACAGCTTAATATACATAATTAATCTTATGTATTTCTGTAATGCTATATATTTCAAAATCATTAAGGCAAATTGGGGTCTACTAATTGTGGCCTATTAATAAGACTTGCATATTTATTTCTGGTCCATTCAACCATTCAGGGCTATGTTCCTAGGGATATGGTGATAAGCAAAACAAACATGCTTCTTGCCTTTATGGAGTTTTCATTCCAGTGGGAGAGACTGATAGAAGTGTGTGACAAAGGGCATGCAAGAAAAGTACAGATGGTTTAAGTAGCAGCTCAATAAAAAAGGTCCCTTTGGATTGCAGGAAATATTTTGCTTTTGTGAGAAAAATATGGATGCCTCCTTTCAGACACAAGTATGTTCTACTTAAAACGCATGGCATATACATTAAAAGAGTGCACACTTCAAGTGAGTTAAAGTAACAATCCTCAACTTTTGGTGCTCTCAGAAAAGTTCTAATGACTGTTCAAAATACAACCACCAAATCCCCACTCCTAAGACTGTGATTCGGGGGTAATGGAACGAAGTCTAGACATCTATGTATGAATATACACAGGTATATGTATTTGATTTTACAGAAAATTCTGCTGCACTGAAGGCTGGCACTGAGCACTGTGCCCTTTCAACCTAAAACGAGCACATACATTCTCCTTCAGAGCACTCGGTCATCTCTTCTTGGGCAGCTACACTCTTACTTGACAGAAGTTCTCAGCTTTCAAAATATTTCTGGAATGCTTCTTTTGGGAAGCCTCAAGGCTAGCTTATCCTCATGAAAGAAATCAGTCTCATTGCTTCACATATGAGGTGTGTCTAAAAATGATATTATCTCTATTTCACCCTGTCATCTAATTGCCCTTACTTTGCCTCTGAGTGATTTGTGAAAGTTTCTGAAAGATAAATTTACCCCAAAAGAGGAAAATGTGCCACGATTGGGGGCGCTCAAAAGAATATGCTGAAAGATAAAAACAGCAATCCAGAGTTAAAATTCTGAGCACATTAGTAAAGAGTTTTCACTGAAAACTTCCAAGCTAACTAGTTTAAGGAGATCACTTTGGTTATTGCTATTCTAGTATATTTGTTGAAAACGTCACATTGCTTTACTTTTATACATTATAAAAGCGCTCAGGTTGGAGCATGTGGAAAAAGGAACAAAGGATGGACTTCTCACCAGCTTGAGAATTTTTTGCTCTATAATTCCCTGGCACTGCAAAACTTACAAAAATGAGGATGATTTAGTCAATGTAGAAATTTCATAAAGACCGAATACAGGAAAAAAATGCTAATTGGAATACTAAAACTGTGATACTTGGTTTTATTGAATTTTTCCAAAATGAAGACGGAGCAGAAGGCAGCATTCAAGAACTCAGTAATCACAGTGTTTACTGAGGCCAGATAAATTAGGCTTGTGTTCTAAAGAACAGAGAGACTTAAAAATATTCAGCAACAGCTGCTAGAGAACAGCCCAACCAAGCAACTAAAACAATCCAATCCACGAGGGGGGAGGGGCTGAGGACAGGTGGTGCTGATCAGTCTTACTGTCCTTATGTTCCTTAACAGGAGACAAACTCCCTATTCCAGGTTTCCCACCCCTTTGAGAAATTAAGACTTACCTATTAATGAACACAAGAGAACTTAGCTCTTGGTCTACTCTAAGAAAGGTTTCTCCTGGAATTATTTATTTCATTTCAGTGCTAAAATAACCAGCAAATTCTAAGTAGAATGTCAGAAAGCACAGAGGTCAGGCTCACCTATGCTCTCTTGTTTTTCAGGGTTATATAGTATTTTTAGAGGTATGTCAAATTGTCAAGGTCCTCAAAATAAGGAAAGTAAGAAAATGTCACAGCTAGAGAAGCCTAAGGAGACAAACCTAAATGTAATATAGTATCCTAGAATGCCTAAGAAGTCAAAAACTAAACGAAATGTGGTATCTTGGATGGGATACTGGAACAGAAAAAAGACATTAGAAGATGGCTAAGGAAATCAGAACACACCAAGGACTTTAGTGGGTATAATGTACCAGTATTGACTCATGAATTGTGGCAAATGTACCATACTAATATAAGATGTTACCAAGAGGAAAATGGACGCAGAGTACAGTGTCTCTGTACTATCTTTCCAATTTTCCCGTAAATCTAACTGTTCTAATAAAAAAGTCTACTTAAAACTCCAAAAACCAAAATATCATTTAGCATACATAAATAGATCTTTACCAATTGATCTCTGAAAAATTTAAAAGGAGCAAAAAAAGTTGTCACTATTTTCATAACTCCCGGATATGGTTCTTGGCGGGGGAAAAAAAAAGAGGGAGAGAAAGAAAGAACTGTTCCCTAAGAAGACCAAGCACTGAATGCAAATCAGTACCCTTGGGTTTGCTCCTCTAGGTTTGGTGGTGACTTCCAGATATTTGTCTTCATTCCCATTCTCCAAAAACAAAACTGCTACAATTATGAGAATTGTCAGGGGTGCAGGAAGGAAAATATAACTGAAGGAAGAGACTACCTCTATGGTAAGGGATGATCCACTCTCGGCCATTATAGGAAAAAAAGGGGATACTGTACGACAACAAATATTTTAATCCCCAAAGAATCAAAGTAGAGAAATACAAGTTGGTTCCTCAGTTCAAATTCCGGGGGGAAACTAGGAGAAAAAATTAAGGACTTGGTTGAATATGTCTTAAGTTCAAAGGAGTTTACAGATGCAGAAGAAACAAAGTCTTTAGAACTTAAAGCATATGAAAATCTGATTCAGTGAATATAGTCTTGTAAATTTGAGGCTGGAAAAACTGGCTAAAACCTAAGAGTTTTTCCAGTTATCTTGAACTCTCATTTTAACACTGAGAGATGTACCTCTAAACCATTAAAGACTTTAAACAGTATGCCTTTAATTAGAGAAATGTAGGATTGAAATGACAAAACAAAATCTTGGGTTTGGCACGTAACTGAAGAGTTAATTCATGAGTAAGTAGGAAAGAACTTGAAAATGGCTTGTTTGTCCTGAAGTTAGTTTTTTTTGTTGTTGTTGTTGTTTGTTTTTGGTACTAGGGATCGAACCCAGGGGTGCTTAACCACTGAGCAACATTCCCAGCCCTTTTTATACTTTGAGACAGAGTCTCACAAAGTTGCTCAGGGCCTCACCAAGTTTCTGCAGCTTTAAACTTGTGAACCTCCTGCCTCAGACTCCCTAGCTTCTGGGATTACAGGTGTGTGACACCATGCCTGGCAGGAAGGTGCCAGTTCTGAAGTAGTAAGGAAAGAGATGGCACTAAAATAAACTTGTCTAATAGTGAAGCCACCATTCTCTAAGTCCAGTCATTTTGTTTGTTTCTGAGATGGGGTTTCATTGCTGTTGCACAGGCAGGCCTGAAACTCATCATCCTCCTGTTTCAGCCTCCCTAATAGCTGGTATCATAGGTGTAAGCCACCGCACCCAGGCTCCATTCACATTTATCTTTCAAAGCACCTTTGAGAAAATGTGTTTGACTCCAATGTCTGAGTTTTGGGAAAATCATAAATCCTTCTCAAAGAAAGGGCTTTCTTTACTCCCAAATGTTTATTTTGATTGAAAATACAGTTACTGTGTTAAACTTTAGAACTTTATCTAAACACACACTCTAAAACCTAGGTTGCTCAAAAATTATACGGTGGGGAAAACTCATTTGCAGTTACCAAATGAAATAGTCGGCTTGCTACTCTCACATTAACCTTAAAAGAATTAACAAGGGCTGGGAGTATGGTTCAGTGGTAGAGAGCCTGTGAGTTCAAATCCCAGCACCACGTGCACAAAAAAAAGCAACTAATGGCAATATTTTAAAATGTTCATATGTTTTAAATGTTTTAAATGTTAATATGTTTTAATGATGTTTTCAATGTTAATATGATTTGTAAATGTTCACCAAAAAATTAGAGGTGGGTACAGTGGAGCACACTTCTAGCTCTGGCTACACAGAAGGCTGAGGCAGGAAAACAAACTGAGCCCAGGAGTTCAAGGCCAGCATGGGCAACATTGCAAAAACCCTGTTTCAAAAAACAAAAAACTTAGAATAACTTCATGATTTTCAGCTATATCTAGAAGAACTAGCATAAATAAACTTGAAAATTTTTAATTTGGTTATTTTTAAAATTCTGGTAAAATACATATAATATACAATTTAACATCTTTTTAAAAAATATTTTTTAATTGTTGATGGACCTTATTCATTTATTTACATGCAGTGCTGAGAATCGAACCCAGTGCCTCACACGAGGCAAGCGCTCTACCACTGAGCCACAACCTCAGCGTCCAATTTAACATCTTAACCATTTTTAAGTACATAATAGTTAAGCACATCCACAATACTTTGCACCCACTCCCAGAATCTAAAAAAAATTTTAACACTACTGTTCATCTGCTGACCTGCAGAGTGAAGATTTTAAATGATAGTTGAAGAGGTTAAAACTTTTTTTATTATTGCCCATCAAGCCAATTACAAAATACCAAGACTAATTTATTTTTTTTACAATAACACTTTTTGTTGCCATCAAATTTTGAAATCTTTTTTTCTTTTTGAATAAACATAAAGACTCCACATGGAAACCAGGATGTGTGTAATTGTACACTCAGTATTATTATGAAATCTATCCCTAATCAAACTGATACTATGTTCCTTTCAAGTCAGCTGTCTCTTCAATCAAGTATCTCACCAAAGGGATTTCAAAACTCAAGTATAAATTTCTGCAGTAGTACTTTTTTTTACAGTCGGGTAACTGAATCGCTTTAGGGGAAAAAAAAAGACATCCTTTTATTTCTAGACCTCTACCTCAAGGGAAATCAAACAATGCAGTTTATTAGGTTGCTTTTTGGCAGTCGCCACATAACTTTCACAAACAACGTTTCAGAGATGAATCTTGAGTTCATCAACAGGCAGACCCACTTAACAGGCCAGCTGAACCACAGGGCACTCACTTATTTCCTCTTTTTCCTGATTTTACTTTTGATATGCTCTGGACTAGACACACAAAAATCTTCTTATAGAAATGTTTGATTCCACTGATTGTTCAGCAGTAGCAGCGATATGTATAAAATTCCACTAAGGTCAGTTTCAGGCCGGTTCAGGTCTGTACTATTTTTTTCTCTCTCATAAGAATGAAAAGGACTGGCAGCAATCAGTAACTGAGTAGCAATAGCAAATGCAGTCAGAAAAGGACAAGCTTGTCTCCACACTCCACTACTGTAGATGACAATCCCCCACCTTTTTTTTCCTGTAAATCTCATTTTTAGAAATGCTAACATTCTGTACTGCATCTAAGGCTCTTTTCTAGTTAAGAGCAAAAACAAATGTGCATAGCTCTGAAAGACTTTAGGACACTCAAATGTTACAGATACTTTAAAAGGTATTATATATAACACAGTTACAAGTAATAGGGTTCTCATAGCGTGCATAAAACTGCACCCCTGAGACCCAGAACACAAAGTACAGCTTTTTACAAATAAATACTGAGGCGCAAATTAAAGCCACTACCAGCGGTCACATTTTGAACCCCTTGCTGCTTTCTGCAATGGAACCACATTTCCTAATCCCCAAGTATTTGAAGGCTATATAAAGCTTCTTCAGGGGCATTTGTTTCCCATAACTTTGACCTGCCAGCAAGTTAAGACAAGGGCATGTGGAGCCCTTAATGCCCAAACTGGAAAGCTTTAGGCTAACACCCTGATTAGAGATTAACTACTTCCCTGAAAACCTGGAGCATATCTTAAATGCTTACCGACTTTCTCATTTCTGTGTACAGACATCGCCTCAGTGGTGTATAAATTAGTCATACTGTAAGCTCTATTTTAGATGCTATGTACAGTACATATATAGAACGGCAGTGGAAGCCATGCACGGACCCACTTGCAGTGAGCGGGGTGGGAAAGTCAGGTGGGTTCAATGAATACCTGAACTAATAATTAGAAACCCTCCATCCTACCTCCCATTCCAAATGATTTTCTTCGAGGCAGGGTGAGCATGGAAGGGGAGACAGTAAGTGGCTCCCCAAACTACCTAGGACTAGGAGGGTACCCGGTCTGCCCCTACTTCCCATCCATCCAGAGAGATCCTCACCTCCAGCTTGTCCGTCAGCTCCTTGTGCATCTGCTCGTACTGCCGGCTCATGTCCTGGTTTCTCTCGAGCAGCGCCTTGCCCAGACGAGCCGCCAACACCAGATCCTTCTCCTTCTGCCGGATCACCGACAGCAGCTCGGGGTCCTGGGCAAGTGGCGGCTGTGGTCCTACCCCCTCGGCCGGCGGCCCGGGCTCGGCCTGAGGATGCTCCCCGGGGTCGGCGGGCCGCTCCCCGGCCGCCAGCAGCGCCAGCTCCTCCTCTAAAGCCAGTTCCAGTTCCCCAGGGCCCCCGGGGAAGGAGACCAGGGCGGCGGCGGCGGGACTCCGGACTGCGTCCCCGGCCGGCAGCTCCATGCAGCAGGCGCTGTCCGGCTCGGCGGGTGCTGAAGCGCGGCCGGCCAAGCCCAGGCAGAAGGCGGACATGGCCCGCGCGCGCGGAGCCCGCAGCGGTGCGGCCCGGCCGGCGCGCGCCAGGCTGCAGGGGGGAGGGGCCCCGCCGCGCCGCCCCGCGCCCCGCGCCGCGGCACGCGCCCCCCGGGTCCCCGCGAGCCCTGGGCGCGGCGCGCGCCGGCCCGCCCCTCCCCCGCGCCGGCGGCACGCGCCCCCGCCCCCGGGCTCAGCTGCTCGCTCGCGTCGGGGGGAAAACGAGGAGTGGGGGGTGGGAACGGAAAGGCCAAGGAAGGGAAGGCTGAGGGACCGAAGCGGGAGGGTAGGTTGCGAGGAGGAACGCCGCCGCCGGGTTTTCAGCCGCCCTGTTGCTGCTGCCGCCGCCGGCCGGGCAGCGTCTCACGGGGCGGGCTGCGCTCCGCTGTCGCTGCGACGCTCGATGTCGCTGCTGCTGCCGGCGGCCGTTCTGTGCAGCCGCGCTCCATGTCCCTCGGCTCGGCGGCAGCAGCGGCGACGGCGGCGGCTGCTGCTGCAGGGGCCGAGGCGGCGGCTCCACATCGCGCGCCGCGCAGCCCGGGGAGCTCCTTCCTGCCCTCCCGGCTCCTCTAGCTCACCGGGCCGGCCGCACCCCGCCCCGGGCTTCCGGCCGCGCCCCTCTTCCCGCCCCTTGCCGGCGCCTGACGCGCGCGGGCACCTGTTCGCCGCGCCCGCGCGGGATTCGCCAGCTCGCGGGTCTCCTCAGCGGCGCCCAGGTGGCGCCGGCCGCCGTAACCCCTGCGCTGCCTCCCCCAGCGCGGCCCGCTGCGCGCGCCGCTTGCGGGGGTGGAGGCGCACCCAACCCCTAACGGTCCCGGCCGCCCCCGGGCACAGCCACGCCCCCGATCGCGGCCCCACTTCGCCGCGCGGTGCGGCCCTCAGCCTCGCTCCCACCGCGCGCACGGCCCCGCCCCGGCACGCTCACCTCGGGGTGTGGCCTCGCCGGGTCCCGCACTCACCTCGGGCGGAGCGCGGCCCCGCCCCCTGCCTCGTTCCCACCCCGCGCGCGGCCCCTCCCGGGCCTCGCTCCCAGGCTTGGGCTGGGGCTTGTCTCCGGGTGACGCTCTGGTCTCTTAGGGGGTCTGTGGGTCAGCGAGACTGGGGACATTCCTCCAAGACCGGTGGCGAAGCCCCGAGAGAGTCGCAGTCACGGAATCTAGGTCTGGGCCCCCACGAGAGCTAAGCAGTCAGGAGAGGGAGCCCTAGAGAGCAGGAGGAGGAGGAGGGATGACTTCGGAAACCCGGCATCTTAATGATGATGACTCAGGAATATGAAGGACCAGATGCTTTGGAGATCAGCAGGCCGAGAGAAAGGGTTCATGTGGAGAAATAACGGAAAAAACTGCTCACAGATGGGAACGAAGCAGAGAATCCCCCTAAAAACAACCGCCTTTTCTTTTTTTTTTTTTTTTTTTTGTCACTTAGTAGTGCCAGGTGTCCGTACTAAGTGCTTTTTATGCATTATCTTAGGTAATCCTCAGAAGGACTTTATAAAGTAACCACCATCGATTTTCCCATTTTACAGTGGAGGAAACTGAGGCCTGAAATTTGTATCCGGGTCGGCTGATTCTAGGGTTCACATAGATCACTGTCCTTTACTTTCTTCACATATGAACAGTCTGCAAGAAGATAGTAGTAATTTATGACCAAGATGGACAGTTTCGATATAGAAGCAAAGCTTCTTGCAAGGATCAGAAGGATTGAAGACTCCCCTGGATAACTTCCAGTCAGTTCATGCTTTGACCTCATTGGTGATGCTTTGTGTCTCCTATTTTCAGAAACAATTCCATCTGAAGTCAGTATTGGTCCTTATTGTTTCCTTTTCTTTTTGGATGACAACACATTTTTTAAGTCAGATCATACTTTGACTCTTTCTGTCTCAGTGAGGTGGAAATTTCAGAACACCAAGAGGCTGAAATGGGTCAAATAATTTCTTTGGTTCTTATTCCTTATTAAATGCAGAGCCTAAACTATATTCAGGTATCACAATCTATCCTCAGATGGAAAGTTAAGAATCCAGAAGGTCCTGAGCCTCAGGGCTGGCTTTGGAAAGAAGACAGACAACAGAAGTGTTGCCACATCTATCTTAGGGCTGAATGTGTGCACTTACCATGGTGCCACTTAAACATTTGAATATTCTCACTTTTGTATTATGGTCTCCTCTGAGCAGAAATTGTGGGCCCTGGAGAGATCCAGTTGCTACCTCCTTTTGTCGTGTTTGAATCACACAAGGACAAGTTTCTCCCTGTCTTATATAAAGACACACATATGGAGGACAAACATGGTGCTTATCCAAAGGGGGTTCAGTTTTATTTGTTGTTTTTTCCCCTCATGCAAACAGGCCACCTGCCTTTCCAAAAGAGACCTTGGTTTGATTCCCTTTAACTCAGTGGTCCTGATCTGTGAAAATGAACTATTAGCATGCTAACCCTACCTCCTAAATTTCTTCCCTAACAATTTTCCACTGCCTACCCTGAGTAGGAAATGAACATTTCTTACTGTAGTTTTGGCCCTAAGCACTATATTCCTGTGAATGGCCAAAGGAGAATCAGCTTGTTTGGAAAACTATTTAGAATAATGATTCTTAAACTTTTTGACCCTAGAATCACTTTTCATTCTTAAAAATTATTGAGGACACCAAAAAGTTTTACTTTATGTGAGTGTAGATATTGATATTTGTTTTTATTTTTTTGTACCAGGGATTGAACCCAGGGTTGCTTAATCACTAAGCAACATCCCCAGCCCATGTTTTATTTTGAGACAGGGTCTCATTAGGCCCTCCCTAAATTGCTGAGGTTGGTCAGGAACTTGCAGTCCTCCTGCCTCAGCCTCCTAAGTCACTGGAATTACAGGTGTGCACCACTATGCCCAGCTAACATATTGATATTTAAAGAGTTAAAATAGCGGGCATGGTGGCTCATGCCTATAATCTCAGTGACTTTGGATACTGAAGTAGGAGGACTGCAAGTTCAAAGTCAGCCTCAGCAACTTAGTAAGGCCCGAAGTAACTTAGCAAGACCCTGTCTCAAAAAATAAAAAGGGTGGACTGGGGTTATTGCTCAGTGGTTAAGAGCTCCTGGGTTCCATCCCTGGTACCAAAATAAATAAATAAAAAATAAAAAGTTAATATATTGTGTTGGGAATGTAGCTCAGTTGTAAAGTGCTTGCCTAGCAAGTGCAAGGCCTTGGGTTCAATTCCCAGTATCATACACATGCACACAAAAGTTATAATATGGAAGACTTTTAAATATTCAATTTACAATATTTATAATAAGGATATTTTATGAATAATAATGATATATTTCCAAATTTTAAACAAATGAATGAGAAGGGTTACATTATTTCATTTTTGCAAATCAAGAATGTTCTTTAAAAAAATTTTTTTTAGTTGTAAATGGACACAATGCCTTTATTTTATTTATTTATTTTTATGTGGTGCTGAAGATCAAACCCAGTGCCTCACACATGCTAGGCAAGTGCTCTACCACTAAGCTCGGCCCCAGCCCCAAGGATGTTCTTTTAAAATTTTTTTAAAATATATTTTTAGTTGTAGATGGACACGATACCTTTTATTTTTATTTGTTTATTATTATGTGGTGTTGAGGATCAAATCCAGTACCTCACAAGTACTAGGCAAGCCCTCTAGTACTGAGCTACGACTGCAGTCCCAAGGATGTTCTTAAGTGACACTAGCTTTCTTTTTCCTTCCATGAGCATATGTGCATAACATGTCTACCAGTGCACTTGGTTACTGGTTTTAGTTTGGATCTTAAGTGTCACCCAAAGGTCCAAGTCTTGGTCCCCAGTGCTGTGCTACTGGGAGGTTGTAGAACCTTTAAGTAATGGGAGATCTTTAGACTTTTGGGAGTGTGTCTTTGAAGGGGATTGTGGGAACCCCCCCGCCTTCCGCTTTCTCTTTTTCTTGCAGCCCTTGAGGTAAGTGGTTTTACCTTTCCATATATGCCCCTACCTTGCCCATAGTAACGGAGCCAACTGATCATGTGTGGAAAACTTTAAAACTGGGAGATGAACTTTTTTTCCTTGGAAGTTGGGTATTTCAGGCCTTTGTTGCAATAGCAGAAGTCTGAATGTCTTAATTCATATTAGAGTATCAGTAGTGTTACCCACTATGGTTTTTGTACCATCAATTGCAACTGTACCATCAGTTACCAACTGTTGCAAATGACAACAGTTAAAAATAGTATTTGGCAATTAGCATTATGATGAAATTAGTTTTATGATCATTACATAAATTAAAATTACTATCATTACAATTATTATGAAAATAGTTTTAAGCAGCCACCCCACCCCTGGAAAGGCTCCTGGAGACCTTCAAGGATCAGTGTGCCACATTTTGAGGACTGCTGATTTAAGGCCATTCAAGACCATTGGTCAGCTTTGAGGCAATAGTGTGAGCAGGTACTTGCCTACATGGAAATTAGTACAAAGATTTAAAACTTATCAAAGGAAAGATATGACAACCCTCTGACTTCTAAAAAGCTTATTATATTTTTATTCTGCTTCATGTTAAAGCATTATATTCCAAGTTCTTTCTATAACACTATATCATTTAATCCTCACAATAACCCTATAATGCCATTGTGTGACATCAATATGTACTAGTACATCATACTGTGATCTTGGGCCTATCTGATTCTAAGATGCTAGCTTTGAGTTACTGTGCCTCAATTTCATATTTTTTACCCCTTACATATTCTGTTAAAATATATTTATTATTCATTTTGGTACATGGATATCCTGGTGAACTTGAGCATGTCCCATCATAACAGATTAAGGATGTGTTCCTACATGAGCACTATTAAAACACTAAGAGTCCAAACATGAACTTTTCCTTCTTAGAAATCCTGGGGCTGGGGTTGTGGTCAGTGGTACGGCGCTAGCCTAGCATGTGCACGGCACTGGGTTCGATCCTTAGCACCACATAAAAATAAATAAATGAAAATTTTAAAAAAAAATGTTGCTTAAAAAAAGAGAGAGAAAAGAAAAGAAAAGAAAAGAAATCCTGGTATTTCCCAATGTGACAACCTCATCCAATTTACCCAAATTGTTTATTTTTTTTATTAACATCTTGATCCGTAAAAAGCTGGAAAGTGTAAAAGACAAAACACTTCCCAGAAAAATTTGTGTTTGAAAAGTCAAGTGTTGAAGAAATATGAGTTGCTGGCAAAATGTGTGATAAAATAGTTTCATGCTTGATATTTTCAATCAGCAGCAGGGTGTGCGCGTGCTTGCATATGCATGCGCACTCATGAGTGTCTTCGGTTGTATATTTTATTAAATAGTCGTGGAAATATGGAAGTCTCAAAAGATCCTGAAATGTCATCCAGAGCTTCTTCCATGTTTTTAGAGATGAGTTGATTCAACATTTTGCAAAATGTGGTATATATACCCCTGTGGTTCTCAAGTTGTGTTTTAGGGGAAAATCATTAACTTCAGGGACTGGTGCTCACCAACATCCGTGTTCAGCAGATGTCCTGTCCCACCTGGTGTGGATGAATGTCATCTTTGCTACCCAGAGGTAAGCCTTATCTTGCTCTTACCTGACACACAGTGAGTCTCTGACTCCTTTCCCTCCAGCTTCTGTTCCTTCCCACCATCACCCTGCCAGCCTTCTCTTCCAGGTAAAAGCTCTGCTACAGTTTGTATAAATGTCCCCCTGAGACCTACATGTTAAAAGACTTAGTCTTTAGCCTATGGCCCAACAGGAAGGTGGTGGAACCTTTAAGATGTAAGACTTGGGGGAGGAAGTCAGGTCATCGAGAGTGTTCATTGAAGGGGACTTCGGGACCCAGTCCTTTGCTTTCTGTCTTTTGCTTCCTGGCCTCCGAGAGGTGAGCAAACTTCTCACCATGAATTTCCCATCATGATATACCACCTTGCCACAGGCCCCAAAGCAATGGGGCCAATGGGCCATTGGGTTTACACCTCCAAAACTGTGAACCAAAAAACTCTTTCCCTCCCTTTAGTTGATTATCTCAGGCATTTGTCACTATAAAAAGAAAACTAACAAGAACTTCTCCTCAGGTTGTGCATAATACCCCCAGGTCCAAGCTGCCTTGTTACCTCTGCCCATTATTCCTGACGACCCCTGTTTTCAGGTCCAAACCCGTTTCCCTCCCTTATGAGTGGACATTTTTACCTTTCCCTCCTCTTACTGATTAAGAGTGCTAACTCTTTCTGGACTAGAACCTAGTTCTGCCACTTAGGGGTTGGTTGATCTTAGACCTCTATGCCTCAGTTTCCTTCATTTATAAAAGGATTACAGTAAGAGTACTTATCTAATAAAGTGGTTCTTTTTTATTTTTATTTTTATTTTTTGGTACTGATATTGAAACTCAGGGGCACTTGACCACTGAGCCACATCCCCAGCCCTAATTTGTATTTTATTTAGAGACAGGGTCTCACTGAGTTGCTTAGTGCCTCACTTTTGCTGAGGCTTGGCTTTGAACTTGTGATCCTCCTGCCTCATCCTCCGAGCTGCTGAGATCACAGGCATGCACCACTGCTCTGGACTAAGGTGATTTTTAAGATACAAAAATATTTCATATATGTAAATCACTTAAAGTTGTGGCACATGGTAGGTACAATGTAGCTGCTTGGTAAATATATAAATGTATAAAATAATTGAGGATTAATCTCTCCTTTTGATGTCATAATCTTTGCTAATGTTTATGTCCATTTGTTTTTCCCTTATCTACCAGTTTCCTTTCAAAATAAGTTTATTCATTTAAAAAATGAGTCAATTTAAATAAAAATAATAAACAATACAGGTAGTATCAAGTATAAAAAAGTTATGGTGGTATGCAAATGAGTAAAGTAAGGGTACAATGAGTCATTGAGAGCAAAAATCTAGGGTTCCTGGATTTGATCCGCAGTTAAGTTGCTGTGTAGCTTTTTAAAATTTTTTTTTAGTTTTTAATGGACCTTTTTTTTTTTTATTTATTATGCAGTGCTCAGAATCGAACCCAGTGCCTCACACAGGCTCAGCAAAGCACTCTATCACTGAACCACAACGCTAGCCCAGCTGTGTAGTTTTTGAGAACAGCATTTAATGTGCCTGGGCTTTAATTTCCTCATCTGTACGGTAAGAGGTTGGGCTGATTCTCTCCCCTTCCTCCGATAAATCAGTGGTTCTTAACTGGGGGGTGACTTGTGTACACACACACACATACACACATTCACTCACTCCCAGGGGACATTAGGCAATGTCTGAAGACATTTTGTTGTTGTCACAACTGGATGGGAGGAGGCGCTACCGGCACTAACTTGGTAGAGGCTAAGGATGCTGTTAACTTCTACAATGCACGTCTCATGCACGTCTCCCTCTCACAACAGAATTATAGGGCCCTCCATGTCAGTAGTATCGGGGTCACGAAAACTCTGATTAAAACAAGCTTCTCTGGTGCACACTGTAATCGCAGCAGCTCAGTGAGGCTAGGCAGGAGGATTGCAAGTTCAAGGATAGCCTCAGCAACTTAATGAAACCCTGTGTCGAAATAGAAAGAACTGGGGATATAACTTAGTGGTAAAGTGCCCTTGGGTTCAATCCCCAGTACCAAACAACAACAACAACAACAACAAATATAAACGGATTTGCTCTTGTTTTGAAAACCTTGAATGTCACCCAAAGTCCTAAGGGTTTGGTCTCCAGGGAAGTGCTATTGAGAGGTGGTGGAACCTTTAAGAGGTGGAACCTAGTAAGAGGTCTTTAGTGATTGGAAGTGTGCCTTTGCAGGTGATTGTGGCACCCCAGTCTCCTCCTCCATTCTCTTTTTGCTTCCTGGCCAAGAACTAAAACACTTTTACTCCAACCCTGGACTCCATCACAATGTGATGCCTCACCACAGGGCCCAAGCAAGGGACCTAGATCATAGACTAGAATCTTCAAAACTGTGAGGCAAAAATAAACTTTTTTCTTTATAACTTAATTATCTCTGGTATTTCATTATAGTGACAGAAATCTGAGTAACCTAGGGTTCTATATGAGAGAGGCTACAATGTGAACACACAAAGGGTGCTTTTGGCTGCTTTCAGAAGTTTTCTTCTGGAAAAACCGACTCTTAATAGAGCCACACCACTTAGGGAAACAAGCAAATAAACAAAAAAGTCCCTTTCGACTGAGGGTGATGTCATATACCTGTAGTTCCAGCTACTCTGGAGGCTGAGTCTGGAGGATCCCTTGAGTCCAGGGGCTTGAGGCCAGCCTGGGCACGTATTGAGGGGAAAAAGCCTCACTCTTCTTTGGACTGAACTGCTCCAATATTGACTAAATTACTCCCTACCATACCCTTAGAACAGGGGTTCTAATGTTTTGACTGTTTCCATTGCCTGAAGTCATCGGAAAATAACCGTTTTACACTCAGGTTGGGCTATTTTTGGTTCTTCAAATACCACACCTAGAAAGATTTGTGGTTTAATTTTCGATGTGTTCACATTTCCTGCTTCTTTTCAACGATCTTGGCCTAAAACACACTGCTCATCGTGTTTTGCTACATACATCATTCATCTGAAGCTCATTATTAAAAAACATTTCCTAGTTTTATTTCATTTCAAGAATTTGCCAAACATTGTTATATCTTGTTCTTCTGCATCACATTCTGGCTTAATCTCTTGGCAGGCAAGTTATTTATATCTATTGATACTGCTCATACTAACACTGCTTTTTAAGCGAATTTCCTCCTGTTTTTATCCTCTATTTTTCTTTGTCAATTCAGAGAAAAACTGATTGTAGGAATAGTATATCATTTAGTTGCCAGGACAACTAAAAACTTATCCATAGATCAATGTCTTTAATCTCTTTTCTTTTTCTCGTCTTTTTTTTTTTTTTCTTCTTCTTCTTCAATGCCATGCGGTTGCCACTGAGAACATCCCCAGCCCTTTTTAATTTTAATTTTGAGACAGGTCCTTGCTAAATTACTGAGGCCAGCCTCTAACTTATGATCCTTCTACCTTAGCCTCCAGAGTAGCTAGGATTATAGGCATGCACTACCACAACCCAGATTTTCATAGTTTGTGTTATCATTGCTACTACTACACTTTTTACTCTTATCTTTGTGGACTTCTTGATGTCTTCCTGTGATCAGAGGAATGTACCTTTCTGAAGGGTCAAGACCAAATTGCCTGTCCTGGCTATGTTTTTGTCCGGGATGCTTGTGTAGGTGTGGGATGTCTATGCATAGTACATGCTCTGGGAAGATAATTGGTCTTATTCACCAGCAAATAATACTAATTTAATTTATATTTGACAACAATTGGGAGAAATAAGCTTTTATTGGTGATTGAATATTTTTACAAAGCAAATTATTTTTTTAAGTTTCCCAGGTTTAAGGAAATTCGGTGGCTTGTATAATCGCCAAGGCAGTTGGCCAGAAATATTTGAGGAAGCCATAGAAGTTGGTATGGGCTTGGAATTAACAGTATACGAAAATGTTAGGACTTTAGAACATTTTAGAATACATGATCCCTACACCTCAAGTGTTTGCATAAAACCAGTATGATCCACCAGTGTTTGCATAAAGAGTGTGTCAAACTGGTTATGTATTAGTCTCACCATGGCTTGTCCAGAACTCTGACTGTAGGAAATAGATGTGTTCACATTTTCCTGCTTCTTTTCAACAATCTTGGCCTAAACACACTGCTCATATGTTTTGCTACATACATCATTCATCTGAGTGAGGACATGATATCTAGAGTAAGCCCTGGTTTCAAGTCAGCACTTTCCCAGCTACTGGCTGAATAACCTGGGCATATTAGTTAACCTCTGCCTGAACAGGCATTGTGTAAGTAAAAAAAATCTGTTCGCTAATGGAGGCTTAAGGCCTGTATAGTGTGCCCTGTCCAGTAGGAGCTTGGTTCATTTTTATAATAAATGAATAATGTGTATAAAGCAGCACATTGCTGACCCAGCACTCACTCAATAAGATGTTAAAAGCAAACAAGCCAAACAGCTCCTTGACCTTAGAATGCCAGAATTATTTCACACTAAAATGGCCTATATAGTTTGCATTAACCTCTTCATTTATATGAACATATGTCACAGAGAAACCACTGTCCTGGATACTATGTGGAGGAAACAAAGATACACATACACACACACACCACTGTGATCCTTGTCCTCACAAAATTATAATGTAGTAAAGGTTTGACAACATGAACAGAAATAACTATAATTATTGGCAGTACTGGAAATTATATTAAACAGTATATTAAGTACCTTATAAATTATGCAATGCGTGTTTTAGAATTCAGAGAAGGAGAGTGCGCCGACACGGTGGCATAAAATGAAAACCTTGTTATTACAGTGTGCTGGCAATTCTAAACAATGTCAGAGGCAGCATATTCCCCTCCTCTCCACCTGCCCTTCACCTTGGTATGCCTCTGACTTCATTTGACCGTGTTATGTAGAGAGCATGGTCAAAACTGGATATCCCCTAGTCTCACCATGGCTTTCCATTGCCGCCACAAGAGGAGTGAGCTCAACATGGCTTCCTGCCTGTAGAAATGCTCCTTTACTGGGTCAGTGTAAACGCAGGTGAAATGACCATTTCTCCCGGCTTCTCTGACTACCCCTCTGCAGCAAATCACATTGGGCTCCTTCTGACATCCCACTCCACCCACCCCTTGCCAGTCTAATACAAGAAGGGATTAGAGAGAGAAGCAATGCCTTCCGGATGGGTTTGGAAAGTAATTGCATAGGGCGAAGAAAGCTGTTGTGCATGTTTTATATACATTTATATATACAGAAATCAAGAATTCTCAACAAGTCTATATTCCAGAGGACCCCCATATGAGATCACCCAATTAAAAAAGTACATGGACAAAGGACCTCAAAAACTGGTTATATAATTTAATTTAAGTGAAGGAAAAACCAAGAAAATACTCAAAGGTATAAATCTGCATTTTCCCCTCGGGGTCTCAACTCCGTGATTCAGCCTTTTTAAGTAATGTGGGTCAGGAAAACTGCTAATTCTGTAATGATTTTGTCAACTGTACTCAGCTGGTAGAGTTATTCTTTGCAGATCTAAAAAAAAAAAATGTTAAAATTGTCAACATTGGTGTCAACTCCAAATCGCATTGCTTTTGTTTATCACCATGAGTACTGTATTTATTTTCTCCATTGACAGTCTGTCCTTTTAATTGGCAGGTGGTGACAATACTGTTTGTGGCTCTGTTTTGAAATGCTGTGTTTGTGTTGCACAGTTCTATGGCTTAGCTGACACAGTGACACCAGATAATGTCTCAGACTGAATTCAACAGGAAAAATACCCTTTGCAGGACATCATGAGGACAAAACCCAGGAGGCCATAGATTGAGCTTGTGGAAACAGCTCAAGTTTAACAACAGGAGTCACACAGGTTAGCATGGAAAAGTGACTTCTTTTCAGTTGCAGTAAAATTAAGTTTGCCATCCTGACCATTTGAAGCATGGAGTGCGTTCCCAGCACTGGGCACCCGTCAACACCATCCATCCTAAGAACTCTCCTCGTCCTGCAGAAGGGAAGATCCATGCCCATTAACAAAAGTCCCCCTTCCTTCCCTCCCCTAACCCTCTGGCAACCACCACCCTAGTTTGTCTAGGATTTTACCTGCTCTAGGGACCTCAAGTAAGTGGCAATCAAATGGCATTTGTCTTTTCACGACTGGCTTGTTCCACTTCACATATCGTCCCCAAGCTTCATCCATATTGCAGCATAGAGAATTCCCTTGGATTTTTAGGGCTGAAAAATATCTCATTGTCTAACCACATTCTGTTTTCTTCCAGCCATCCGGTCAGTGGACGCTCGGGTTGCTTCCACCTTGGGCTGTTGTGAATAATGTGGTTTATGAACACGGGTGTACAAACATCTCTTTGTTTGAGTCCCTACTTTCAATTCTTTGGGTACATACCCAGAAGGGGAATTGCTGGATCATATGGTAAATTCTATTTTGAGCATGTTGAGGAACCGCTTCCCTAAAATCTGCCATATTTTTTTCCCATAGTGGCAGAAGAACTATTTTTAAAGTCCTCCGATATTGGGATGCACCCCCTTGTGCTTTGCTCTCATTCTTTCAATAAACATTACTGAGCACCTGCCTTGTAGAATGATCATACTAGGCTCCTGAAGTTTATAAGTAAGTCAATACAGAGTACAAATGAAGAGATAAATAGAAATAGATAAGAATAGAGAGAGAATTCCTAAATCAGAGCAAGGCTTGAATCCAGGGTTCAACCGCATCAGTGTTTTGATGGTGGGGATGAACATAGGGCCTTTGAATAAAATATTTATCTCTCAGAGGGGAAGTGGTTTATTTGGAAGCAGAGGAAAGAAGCATATGGAGATAAATATTGGGAGTTCCTGTTTAAAATATGGCTCAGCCATGAACTTCTGGTATATTGACTCATGGGTGGGGGGCCATCCCCGAGTGTATAAAAAAAAAATCAAGCTGACGATATACTGTGTGTGTGTGTGTGTGTGTGTGAGAGAGAGAGAGAAGAGAGAGAAAAGAGAGAGAGAGAGAGAGAGAGACACAGATAGAGAGAAATATACTGGGGCTTGAACACAGACAGTTTCTCCTACCTCTGAGTTACATACCCAATCAAGTTTTATTTTATTTTGAGATAGGGCTCCCTATGATTTGCCAATGCTGTCCTTGACTTGTGATCCTCCTGCCTCAGCCTCCTGAGTCACTGGGATTAGAGGCGTGTACCATCATGCCTGGTGGAGAAAGATCCTTTTTAAACTCGTTCATCTGACCCTCCTTAATTCTATTATATGCTTTTAAAGCTGATTTGATTGCAGTTTCATCCCTCTGCCCAAAATGAGAATGCTTTTGGTCATGCCGACGTTAGCATTTCAGTCTTCAATGAGCTTAAATTTCTTATCATAAATAAACCATTTGGATCCTAGTTTTAAACCATTGACTTAGCCCTAATTAATGTGAGTCCAATTTTAAAACATGGATTCTCTCTTGAATGTGCTGGAAAAATCAGATTTCTTCAGACTTTTAGACCACAGACCAGGGCCAGGCATATAATAAAGCACTCCTATCCTATTGAATCTTGTTATCAAGGAAATTCTGCAAAGGTAACATTATCTCATGAGATCTCTGGTTAGACAAAATCTGAGCTCATAAGGCACACAGGCTTCGTGTCTACTGAAATCTGTATAACTCAGTCTCAAAGTGCAAGCAAAATTGAGAGGATTTATCTTTGTTGTCTTCTAACTTCTATGGTGTTCCCTTTCTTCTGCTTCCAAGTACCCCACATCCTCAGGATTTTCTACCATGGTGAGATAGAGCCAGTCTCCAGGTAGTATCCCAAGCTCTGGCCTTTCCCATGACCCAACACTTACCATAACCAACTTGAGAGATGCAATGCCTGTCATGACTGATAATTACTATAGATTATATGGTTTTGTTTGTTTTTGTTTTGGTTTGGTTTTGTACTGGGGGTTGAACCCAGGGACACTTTACAACCACTGAGCTATACTTCCCCTGCACCTAAATTTTCTTTCTCTTTCTTTTTTTTTTTTTTGCGGTGCTGGAGATTGAACCCCAGAGCCTTATGCTTGTGAGGCAAACACTGTATCAACTGAGCTATCTCCCCAGCCCCCAAGCTATCTCTCCACAGCCCCAAATTTTTCTTTTTTTTTTTTTTTTTTTTAATTTAGAAACCAGATCTTGCTAAGTTTTCTTAGGACCCTTGCGAAAGTTGATGAAGGCTGGCTCAAACTTGGGATACTCCTGCCTCAGCCTCCCATATGGATGGGTTTTCTAGGTATGCTTCCCCACCCTGGTTATATATATGTTTACCCTTCCTGGAAATTTATTGCACACATCCAAAGAAGTACTCTCAAATTGTAGCATTTAATTGACTGGGAGTAGGCCAATAAGGGCAAAATTGAGAGGTCATATGAGACTCTGTGGCCTGTTCTTGATCTATTGTTTTGTTGTTGTTGTTGTTTTTCATTGTCCCCTTTAAGAATTATGGCTTTATGCTTTCTTCTCTCTCCTCTCATCGCTCTCTCCTCCTCCTCCCTCTCTCTCTCTCTCTCCTCTCCTCCTCTCTCCTACTCTCTTTCTTGTAATAGGGGTCTCACTGTATTGTCCCAGCTGGTTTCGAACGCCTATTCTCAAGCAATCCTCCTGCTTCAGCCTTCCAGGTACCTGGGGACAGCAGGTTCACAGCATCTAAATTGCTGCTCTTATGTGACCTCAAGGAGTTTTATGAATCCGCAAGGCTTTGGGTAAGACTAGGGAAATATGGGCTAAATTAGGGGTTTGGATGTGGGTGAGCCACTGAATAGTAAGAATAAGGTTGTTTAGGGCCAAGAAGAATAACATTAAACAGAGCTGATCAGCGCCTAGGACAGATCCTATTTCTTCTGTAAGCACAAGTAGGCTTGTTCCCAGGGGGAACGGAAGCAAGGAGCTGGCCTAGACACCATTCACTTTGCCACTTTCTAATTACATGTTAGTATACAACGTATGGCATTTGCCAATAAATTGATGGAACGGAAGAGTATCATGCTAAGTGAAATAAGCCAGTCCCCACAAGTCAAAGATCGAATGTTTTCTCTGAAAACTATCCAAATCTGGGTGTGTGTGTGTTGGGGGTGGGGGTTGAAAAAAATGAAAGGGAGAGGCCAATTTCATCCAACTAGAGGAAAGATCAGTAAAATAGATGTGAGGGGATTGAGGAGGAGGAAGGGACAGGAAAAGGGAAGAACAGTGGAATGAATGTGACCCAACTTTTGTACATGTATGGCACGGTGGGTCCCCACATCCTGTCTACCCTCAGGACACTAATTAAAAAATAAAATAACAGATTTAGGAGGGATCTGTGGAGTGAAAGGAGGGGAGCGTGGGTGGAAGGAGAGCTGGGGACGAATTGGACTGGTTGGGTTCCATGCCTTTATGATTATGTCAGGGTGGACTCTGGTATTACATATAACCAAAAGAACAAATTACAAAACTAGCTGATGGGGGCTGGGGATGTAGCTCAATGGTAGAGTGTTTTCCAGCATGCCCAGGCCCTGGTACTGCAAACAAAACAAAACACCGTACCTGCTGGTTCAGAGAATCCCCAGGTGTAGTTACATTGGCCTGGTACACTAGAAATATGGTTTAAGTAAGATGGTTTAGGTGTGGTCCTGGTGAACATCTAAATAGGAATGAATGATACACAAACAAGCTTATCATTTATAATCAGCCATAAAAACAAAGTTTAATCTGTGTTAACCTAGGCTCATCTGCTGTATTGGTCACGTACATCAACCGGTAATAGTAATATTCTCAGAAAGTTCTGGTGCTTCATTAACACTTAGGTAATGATGGTAACTGGGCTTCTTTAAGATGTCTAAAAAACAGATCCAGATGGTTTGTTTCAGCTCTGGGAAATTTTGAAAGCAAAAAATGAACGATGCAATTTTATACCAAATACAGCTGCAACTTTCAGGGTACAAATTACTTTTCTTTTCATCCAAATGGAATTTAAGACTGACTCTCCAGGACTCAAGCTGAGTTGTGGATGCTCATTAAATTCTTGTGTAATAGTTGTTCCAAATTTAGTCTGACCACAAACTGTGACTCTAAGAAACAAACTCTTGACCATTTCCTAGAGGTAGGGAAGCTTTTCTCTGTTGCAGCTACTTGAAAAAAAGAGTGAAAAATGCATTATTCATGCAAGTCCAGGCCACCAACCTCACTAACCTTCCATTCATCTTTCCCTTGAAGCTCTATGTGATGGGGCCCCTGTGCTGGGTGGGTGGAAGCCAGAGAAGAAAGGGCAGAAAATGTGAGGAAATCAAATGGGGGTATCAGATTGGAATCAGGCCTGTCAGTGAGCTAGTAAGCTATTACAGTACCACTGTTTTTCAACTTACTTTTTCCTTTTCTTGCTTTTGGTATTTCCTTTGTTTACTGGTAAATCTCCTTTTGAAAATTACATATGAGCTCATCTTTGCTAAGGGGAGCACGGAGAGTGGGTTTTAAACTTATCTGTGTTTAGGCCAGTGCTTAAAAAGAAAGATGTTTATGGAGAAAATGAAAGACACACTAGGTTCTTCTTTTGTTTGTATTACATTTCACCAATTTTTTTTTTCCTTGTTGAAAAGAACATCAGGAAAAGAATTTAAGGTATGGAGTCGTGGCAGGAAATTGAAAACCCATGCAACATCACGTACAACCTGCTCTCACAAAAATGGCTAGCCTAAGAGGATAAGGTTAGCAACCTTGTTATCCTAGGCTCACTAAAATTGACCTGTAGCTATGTTACCTTTAACTTGACAGATCTTTTCAGACTCGATCCTTAGGAGTTTCCAACAGGGTCATATGATATTATTTCAATTGCTGATGAAAATATGAGTCTTCATGGAATGAAACCCTATCTGTTATTTATAGTTTAGCTTCTTCCAACCCCCCCCAACATGGTAGAGCTTTGCTTATTTAGGAAACATGCATACGATTTTGCCATTAATGTATTCAGTATCAATTATCCCCTTGCACACAGCTCTGTGTGGGTGAATTTCAGAGTCGAGAATTCCCTTAAGAAAATGAATTCTCAGTTTTAAGTTGACTTTGATCAGTTTCCCATTGTAGCTGGTTACCTGCAGTGAAGTAAAGCTCAAAAGATCTGATGCCAATTTTAACTCTTGGTTTGAGTCATGCTGATTAGGTTTAGCCTTAAAAAGAAGAAGAAATAAACCCTGAAGTGTGTGTGTGTGTTCATCCTGATTTATAGGTCCTAAACAAGAAGCCTGAGCTGATTTTAAAAATTCATAAAGAATACACTTTTCATTTCTGCTGTTTGAAAAATCTCAGGTATTGTTCAGCCTGAGTCTATAAACCAGGCCAACAAAATTGATGTATTATTAAGATCTTGGCAAAATTTTCCAACCTCCCCCTTCCCGGCCTGCCACCATCTCCCTCTCCCTTATCAGCTCCTTCTTTCCCCTCATCCACAAAATACCCTCATCAATTTCAGTGTCATGTGAAGAGCTGGTCCCCTGCCTGCCTCTCAGCCTTATTTTCTTTTATGGAGAGGCTATTTCCCAATGTCCTATTTGTGATTAACCTTGGGGGCTGGGGTAACCAAAAGTGAAGCAGTGCAAGCAGCATGTAGGGAATTTCCTGTACAGATTTTTTTTTCCCCACCCTCTTTGGTGGAAAAAACAGAAACTACTGGATAGCCTACATGACTCAAAATTAATCCATGAACCACATTTAATATCCATCTACCTGACCCAGTCGGAGTGTTCTGAATTAACAGACATGCCTCCCTAAGGAGATGGTAGGTAGCTCACCCTCACCTCTCTCTGGGTCCGGAAGGAAGTAAGCCAATGAGACATAAATCTACCTTGGATAAAACATTCTAGATCTGGCTGTATATCCCAAAGAATTGAAAGCAACATTGCTATTATTTGAATGTGGTTTGTTCTGCAAAGGTTCATATGCTAGAAGCTTGGTCCCCAAGCTTGTCATCATGTTGAGAGGTGGTGGAACCTTTCAGAGGTGGGATCTAGAGGGAGGCGATTAGGTCTTTAAGAGGGATGAATGCCTCTTTTCCTTAGGCGCACCACTGAAGATCCTGGTGTCACCGTGGGTTGCCGACCCACCCAGTGTTACCAGTATTGTAAAAACCAGCCTTACCCAAAGTCTTGTTTCCGCCGGGGTGTCCCTGATGCCAAAATACGCATCTTTGACCTTGGGCGGATAAAGGCAAAAGTGGATGAGTTCCCACTCTGTGGCCACATGGTGTCTGATGAATATGAGCAGCTATCCTCGGAAGCCTTGGAGGGTGCCTGTATTTGTGCCAACAAGTACATGGTAAAAAGTTGTGGCAAAGACGGCTTTCATATCCGAGTGCGGCTCCACCCTTTCCATGTCATCCGTATCAACAAGATGTTGCCCTGTGCTGGGGCTGACAAGCTCCAGACAGGTATGCAGGGTGCCTTTGGGAAACCCCAGGGCACAGTGGCCAGAGTTCACGTTGGCCAAGTCATCATGTCCATCCGCACCAAGCTGCAGAACAAGGAACATGTGATTGAGGCCCTCTGCAGGGCCAAGTTCAAGTTGCCCGTCCGCCAGAAGATCCACATTTCAAAGAAGTGGGGCTTTACCAAGTTTAATGCTGATGAATTTGAAGACATGGTGGCTGAGAAGCGGCTCATTCCTGATGGCTGTGGAGTCAAATACATCCCCAGTCATGGTCCCCTGGACAAGTGGCAGGCCCTGCATTCATGAGGGTGTCCACTGTGCTGTCCCCTTCTTAATCTTGCATGCACCCAATAAATCTTGTATTGTATCAAAAAAAAAAAAAAAAAAAAAAAGAGGGATAAATGCTTTTTTTAGGGGAGCGCCTCCTAGTTTTTGTGGGACTTCCTGCCAATTGTTACCAAAAGAGCAAGACCCGCTCTTCTTTCTTGTCTTGCTGTGTGATTCCTTCTGCACAAGCTGATTTCCGTTCCACTTTTCTGCCATGCTGTGATGCAGCCAAGTGGCCTTCGCAGGATACCAGTGCCATGCTATCTGAATCTTCCAGCCACTAGAATTGTGAGATTATATAAACTTCTTTTCTTTATAAAACATTCAGCCTTAGGTGTTTTGTTATTGCAACACAAAATGGATCAGGGTCTTGCTCTGTCCTGGAGGGTGGCCCTGAACTCCTAGGCTCAAGCGATTCTCCTGCCTCAGCCTCCCAAGTATCTGTGCACCACTGTGCTTGGCTAGGCCTGTATGCCTTTTCGTAGACCCTGCTGGAGTATTTTTCCTTGCCTTTTCCAGTTTCTAGAAGCTGCTCGCATCCCTTGACCAGTGGCCCTGTTCTCCATCTGAACATGCAGCCGTGAAGCATCACCCTGACAGTGAACCGTCACCTGCCGTCTCATGTCTCTCTGACCATAGCCAGAAAGGTTCTCTGATTTCAGGGATTCACGTGATTAGATTGGACCCATCTGGAATATCCAGACTCTTCTCTCCTTCTTAAAAGTCCCTTAAGTTTTATCGTATATGCAAAACCCCTTCTGCCATGGAAGGTAACATATTGACAGATGCCAGGGATTAGGACATGGAAATCTTTGGGGGGCCCATTGTTTGGCCCACCATGGACTATGACTTTTTTCAGTAACCCTCTTGCTTCAGTCTTCCGGTGTTGGTGACCTGCCACTCTGTGAGAGACAGGCTTTACCGCTGAGTGTACTTGTTCCTCCCCCCTCTGAGAAAGAGTGAGGACAATGTTGTTCTTCCAGACAGAATGGAGGCCCCATGTGGAAGGCGTGAAGGGACATAGATCATGCAGGAGCTTGCAATGCACACCAACCTTATAGAGCTTCCGAGGTCCTCTCGACTACCTTCTTCTTTCTTCTTTCCTGGTTGGTAACCTACCCACACTGAGTTACCTCTCTACTTCTGGTCTTGACACCATGCGATGCCATGACATGGGGATTTTCTAGGGTATTTTCAAGGTGGTAAGTTACACAACTGGGGAGCATGGGGTGGTTACTTTCCCAAGGCATAAATCTTGATTATTGAGAAGAGGCAGATGAGAGAGAGCAGAGAAAATACAGTTCCTTTCCTCTCTTGCATTTATTGGCTTCTCCTTGTGTCCCTCTGGAAAAGACTGCCAAGCAAGCAACCCCGCTGAGCCACCTGTGGTGGACAGTTGGGATCAGTGTGGAAATGCATGACCCAACTTTTTCTTAAACCGTCTCTCTTTTGTTCCTTCTCCTCACCTTCACAGGTTTTTCCTTCCTGTATAAAGTGTTAGCATGTTAATCCTTGTCTCAGGCTCTGCTTTCTAACCAGGTAAAGAAAGTAGGGCCTGGGATGCTGGGGTTGTAGCTCAGTGATAAAGCACTTGCTTGCCCAGCATGTGTGAGGCACTGAGTTTGATTCTCAGCAGTGCGTATAAATAAATGAATAAAATAAAGGTCCATTGACAATTTAAAAAATGTTTTTTAAAAAGTTAAAAAATAGTTATTTTTATTGCCATAAAGGAAAGGTGCCTCTAGATGCTTGTGAAGAGGGTGGTGAGATTGTAGACACCACTAAAAAGGAAAGCCCTAAACACAGCCCGCTGACTTAACCATTCTGTTGAGCTCTAGAATGGGCGATGGAAAAGGGAAATTGGCTCAGACATACAGAACAGTGACACAGAGGAAGTAGGGACAGTAGGAATTCGGAGCTTGGGGGGAAATTCTATGAAGACGTCTCTCCTATAAGCTACACTCCTATTTTCCTTCATCTGTTCAGCCGTTCATCTACCCACCCACACATCCCTCTATCCATCCATCCTCCCCTCCCTCTCTCCTTCCACTCTTTCTTGAGCACCTCTGTGTGTCAGGCACAGTGCTAGATGCTGAGGACACAGCAGTAGAGAGATGGACAGTGGTCCTAGCCTCCGTGGAGTTCTCTGTGTGTCAGGGAAGACAGAAATGACTCATTTAAATGAGAAGTGCAGAATTTAAGCAGAGAATTAGGTTTAGGACTTTCTGGTGCCAAGAAACAGATTGTCTCCTATTACTATAAGGATATTAATGGAAATAAGGAAGGCAGGAATCTCAAAGGGCTGCCAGGGCTCATGGGAATCCAGGTAAGAATGAACAGCTCAGCCTCCCTTGGCATATCAAAACTGAATCCTGCTGGGTTTCCAAATGACTACCGCGTAGGCAGGAACCCGAGTCAGCATGGCAACGCCAGCCCTTTTACCTCATGGATAAACTACTCTAACAACCAGTCTGCCCCTCAAAAAGGGAGTTTAGACAAATTAGACATGTCTTCATTTTCATTTTCAAGTCCATAGATGAGGATTGGATTAAGAGATTAGGCAGTTCTGCTCCAAGGAGCTGAGTGAAGCCCAGGTTCCTCCACAGTTGTGGCTCCGCCTCCCCCTGGCAGGTACTGCATGGAAACAGCCCTGGAGCCCAAGGGAAGAGGGAAAAGTGAGGAATTGATTGGGGAGGCTGCAGACATGCTCACATTTAATAGACCAGAACCCAATCATATGACCACTCCTAGTGCTAAGGAGGAAGAGGGCTGTGGTTTCCAGCTAGTTGGCTAAGACTCCTGGGGTGGGAGATGCTATTCATGGCATGAAGAAAGGTAGACTAGATCGTGGGTATGGTTGCCAGACTTACCAAACAATATCACAGGACATCCAGCTAACTCTGAATTTCAGATAAACTGGAATCATTTTCTTTTAAAGTGTATGTGCCATCTGGATGTATTTGTTGTTTATCTGAAAAATTGTTCCTCATTTATCTGAAATTCAAAGTGAACTGGGTATCTTGCAAGACAGTGATGTTAATGGTGATGTCTGGAACAAAGGTTCATGAGCTGCGACTGAATTCCCATAATTTACCCGGGTTTCTTCCTTTTCTAAATTAAAAAAATATATATAGTGGTGCATTATGATCATACATTGTAGTAGGTTTCATTGTTACATATTCATACATGCACATAACACAATTCGATCATTTTTATTCCTCAGTATCTTGCGTCTTCTGCTCTCCTTTTCTAAATTTTAGTGTCCAAGTTTTCCCTTGCTTCCATAAAATATCTCTTGCAGCCACAACAGGTGTTGGTGAGGATGTGGGGAAAAAGGTACACTGATACATTGCTGGTGGGGCTGCAAATGAGTGCAGCCACTCTGGAAAGCAGTGTGGAGATTCCTTAGAAAACTTGGAATGGAACCACCATTTGACCCAGCTATCCCACTCCTTGGCCTATACCCAAAGGACTTAAAATCAGCATACTACAGAGATACAGCCACATCAATGTTCATAGCTGCTCAATTCACAATAGCCAGATTGTGGAACCAACCTAGATGCCCTTCAATTGATGAATGGATAAAGAAACTGTGGTATATATACACAATGGAATATCACTCAGCCATGAAGAATGATAAAATTATGGCATTTGCAGGCAAATGGATGAAATTGGAGAATATCATGCTAAGTGAGATAAGCCAATCTCAAAAAACCAAAGGACAAATGATCGCGCTGATAAGTGGATGATGACACATAATGGGGGGTGGGAGGAGTTAGTGTTAGGGTTAGGGTTAGGGTTAGGGAGGGGGGCAAGAATGGAGGAAGGAAAGACTGTATAGAGGGAGAAGAGGGGTGGGAGGGGTGGGGGAAGGGAAAAATAACAGAATGAATCAAACAACATTACCCTATGTAAATTTATGATTACACAAATGGTATGCCTTTACTCCATGTACAGAGAAACAACATGTATCCCATTTGTTTACAATAAAAAAAAGAAAAAAAATATCTCTTACATCCTTTCATTAACTTCCTTCTTGCCCTCCCCAACCCCCTTTTACTGCTTATGCTAGCTAGAGGACATTTCTGTTACTTGCAAGGAAAAGTTTGCAAACAGCATTGCATAAGCCAAGTTTAACCTTGAAAGAGAATCCATGACAGCAACTCTTCAGAGAACTTTCGTCATGTCTTCTAGGCATCTTTAGAAGTCATCACTTGTCAGGATGGAATGTGCTACCATGTTTTGTATTTTATTGTGGTGGTTGTTTTTAAAGAAGCTACCCAAGGTCTGTGTTACAAATAAATAAGAAAAAGTATAGATTTATGCTGATAACTGTCACCTCCATATTAGGAAGGAAGAAATTCATTATTGGGCTGGTCAAAAAAATCTGATCAATGCAAATTTTATTTTCTTCTTCTCCCCAGAAGGATAAAAGGAGAGAAGATTAAATAAATAAGTAAATAAGTAAGTAAAAGCAACAGGCAACAAGAGAGAGGAGAAACAGATCAGTCATTCTACAAATGGAATAATCATCTTGAGATGTAGAAGCATTAAGAATGAGAAAACCGGGCTGGGGGTTGTGGCTCAGTGGTGGAGCACTTACCTAGCGTGTGTGAGGCACTGGGTTCTATTCTCAGCAGTGCATATAAATGAGTGAATAAAATAAAGGTCCATCAACAAATATATATATATATATATATATATATATATAATTTTTAAAAATTGGGAAAACGCTGAAGCAATATCTCCAAAGTGTTCTGATAGCCAAGAAGCAGCCATCACTGAATGAAATCAACCTTAGCAGAGAGGTTTAAAAAAAAAAAGAAAAAAAACTAACAGGGGAGGTTTTGATAAAACTTAGAGACATCTCTTGATTCCTGAGGAGTGGGGTTCATGCAGAGAAAACAGGAGGGGTTGTGGATCTTTTTCTCTGAGCAATTGAAAGAAAAGGGTAAATTGTTCTTATTCATCTGAGATGGACCAGGTGAGCTCATCAGATCCCTCTGAGTCCTATGAATCATCCTTGGGGTATCTTGAGGATTTACACCCTAATTATTCTCACTGCTTTTTAAATATATGTTACAACTAACTCAGAGCCTGCTCTTCGTGAGCTCCTTCCTCCTCTGCCACCCTCTAACTCCCTGGAGACGAGGGCTGCTGGAGACCATTATAAGTCAGATTTGGAAGCACGGACCACAAGCTTCTGGATGCCTCACGCCCTTCAGAAAAAATTATTAAAGAATCACAACATGCTCAAAAGCATGGCAAACCTAACAATCTGTCACCCAAAACGTGCTAATCATGTGGAACAGCAGCAATCAAATTCATGGCTACCTCTTGTGAAATAGGTACGTGACACTTCAGTGGTTACCAGGTGGTGCTTAAATAAACTGGGACACTTCACCTTGAGAGCTTTCGGAAAGTGCTGGGAAGCCAAAATAGAGATAAATGATTCAAAAAGCTGTAGAGTCTGCATACAAATAATGTAGTCTCGTGGCCTAAGATACCATACAAATGCCATTGATTGTGGATTTAGATTGTGGTTAGCGTGACTGAGGAACTGAAGTTGTAAATTAAGTTTTATTTCAAATTTTTAATCAAGATGAAATTCACATAACATTTTAAAACGAACACTTTTGTGGCATATAGTATCTTCACAGTGTTATGTAACCACGACCATTACTTAGTTCTAAAAGATATTGATTGACCCCAAAGAAAACCCCATATTCATTAGCAATCATTCCCAGTCTCCTCTCCTCCCAGCCCCTGACAACCATCAATCGATGTTCCATCTCCAGGGTTTACCTATTCCAGATATTTCCTAAAAATGGAATCATACAATAGGTGACATTTTGAGTCTGACTTCTTTTACTTAACATAGTGCAATTAATATCCATTTTTGAACCTTAAAACTGATTCTCAGGTTATTGGGAAATCTAAGTATGTTTGGACTACAAGAGTTTATGCATCTACTTTTTCATCTATAAATTTCATGAACTCTAAATACAGAGGAATTATTTTCAACTCAAATTTAATGTCAACTAAGATAAGCTTGTTGCTTATTTTTTTTAATGTTCACAGTAACTTTAATCATAAAAGACCAAAATGAAAAAATGTTCTGACTTTTATCAAAAAAGGGAATTAATAGGTATTCATGTTACTTATTTAATCTCAATTGAGATAAGCTGTAAGTGTGATTTTATTTTCCTAGTGATTCTGACTCTGTAAGAGCATCAGTAGCTGTCATAAGAGGAGAAAAACTCATCAAATTCCTGCAATTTGAACCATAACCAGTTTCTGTCCCAGTCTAAAGTCAAAGGAAAAGGTCAACAGAGGTGGCACACATATTATTCCTAATTGACTTTTCCACTTAGTAGCAAAAAAACATACACAAGTTCACAATAGATGCTCAAAGAATTTTTTAAAAATTAGCGTCCACTTTGAGTTCCATCTTTTGACTAGAATAGCACTGTTGATTTTGATTTTTTAATGGTGCCAGGGATCAAATCCAGGGCCTCTGGCATGTTAGGCAAGTATTTACCATCGAGCCACATCCCCAGCTTCTGCTATAATTGTCATTGTACACTTAAATTTCAAAGACTTAGAACAAAAAGGGAATGTAAAATATCTCACTGAGGGCTGGTGATATAGCTCAGTGGTAGAGCACTTGCTTAGCATGCACGAGGGCTGGATCCTAGCACCACAAAAAAATAGAAATAAAAAAAAAATCATTGAACATTTTTATACTGACCACGTACTGAACTGATTGAAATGAGACTATTTTAGCTGTATTTGGCTTAATAAAAATGTTTATTAAAATTAATATTAAAATAATAATATAAATTAATCATTTAATTTTAGGGGCTTGGGATTGTGGCTCAGTGGTTTTGTGTTTGCCTAGCACGTGTAACAAGGCACTGGGTTCTATCCTCAGCACCACATAAAAATAAATAAATAAAATAAAGGCATCGTGTCCATTTACAACTAGAAAGTTTTTTTTTCAAAAATTTAATTTTAAATTAAATTTAAATTAGTTAGCTTAATAATTAAAATTAACCCATTCCTTTTCATTTTTTCATTGTGGCTATTAGAAAAATTAAAATTAGGAACGTGACTTACATTATATTTCTGTTGAACAATGCTGTTCTAGTCAAAAGATCTAACTCAAACTGGACAATATATATATATTTTTAAACCAGGGATTGAACCCAGGGCTTTGAACTAGGGCTACGTCCCTAGCCCTTTTTTTTTTTTTTTTTTAAATTAATCAATCAATCAATTAATTAATTTAAATTGCTTAGGGCCTCACTAAGTTACTGAGGCTAGCCTTGAACTTGTGATCTTCCTGCCTTAGCCTTGCAAGCCACTGGGATCACAGGCATGCACCACCGTGCCTGGCTGGACACTAATTTTTAGAAAGTTTCTTTGAAATAAAAAACTTTTTTGAGCACCTACCGTGAACTTGTGTATGTTTTTTGCTACTATGTGGAAAAGCTGTTTAGGAACAATATGTGTGCCACTTTTATTGACCTTTCCTTTGACTTTAGCTTGGGACAGAAACTGGTTATGGATCAGGTTGCAGGAATTTGATGAGTTTTTCTCCTGACAGCTACTGATGCTTGTACCGAGTCAGAACAACTAGGAAAAGTCTTATGATATAATCATTGAAAAAAATCATTTTTGATGCTGGGGATTGAACCCAGGACCTTATGTACTAAGCAGATGCTCTACTGTTGAGCCCCTTACTGAAGTGTTTTAAATGAGGACAAAATGAAGGTAAGCACCGGCTTCCCTGCTTTTAAACTAATAATTTAGTAATATCAGTAATCATCAGTTTTGCGTGAGTCAAAAGTGTCTGCATCTCTGCCATTAAGAACAGAAAGATAAATCATTACTTATATCCATATCCATTCATTTACTAACAATGTATTGAGTAGGTAGGGTGTACTATGGTAGATGCTGGGATTTTAGGTGCAATAAGCCAAAATCCCTGTCTCAAGGAGCTTAGTTCCAGTGAGAACTGACAGAAAAGAGATGAATAAGAGAACCACACATTCTGATAACTTCTGGGGGAAAAAAAAAAGGTGATTTGACAAAGAGCGACTTTATCAAATGGTGGAGAGCAGGGGGCTCTACTTTAGATAAAGTGGCTGAGCACTCTCTAAGAAGATGACATTTGAGTTGACATTTGAAGAATAAGAAGGTGTCAGTCATACAAAAAGAGTCATGGGAAGAGCACTCCAGGCATAAGGCGCAGCAGAGACAATGGCTTATTTTGGGGGGCGGGTACTGGGGATTGAGCCCAGGGTCACTTAACCACTGAGCCACATCCCCAGCCCTTTTTTTGTATTTTATTTAGAGATAGGGTCTCGCTGAGTTGCTTAGGGCCTCGCTGGGTTGCTGAGGCAGGTCCAAACTTGCGATCCTCCTGCCTCAGCCTCCCAAGTTGCTGGATTACAGGCGTGCGCCACCACGTACAGCACCATTGGTTATTTTAGAGCATAGAAGTAACTAGATGCATTTTTTCATTCAAATGACCCAGGATTGGTTTCATGGACAGTCAACCATTTTTCCTAATTATTGCCAGAAGGAAGACCTAAGAACGGATTCGTTTTGGTAGAGGTCACCTAATATTCAACAGTGTGTTAGTTAATAATCCCATAACCAAGACACCTTTTACATTTAGCCTGGATCCTGTTTATATTAGGGACCCAGAGACCTCTCAGGAGAAAACTTATCAAAAGGGAAGACAAGTTATGTTAGATGAGTTTGACTCAAAACAAGCCTTACTTGGCTCGAGTGTAGACCGGTGATATTTGAGGACAGTGCGGTACCTGTCACTCAGATTGATTCTCAAGATCAGTCCTTATGAAATCACCATGCCTGAGATTTTTGTGGTCCTGACTGTAAGTAAAAGCTAAAGGAATTTTTAGGGGATTTTTTTAATGAAAAGAGAGCTATTTAATGAAAACCTATTTTTTTTTTTTTTTTTTTTTGGTCTCCAAGCAACCTTATCTCAGCAATCTTGTCAATATGGTGGAACAGTGTGAATAGGAGCCTGGTCCCTCTACTGAATATCACCACTGAACATCACATAATGTTAGTACCTTGGAGCAGTTGGTACCCAAATAGGAGGCAACCGAGCCTGACAGGAGAGGTAGTACCCAGTGACTCAAGTACAGCTATCGGTTGGATAAAGTAGAAGTTAACTGAGATCATCAACTGCAGAAATAGGAGGCTACCTGGTTGAGGTAGGGAGAAAAGGAGGAAAAGAGGAAACCCCCACAAAAACATAGTAGCTGACCAGATTTGTTTATGATATGTGACCTCCTCCTGTTCATTTCTAGAAATTCTGACCAGGGACCAGGGAGTGAACTGTGCAAGAACCTAGAGTCCTACAATAAACAGCAAAGAGAACATAGTGAGCCCTCTTCGGGTTAGGCTCACTGGGAATCCTTGCTGAGGCAAGGACTCAAGGGTAAGAAGTTTACGTGGGAGGTGATCTGAGGAAACAGCTAACTGTATGGGGACAGGCAAAGGGAAACACAGAAAGGAAGATAGCTATCATGTCAAAATGGGTCTACTGTCATGTATAATTAAAAAGGACCAATTTGAAAAAGAGAAAAGAAAGGAAGACAGTCAGGAAAGGGTGGACTACTAAGTAGGTCACCACTATGGGCAACGGGGTTCAGTCCCACTAGAGAGCTTTGGAAGATTATGGAACATGCCCAAGTGTTATCATACTGGAGGGGAGAGGGGGGTGGGGTATTGTTATAGTTTGGATCTAGAATTCCTCCAAAGGTCCATGGGTTAAAGACTCGGTCCCCATTCTATGGTGCTGTTGGGAGGGGGCAGAATCTTTAGGAGGTGAGGCCTGGTGGAAGGAAGTTAAGTCATGGGGCCCTGTTCCCTTCCTGCTTTTTCTTTGCTTCCCAGCTGCCATGAGGCAAACAGGCCTCCTCCATCACGTAGTCCCACCACTATGTACTTAGTACCTGTACAGGCCCAAAGCAACAAGGCCAAGTGACCATGGACTGAAACCTCTGCAACCATAAGCCAAAATAAACCTTTTCTCCTTTAAGTTGTTTATTTCGGGTAGTTTGTCATAGTAGCAGGAAGCTGACTAACATGGTTATTTATCCACCAACTCCCATTCATCACCAGGAGGAGGCTGTTTCTAGGGTCATGAACTCTCAGGGACTTCTGAGACATCTGGCCCAGCCTGCTGAACAGGTGTGCTTCCACAGCCAGGGCAAAGTCCCCATTTAGAGAGCTGGTATATAGAGATGAGTGTTGAAGTCCTCTGCAGGGTCCCAACAGCCCCAGTTGGTTACACCATGCTAAGAACATAGAGGAATTGATCATACCTGTCTCTGCATTAGTGTCATCTCTAGCCCCATTTCAGTCCTCACTCCTGGATTGTTTTCTTCCTTCTTTCCTGCTAATAATTTATGCTATCTGTGTTTTAAGGATACATAATTAGCTTTAAGTCTTTTGTGGAACACTGGAGTCTATAAATAAATACTAATGAGGTCTAGCATTTTCTTTCAGTTTTGATCATTTTTTCCTAATCCTTGATCTTCTTGAAACAGAACCTTATTTACCAGTGCCTAGCATTGTGTTGAGCACATCAAAGTTGTCTGGTTATTTTTCTGCAGAACCACACATAGCACACAGACACACCCAACTGTTGATAAACTGGCTCTGTGACCAGATGCAGATATAGAAGCATAATCTTCTCTGCCACCTTCTTTCTTGACCCAGTGCCTAGAATAGTGCCTGTCACATAGTAACTGCTCAGCAAATATGTTAAATGAATTAATTAGACTTATAGGACCCACATATGATAAAGCCTCAATAGACCACCAGTTGGAAATACTCCAACATACAGGAATTGTGTGTTTCATAAGGTCAAGGTTGCCCTTGAAATTACTATCATGTGGATGGGCTTATTTTCATGAGCACAAGCCGGGTGGTGGGAACTAAAGATAGTTCTAGAAATAGAGTTTTAAAACGTATACCCAGCAGGCTATGTGCATCTAAGAACACCCAATGGCAATTCAAATGCTGTCTGTTTATGAGCCTAATCTTTGCTTGTGGGTGTCCTGGCAAACTGTTCTTAATAACACTCCTATTGAGAAAAGAATTACCAGCAATGTTGGAAACCAGGCTCCCTGGGAATCTCAGATGCCAGAATATGAGATCTACTTTACATCTCATGAATCAGAAAGAAATTGTTGTTTAAGTGGTGGGTCACAGGCATGTAGGTATCTGGGGTTTTGTGCTATAACATCTTTCCCTTAAGAGGCAAACATAATAGTTTTATTTAATAAAAACACTAGCTAGAAACTAAAAACTATTTTAGACTTTGAGAGACAAATTCTTGGGATTTAATAGATCAGCATAACCGATAAGTAGATGCTTTAGGAAGCTCTGTGTTTATGTAAATTTTAACAGAGGATGAGAGAGATGGTTTGGCACTTCTGTTAGGTGTTTTTAAGGAGGTATAGTTCACATAATAAGACATTTATCTTTTTAAAGTGTACAATCCACATGTTATACAACCATCAGCACTATCTAGTCCCAGATCATTTCTATCATCTCCCCAGAAACCCTGCACCCATTAGCAATCACTCCCCATTCCTCCCTCCTCCAATCTCCTGGCAACTACTAATCTATTTTTTTAATCTCTATCCTGGATATTTCTTACAGGAATCACACCACAGTGTGGGTTTTTATGTCTGACTTCTTTCACTTAGGATATGTTTTCAAGTTTTATCACATTGTAGCATCTATCAATAGTTCCATTTTTATGGTTAAAGACTATTCCTTTGTATGGACATACCGTACTTTGTTTATCCATTCATCATATTGGGCTGTTTCTACTTTTTTCATCTCTAGGGGTAGTACTGCAATAGACTTGGCACACAAGCATCTGTTCAAGCCCCTGCTTTAGTTTCTTTGTGTACAGACCTAGGAGTGGACTTGCTGGGTCATATGGTAATTCTATGTTTAACTCTTTGAAGAACCACCTGTTTTTCAAAACGGTGACACCATTTTACGTTCCCACCAGCAATGTATGAGGGTTCCAATTTCTCCACATCCTTATTAACAATCTTAGTGTGTGTGTGTTTAAATCATAGTCATTTTAGTGGGTGTGAAGCTGTATCTCATTGTGGCTTAACTGAAATTTGGAAAGGAGTGAGGAGAGAAGAGGGAGAGAGAGAGAGAGAGAGTGGAGCTGGTGAGATGCAGGAGCCCGTTGTAACCTTTACCCATGGTCCTCTAAGTCATCAATAAAGTCTGGTCAGACCCATAAAATTCTTGGGGAAATGATGAAAAGGTGAGTTTTGTGTACAGATTGATAACATAAGACAGTGCCAACTGGAACTGGAGAGAGAAATGCCAAGTTCGGGGAAGATATCAAGGGAGATGTGGCAGTCTTTGCCACTGTCACATGATCAATCCAAGGGAAGGGAGGGGTGGAGGTGGCTATATGGGCAACTAAAACCACCATTGACTTGTTCTGTGAACTGGCTTCATTTTCTCAGGTCTGCCACAATGGAAGAACATTGGCTCTTTTGATTGGTAGTGCTTGGATGCATCCCAGGATCCCAGGGTCAATCTTTCTATCTTGAACGAAGGTACATGACTGGTAAACCAAATGTTTGGGGTGAAGAGAGGACCCATTCTCCCAAAGGACAGTGGTGGATCAGAATAAATATGGTCATGGGAAAGGAAAAGAGAGGATCCTGTGTCCCAGGTAGTCATCCCAATTTGTGTCTGTTGTGGTCAATTAATCAAAAAAAAGTAGGGCAACTATCACCAATAGACTAAATCAGAAATCTTGAATTTTTAATTAGAAGATCACAAAAGGGTCACATAGGGTAGGGGACAGACTACCACAGACTCCAGTGAGTTCTGGCTTTTGGAATTTCATCTTTGTGTAATGCCTTTCCTTTGAGTGTGTGCAGGACCTGTGCTTGCTTGTAATTAATAGAATATAAAGTGCTGGGATGTGAGATGTCATCATCTGACTGTGTGGCCTAGGTTTGTCACATCTGTCTTGCTGGTAGACTTTCTCTCTTGCTGGCTTTGATGAAGCAAGTTGCCAGGTTAAGGAAACTCAAGTTAAAAAAGAACTGAGGGCATCCTCCAACTACCCACCTGCAAGGTCAACAGCCTGGAGGAAACTGGAGCCCTTAGACCAAGGAACTGAAGGACACCGTACATGAGCTTAGAAAAGGATCCTTCCCAGGTGAACCTCAGAGAAGACTGCAGCCCTCACTACATCTACATTTCTGCCCAGTTAAACTGTATTCAGACTTCTGATCCACAGAGACTGTGAGATAATGAATGTGTGTTGTATGAAGCCACTAAGTTTGTCATATTTTGTTGCATGGCACAGCTAATATATTTAGTTAACCTCTTACCTAGTTGAGGACCCCTCATTCCAACATTCCTGATGGGTGAATACCATGAGTCCCTTGAATCCAGCTTGGGGAGTGGAATGGAAATTTCGCCTTAACGGTGAGACCAACTCATAGTAAGGGTTCCATCTACTTCAGTCCTGGATGTTTCCTCTGTACAATAAGTTCCATTCACTCTATACAGCAAATTGCATCACCAAAGAGTTCCAGGATAATGTTACCCGGGACATTTCTAGATAGATTTGTGATTAGAGATTCATTATCTGTGCCCGTACTGTAGATTACAGATGAAAATATCTGGTGTTTTTTTTCCTCCACTGTAATTCTTTACCCAAATGACTTAGGTACATATCACAAAGTGATTTCAGTGTAAACTGAAGGTGACAGGTTTGTGGGTCCCTTAGGAGAATAGTCTGGTAGGAATGCTGGTAGTGTCCTACCCTGCCCCCTCACTTTGCCACTTTGCTGCACACTGGGGGGACCTCCAGTGCCAACATTTCTCTGCTGAAGGGCTTTCTCTGGAAACTGAAGCCCACTTTACCTACCATTACAGCAAGATGGAAGTGCAAGGGAATGAATGGCTCCAGGGACAGTCTTCAGCTAGTCACTTTTAAGACTTGGTACAGAAAGGCAGGTGATCCCTGAATTCGAATGGTTTGACCTGTGATTTTTTTTGACTTTTGACTTTTGATCTTTCCCTTACATATGATGCTGGACAGTGACACTCAGCCCAGCTCCCAGCATGTCACGTGATCATGAGGGGGGTAAAACAATCAATTCTCTAGTATTTTGTAGGTTAGGTGTATTGAATGCATTTTTCTTCTCTTTTCAAATCTTTTGCGGTACTGGGGATTTAATCCAGGGCCATGCACACACTGGGCAAGCACTCTACCCACTGAGCTACATCCCCAGTCCTTTAAGAATAATTTTTTATTTTAAAATTTTGAGACAGGTTCTCACTGAAGTTGCCTAGGTTAACCTGAATCTTACAATCCCCTTATCTCTCAGCCCCTTGAGTTTCTGGGATTATAGGTGCATGCCACCACAACCTGTTTAAATGCATTTTTGGGGGGGGGGGGTGCTGGGGATCGAACCCAGGGCCTTGTGCTTACAAGGCAAGGACTCTACCAACTGAGCTATCTCCCCAGCCCCTTAAATGCATTTTTGACTCATGATATTGTCAGTTTATAATGGGTTTATCTGGACGTAGCCCTATTGTAAGTTGAGGCATATCCTCACCCCAACCTCATGTCTCTTGGTTGAGTATCTTTCTCTAAGGTGCATATTTTATTTAACTCCCTCAGATGGTCTCACCTCTAAGGCAAGATTTCCATTCCATCTCCTCTGCTGGATTCTAGTAACTCATGGCATTGACCCCTCAGGAATCCTCTGGGTAGGAAACTAGTTAAAAATATTATATTAGTGCTGGGGTTGTGACTCAGTGGAAGAGCACTTGCCTAGCATGTGTGAGGCACTGGGTTTGATTATCAGCATCACATATAAATAAAAGAATAAAATAAGGTCCAACAACATCTAAAAATATATTATATTAGCTTTGTAACACTGCCATGTCACAAAGTATCACAAACTTAGTGGCTTAATACAACACATATTTATTATCTCAGAGTATCACAGAGGGATAGGTTCTCTGAAAGCAGATGTTTTATATGTATATATGGGGGATCAAATGCTCATTAGGGATCAATCCCTGGGAAAGGAAGGCAGAGAAGCAGAATTGGGCACAGGGAAAAATCCAGCTTCAATGCAGTCTTGATATGGGTTTGGCCAACCCATGGGGGAGCTCAGGAGCAAAGACTGCCCATCAAAGGGTCTCCTATCAGGCATAAATGGCCAGACTTCATATTCTCGTCTTGCTCAGTCACCTGATGCAGGGTACCCTGGGAAGGCATAACCTTTGACTTGGCAGTTCTCTCTAGCTGAGGCTAGCCCTAAATGAGCTGACAGCTGGAGACCATTGCTGACCACATTCCCCTACAGTTGAACAGCAAGTTCTTCCTTGAGGGGCAGGTGGTATGGGTGACTCCTCTCTTGATCACCACGGGAAATACATTCCAGTTGCCCACAGCAGTAGCTGGCTTCATCACGTGCTCTTATCAGCGGTCTTTCTTCCCTTGTCTCACTTCCCTTCTCTCCTTCATGTGCTTGCTTCACCTCCAAGTAAGCTACTCAAACCCGAATTCTTGTCTCAGGGTCTGCTGACACTGAAACTCAGACATATCAAACTCACTTTTTGGGAGGAGGCAGGGCACTAGGGATTGAACCCAGGGGCACTTTCCCACTGAGCTACATCCCCAGCTCTTCTTGTTTTTCATTTTGAGACAGGTTCTTGAGAAGTTGCTGAGGTTGGCCTCAAATTTGCAATCCTCCTGTCTCAGCCTCCCAAGTCACTGGGACCAGAAGTGTGCCACTGTGCCCAGCTCCAACTCACTTTTAGAGTGTGTTCCTGCACCAGGGGTGTAGCTCAGTGGTAGAGCACTAGCATATGCAAAGTGCTAAGTTCAATTCCCAGCACTGAAAAAAACTAATTAAAAAAAAAAATAGCTGTGTTCCTGCATGGGTATCAATTTTTATAAATTTACTTTCTTCAAGTTCCATATACTTGGGTAACTTAGGTCCTGGGTTGCTCAATATAATTCTTATTTACTGTTTTGTACCGGTATTTTGTTTGGGGGCGCCCTTTTTTTCTCTTAAAAATATTTTGCTGGTCTGGGGTTGTGGCTCAGTGGTAGAGTGCTTGCCTAGCATGTGTGAATCATTGGCTTCGATCCTCAGCACCGCATAAAACAATAAATAAATAAAATAAAGGTATTGTGACCATCTACAACTAAATAAGAAAAAAATATTTAAAATTATTTTGCGCTCTTTCCGCCATCTTTTCATACCTCCATAATGGTGCGTGCTCTCAGGAGCATCAACAATGCCGAAGAGAGAGGCAAACACCAGGTCCTTCTTAGGCCGTGCTCCAAAGTCATTGTCCGGTTTCTAACTGTAATGATGAAGCATGGTTACATTGGTGAATTTGAAATCATTGATGATCACAGAGCTGGGAAAATTGTTATCAACCTCACAGGCAGTTAAACAAGTGTGGAGTGATCAGCCCCAGATTTGATGGGCAGATCAAAGACCTAGAAAAGTGGCAGAATCATCTGCTCCTGTCCCGTCAGTTTGGTTTCATTGTATTGACAACCTCAGCGGGCATCATGGACCACGAAGAAGCAAGAAGAAAACACACCGGAGGAAAAATCCTGGGATTCTTTTTCTAGGGATGTAAAACATGCATACAATAAAATGCCTCAATGGAAAATAAAATTATTTTGTTTGGATTGATACATTTTACAATCATATTACCACTTTTTGAAGTGAGTGGTCCTTAGTAAGATACAGGAGAGAACTGGTGACTTTTTATTTTTATTTATTTACTTACTTTTTAACATTAATTACCATCAACTTTTGGGTAGATTGTCAAATTTTAGAGCTGGAAGCAATTTTGGGCACTGGTTAATCCATTGACCCTCCACCTTTTTTCCTGCTGGGTGACCATAATTGGGCCTCCAGATGCATAACACTCGCATGGGAATTACCATATGCCAACAGTAAATCCACTCCTTTTTCTCCTACACAAGAAAATGTGTAAGGGACTGGCAGGAATTAGGTTGTGATAGGGCTAATGTATTATTAAAAAAAAAAAAAAAAAGACGAATCATTCTCAAGCTCTGGTACTTTAGCCATTAGCATCAAATCACTTGTGACACAGTTCATGACTGATTGAATTTGAGAAGAGCTGAACACCTTCCAAACCCCTGAATTACATTATAAAAGTCATTTAGCCTCACATCGTCTTGGTTTTCTCACCTGGAAGTGGGGAATGGCAAACTCTCCTTCTCTGGCTGTTTGAGTTGTGGTGGAAGGTAAATGAGATAATGAACGCAAAAGCTTCAGGGAGTAGAAAGTCTTAAAAAAGCTTTGGCTATCTGAAGACACCAAAAGGCAGCCACATCCTTCCAAGGATTTTAGAAGTCACAGCAGGGGCTGGGGTTATAGCTCAGTGATAGAGCACTTGCCTAGTATGTGTGAGGCACTAGGTTTGATTCCCAGCATATAAATAAATAAATAATAAAATAAAGGTCCATTGACAACTAAAAAAAAAAAAAACCACAGCAGGATTTACGAAATAGACCCACAGGTGAGTTTGCATCCATCTGGTTTGCACAGGGATTCTTTCCTCAGGACCTATACAAGTTAAAATTCCACCTCACCTGGGCTCCTGGTTATTGTGTTGCCAATCAGCAGGTTCTTGAGTTTTTACCAGAAGAATCAGGGGGATGCATCAGTGGAACAGGGACCAAGCTCTTTTTTTTTTTTTTTTGGCAGGGGTACCACGGATTGAACTCAGGGGCACTCAACCACTGCGCCACCTCCTCAGCCCTATTTTGTGTTTTATTTAGAGACAGGGTCTCACTGAGTTGCGGAGCACCTCACTGTTGCTGAGGCTGGCTTTGGACTTGCGATCCTCCTGCCTCAGCCTCCCGGAGCTTCTGGGATGACAGGCGTGTGACCCTGCGCCCCACAGAACCAGGCTCTCTACTGGGGTTTCTGCTGGAGCAGTAATGCACCTCTGACTCTGAGTGTGTCAAGCTGGTTCCAGTAAAGGACAAAGGTGCTCAGGAGGCAGAGATGGATCTCTCGTCCAGGCCCGTCACTTTTAGAGGTGGAGCTTAAGGCCTGCTTGGCTCTTCTCAGCCCTCTTCGTGGCTCCTGAGGATCTGTTACCATGGGCTATCTCTGTGTCTTGGGTTGTACTATGCTAATAAAGGTAACTGAATCTACATCGTGTACAACCATAGAAACGAAATGATGTACCCCATTTGTGTACAATGAATCAAAATGCAGTCTGTAAATAATTTTAAAAAATCTAAAAAAAAAGAAAGAAAGAAAAAGGTAACTGCAGGTTACTTCAGTGACTATTCTGCATAGGTGTTTGTCCTGCATCATCTTGAAATTTGCCTCTTGTCCTCTGAGAATTTCCCTAATCGTATTTTCAGAACCGTGTAGGCTACTGCCCTGTCTCAGTGGATTTGATTACGGCGACCTTGTCTTGTGTGATTCTGGCTTCTAGGTATTTCTGCTGACCACATAGTCTCAGAAGGCTGAGCTGACTTCTCAACGTCCTGTCTCCTGGTCTGCGGTCTTAATTCCAAAGGCTCCAGGATGGGTCCTGGTTTTGTTTGTTTGTTTTGGGCAGTACTGGGGATTGAACCCAGGGGTGTTCTACCACCGAGCTACACCCCCAGCCACTTTTATTTTTTATTATTTTTTTTAACTTGTATTTTTTAAAAGTAAAAACTAAAACCTCTCCAACTTGCAATTGTCCTGCCTTAGTCTCCCTACTAGTGGAGATTATAAGTGCATTGTGCCCCGCAAGACAGGTCCTCGTTAACTCTTAATTCTCTAATATTTTAAAAAATAGTTTTTAGTTGTCAATGGACCTTTATTTAATTTATTTTTATGCAGTGCTGGGAATCGAACCCAGTGCCTCACACCTGCTAGGCAAGTACTCTACCACGGAGCCACAACCCAAGACTCTCTGGCTTTTTAAAATTTTTTTTATTTTTTATTTTAATGCTGTAAGAGTGAGAGCTATCTTGCCTCTCTCATTCCCACCTGAGAGAGTTCACTCCTTTGATCTTAAGGGGTCCTGCTTTTCCTGGGGGTGGGGAGGTCTCTAACTGTCTCATGATATGAATTTTCTACATCTTTGCCAAGGTGTGCTAGACCCCATGGTTACAAGGGGGTAGTTACCCGGTAGGAATTAGCTGGAATTAAAAGAGGGAATTTACTGACTCACAGAGGGAACCAGGGGGATTTCCTGGATGAAATGGAATGGCTAGAACGCCAGACTCAAACATTGTTTCAGAAACTCTCAGCGTAGAACAACCTACTGCTAAAGGCAAAAGGTGTCAAGAGACCAAAGAAGGAGGTGGGAGGACCCAGGATTGCAGAGTGCTGTTTATTAGGGACTTACAGACACAAGTGGGTTTTGGGCAGCAGCAAGATAGGAGAATTCCCCACACCCTAGGCAGGAGGAGGGTTTTACACACTAAGCTAGACAAAAATGGACCACAACCAATCAGAAAGCACCTGGATTTTCCCAGAAACTGTTAACATGCCCAGTATCAGAGCATCAGTGGCTGGCACCAAATGCTTGACTAGTTATCTTAATAACTTTGTTTATTCTTCAGGGTTTGGAATGTACGTTAGTGTCATCTGGTGGGCAAAATGGCTGTAGTCGGGTCAAGCTGGATCCCTATAAACACCACAAGGATTCTCCGTGCCTCTTACCCACGATGGTCTCTGTATTTTGATTTCTTTTTCTCAGAGCAACTTCTATAAGTGGGAGCATGGCTGTTGGACAGGATTCCCATCTTTGTAGCCTCATGGCCAAGAGGACAGATGCTGTCTTCCCTGCCTTGTGCCCTCAGCTCAGCAAACTCTAGGGAAGTACTATTGTTGGCTTACCCATCGTCTTAGTGCATTCAGGCTGCTAGGACAAGATACCTTAGACTGGGTAATACATAAGAGAATGCACTGCTCACAGTTCTAAAGACTGGGAAGTCCAAGACCAAGGCACCAGCAGATGGGGTGCCTGGTGGAGCCTGTGGGTTCATACATGAAGCCTACTGTATCTTCACAGTACACAAAGGGGCTCCTTCAGTCCTTTTTTTTTTAACATTAATTCTCTTCCTGAGGGCTCTACCTTCCTGAACCAATTCCCTCCCGACATCCCCCTCTCCCTTTTTTTGCAGTGCTGGGGATTGAACCCAGGGGGAGTCTACTACTGAGCTACATCTGCAGCCCTTTTTATTTTTTATTTTTAGACAGGATCTAGCTAGATTGCCCAGTGACTTTGAACTTGCCATCCTCCTGCCTCAGCTTCCCAAGTAGCTGGCATTACAGGCTTGCATGCTATGACCAGCTAAAAGCCCTACTTTCTAATACTATCACTTTAAGTTTCAATACATGAATTTTGGAGGGACATGAACATTCAGACCACAGCACCCTTGGACTAATCACCTTAGTCAGAGGGATGATGTATGGATAGAGGCAGTTAGGCCAGATGCCCTCTGTTTAGCCAGACTAATTAATTTCCTAAGAGTCTTCTCATGCACATGGCTGCTTTGGGGACTGTTGGGAGTTGGCAGCCACTGAATCTCTGTCTATCACTTAGGGAAAATAGTCTTATACATTGTCAAGCCTTTATTCCTAACGAATCATTTAGACTTTCAGGGCTATAAATAATAAATCCTTCCTCTTTCTTTCCAGTGCAAATATTTTGAATATTTTAATAATTGCTTTCCAAAGCCTACTTTTAAAATCACCCTTCAAAAAGTTTGTGCCAATATATACTCCCACAAACAGATGGCAGTGGGCATTCTTCAACTAGAAACTGTAGTGAGGATCTATGCTGGGGTTCCCAACCAAGGCTGATTTTGCTTCCCTAGGGGGACAATGGCAATGCATGGAGACATTTTTGATTGTCACAGCCGGGGTGATGCTGCTAGTGGTAGGAGGATGGGGTGCTGTTAGCTCTCCCAAGAATTACCTGGCCCCAAATGCCAATAGTGCGGAGGCTGAGAAACCTTCGTGTGTACCAACAGCGATGGTCCTTGTTCTTAGAATACAAAGTAGTCTCAAGAGGAAGATTCTGGCAGCCTATTCTATGGAATGCCCTGGAATACTGAGTTATCCTTGAGATCCTGTTTTTCCAATTTGGGAGAATGGCTTTGAATATGTCAGGGAAAATTTCCAAGACGCCCAGCTAAACTACTTAGGAAACTCTTGCTAGCCCTGGTAGACTCTTTAAGGATAGCCTTTATTGTAGCAATAAATAAATAAATAAAGTGGCTAAGATTATAATTGAATGTGAGAGTTGCCAACATTTGGTTCATTTCTGTTCTGACCCTTGGAAAATAATGGCCATACACCATTATGAGGAAATTTCATGCATGACAGAAAAGAATGTGAAAAAAAAAAAAAAAAAAACCAACAAACCCAAAAAACAAAAATACAACAACCCACTATTAACGGGTCTGGTCTTAGCAAATTCATACAACAGAAAATAATTTAACTTTCACCTTCTTTATGTTGTGATTTTCTCCACATTATTCACTGCCTCTCTCTGCCCATTGACTACATCAAATGGTACCAAATGCTTATTTTCAGAAGAAGTATAATAAAGGAATTAGAAGTGAGGACCCAGGCTGCCTGGATTCAAATTTTGATTCTACTTCTTACTGTGGGTGTAACTGTGGACAAATTACTCAACAAATCTTAGTATCCTTGTCTATAAAATGGAAATGATGATCATACTTCCTTCTAGGGTTGCTATGGGAGTTAATAGTTCACACATAGCAAACGTGGAGGGTTGGGGACATAGCTCACTAGTAGGGCACTTGCCTAGTATGTGTGAGACCCTGAGTTCAATTCCCAGCACTAGAAAAATAAAACAATACTTGGAATAGAACATAACAAGTGCTTTATAAATGTTAATAATATGTTCAATTCTCAACCACTTTCTTGAAAACTGATGTTAGATCAATACCCAATATTAATTTTTAAAATAAATGATAACAGTGTAGTATGGGTTGGTGGTGGTGAGGATCTTTAGGTTTAAGAATCTGAGATCTTGCCAGGTGCAGCTTGGGAGGCTGAGGCAGGAGGATTGCAAGTTCAAAACCAGCCTCAGCAACTTAGTGAGGTGCTAAAGCAACTCAGTGAGACCCTGTCTCTAAATAAAACAGGCTGGGGATGTGGCTCACTGGTTAAGTGCCACTGGGTTCAATCCCTGGTACAAAAATATCTGAGATCTTCACAAGGACAGTACTTCACATCCAATTCAGTGAACACATTTTCAGGTAAACATGAACCTTCTCCGGGAATAGAATCATCAACTTCAGCAGGGAATGGCAGCCCACAGGTCAAATCCAGCCAGGCTTCTGCTTTTATAAATAAAGTTTTATTGGATCTGAGCACACATATTTTACGTTTTATCTAAAGTTGTTTTGTGTTCCAATGGCAGAATTATGCATTCCTAAAGACACAGTTGAGAGGTCACAGCAGATGGTGTGACCTTCAAAGTCTTTACAGACCGAATTTGCCAACCCCCACTGTAGACCCTTGCTGCTCACAATGTGGTCTGAGAACCAGCACGTCTGCATTACCCGAGAGCTGAATAGAAATGCAGACTTAAAAAGGACAAATATCATATGACTCCATTTATAAGAAGTACCTGGAGTAGTCAAATTCATAGAGACAGAAAGTAGAAAGGGGGTTACCAGGGTCTGGAGAAAGGGGAGACTAAGGAGTAATTGATGAATGGATACGGAGTTTCAGTTTGTGAAGATGAGAAAGTTCTGGAGATGGGTGCTTGTGAAAGTGATCTGTGAAGAGAAGACATTTAATGCTACTGACTGACATTCAAATATGATGAAAGCGGTGAATTTTACATTCTGTATATTTTGCCGCAATTAAAAAAAATGAAAAAAAAAATTACAGAATCTCAGGTCTTTTCCCAGACTGACTTAATTAGAATTTGCCTTTTAACAGGATCCCCAGGGGACTTGTGTTCACAGGAAGATCTGAGAACCCTGTGTAGCAGTCACTTAGTTTGGAAGGAACTGGTGTGTGTTTTGGGGTTCCTTCTAATACTAAACTTCAGTTGAAGAATACAGTTGATTCTTATGTGTTGCTCACTGATCTGAATCTTAAATTTTGGGACTATCACTTAAAATCAATAAATTTAGAGCTAGAAAAAAATTAAAGATGGAATATCTTTCTTTTCTCTCCTCTTGTCTTTTCTCGGTCACTGGTCAGGGTCCACATAGCCACAGTGCGGCAGGATGTGATGAATCTGAACTTTTGTTGTCTTCTACCCTGAGGAAGACCAAGGAACTAATGTCTGTCTTGTTGTAGTCAGTGAACCTGGGTTCCAGTCTCATATGAACTCTGCTCTTGACTGCCTGCAAGGCCCTGTGCAAGCTGAGTCTCAGTTTCCTCATCTGTAAAATGGCAATAATTTTACCAGCTTAGAGTGAACCTCAGAGGGTTGCTGTATGAGAGTTTAAAATATCTATATGAAAATTCTTCATCGTTGGTAAAGGGATGTAAAAATGTAAGGGATTATTTATAAACTGGCTGCCACAGAACGTTGAATACCGTGGGTGCCACACTGTTGTTGGGGAGAGTTTTTTCCTGTGGGAGCTGATCCAATGATAGCCACCAGATGGCAGCAAAGAGCAAGCTTCCCTTTAGAGGCTTCCTCTTAGCCCACAGGGTTTCAGAGTTGGGATAAAATGATCCAGGAAGGTTCACTTAGGGAAGTGTCCCCCAAACGGACCACGTGTCTCTTTTCCCTCTTTTCTTCCAATTCCTTCCATGGGAATGATTTTAAAAAATATGCAGAGGGACAAATTGGAGGCGATAATCTCTGTGTTCAGAACCTGAGGTTAATATGGATTGGCAATGGAGATTAAATATGAGGGATTTGCAAAACACATTTCAGACAAACGGGTGAAAACTGATGAGGTGATGAGAGAAAATGAAAATATTTAAACAGATTACTTGTTCCCTAAATCCTGTCCCAGTTTTTATCCACCCATCATCCAGGCAACGAACGTCTATTCCTGTAGTGGAAAGATCCCAAACCTCATGGAGACAGGGAAGACAGTTTTGGACAAGTAATGCATTACACTAAGCTGAGTCATGGAGACAGCCATGGAGGTGCATTTTGGGGTGATCTGATTCTTGAAGCGGGTCAGGACAGGCCTTCCTGGGGCAAGTGACATTTAAGCTGAGACCCAAGGATAAGTAAGAGTTGACTAAGCAAAGAAGAAGGGTATAAGTGTGCTCTAGGCTGAGGGAATAGGGCACTTGATGGCCCATTGACCTTCAAGTAGAGTACTCTCAATGAAAAAATACATAATGACTAAAAGCTGCCATGATTCAAGGACACTTAGCGGATTTCTAGCTCATTTATTACAGTATCATCTGTGCATATTTTGAAAAATTCTCATGCGTGTGTGCAGGAGGCAACATTTACTCAGGCTGCAGTTGGTGACGGATTGCACTGATTTCACAGAGGCCTTCTGATGATACTCTCTGATTCCCACTCCTGGGTTCCAAGGACATGATCCTTGTCCTCAAGAAAATGAGAGTTTATTTGGAATAATTGTCACCTCCTCTCATGTTCCCTTGGTCTTAATGGTTCAGGGCAGGTCTTATGAAACATTTCCATATTTTGGTCACATTTTTATTATCAGGTATAGGCTATCATCCAAAAGCTCCTGTGTTAAGGCAGGAATATTCAGAGGTGAAGTGAATTATGAGAGCTGGAAACTCATCAGTCCATCCTAGTTTGAATGAAGTAAGTGGGTAGTAACTGTAGGCAGGTGGGGCATGGCTGGAGGAGGTGGGTCATTGAGAGTGTTCCCTTCCCTCTCTCTCTGCATCCTGACTACCATAAGAGGAGCAGCTTCCCTTCACCATGTCTTTCCGCCATGATGTTCTGCCTCACCTTGGGCCCAGGGCAATGGAGTCAGTCGACCATGGACTAATCTCTGAACCCATGAGCCAAAATAAACGTTCTCTCCTCTAAGTTATTCTTGTCAGATGTTTGGATCACAGCAACACAAAGCTAACTAACACATCTTTCTTGTATCTATCGATTCCTTTGATGATTCTCATCACCTCATCCTTAGCACTCATTAGATAGGACTTCCTAATCTGGATCCATGGACCCCGGGGGACTGTGGATGGAATTCAGACACCCATGATACTTGGATGGGGGGAAAAAATCACTTCCTCATTTTTTGCTAGGTTCTAACTGAAAGTCAGCATTTATCCTTCCATTAGGAATGTCGATGACAAACCACAGGAATGTTGGCAGTGACTGTCACCAGAAGAAATCATAGATACTTGCCTATCACCTGTAAAGCTGCTTCTACTTCAAAATTTATGCTCATCACAACTTTAAAATTATGGCAGTTTTTTGTTTTTTTTTTGTTTTTTTTTTTTTTTAGATTCTCTGCTACATCTTATTATTTAGTGCATTAATAAAGACACGCTCATAATACTATGTCCCAAATTGGGTTTTTAAAGTATTTTGAAAACTGTATTTCAGTGGAATTGGTTCCTTTGTAACCCTGCTTTATTTCAGTCCTTGAAAACCATTATTCTGAGAAGAGTCCTTCAGCTCTGCAGGGCTGCCCAAGAGCCTCCATGCCTAGCGTGAGAAAACTCTGCAGAACTCAAGAGATCCTCGAACCTGACCCCAACTCGCCTCTCTTTGAGTGGACTCAAGACCACATTATGACTTTTGTGTGCCTGGGGCACTTTGTCGTCTTCTTGGCCCCTTCTCCCCAAAAGATATTAAAAATCCTATTTTTTTTCTGTGTTGGTATAAAGGCAAATATTATCCAGACTAGATTCACCGTTATTCTATTTATTTGTTTTCTTCTGCTCTCAAAAGCAATTAAAACATTTGTGGTCCTGAGGCATCAGCTGTGTCTGATGGGAAAGTCGACCTTGAGCGAACTCATCCATCTCTAGTTTATTAACGCTTGCCCATGTTCCAGTGAACCTGGCTTTGCTCAAATCTCCATCTCCAGTTCTGTCGCTCATCTTGAATGGTAAACTTTTCACCCAGTCACTCCCTGGATCTCTCCACTGGACATCCCTCCAGCACCTCAAAGGCCTCAGGTGCAAAACGGAACACATTGCTTTTCCCTGCAAATCTACTTTGGCTCCAATCTCATTGCACCAGCATCCAACCAGTTAAGAATGGAGATCAGGGGCTGGGGAGATAGCTCAGTTGGTAGAGTGCTTTCCTTGCAAGCACAAGGCCCTGGGTTCAATCCCCAGTACTGCAAAAAAAAAAAAAAAATGGAGAATAGACAGTTGGGGTCAACTGTGACCCTCTTCCTTTTTCACATTCCATCCATCAACAAATCGTGTTAATGTCAGGATGATGCCCATTCCCCCTCCATTCCCAAGTGTCAACTTGCTTACCTAGAATTCTCCCACAGCTTTCTCAGGAACCTTCCTATCTCTCCTCTCTCAGAACTATCCTACCTGAATATCATTTTTTTTTTTCATATCTTTTCCCCACTTAATCCTTGGACCATCTAACAATGAGTCTCACATTGAGGAGTTTATTGAAAGTGCAGACTTCTGGGTCCCACTGTAGAGATGAGCTCCTCATTTATTTACAGAGATTTGGAATCTGCTTTTAAAATAAGCACCTAGGTGATTCTTTGTGGGTGGTTCTTTGTGGGGGCAGTTCTTGGACCATACTTTGGGAAACGCTGTAATACCAGCTCTGTATTATATAACGTGGCATTCTATTTTTTACCCCTGACCTGGTTCCAATCTACCTTTCACATCTTTCCCTTGTCCCAGTGATGGCAGGCCACCCACTGTGTCGCACAACTGTTCACACCTCTACAGCTCTGCTCATTGTCCATGTGTGCAGTGCCTTTCTCTTCCCTATCTGATGAAGGCCTCCTCATCTTTTGGGGTTCAGTGTATTTTTCCAATCCTCCTTCAACCCCTCCAGGTAGAACGGATCACTCCCAGGCCACTGAGTACAAATTTCCAGCATCCCATTTTTATTATAGAGGGAGGTGGGTGGGTGGGCTATTCAATATTCCATGACTGTATGGCATGTGGGACCAGACCAATTGGAACTCATGATCGAGGGACGCTCTGGTGCCTGGCATGTAAAGAAAGTGCCCCTCGGAGGGACTGAGTAGCTGCGGCCATGGGTGGCTGGGGAGGAATAGGGTCTTGAAGGAGGCAGCGATTTATTTAACTGGTGTGGAAATATTTTGACATGCTCACAAGCACTATGGACATACTGGTTGGATAGCAACCACTTGTGTGGAAGTGTGTGTGTGCAAACACATGTGTGTACATTTATGTGTGCATCCAGCTATGCAGAGAACCTTGAGAAGTGCAATCTGCTGCTCAGTCTCAAACCTCTTTGTAAGAGTACCTTCCCCCAGCCTCCCTGGGGGCTTGGGATAGCTGCAAAACTAATGGATTCACATGCCAGTTCCTTTTTCTTTCTTTTTCTGTTGCAAAAACCAGACTGATTAAAAAAAAAAAAAAGGCCTAAAAATAACTGAGGAAGAGGACATTAAAATTCCCTGGAGTACTAGTTTAAAATGCAGATTCCAGGGCCCGTATCTGAAACCACCACATTATATTCTCTAGGTGGGAACTAGGACCCTGTCATAAGGTCCCCCTAGTGATTCCAATGCATAGTAAAGTTCAGGAACCATTAGTTTAGGTTAGTGGTTTTCAGACTTGGTTGAGTTTGAAAATACAGATGACTAGATCCCAGCCTACACCACTTAAACCAGGTGAGGCCTGGGCCCACTGTATTTTTAAACACCTCCCTTTCATGGTTCTGGTGTGAAGTCAGGATGGAGAGTTACTAGTTTGGGAAATGCTTTAAAGGGTTAAACAGCCCCTGAGTTGAAGCTTTACTGCAGTTAATAGGTAATTTTCCCTCTGGAACTCGATCTCATGTATTGCTTTCTCATGTTGAGAAGGAGCAAAACTCATTCTTCTTTCAACCGCTGTCAGTGGGAAGCTGCGTAGCAAGTCACATCATGCATTTCCATTCTGCGTGAAGCATGATGACTATTAAGGTCTTGAGGTTGTCTCGAGTGTGCGCAGAGCTGGAGCCTGCGACTTAACATTCAGTAGCTTCTTGTTAATCAGCGTGCCAGATGGCTCTGAGCCTTTCTGCAGTACCTGATATCCATGAACTGCTTTGCCCAGCCCCCTCATGAACTAATAGACCTCTTTTTCTGCCCAGTTCATGAAAGAAAAATCAGGCACAGAAATGTAAGGGAATTGCTTAAGGCTGGATATCAAGGAGAGAGCCTTTGAATTGGGTTACACAACAGGAAATGGAAAGCTGATTATGTGCTAGGTCGTTGTGATGACACAGACCCTTGCCGTCCGTCACCTGACACCCTCGCTCCCTTTCCAACTTTTCATTACACAAGAGGAGCTCCTAGGCCAAATCCATTTCTTAATTGCTTGTTGTCCGATTTGCCAACATAGACCCAATTAGTCTGAATAGGCCAAGTTCTCTGCATCAGTAAGAGGACTTGACTCTGAATTAAACAGTTCCTTTAACATTCATACTAGGATGTGGTGGGCTGGAGCCAGACATTACTAGCCAGCAAAAGTGAACTGTGTACATCTCTCCTTATGTCCATGATTGGTGATATCACAGGGAATTAGCTGCAATGGACTTATTTACACCACAGAAATTGGCAAACACCACAAATCTCAGTTGCTTTTTTTTTTTTTTTTTTAATTTCCAGTGCTGGCAATTGAACCCAATGCCATGTGCACGCTAGGCAAGTGATCTACCACCAATGCTTGGTTGTTTTTGTTGATTTTTTTTTTTTTTTTCTTTCAAACCTCAGGGAACCATTGTTAAACATTTACCAGCTCTAGGTCAGTAGAGATTTATCTGAATCTCTCAGGCTTTTACAAGTGGTGGAATCAACCAACTAAGACAATACCAGATCCTTCTGTCATCTTTGGTACATTCTGCATTAGGTTTTCATTTTAATTATAAAATGTCAATTTTTAAAGGTGATATCATCTCTCAACTATAAGATTGATCTTAAAAAGGATGATGATGATATTCACAATTGGCCAAGGCCAGGGGAAGTGGAGACTCTTAAACGCTGGTGGTGAGACAGCCAATAGCACACTCTGAAGGACACTTGATGAAATGTGTCAAAAACTGGGAGGTGTGCATACTTTTGGAGTTTATTTGTCCCAAGGAAATCATTAGAGATGAGAGCGACATTATATTCTTACGTGTGTTCACGGCAACATTATTTATACGAGTGGTTCTCAAAATGAGGTTCACTTGGGGAGTTAAAAACTGTGTAGTAAAGGTTCTTGACTGGGGATGCAAGGAGAGGGAGTAAGGGAGCATTTTGCATGTAGGGACTATATGACTTCGTCCAGAGACTTTTGGGTGTGCGATTGGCATTTAGTGACTAGAGACCAGGGATGCTGCCAAACATACCATGCCTAGGATGGCTCTCTATAACAAAGGTTTACCTGGTCTGGAATGTCAGAGGTACTGAGGCTGAGAAATCCTGTAGTGTGCTGATGTCACCCTCCCCAACCCCCCAACTAATTACATCCGGGTCTCCTAGGGGAGAGCATTCATATTTAAATAACAGCGACCTCTGATGATTCTGCCTTGAAACCAAGAACCTGCCATTTCATTTTCAGAAAGTTGGAAGTAATTTTATATAGTCAATAACAAGACCTGTTACATAAATTTGGCACTTTCATAATAATATACGATGTCTTAGTCTAATAAAGAGATTAGACATCAATAAGAAAAAGATAAACAGTGGAAAACTACTCAAAGGACATGAAAAGATGGTTCTTAGAAAAAAAGAATTCAAACAAGATACAACTCACTAACAATTAGGGAGATGCATTTTTTTTTTTATTTGTTCATTTTAGTTATACATGACCATCAAATCCATTTGACATAATTATAAAAGCATGAAATATATCTCATTCTCATTCAGTCCCCAGTACCTTAACGGGACACACAAATTTAAAAGAAGGATGGAATGTAACTTTTCACCTTTCTGATGAATAAATATTTTTTAAAAATTGACACTATCCAGGGCTAGCAAGAGAGTAGGGATATAGGCATGTTCACATTCTTGGCGAAAGTGGAAGTTGGCACAATTTTTGGAAAGGTAATTTGGCAGTATTTAACACAATTTAAAATACACAATCAATTATGCATTTTATTGACTTAACTCAATACTTAAAAATTTATGGATTTGCAAAGTACACAGAATTAACAAGTCAATGGAGAAATGCACTTTAAATTTTGTTTGCTATTGCCAAATTGCCTCCTATATGTACATTATACACATACCAACACGATATTACTGTATGTGGACACTGTTCTAAGCACTTTATATATATATATGTAATTATAAATATATAATTTGTCATGATACTTAGGCTGTATTAACTCATGGGCATGTTTCACCTTTCCAGTAAGACCAAGAGAAAAACAATTTAAAATTACATGAAGACAGTCCAGTGGAAATATTCCAAGCACGCATATATGCAGAGGGAGAAAAAGAGCCAGGAAGAGCACAAACATTGTGTCACTGTGCATAATATCAAAAATGAAGAAATGCAAAAATGTCCATCAAGTAGAGAACAGTTAAAAATTATTACATACTTACACAACAGAATACCATGCAACCACACAAAGGTATCTAAGATACATTGTTATAATAAACAGGAAGTTGTTGAACAATAACACACTGTGATTCTATTTGCACGTGTGCATTTATTTTTTATTTTATTTTATTTTTTTAAATTTTATTTTATTTTATTTGTTCTAATTAGTTGTACATGCCAGTAGAATGCATTTATACATTTTGATAGATCATACATAGAGTGTCTAAAGTGCAAGAAGTTAAATCAAAAATTAATAAATGGGATGAACCCAAACTAAAAAGCTGCTTTTTAGCAAAAGAAACAATAAGAGAGAAGCCTACAGATTGGGGGAAAATCTTGACCACATGAACCTCAGATGGAGAATTAATTTCTAGGATATATAAGGAACTCAAAAAACTTAACACCTAAAAAACAAATAACCCGATCAATAAATGGGCTAAGGAATTGAACAGACACTTCACAGAAGAAATACAATCGATCAACAAATATATGAAAAAGTGTTCAACATCTCTAGCAATTAGGGAAATGCTACTTTAAGATTTCATCTCACTCCATTCAGAATGGCAATTATCTAGACTATAAGCAACAATAAATGTTGGTTTGTGAGGATGTAGGGAAAAGTACACTCATACATTGCTGGTGGGAATGCAAAATGGTGAAATCACTCTGGAAAGCAGTATGGAGATTCCTCAGAAAACTTGGAATGGAACCACCATTTGACCCAGGTATCCTGTTCCTCAGTTTATACCCAAGGGACTTAAAATCAGCATACTACAGGGACACAGCCACATCAATGTTTACAGCAGCTAAATTCATATTAACTAAACTATGGAACCAACCTAGATGCCCTTCAATAGATGAATGGATACAGAAAATGTAATATATATACATGTGTGCATTTATATAAGCCAAGAATATTCTGTAATTACCCTATGTACATATATGACTACACGACCAATGTGATTCTACATCATGTACAACTGGAAGAATGAGAAATTATACTTCATATATATGTGATGTTTCAAAGTGCATTCTCCTGTCATGTATAACTAATTAGAACAAATTTTAAAAATCTAAAATCAAGGGCTGGGATTGTGGCTCAGCGGTAGAGCACTTGCCTAGTAGGTGTGAGGCACTGGGTTCCATCCTCAGCACCACATATAAATAATAAAATTAAAGGTATTGTGTTCATCGACCACTAAAACAAAATTTAAGAAAAGACCCCTAAAATTAAAAAAAGATCTAAATGTTCATCAAGTAAAAAGAAAGATACACAAGAAACTTCAGCAATAAAAATGGCATAAAGTTTTTTTTCTCCTACACTTTTATGCTCTTTGATTTTTTTTACCATGAACCTCTATTTTCATATAATTTAAGATTATTTAATTAATTTAACTAGATAGTGTACAAATAGACATTTGTGTTGAATAATGTTAAATAAAGAATATCCTAAAAAAAAAAAAATTAAAAAAAAAAAAAAAAAAAAGAATATCCTATCTGTGATACATGAGTAAGGGAATAATTTGACTCTAAAACATTTTATATAGTACCAACTCATTTTTAAGGCATTCTAAGGAAAGAAACTGGGAAGTCCAGACTTTAAAAAATGCTTTACTGTTCAAGCTCGGCATGGGTGAGGTGCTTCTATAGTCCCAGCATCTAAGGGTGCTAAGACAGGAAACTCATGGAAGCCTGCTAATTTGAGATCAAGCTGGGCAAAGTAGTGAGACCCCCCCATCTCAAAGCAAAACAAAACAAAACAAAAAAACTTCACCGTTTGGAAGACAGGCATTTTCTTTGTGTTTTCTCTCTTTTCCAAATTTTCTGCAATGAGCTTGTGGTTCTTCTGAAATTAGAAACTCTAAAAACCTACCATAAATGTTATTTTTCTCCTGAAAATAGATCTACGCATAGCTTCATATACTAGGACACCACGCATAGTTCTAGTGGAGTAACGTGCGAACACAACTTGGCCGTAGGTGCAATATTTTGCTGGGCATCTGTGGGGAGGCTGGAAAGTGGATCAGCTGGAACCCATGACCCCATGGGCCCTTTGTTAAAATGGGTACTTCTTTCAGCACCCGACTCCCAGATGCACTTCATTTTTGGATTTGTTTATTTAATGTGAAAAATGTTTCTGCTGCTGAAATTCATTGTTATCTCAAGTTTATAGAGAAGGGGGTCCCCCCCACCCCCCGCCACAAAGCAGAGTGCCAATATCCCCAGAGGGAGATAGAACCCTGAGTCCTTCATTCAATAGACATTTATAGGGTGCGGATTTATGCTTTGGGCATTGTTGTACGGGCTCCGTCTGGGTGGCGAAGGAGACATACAAGGTCCTTGGTCTTAGGAAAACGATATTTCATAGGCTATGAAAAAGACAATAAATTGGTAAATTGCTGAACAAGAGTTCCTGGTTCCTAAATGGCCATCTTACTGTGTCCTAATGGGTTGGGAGGGGGAAGGGAGTGCTCCGTGGTTTCTTTTGAACGGACACAAATCCTCTTCGTGAGGGCTCCAACCTCATGACGTAATCACCTCCTACAGGTTCCACCTCCAAACCCCATGACATAGGGGTTAGGTTTTGCTATGGTTTGGATATAGTTTGAGCGTGACCCCTAAGGGATCCTGCAGTGGAAGCTTGGTCCTCAGTGTGGCCATACTGGGAGATGGTGGAACTTTTAAGAGGTGGGGTTTAGTGTCAGGTAAGAAGTCATCGGGGGTGCTGCCCTTGGAAGGAATTAATGTAGCACTGATAAGATCTTAGTTCCCATAAACCAGGTGTGGTGGCCTACATCTGTAATCCCAGCAACTTGGGAGGCTGAGACAGGAGGATCACAAGTTTGAGGCCAGCCTCAGCAACTTCATGAGGCCCTAAGTAACTTAGACAAACCCTGTCTCAAAACAAAAAATGAAAAGGGTTTAGGGATATAGCTCAGTGGTAGCATCCCCTTGAGTTTAATCTTCAGCACCCCCCCCAAAAAAAAAAAAAAAAAAAAAAAAAGTAAGTTCCACAAGAGTGATCCTGACTCCTAGATTGCTCTCTGGTCTCCTGTCTTACCTTGTGATCTCTCCCTCTTGCATGTACTCTAGCCATTGTGATGCTACCCATAGGGAGACTTTCACCAGAAACAAACAGAAGCCAACACCATGCTCTTAAACCTCTTCTCTTTATAAAGCAACAGCCTCAGGCATTTTGTTATAGCAATGGAAATCAGACTAATACAAATTTCAGTGTAGGAAATTTGGGAAAGCACAGATATTCAGTCTGTAGCACACACAATGCTGGACTCTTCCTCCAGAGTTTCTGATGCAGCAGGTCTGGGATGGTACCTGATACACTACGTGTCTTAACAACTTCCCAGATGCTGCTGCTGGTGGTGCGAGGATCACACATTAGGAATTGTGACCTAGCCTATTCTTACCAATTAGATGTTCTCTCAAAGAAATAAAAGTTTAGGAAAACATGCAGTGTGCCAGACACTGTCTTCGATGCCACACAATCAGTGATTTGCTGAAGTCCCTCAGCTGGTGTCACAGCCAGCCCTTGAATCCACAACCTCACTCAAAATCCAGTACTCATTCCATTTCCCCACAAGCAACGTCCACAAACACCTTGTTTGCTGCTGACGACTCCCTCTGCTGCCTTCGAGGAGATGACCTTGAGCTAAGGCTCAGAGCTTTTCTTGGCAGGCGGGTCTGAATGTGCAAGTATGGACCAAGAAGCTTAGGTGGGAGTGAGGAGCATGCAGGGGCCTCAGCGCTGCGAGGGGGCAAGAGGAAGAGGAGCCCTCCCCGCTGACAGTTGTGGGAAGAAAGAAGTGACTAAGAGGGAAAGAAGTGACTAAGGAGGCGAGGAGGTACTGTCTCCCTTCCCTGCTGCTGAAGTGCCCGTCGGACAGGGTCCTCAATCCCCCAGGGGGCTGCCTTTCCTAAAGAGAGCTGCTATTCCAAGGTCACACCCCTTCCCTGGGAAGGTCATGTCCAGCAAAGGATGGGGGACCTAAAGATTCCCAGGGGGCACAGCCGAGCTCTGCGAGATAGCTCAGCTCAATGCCTTCCTGACAGTCTTGCTTTCTTTCCTAACCTTTCCAAGGGCTGGGATCCCAGAGCACTCTCTGAGAAGACTCCTTCCCTGAGCCAGCGTCCCAGGACCCCAACTGGAGACAGGGACTTCTAGGCATTTGCTCTGGGGTGAGTAATCCAAACTTCCCCCTCCTCCCTTTTGGAAAGCTTCAGTGAAACTGGAATTGCTCTCTCTGTGGGTGAGGATCTCTAGATGAAATTATTCTGGGTTTAGGATGGTCCCAGATTATAAGCAGAGGAGAGACACGTGGTCCCTACCGAACAGGGTCATGTGAACACAGAGGCAGGGCTTAGAGTGGTGCAGGTACAAGTCAAAAAATATTTAGCTGGGTGTGGTGGTGCATGCCTATATTCCCAACCTCTTGGGAGGCTGAGGCAGGAGGATCGCTAGTTCAAAGCCAGCCTCAGCACTGGCGAGGTGCTAAGCAACTCAACGAGACCCTGTCTCTAAATAAAATACATAATAGGGCTGGGAATGTGGCTCAGTGGCTGAGTGCCCCTGAGTTCAATTCCTGGTAGCTGCCCAACAAAATCATTAATCAAAAAACATTTAGCATTACCAGAAGCTGGAAGAGGCAAGGAAGGATCTCCCCTAGAACGTCAGAGGGTGCATGATCCAGTGGATACCCTGACTGGGGACATCCAGCTTCCAGAACCGAATCAAATTCTGTTGTTCATACTTACTTTGTTATGTCAGGTTTAGGAAACCAATGCAGTATTCTACTTGGAAGAGTTCAAAGAAGAAAATGAGATGTCAGCTGACCATCACACTAAGGGCTGGGTAGTAGACATTCATTCATAATTCTTGCTGGGGATGGGAGTGTAGCTTGGTGGCAGAGTGCTTGCCCAGCATGCACAAGGCCCTAGGTTCCATTCCCAGCCCAGCAAAATAAGAAAAGAGCCAGAGCAGTGGCATATGCCTGTCGTCCCAGCAGCTTGGGAGGATGAGGCAGGAGGATCACAAGTTTGAGGACCACCTCAGCAACTTGGTGAGACCCTGAGCAACTTAGCGAGACCCTGTCTCAAAGTAAAAAATAAGAAAGGGCTGGGGATGTGGCTCAGTGGTTAAAAGCCTCTGGGTTCAATCAGTGGTACTACAAAGAGAAAAAAAAAAAAAAAAAAAAAAAAGAAACCCCTGCTTGTTGAACTAAACTGAACTAAATGCTAATGAAGAGAAAAGCTAAATTTATTAGAAGTTATCTTGGGATGCTGCTTGATTTATTTCCTTTGGATCTGGAACATGTGGGTACCTGCTAATTTTCTTACTTATGGTGTGTGATTCTACCTGTGCATCTGTGGAAGCAGAGATATTCATTTCTGGATAATTTTAATAATGCTTTAAAAGTCAGTCATTAGTGAGATTCCTGCACTGTTACTACAATGCATGTCCTGATCATTTAAACTAGATTTACGATTTTAAAATGCTCCAGGCTTTTTCTTTCTTTCTTTTCTTTCTTCCTTCCTTCCTTCCTTCCTTCCTTCCTTCCTTCCTTCCTTCCTTCCTTCCTTCCTTCCTTCTTTCCTTCCTTCCTTCCTTCCTTCCTTCCTTCCTTCCTTCCTTCCTTCCTTCCTTCCTTCCTTCCTTCCTTCCTTCCTTCCTTTCTTTCTCTTTCTTTCTTTCTTTCTTTCTTTCTTTCTTTCTTTCTTTCTTTCTTTCTTTCTTTCTTTCTTTCTTTCTTTTTTATTAACTCTTTCAGGTTGCTCCTCCTAGCAACTTAGGAGCCTCCAGTTCTATTTTTAGATGTCAAAATAGGTAGATAATACCAAATTTGACAAGGTGATTTAAGAGCTTCTGCACTAAATGCATGTCCTTGCTCATTTTATTTATTTTTTTCATGATCCTGAGTATTGAACCCAGAAGTGCTCTGCCTATGAGTTAGGGCTCTAACCCTTTTAATTTTATTTTTACTTTAAGTTCCCCCAGACTGACCTTGAACTTGTGATCCTCCTGCCTCAACTTCCTGAGTAGCTGGGATTTCAGACATGAGCCACGGTACCTGAGTAATTCTGTAGCTGATAAATCACTACCATAGGCCTCAGCTTGCCTATCCCTAAGGCGGAACTCATTCTTTATTTTCATAGGTTAGCAATATTAGGAGAAGAAAGTGAATTGTCTAAACAGATCTCACAACTCAGCTCCTCTTCTGATCACATTTGGAGATCTGAAATCATTTCTGAATTCTGTAGATCGAGCCCTTGAGATGACATTGTGCAGAGGAGACCTGTGTTTATCAAAGGCCAAAGGTACTTTTTAAAATGAGCTTTGAACTTTAAGAGGTTTTTAAGAGTCCAGAAGATGTCCCAAAACACTTGCCTTGTTTGACCCTTCCTACTTCTTCAAATTTAGAGACTCAAACCACAGGGATGATTTTCAATGACCAAGTCAAAATGAAAATTTCTGGTTGACCAATTTATTGAGTTTGGGCTTATGTAGGATAAGCTAATAGACCCAATAGATTTTATTGACAGGCTCAGACAAATATGGCTTCTGTAACTCATGGTTTCTTTTTTTTTTTGCAGTGCTAGGGATTTGAACCCATGGCCTTGTGCTTGCAAGGCAAGTACTCTACCAACTGAGCAATATCCCCAGCCCTGTAACTCATGGTTTCTGTAGACTCAAGGAAGATTTGTGAATATCCCTTAAAGTACTATGAAGGTCCTCAGAGCTTGCTTTTGGTGTTAGGTCTTCTTCAATGGCATGTGGCCTGAAGTCACCACCACACATCTGGTACGCTTGCACAGAGGTAGCATATTATCTTTATAAAAGATGGTTGTCAATGAGGATGCTTTGAATAGCAACCTAATTCCAGATGACTTCAACAATACATAACTGGAAGCCTATAGTTGGGATTCCCTTCAGGTAAGGCTTGATCTGGTAGCTCGAAGAATGCCACCAAGCATATAATTTCTTCTTCCTTCTCCACAACTTCCATAGTGTTAGCACCATCTTCAGAGTCCACTTAATGGTCCTACGGATGTTCCAGATCTTTCTCCTTTTAATACACCTCACATCTTCATGAAATATCATCCAGGGAAGAGAGAATTTATATCTTCTGATATCTCTTCCATGATTCTTGGAGTTCACTGTCTCTTGGTGCCAAAGTCCAGTCCTTGCTGACTCCTGAATCAGTCACTGTGACCCAAAACAAGAACGAGGGATCAGAAAGCTCTCAGAAGTCCAGCGTCTCTTAGGCTCCCTTTTGCAGGTGCTGCATGGTCTCTTATCCCTCCTCTCAGTATCTCTGTTGTCTCTTTCTCTCCTTTCTTCATATCAACTTTCTCTATTTTTCTCTGCAGAGAGTAGAGGCTGACCATCTTTTAGTTTTTGAGTTTATGGGATAGCACAGCTTCATGGATTTCAAGTCCAGGAAGAAACAATTTGATTGGGCTCAATAGAGTCAGTTTCTATTCCTGATCCAACAAGTATGGTCAAGGAGTTGGGATCACATTGGCTAGACATGCTAAAGGGGGGTACCACTCGAGTGGGAATGCAGACAGGACAGGTTTCAGGGACTGGATCTTGACCCCCTATAACCAGTAAGGGAAAGTGAATGTATGTTTCTATATGCCAAATCTGGGAAAGCTCATCCACTCAATAGATCTAACGCATGAATCAGGATTCTTGGGTTGCAAGTGACAGAGATCACCTTGGCCAACCCAGGCCAAATATGCACACACCTGGATTCCCAGAAAAGAGTGTCTTTGGAGTAGCTGGGTCACAATCATTATAACGATGGCCCTGGGTGACTCACACTTTCCTAGGCCCACCCCTCTTCCCACTAGTTGTTGCTGCTTCTCCCTTCAAGAGGTGGCATCTGTTTTCCCAGTCCCTTGGATAGAAGTTGCTCTTGTCATTTGCCCTGACCCACAGAACATGGCAGATCTCGTGTGAGATCTAGGGCTTAGGTCTTAGTAACCCTGCAGCTTCTGTGTGTGTCTTCCTGGAGCCCCGAGACCACCATGCTGTAGAGTTGGCCTACTGGAAAATGACAAGTCATGCAGAAGAGGACTAAGGCTCCTAAAATGACTGTCACCACCTTCTAACCTGATATCCAGTGAGACCATGTAGGTTGTAGCCCAACCTGCCTTGCAGTTGAGTCCAGACACACAGATCAGCCCAGGTGAGACCAGCACATCTGCCCAGATGGCCAAGCACAGAATGATGAGAAATCAGAAATCATTAGTGTTGTAAGACTCTAAATTGAGATTGCTTATTGAGCAGCCAAGATAGCTTAAATACATGCCCATCCCCAGGGGCCTGGCAAGGAGGCATCTGCCAGGAAGGGCCTCCAGGAACTTTTTTTTGGCATTCACAGTGTGAGGGCTGCAGGCTGGGATTTGTGTTTGTGTGTATGTGCATGTGTGTGTGTGTGTGTGTGTGTGTGTGTGTGTGTGTGTGCATGCGTGCGCCACCAATTGCCCACAATCAGGGAGAAGTACTTCCTCAAAATTCTAGCAGGGTCCTGTTTGGAAGAGAAAAATATATGTCTGGCCATTCAACAACAGCAAACATCTACTCTATTTTGCTTTGTGCTTCTTGTACGCAGAGCCGTCTGAACACCCTGAGTACCTATTACATGTTGTCTGAAACTCATATTTTTGAAATAAACACCGCTGGGATGAACTGCTCAGAATTAGATGCAGCCTGCTCCATCTGCAGCCCTCTACGTCTTCCCTTGGCCCAATTTGAGAACAAAAACATACACACCGAGCCACAAGAGAACTACTGATTTAGAACAAATTAAATAAGGCAACATGTAGGACGTGAACACGCAGCGCTCCAAGATGGGACCTAGCACACCTCCTCTGAAAGCAGAAGAGGGACCTGAGCCTTGTGCTCAACCACTGAATACCTCCAGGTCAGAGGCGGGATCCGCATGATTTTCACTTTTGGGGTAAACTCCAATTCAATATTTTTTCTCATGTAGGGGACGTTTTGCTCCCTAGGGGATGTTGGACAATGCCTAGAGACATTTTTGGTTGTCACAAGTAGGTGTTGGGGGTGGTACTCCTGGCACCTATTGGGTTGAGCCCCGGATGCAGCTCAACCTCCTACAACCCCCAAGGCATCTTCCCACGAATGAAAAATGATTTGGCTTATACTTCTCTAAGGTGCTGAGGTTGAGGAACCTAGATTTAATAGAAATGGAATGTACTGATAGAACAAGAGTCGTAACCACATCCTTGGGCTGTGGATGGTTGGAAATAACTATGTTCTGCTTCCTGGGCACAGCACTGTGCAGGACACCCCACCAAGTTCTAAAACCTTGCAGCCACCCAGTCATCCCACTCCCAGGTATTAACTTGGAAGAAGCTGCAACACACCTGCACACAAAGCCCTGCTTTTGACTGTTCAGAGTGGTGCTATTCATCGCCCGAATACAGAAGCAACCCCCCCAAATCTGCTGACTGGTGAATACATGACCAAACGGTGGTCTATCCATACTACCCAGCAGCAAAAAGCAACAAAGTTACGACAATGACACAATGTGGATGAGCCTCAAAAATGTGTGCAGCAAAAGACACGAATGAGCATATATGATAGGATTCTGTTTATATGAAATGCCCAGGAAAAGCAAGTGATAAAGAGAGAAAGCAGGGAAGGGATTGTCTTGGGTTGAGGGTAGGAACGGTGTTAACTGTAAATGCATATGAGAGATCTCATTGGAGTGATGAAAATATTCTAAAACTGGTCTATACAGGTGGTCACAGAATTTGACAAATTCTCTTAAAAACACTGAACTCTGCACTTAGATAAGTTGCATGATCTGTGAATCATATCTCAATAAAATCTTGCTGTTGAAACTGTGTCCACAGACCAGCAGCATCGACATCACTTGGGAACTGGATAGAAGTAAAAACTTCAGGTCTCAGCCCAGACTTGTCTTTTTAATGATATTCCTAGGCAATTTCTATGTACATCAAAGCCTACATTTGTACTGGGTTTTGGCTGAAATGTGCTGAAACAAAACCATTCTGTTATAGTCAACTTTCTGTTGCTGTAACAAGATGCTGGACATAATCAACTTAAAAAGAGGAAAGGTTTATTTTGGCTTACAGTTTTGGAGGTTTCAGTCCATAGGTGGTTGACCTCATTGTTTTTGGGCCTGTGGCAAGGCAGCACAGCAGGGCAGGAGTGTTTGATGGGAGAAGTAGTTCTCATGTCCAGAAAATAAACAAGAAAAAGAAAGAGATTGTGGTCCCACAATCCCCTCCAGAACATTTCCCCACCTCCCATTAGGCCCTTCCTCCTGAAGGTTTCACACCTTTCCAGTGGTGCTATGGGTTGGGGACCCCTCCTTTAACACATCAGCCTTTGGGAAACATTCCAGATCCAAATTATAACACAATCATAACTTTTGACAAATGGTCCCAAATCTATATAATAATAGAATCCTGCTGGTGCCACCAAAGTATTAAAGGATAGCATCTCTGATGCAGCTTAAACTTAGAATCCGAGAGGAGTTGGCCCTTGTTTCATACGTGGAAAATAAAATCTAGGATTACATGTAGAACATTTCTAAGGCTTAACAGTCACCATGCTAACTTGACATACCATTTATTTTCTCCTTACAACAATCCTGTGTGGTAGTATTATAAATTAGGTCCATTTTATAGATGGTACAACTAGGGCCGGGGTGAGATTAATTGACATATTCAAAGTCACACAGCTCTTAAGAGCCCCCAGCAGCACAGCCCTGGGGGAAGAGTACTCAATTCTCACGGACTGTAATGTTGAAACCTTCCTGCAGGGGGCAGGCTTCACACTGCTTTCCATGCTCGGTGTAGGGCGCCTTCTGCTCCTAACCTCATTCGGTGCTGACTCCTATTGCCCGTTTGGGGTGCACGAATTAGGCCAACTGAACCTTTGAGAGATGGAGGTTACAGAGTAAGAGTTCAGGCCTGACGGAGACCTGGCTTGGCAAAATGGTGTGACATTAGCTATTAGTGCCGTGCTGGGGATCTGGAGGGTTGGGAGGAATTTGCAGCCAAGGAGCTTAGGCAGTCAGGGGAAGCCAGGCAGCAAGCGCCAGATGGAAACATTCCGCGGCATCTGGGGACTCAGACAAGGCAATCCAGACAGGCAAGCAGAAGGGAGACAGGAAGTTTAGAAGGTAAAAAGGAGGAAAGTGGTCAAGCCTGGGTGGCCAGTGAGAAGCTAGAAAGCAATGCGGATAGAGGCACTGAGCCACACCCCCAACCCCTTTTTACTTTTTATTTTGAAACGGGCTCTTTCTGTATTGCTTAGGCCTCGCTAAGTTGCTGAGGCTGGCCTCAAACTTGCGATCCTCCTGCTTCGGCCTCCTGAGTCCCTGGGATTACACAGGTGCTGCACCACTGTGTCTGGATCAGAGAGTCATTCTTAATTAAATACCATGGCAGTGCTCCCAAATGGGAAGTAGCTTAGTAGAGAAGCTGTGACTTCTTCATGGCAAAAATTACAGCAATTACCTTTAAACGTCTTTGTTCTGCTGAAACTTCCTCTCTGAATGTTAGCTTCCTCTCCTCCCATTCTTCTTTTCTTCCTGGTCCCCATTTGTTCCCTGTTACAAACTAACCTCCCCTCGATTCTCTGGAACAACTCAGTTTTGGCTCTTACCCAGCCCACTCAAAAAGACAAAAGCTCAGTAGATGACTGATCTTACTCGAATCCTTTAAAAAAAAAAAAAGAAAAAGGAAAGAAAGAAAGCAGCTTACTATCTGCCAATGATCTGTTAGGAATAACTGGGGCCAGGCATGGTGGTACATGCCTGTAATCCCAGTGACAGGAGGCTGAGCCTCGAGGATGGCCAATTTGACACCAGCTTGGGCAACTTAGTAAGACCCTGTCTCAAAAATGAAATAAAAAGGACTGGAGATGTAGCTCTGAAGTAGAGCACCCCAAATCAATTTTCCCAGTACCCCCCCCCCCCAAAAAAAAAGAGTGACTGGGGAATTTAGAGGTGTAGCTCAGTGGCAAAGAACTTGCCTAGCATATAAGAGACCCTGGGTTCAGTTCCTAGCAACACACACAGACACTCACACACACACACACACACACACACACACACACACACACATGCATAGACACTCACACAAACGGAGCTACATTTTGGGATAAATTGGCTGATGCCAGATATAGACCCACTACCCAAATCAGGATCAATCTCACCCAAACCTATGGTTGGAAAGATGTGGGAGGAAGGGGATTTCATGAAAGATACTTGGGATTCTGCTTCAGGAGATAAAGAATATCTACTCTGAACTCCTAACCTACCTTCTCAGTTACCAGTGATTTATAATTAAAAATTTATAATTTTTTGTTGATTACACAAGTTTAAGCTTCGGGTTTACGGACCCTTTGGGGCAAGACCATAGATCAGTCTTCATCTGGATCATAAACATCTTGAGTCCAATGCCTCCTTATTCTTCATGCTTCCGTTCACGCCTTGCCCAGCAGAGGCCTGGCCCACCTGCAATGATGCCCAAGGTCCTGGTGGAGACCCTTACGTACGCTGTTGGGTGCATACCCCTGCTGGTGAGCATCCAAGCAATATACTCAGGGAGATGTGCCAGGAGGGTAGCAGCCTTCCATTCTTAGTGTAGTTACATCTTGCTTAACAATGGGGCCACAATCTGAGAAATACCTCCTTGGGTGATTTTGTTATTGCACGAACATCACAGTTCACTTACGTAAACCTAGCTGGCGTGGGTCAATCACTGTCCGTGGCCTCTTGATGCAATCAAGAGATGAGTTAAATGACCTGAGATGTACAGGGCACAGTTTCACAGTGAACTTTTTTCCATAGGTAGAAGGAGCATGCTCTAAAACAATGATAAAACATATGGCATTGTGAATACAATAAACCAGTCACGTTATTTATTGTCGTTATCAAGTATTATGTACTGGGCATAATTGTATGAGCTTGTGCTTTTATATGACTGGCAGCCCAATAGGTTTGTTTACACCAGCCTCACTGCGAACGTGAGTTCTGTGCTTCACTCCCTCATTGCCACCGCTCTGTCACCAAGCGATAGGAATTGTTCAGTTCCATTATCATCTAATGGGTCTGTTGTTGACTGAAACATCATTATGTGGTGCATAACTGTATACGGAGGGTAGGTAGACGGAGAAGCAAGAAGGAACAGGTAAACAAAAATAAAATCTTTCACGACTGTTCTCAACCGTGTGGTAAACACTATTTTTGCATTCGAAGATTGATGGCCAAGGATGCATACCTGTTAGGCATGAGAAGGGAGCCTCAGTGTGATGGTCTGTCACTTCTGTTACTACATGACATAAGTTCGTCATGTCTTTCTTGCTGAGAGGTTCTCTCCCTTCCTGGCTTTGAGAAGCAAGTTGCCATCTTGTGAGCTACTTGACCGGCAGAGCCACCTGCTAGGAACTGAGGTTGACCTCCACGGACAGCCACTAACAAACTACAGTCATAGCTTTCAAGGAACTGAATGTGATCGGCAAGCATGTGGGCTTTTGAAAGTAGATCCTTCCCCAGTCAAACCTTGATCTGAAAGGATTGCCCAACACTTTGTAACTTTGGAGAGAACCCAGCTAAGCAGTGCCTGGACTCTAGACTCAAAACACCAGTGAGATAATAAATGTGGGTTATTTATGCTGCTAAGTTTATGGCAATATTGTTATGCAGCCCAAGATAACTAACACAGACAGATTGAGTGACAGGCTCCATTTAATTTGCAGTAGGCATTTGCTTCACATTAGAAGGTTGTTCTCATTTTATCAACTCATATCCTTGAATCAAGACACACCGTAATGCCTCAGGAAACAAAAGACCATCTCCATAAATTACCATGGAGAGAGGGTTCTCAATGTCTATTATTGATTGGCTCCCGTGAGTATTTCCAATCAATCTCAAATCTCAATGATTTCTTTTTTCTCTTTACACAGAGTGAAAAAAAAAAAAAAAAAAAAAAGAACTGATAGAGACTCTCAGAGGTGCTACTGTTTTGTCTTTGCTGGAAATGATTTTCCCTCGGCGATGGCAAGCAGGCTGGAAATTTCGCTCAGAGGCTGCTTTTAAGACCCCACTAATGGGGAGCAGAGAGAAAACTACCTCGGAAGAGTGATCATCTTCAAACCACCCCACCTCTTAACGAGAAATTTTCAATTCCAAAATACGCCGCCAAGCACACCAATTGAAAGAGAAATGCCTTAATGGTTGTGGAAAATCTTTATGCCTGGAGAAATTGGTCACATTAAGCACCGTCTTGCTTTTTCTCTGCAGTGAGCACAGAGAATGTTGATACATCAATCTATTGTTCTCCTTTTTCAAGAGTTTCATCCTGAGTTATCAGCAAACCGTGGGAGTTCATGAAATCAATTCATCGCTCTTCTCTTACTTCCTGCTCAGAGTGTCCCCGCATCTACCACCACACGTGTGTATGTTCCCCTTTGTCAATCTCTAGAATTTATTTTGTTTGTGGGTGGCCTGTGTTTACATGCCCTGAAATAACGTATTCTTGGAGACCTCCATAACAAAAGGAGCATCTTAAAGGACTCTGAGCCTCTTGTTCGCCTTTTCCCAAGACGACAGCCCTGGAGGCAGCCAGGACTTGAAGCAGAGAGCCTCCAAAGAGCTTCAAGGACTCCACACTCCAAAAAAGAGAAAACAATGAGATCTCCTCTTCTGTTAAGAAGGAACCAGGGCTGGTCTGTCAGTGATAGAGCATATGCTGAGCGTGGTCAAGATGCAAAATAAACAAACACGCAAACAAAGCTGCCCCGCCCAAAACCAAGGAATGAAATGGAACTGCTTTGCTGTCCACAACCTCCCTTGACCCTCACTCCAGGCTGTCTGGGGGAAGGTTCATGGGACAAGGCTGTACCTTCTCCTCCTTGTGGAAAACCTTTCTTAGACATGGAGGTTACCTTCTGGAAAGGAGAACCCCAGAACCGCATTCCCTGGGTGGCCAGCATAGCCACCGCTGTGGACTTCAGATTAGTTGATGAGTCTCTGAGCTGTTTTTTTCCTTGACTGATCTCATGCCTGCAGTCTTCCTGAAGAACTTTATTTTCAATGCCTAAAGTCTCGCCACACTTGTCTCCTAAACCCTAATTTTTTTTAAGAATTGCATTTCAATTTGAACTTCATTTCATCCCCCAAACTTTATTGAGGTATAATTTATGTTTTTAAAAAAAACCCCACAGCACTGTAGGGGTGCATTTATCGAACTTTTTTTGCAGTGCTGAGAAACAGAACCCAGAACCCTGCGTGTGCTAGGCAAGAGTTCCACCACTAAACAGCATCCTCAGGTTCTCCTTTGTAACTCTTCGACATGTGTGTATGATAGGTACCCACAGTGCAATTAAGAAGTAGAGCATTCTCATTAGCCCCCAGAAGGGCCCTCATGCCCTTTTGCAATTAATCTTCACCCTCATCCTCACCTCCAGCTTTTACTTTTCCCTCTTTCTAGAATTTTACATAAACACCATTCTACCGACTATACCCTTTTGTACCTCAGCATAATGATTTCGAGGTTCATCTGTCTCATTGCTTATATCCGTAATGCATCCCTTTTTATTGCCAAGTAGAATCCTAGAGTATGGATAAACCTTATCTATCCTACTTTTCATTTTTCTGTTCATTTGAGATGCAAAGGAAATTTCTTTTTTTTAATTTTATTTTAATTTATTTTTATTGTAAACAAACGGGATACATGTTGTTTCTGTTTGCACATGGAGTAACAGCATACCATTTGCGTAATCATACATTTACATAGGGTAATGATGTTTGATTCATTCTGTTATTTTTCCTTCCCCTCCACCCCTACCACCCCTCTTTTCCCTCTATACAGTCCCTTCTTCCTCCATTCTTGCCCCCCTCCCACCCCCCATTATGTGTCATCCTCCGCTTATCAGTGAGATCATTTGCCTTTTGGATTTTTGAGATTGGCTTATCTCACTTAGCATGATATTCTCCAATTTCATCCATTTGCCTGCAAATGTCATAATTTTATCATTCTTTATGGCTGAGTAATATTCCATAGTATATATATACCACAGTTTCTTTATCCACTCATCAATTGAAGGACATCTAGGTTGGTTCCACAGTCTGGCTATTGTGAATTGAGCAGCTATGAACATTGATGTGGCTGTATCTCTGTAGTATGCTGATTTTAAGTCCTTTGGGTATAAGCCAAGGAGTGGGATAGCTGGGTCAAATGGTGGTTCCATTCCAAGTTTTCTAAGGAATCTCCACACTGCTTTCCAGAGTGGCTGCACTAATTTGCAGCCCCACCAGCAATGTATGAGTGTACCTTTTTCCCCACATCCTCTCCAACAACTATTGTTGACTGTATTCTTGATAATCACCATTCTAATTGGAGTGAGATGGAATCTTAGTGTAGTTTTGATTTGCATTTCTCTTATTAGTAAAGATGGTGAACATTTTTCCATATGTTTGTTGATTGCTTGTAGATCTTCTTCTGTGAAGCGTCTGTTCATATCCTTAGCCCATTTGTTGATTGGGTTATTTGTATTCTTCGTGTAGAGTTTTTTGAGTTCACAAAGGAAATTTCTACAATACCGATACTTCTTACTTAGGGTACAAGATATACCTCTTCTTACTTGGGTTTTCTTTTTATGCTAGTAGTCGAGTTCCATAGTTCCTTTCGGTGGCCCCTGCTTTTTGCTTGTTCAGTTTATTTACAGGAGCTTAATAGTTTGCTGTTACTGGAATAGAATAATTTCTCCTTAACATGAGCTCAGTGGTTGCTGCTAATATAATATAAAATTATTGATTTTTTTTGATACACTTATATTGGACTCTCTTTTGAAACTCTTATTGGTTATAATACTTTTTAAAGTTGAGTCTCTTGGATTTTTTTAGGTTTAGAGTCCCATCACCTGTAAATAACACTATTTTCTTTTGCAAGGATGATATTTACTTCTCTTATTTTGATTGACGTCTGAGGAAAAGGAGGAAGATGGAAGGGAGGTGGTTGGGATGCAGGGAGGGAGGGGCAGAGAGAGGGGGCAAAGCAGATCGGCTGGCACTCCTGATGCCAGGTGGGGCACAGATGAATCCAGTGGACATTTGGAACTGAGCTGGGGGTTGCAAATTGAAAGGAAGATGATTGGAAAAGTCCAAGCAGGAATCTGCAAAACTGTAGGGTGTGACCCTTCCCCCTAATTTCTAGTCTCTACCCCAAACATCAGAGATGCTTTAACCGGGAGGGAGAGTGACCATCATGGAAGAGCAGACGCCTCCCCTCAGCTTGCTGGCTCTCCCCACTCCAAAGCTCAGCCTCTGCGAGGGTGGGGTGGGGAGGCGGGTGATGTATCACATGGTACCATAAGACACCCAAGAACTATGGGGTTTGTTAAGAAAGCCTTTTAAGGGCAGAAAAGGGGAATTCAGGAAGTATCAGTTGAAGGAAGACATGGGAAGAAAAGAAAATGGTTTCTTGGACAGAATGTTCAACAAACCAGTTGCATTTAAGATGCCAGCGGCCTTTCTAGTATTCCTGTTTTAAGGGAGGGTACCATGAAAAGGAGACTGAGGAGGCACTACCATTTGGGGTGAAAGCCTGTCCATATAATATTTGTAGGAACATCCCTTTATGACCTAGGCTTGGACGTTGCCTGGCATGGCACCACTGGATGGTCACCAGGTCAATAAAATATACCAAGGGCAGGACAAGAGAAAATGGGGCTGCCCCTGAAGTTACTGTTTTGGACCACTAGATGGAGCTTCTGCTCCGGTGAGGCAAAATGCAAACCCAGCAATGGGGCCTCAGGTGGTTTAAAGAATAAGAAGCCACTCATGGAAGTGATTTTGAAGGAGAGCACAAAACTGCTATGGCAGGAAGTACAGGTGTTCATTAGGCAGCGTGAAATGATTGTATTCTGAAGAAATACCTGCGCTTCATGAGACATGTTTTATTACTAAGCAAAGAAATTAAAAATAAATAGATGAGAGGAAAAGCCAAAAAAACAAAAAACAAACAAACAAAAAAAACCCACAAAAACCAAAAAAACCCTAAAAAAACAAAACAAACAAAACAAACAAAAAAACAAAAACCCCCATAAAAACCAAAAAAAGAAAAACCCTGGGGGGAAAGAAATGACAAAAAGTAAAACAAAGCAAAAGAAAACAGACACAATGAGTTCTCATTTCATAGCATTAGAATGGCTATTATATAATTAAAAATGTGTAGGTTGCACAACTCTGAATAATATACTCCCTGCCATTGGACTGCAAACAACAACACAAAGTAAAAGTAAAAACATGAAAAGTAACAAGTGTTCCTAAGGATGTGGAGAAATTGGACTTATTTGGCTTTTTGTCACTGATCAAAAGACCTGGACAGGAACAACTTAGAGGAAGAAAGATATATTTTGTCTCACAGTTTCCAAGGTTTTAGCCCATGGTTGATTGACTCTAAGGCAGAAACATGGCGGAAGGACATGTCAGAAGAAAGCTGCTCAGCTCATGGTAGCCAGGAAGCCAAGAGAGAGAGGAAGAGACCAGAGACAAGATATCATCGCCCAGGGCATGCCCCTAGTGACCTCCTTCTTCTAACCACGCCCCACCTCCTGTAGTTCATCACCTCCCGTAGACCAACTATTAATCCATCAAATGGATTAATCCATTGATGAGGTCAGAGCCCTCACGATCGAATCATTTCCCCAAAGCCCACCTCTGAGCATTGCTGCGTGGGCCACCAAGCCTTCAATGCATACATTTTTGGGGGCTCAAACAGACACTCGCATACCAACTTTCTTTCAAAAGGCAGAAATGACTCAATTGTCAATCAACCGATGACTGGAAAAACAAAAGGTGGTATATACGTATGATGGAATTTTTCAGTCATAAAATGGAATGAAGTTCTGATACACATTACAACATGGACAAACCCTGAAAGCATGCTAAATGAAATGAGTCGGACACAGAGGGATAAATATGGGATGATTCCCCTTGTGTGAGGTACCTAAAATAGACCAACTCATAGAGATGGAAATAGAGTCAAGGTTAAGTAAGCAGAGCAGGGGTTGCTTGGATTGGGGAGGAGGGCAAAATTCGGAGCTATCTTTTAATAGTTATAGCATTTGGGATGATGAAAAATGTTCTGGAAATGAGTTGTGGTGATGGTGGTACAACACTATGAATGTACTTAATGCCACTTAAAGTGGTAAACATGAGAAATTATGTGTAGTTTACTGCAATAAAAGTATAAATAATGGTACCCATTCTTGGCTAAGAGAAATGGACTTGGCCTTGGATTTCAAGGCCTCTAACTAGGGGCTAGGTGTGGAGCTCAGTGGTGGAGCATGCACTCAGCATGCACGAAGTCCTGGATTCAATTCCCAGCACACACTTAAAAAACAAACAAACTTCCCCCAAATAACCTATTATCAGAAATACAAATGGTTTTTAAACATGTAGATACTCAACTTCAACTATACTGATATAGCATTTTTTTTTTTTTTTAAACTAGGGATTGAACCCAGGGGTGCTCTACCACTGAGCTATATTCCCAGATCTATTGATTTTTTTTTTTTTTTTTTTTTTTTGAGAAAGGGTTTCCCTAAGTTAAGGAGGCTGGCCTTGAACTTGTGATCTTCTTGCTTCAGTTTCTCAAGTCTCTGGGATGACAGGTGTGAGCCACCATGCCCCCATCCAGCATTCTTAAATCTATCAGTGTTGGCGAAGAAAACACATTTCAATAACACATTGTGTTGGAGAAGGTGAGTGAAAGCCACCATCATATATTTCTAGGAGGACCGTAAAATAGCACAGCCACTTTGAAGGGCAGGTTAATGATGCCTATCAAACTATACTAAGCAAATCCTCTGACTCAGCAGTTACTTTCAGAAATTCATCCTAGAGATAAACTTGAACATGTTTGAAAGGATGTATTTAAAGGCTTCTCTCTCTCTCCCTCCCTGCCCCTCTCTCTTTTCTTTTTTCTTTTTTTTCTTTTTCTGAATTAAACTCAGGACTTCATACATACTAGGCAAACACTACCACTGAGCTATATCCCCAGCTCTTTTTAATTTTATTTTGAGACAAGGTCTTGCTAAATTGCTGAGGCTAGCCTCAAACTTGCCATCCTCCTGCCTCAGTTTCCTGAGTAGGTGGGATTATTGGCGTGCCTCATCTCACGCAGTTTATAATTGCCATATTTTTAAGTAAAAAAAAAATTGAAGAGTAGACATTAGATTGTGTAAAACATATTAAAAACAAAGTATTCATACACATAAACTTGTTATATAAAAATTGTTTCTGGGCTGGGCATGGTGGCTCACACCTGTAATCCTAGTGGCTCTGGAAGTGAGATAGGAGGATACAAGTTCAAAGCCAGCTTCAGCAACTTAGTGAGGCCCTAAGCAACTCAGTGAGACCCTGTCTCCAAATAAAAATATAAAAAGGATGGGGATGTGGCTCAGCAGTTAAGTGTTCCTGGGTTCAATCTCTGGTACCAAAAAATAACAAAACAAACAAACAAAAAAATTTCTGGAATGGGGAGAATCGTGTGAAAGTCACTCAAGGTAGGAAAGATATTCTCCCCGGATGGACCTTCTGAAATTTGAACCATATAAATGTACTTTTTGTACCTCAAATAAAGAAATGGAAAAACACATGAAAAAAAAAAAACCCTAAAATATTATTCATGGTTAGTTGCATATAGTTTTAAAAAAAGAAGGGTTAAAAAAGTATTATTTTTATTTATTTTTTGTTGTATCTTGAGATGGGTTCTCGCTATGTTGCCTAGGCTGGTCTTCAACTCCTGGGCCCAAGTGATTTTCCTGCTTCAGACTCCCAAGTGCCACACCACCATACCCTGCTTAAACAGTCTTTTAATATAGTAATGGTTTTAACATTGACCATCATATCATTAGTCAGTATTTATTAAGTACTCTCTGTATGACAGGCCTTGGTTAAAAACTGTATTCATTATGTAATGAGATTCAGAATTGTCCCCCAAGATGGTCATGTCCTCATCCCTGGAATCTGTAAATGTTGCATTATTCCAGAAAAACAGTCTTTGAAGATGTGATTGAAGATTGTGAGATGGGATTAGTATCTAACATTATCTCTAAATTAAATCGCACATATCCGTAAGAGGGAGGCAGAGGGAAATTTCACCCCTGGCAGAGGAGAAGGCATGTGAAGACAGAGCAGAGAGATTTAAAGACAGTAGCCTTGAACATGGAATGATAGAGCCGCAAGGCAAGGATTGCCTGAAGCCACCAGAAGCTGAATAGGGGAAGGAACAGATTCTCCCCTGGAGCCTCCAGAGGGAGTGTCTCCCTGCCCTCACCTTGATTCCAGCCTAAGGATACTGACTTCATATTTCTGACCTCAAAAACTATAAAAAAAAAAAAAAATAAGTTTATGCTCCTTTACTATGCAACCAAACTTGGCCTAATTTGTTATAGCCGCCATGAGAGACTGATACACATTTCAAAACAGAAGTACTTAACCAGGTGCCCATCTACTTCTACCACCTCAGCGCTCCTCATGTTTGGAACTTGAGAGACACTGCTTTCTTTCAATTCTTTTGTGCTCAGGGCTTCCTCTCCCCCAGCTTTATGAAGGCATAATTGGCAAATAAAAATTGCATGATGTATTGCACCTGTGTGCACATGCGCCGTGATTAAGTCAAAGTTGTCAACATATTCATCACCTGACATACTTATCATTCAATTGTGGTGAGAATATTAAGATATACTCCCTGAGAATTTTCAAGTAGATAGTACATTTTTAGTCACTGTAGCCACTATGAAGTGTAATGGATCTCACAAACTTATTTGTATTTTGAACTGAACCTTTTATCCTTTGACCAACAGGGCCCATTGAGGCTTTCTTCTGCTCTAAGGGTTTTTGGATGTGCTATTCCCTCGACCTGGAACATTTTCTCTCACCCTTTTCCTGGCTATCTCCCACCATTCTTTCAGATACATGCGAAGAGAGCACCTTCCCGGGGAACCTTGTCCACTCGCCCAGTCTAGTTTCAGGTTTGCCTGTCCCCAGAGGGACACCTCTAAGACAGAACCTTGGAAGAAATCCAGCGTGAAGACAAATTGCCTCTTGTGTTTGTCACACAGCCCTGTGAGGTAGGTATTATGTATGATCTTGTATGATAGGCAAGGAAATTAAGACAAAGGGAATTTAAATCATTTGCTTATGATCTACAGGTAGTAAGTGGCATGGGTGGATTTGAACCAAGGTCTGCTGACTCCAGAGATGGTACTGCTTATAACCTCCAGGTCCTACTGGAAAGCATAATAAGCAGAGATAGATAAACAGCCAGAAGTGGAGTTATAAGTTTATGATCTTGAAGAGAGCCTCCCTAGGGCTCTAATAGCTGGGGGTGAGGCAGGTTAAGGTGCCTCCCCTTCAAGCTTCCTCCCTTTATAGATCTTTAGCAGGTTTATGAAATTCTCTACCTTGGCAGAAAAGAGAACCCAGTGGACTGGGGTTTTCCCTTTTCACAAGAATAGATGACATTAATGGATTGAGACAGAATGAACAACATTTTCTCATCTCCTGCTTAGGATGAGGAGGATTCCCTGTTGAGGAATTTGCCTTTTCTTGTTTCCACAGCCCTTTGCTCTTTCCATCAGAAATGCCAACAGTTTATAGACACACTCAAATCTAGACCAGCTCTTCACTTGCTTTGGTCAACAGAACAAGGCAGAAGTGACGCTGTGTGAGTGTCCAGTGAATAGACTGGAAGCCTCTGCTTTGGCCTTCGGGGAGCCTGAGACCACCATGCTGGGAAGATCCCCTTGTTGGGGGATGAAAAGCTACATGGCACCGGATGCAGTGCGCCAGGGACAGTACCAACTGTGGAGATGTGAGAGGGGCGACCTGCAGCTCTCCAGTCCAAGTCGAGTCATTAGTTAATGGGAATGTACCCGTTGTCCTGGGAGAGACCAGCAGATAAACCACCCTGCTGGCTGATCTACAGAATCACAAGAAGTGGGGCCAATTTGCTTCACAGCAATCAATACCTAGAAGACTGACAGGAGGCAAAAAGGAGATTGTGATTGGGTTTTGCCTACAACACCTGTCCCTGGGAAGTTATAAGATGCTCAGAACACCCGCTGACCCAGCTGGGAGTGTTATAGGCTGCAGGTGAGGGCCCTTTGTCATTTATCCTCCTACCAGGACTTTCCAGATGATTGAAGAGCTTTCATACAGAGAACTGGCAGCAGCTAGGGTTCCATCCCTGGGCACAGTTTGGGCAGCACTTAGAAAGGAAGAGAGTATGTGAAACCCTTGAACCAGGCGTTCTTGGTCTCCTGGAATTTATATCTCACTTCAAAAATCAATTAAGATATGATCTGGTCCATAGAAGGGGGACACATCCCATTGGCTAAGACAATGGGATGGTGGAATCAGATGACACATCATGATCGTCACCCTGTCTAAATAATAAGACTTTAAACTGTGGTGGGATCTGAACCAAGCCAACAGAGCCACCAAATACTGAATGTGATTTCACAAACCCTACTGGGGACCAGAGCCAGCCTGTGACCAACTGAAAAATAAGGATGATGCTCAAAACTGATCTAAAGGAGCCAAAGGGACCCTGAGTGTCCCTTATGGTGAGGTTAATGATGGTCTCTGTGATGGTTAATTTTATGTGTCAACTTGTATTGGCCACGGGATGCCCAGATATCCAGCTGAATATCATTTCTGAATGTTTCTGAAAGAGATTAGCATTTAAATTGGTGGACAAAGCAAAGCAGATGGCCCTTCCCGATATGGCTGGGCGTCGTCCAACCTGATGCAGGCCAAAATAGAACAAAAAGGTGGAGGAGAGCTGAGTTCTTTCTCTCTGCCTGAATGCCTGAACAGAGTCCTTGGTCTTCCCTAGCCCTTTGGATTTCCACCACAGGTAACTCCTGATTCTCCAGCCTTTGGACTTGGACTGGAATTTACATTACTGGTTTTCCTGAGTCTCCAGCATGCAATTGGCAGGAACTTCTTAGCATCCATAATTGTGTGAGTAGGTTCCTTCTTGTATGTCTCTATCTTTCTATTTATCTGTCTATCCATCCATCCATTCACCCACCCACCTACCTACCTCCTATTGGTTTTATTTATTTGGAAAATCCTGACTAGTAGTCTCACTCTTCTGTTGTTAAAATGTCGTTTCCTTTATGAAATGATGACCATAGAGGCATTTAAAAATTAAACATTAAAGATGTTAAAATATTATTTTAACCATCAATAAAGGTATTGTGTTCATCTACACCTAAAAAAATAAATTAAGGACCTCACGATAGGGGATTATCCTGGATCATCCAGGTGAGCCTAGTGAAAGTTCAAGGGTCCTTTGAAGAGGTAAGCAAGAAGGTCAAAGAGAGAAGATGTGAAAAACGAAGGGGGGTGGGCGAGGAGAGAGAGAGAGAGAGAGAGAGAAAGAGAGACAGAGAGAGAGAGAGAATGTAAAATGCCACATGTACTACATTACTACACTATTTGCTGGTTTTGAAGATGGAGAAAGGAACCATGAATCAAAGAAAGCAGTTAGCTTCTAAAGGCTGTAAAAAGCCAGGAAAGGGATTCTTTTTGGAGTCTCCAGAATGAGCCAACTCTGCCAACATCTTGCTCCTAGCACAGCGATATTCATATCAGTCTTTGGGCATCCAGGACTTGTGAGAGAATAAATTTGTGTTGTTAAGCCACTACATTTAAGGTCATTTGTTATAGCAACCAAAAGAAACTAATACACTGGTCTCCTTATTGTTTATTGAGCACAATAAGGCTCCTTCTCACCCCACAGCCTTTGTCCTTGCTGATCCTGCTTCCCGAGGGCTCTTCCCTCAGCTCTCTGCATAGCTTTTTCTCACATTTGGGGTCTTTAGTCAAATGTCACCCTCTCAACGAAGCTGTTCTTGAATACTTTATTTAACAGTATAACTAACTCTTCCCCTGTACTCTATTAGCCTTTCTCCTGGTTCATTCTTTCCTCATAGCACATTTCACTTATTTCTCTTGCTTATTGTGTGTCTTTACTCACCTGACCATGATCTCCACAAGGTCATGAATTAATTAATTAATTTATTTATTTATTTTTGTGCAGTGCTGGGGATGGAACCCAGGGCCACACACATACTAGGCAAGTGCTCTACCACTGAGTTGTGTCCTAGCCTGGTTTTTTTGTATGGTTTATGTCCCCCTGTCTCCCAATACCTAAAATAGTGTCAGCAAATGTTAGTCACTCAATGATTATTTATTGAGTGAATGAACAAGTGAATGACACTGTTGAGATCTTCCTATTCCTCTTAATCAAAAAATAATCAAATTATTTTAATTCCTATGTTTTCTCTATCTCTCTTAAATGACTTCTATTGATGTCTTTCATTGTTCAGTGAATACAAGCTTATTGAGGACCTACCTAAAGTCAGCTACTTGCAAGATATGCAGGATTACCACCTGGAGCATGATGGGCAAGACTCCCAGTTACCCAGCTAGAGTGTAGGTGGGCATTGTAGAGGGGTTTCAGAAAAATAAACACTAGGTTGACAAGAAGGGTAAAGTTAATTTTATCTGCAAAACCCTAAGGTCGACCCAAATGAAAGATAGGGGACATATTTAATCATATTCTCAGGATAAGGTATTTGTATTCTTGGAGTTCAGCCAAGGCACAAGACACAGTTTATAATAGGGATATGCTTTTAGTCATTTATGAGAGATTGACATTCATCTAATCTCTGTCTTGTAGGGTTTTGCAGTCCGACGTCAGTAGTAATTATGATCAATGTCCAGAGAGAGGAATTGAACCACAGTAGGGATTTGAGGACACTTTTTTCCTAGTTGTCCTTAGAGAACAACCAATGTGAATCAGGTGCTTGAGTCTCTTTTATTATAAATGCATTGAAGATGAGAAAACATTCCTGAAGTCAGTGTGCTGAAGGCTTAGTTGGATGTTTTACAGCTTATAACATTTTGCAAGAAACACAATTAACTGACATGCCCAAGCATCATAGAAAAATGGTCTAGAATCAAATAGCAGAGAGGATAATTGCTATTTAAGTTCTAAAATGTTAGCTTTCCTTGTTAAAAGCTTTGTCTAGTGTCAAAGAAGAAAAAAAAAGTCACAAAGAGAAAATCCTTCACTCAGACTTGGGAGAAACGTTTGGAATGCAATGGGGTCAGAATGAAGTTTCTAATCAGTGAACATTTTCATAACACAGAAAATCTAACCAATGTATTTTGGTTAGTTTGCAATCTCTACCAGTTTGAATGAAGTATATTTAATGTTTTCACTGGGAATTTTTCACATCATACAGTAACAACAGGTGGTTCTCAATAGAGGATGATTTTTGTCCCCCAGGGGATGTTGGGCAATGACTGGGGACATCTTCAGTTGTCATGACTGGGGGTGTGCACTGGAGGTGGAGACCAGGAAAGCAGCAACACACAGGATAAAGCCTCAACCACAAACAATTATCTGCCCCCAAAGGTTGATAGAACTGAGAATGAGAAACCTTGAGTTACCAGAATGTTTTGTACTCAAGTACCAGCTTTAGAATTTTTTCTTTTATGTTTTAAAAAATTGAGACAATTCACATACCATAAGGCTCAGTCTCTAAAAGCATACAATTCTGTGGTTTTTAACTGTATTTATTAGGTTTGGTAAACATCACCGCCATCTAATTCCAGAACACTTTCTTCACCCCTAAAAGAAACTCTGTACACATCTCTCAGAATGGACAAACCGCAGGACATTGGCACTATCACATGCTTAAGGGAAGGAGCAGGAACTCTCACCGAGGGACCCTGGGAAAGCAAAACGGCACAGTCATTTGGGAAGACAGTTTGGCAGTTCCTTATAAAACTAGACATACTCTTACTCTAAAACCCAGCAATCACATTCCTTGGTTATTTACCCAAAGGAGCTGAAAATTTATGTCTACATGAAACCCTGCAAGCAAATATCTATAGCGGCTTTATTCACCATTACCTAAGTTTGGAGGCAAATGAGGCGTCCTCCTGTAGGTGAACCAGTGAGCTGTGGTACATGCAGACAATGGACTGTTCCTCAGAGCTAAAAGGAAAGGAGCTGTCAATCCATAAGGAGACACGGAGGGGCCTTAAATACATATCACTAAGTGAAAGAAGTCCATCTAAGAAGGTTGCCTGTTGTGCGATTCCAGTGAGAACAACATTTTGGAAAATAAAAGTATGGATACAGCAAGAAGATCATTTTTTGGACAAGGAGTTAGGAGGGAGGGAAGAATGAATAGGTGGAACACAGAATTTTCACAGCAGTGTGATCCTATAATGGTAGATATGTGTTAGTATACATTTGTTCAAACCCACAGAGTGTGCACCACTAGAAGTGGACTGTGTTGTCACTTATGGACTTTGGATGTTTAAAAATTTCATTAATTGAGTTCTTTGGCTCCAAGATGATTCTTCTTCTCCTTCTTCTTCTTCTTCTTCTTCTTCTTGGTACTGGGGATTGAACCCAGGGGTGCTTAACCACTGAGTCACATCCCCAACCCTTTTTATTTATTTATTTATTTTGAGACAGGGTCTTGCTAAATTGGTTAGGTCCTCGCTAAGTTGCTGATACTGGCTTAGACCTTGTGACCCTCCTGTCGCAGGCTCCCAAGACTCTGGGATTACAGGTGTGCACCACGGTACCCAGCTTCGTTGGTTCTTTTTAAATGATCTCCATCTCCTTCATGAATGTCTCATTCACATCATGAAGTGTCTTATTTTTTTAATATTTATTTTTTTAGTTGTAGGTGAACACAATACCTTTATTTTTACTTTTATGTGGTGCTGAGGATTGAACCCAGGGCCTCATGCATGCTAGGCAAGCACTCTACCACTGAGCCACAACCCCAGCCCCTCAAGTGTCTTCTTAATGTCATCGAATTGCCTATCTGTATTCACTTGTTGTATCTCATTACATTTCCTTAAAATTATTTTTCTGAATTCTTTGTCAGACAATTTGTCAATTTCCTTTTCTTTGGGGTCTGTTGACACAGAGTTATTGTTTTCTTTGGAGGCTTTTTTCTTTCCTTTTTTCTCTTTTTGAGATGGTGTCTCATTATGTTTTCCAGACTAGCTCTTAAGTCCTGGGCTCACGTGATCTTCCTTCCTCAGCCTCTTCTTGAACAGCTAGGACTGCAGGCGCAAACTGCTGCACCTATCTAAATTGTAAAAATTCTTTTTACATTTTGGACACTAATCTCTTTATTGGATATATAATTTAAAAATAATTTCTCCCAGTCTGTGAATCGCTGGTTTTAGAGTTTATAAAGTATTTTCACATCTTTTAGTTCTTAAATCTTACAATGGCTAGGCATAAACTTAGGCCCAAAAGAGAGAATCAGAAGTTAGTTCATTCATGAATTCAATAAACTTTGATTGAGAGTCTACAAAGTTGATTGTTGGTAAGCTAAAAAGAAGTGGAGTAAGTGTTTGGAATTTGATTTCCATTTGAGTTTAAAAACCTTTACTTAAGTCAGGCGTGGGGACATGTGCCTATAGTCCCAGCAACTTGGGAGGCTGAGGCAGGAGATAGCAGGTTTGAGGCCAGCTTCAGCAACTTAGCAAGATTATTTTAACTTAGTGAGATCCTGTCTCAAAAGAATAAAAAAATAAAAAAGGGCTAAGGATGTAGTTCAGTGATAAAGTGCCCCTGGGCTCAATCTCAGTATCCAAAACCCCCCAATTCTACCATCATGTATAACCAATTAAAATAAATAAAAAATTAACAAAAAAAGCCATCCCCAAACCTCTATCTAATAGAGAATAATTGGAGTTGAGAGAGAAAAGGGAAAGAACAGAAAAGGAGAGAAGAAAGAGGAGAGGAAACCAAGCCTGGTGTCCCCTGCTTGGGTATATTGCTTGGGAATCTCTTCCTTTTCTATATTTATCTTCATGTAATGCTCCAATTATGAAAATAGGAAACATTAGTATTAAGGTCTAGCCCTGTTTAAGCTGCACACGACCCATACTTCTTGGTTTCCTTCTGTTAAATTACTTGGCCATCACTGTCTTTGATGTCATCTTGGCCAATCCCAGGACAAAGTCTGGAAAGCCCCTTTTAAGGTCTTTAGGTGATTTTGTATCTATACCAGATGAGAGTGCGTCTCTCCACAGGGACAGATCCTTGCGAATAAAGTCTTGATAATGAGCCTGCTGTGCTGACGGCGTGCCTGTCTTCCCAGCTACTCAGGAGGCTGAGGCAGGAGGATCAGGCAAGTTCAAGGCCAGCATATTAAATTACAATGGGGGTAGGGACATCACTCAGTAGTAGAGCCCTTGCCTGGCCTGTGTGAGGCCCTGGGTTCCACCCCTAGTACTGGAAAAAAAGAAAGAAAGAAAGAAAGAAAAAGAATAAAATCACAATGAATTTCAGACTGTGATGTTTGGTGAGTAGAACATCCACTCTAAGCAGGTAGTTCCTGATGTTGGCTGCACACTTGGGGAGTTTTAAAAAATGCTCCGTGCTCAGGATTGGCCCCAGAATAGTGAAATGAGGCTCTCCAGGGGTGGGGGCCAGGCATCGAATATTTTTTAAAGCTCCCCGGTGATCCCAATATGCATGCCGGGCTGTGAACTGCTGCTCCAGGTGCATTTCTATGAGAAACCAAATTGTAATCAGATGAGCATGAAGCTAGATTTCATCACAGTCTATAAATACCTATAAATATCTAATCCATGCTCAGTACTGGGATAAACAGCAGAAATCAGTTCACTTGATGGTTATCAAAATGGGCCTTGGAATGAAGAAGCCCACCCAGTTCAGGTCTTGGTTCCAGCACTTACCAGTGTGTGACAATTTCTTTTTTTTTTTTTTTTTTTATAATGTATTTTTTTTTTATTGTAAACAAATGGGATACATGTTGTTTCTCTGTTTGTACATGGCGTAAAGGCATACCATTTGCGTAATCATAAATTTACATAGAGTAATGTTGTTTGATTCATTCTGTTATGTTTTCCCTTCCCCCACCCCTCCCACCCCTCTTTTCCCTCTATACAGTCCTTCCTTCCTCCATACTTGCCCCCCTCCCTAACCCTAACTCTAACCCTAACACTAACCCTTCCCTCCCCCCATTATGTGTCATCATCCACTTATTAGCGATATCATTCGTCCTTTGGCTTTTTGAGATTGGCTTATCTCATTTAGCATGATATTCTCCAATTTCATCCATTTGCCTGCAAATGCCACAATTTTGACAATTTCTTGAAGCTTAAATTTCTCTGGTGGTTAAATGAAGGTGCTAATAATAATGCCTGCTTTAAGGGCTTGCTTGAGAATTATGTCAGATGATACACTGTTTTCTTAATTTATTTTAGTTTGATCTATGTACCTCCTGAATACTGTTTATTTAACATTTTCTTTACTGATTCAAATTAATATTTTCTTAAATATTGTCTTTAACCTCACCTCAAGTGTTGTCATCAAGATCTGGTTTGATGAACTGGCAATATCCTAAATGACATTGGTATGCCACCTGAAAGCATCTCTCCTACCAGTGATGGGGAAAACAGAGACAGCCTGGGATGTGGCTTGCACTCAGAAAACAATCAGCTCATGGTAATTACTTAGAAGTTATCTGTGGCTAAGTTAGCTTAAGGAACTCTTCATTGCTGCCTTAATCCATTTTCTGTCACTCTAACAAAATAACTGAGACTGGATAATCAAAGAATAAAGGTTGATTTGGTTTCCAATTCTGAAGGCTAGGAAGTCCAAGAGCACGATGCTGGTAATTCCTCGGCATCTGGTGAGGGCCTTCTCGCTGTATCATAACATGGCAGTGTTGTGCCCAGATTGCGAATCCCCAAAGACCACCAGGGAGCCCTCTCTGATGCAAAAGCAAAAGGGTCTTTATTGCAAGCTGGAGCTCAGACTCACAGTGTTCACTGACACAGCAGGTACTGGCTCAGAGTCCCCAGTCTCGATTCAGAGGGATTTTTATGAGCTCCACAGTAGAGCGGGAAATTTGAACAAAGCAAAGTACACAGTTGGCTGATCTTCCAACATGTGAGGTTTGGCATGTTTCCATTGGCTTAGGGTACCCAGGTCTTAACATATTGACATATATGGTTTGGAATGTTAGGCATTGGCTTGTTAGCTCCCGATTGGTTGTTTGCCAAAGGCCAGTCCTAATCTAGTAGCCTTCCTGGAATCAGCTATCTAGGCCTGAAATCTTTCATGCCCTAAATGCAGCCTGTCATGGACATGGTTTAGCTCCCTTTTCATTAGCTGGCATTAAGTAGTGAGATAGAGCAAGAGTGCCAGCTCGGGTTTCTATTTCTCTTATAAATGCCATCATGGGGTGCCAACCTTCTGGCCTCATTTAATATTAATTACCTCCTGCACTTGCTTTCTCCTACTGCAAAAATATACCTGAGAAAAATGAAGAAGGGAAAGTTTATTTTGGTTTCAGTGCATGGTTGGCTGGCTCCACTGTTTTTAGGCCTGTGGTAAGGCAGAAATCATGGTAGAAGGACACGGAGGAAGAAAGCTACTCGCCTCATGGCAACCAGGAAGCAGAGACAGGAAGCGAGGAAGGGGCCAGGGACAAGACACACCATACCAGGGTCTGCCCCCAGTGACCTACTTCCTCCAACCAGGCCTCACCTCCTACGGCTTCCACCACCTTCCAACAGTCTATTTGATTATGGAACCATCGATGGACTTGTCCACTGATGAAATCAGAGCCCCCGTGATCCAGTCACTTGCCAAAATCTGCGCTCGTGAACATGGCTGCATTGGGAACCAACCAATCCTTCACCACATGATCCCTTGGGAGACATACCAGATCCAAACTGTAACACCTCCTGAAGGCTCCACATCCAGATACCTACCAATTTGGGAATTAAATTTCCAGGACATGACGTTGGGGAAATATGTTTAATCCATAGCATTTGCCAAGGGGACCGGAAGAGCTTTGTCTCTTTCTATCTAGAATGGGAATTAGCATCTCAATGCTTAACATTCCATCAAGACTAATCTGAGTCTTGCAGCCATTCTTATCTCTATAAGTTTCCTTGGTGCATCTCTGCTTGGGCAGTCACCCAGATGAATGCTCTGAGGACAAATCACATATCCTTTATTTTCAAGTTGCAGGTGGAGGATTTTTGCTGTCACATACCATTTGCTCTCCTTTTGATGATGACAGCCGGCTGCACCCTACACTATCCCAGGAATTTGTTAGTGTTTTCCACAACGGTTTGCTTATTGCTTCATTTCCCTAGTATCCTTGACTTTTCTAGAACAGACAAGAAGGGCATCTTTCTCACTTTGGTTTCCCCAGTGCTTGGCACAATAAATGTTTATTGAATTAATGAAAGAGGGAATGTAAAAACACTGTAATGTCCTTCATTAAGACTCAGTGATAAGGGTGTTCTTCCCAAATCCCTGTCACAATAATCATGGACTCAGGTTTAGCAAATGATGGGTCATTGGTTCATCCTGTGCAAGAACAAACATGAAGTCTCTGGTTTCTTGTCAATCTAGTTTTAAAGATAGTTTATTTTATTTGGCAGTATTTTTTTTTTTTTTTTGGTGGGGGGAAATACTAGGGATTAAACTCAGGAGCACTTAACCACTGAGCCACATCCCCAGTCCTTTTTTGTATTTTATTTAGAGGGTCTCACTGAGTTGCTTAGGGCCTCACTAAGTTGCTGAGACTGGGTTTGAACTCGCGATCCTCCTGCCTCAACCTCACAAGTCCCTGGGATTATAGGTGGACACCACTTCGCCTGGCTTTTGGCAGCATCTTATCCCTTTAGCACCATCACAATTACTCTTGGTCCTTTCTTACTCTCTCCCTATAAACTTTTTGGGTAATTCTATTCTGCCAAGAAAATTGGTGATTTTTGCTTTGTGTTTCTTTATTCATTTTATCTATTGTTCATTTCTTATCTTGTTCCACAAAGGATTTGCAAAGCCCAAAAATTATTCTGATGGGAAATTAGTAGGATATGTAGTCTGGATTCAGGGCAGTATGAAATGGTGCTATTCACATAGCATTTGAATTTAGGATGAACTAGTCCCAAGATTCTAGTAAAGGCTTCTATTTGTGCTATCTAGATACTAACGAGTTTGACTGGATGAGAAAAATCAGCAGAAACATTTACTAAATTAGCTTTCCTAGTTTCTGGGATTCTTTGTATCAAGTCAAGAGTTGGGCTTCAACTGTCTGTAATCTATTCTGTAGCTCTACTCAGTTTACCACCCAAAACCTTGGTTAACCTCCTTGGGTCTTTAGAACATGTCTTATCTTGGTACCTACCACCCCACCCTCACCTGGGTCAACCTCTGCCACGTGACTAAAGCAGATGCCAGAAGAATTTCTAATGCCCACTGAAATGCAGGTTTTGTATAGAGAAAAGGAATTTGGGGTTAGGTCAGGTGTCGCAAACCCAGCCCCACTATCTAAAACTGCAAGTCCCAAGATTAATCACTCCAACTCAGTTTCCTAACATATAGAATGTGGGTTATGGGGGGGGGGCTTTAGAAATAGTAACTATCATTATTATCCTGGGGACAAGAAGAAAGTCATGTTTGGGAAAAAGTGTGTATTGAGCAAGTCTGTGGTTTTGGTTTTGCATCTGTGAGAGAGAGAGAGAGAGAGAGAGAGAGAGAGAGAGAGAGAGAGGGAAAGAGAGGAGACACATCTCCTGTTCTATTTGGTGCAAGAATTAGAAGAATACAGAAAGGACTGCCGTTATGCAAGTGTGTGCTTATGTTCTGTTTGTATATGTAAATATATATACATATACATATATTTGTATATGGAAATATGTGTAAATACATATGCAAATATGTGTATATACATATACTTACATATACAAACAGAACATAAACACATGCACCCACACATACTTTAATCATTATAAAACAGATCCATATTATCACCACCCAGTTAAGGAATAGATCATAAAAGCACTTTTGATACCCTGAAAAGTCTCCAGCTCAGCCTCAGGTATCTACTCTCCTGACTTTGCTTTCTTTATGGGTTTTGCCACCTGTAGGTACATCCCTCCCTAAACAACATGGATTTTTTTTTTTTTTTTTTGCTTCTGAAATTTATATTAATGGAATCATACTTTATTGTCTTGCTTCTTTCCCTTGTTATTGTTTGGAGACTCATTATGTCATTGTGATTAGCTGTAATTTATTCCTTTTCATTGCTGTATGAAAACACTGCAATATAAAATTTTATCCTTCCTAATGTTGTTGGGCATTTGGGTTGCTTCCAGGTTTTTTTTTTTTTTTTTTTGTCACGATATTGTACAACACTATTTTGCATTGGGCGTTCCTGTAGCCCTCCCGAGAGTAGTTATAGAATGCACAAATCTTCCATGTTAGCAAATAGTGAATAGTGCCAAACTCTTTTTCAGAGATCGTACCAACTTACACTCACTCCCATCAGTTATGTATGAGTGTAACTTCACATCTTTGTAATACTGTCAGCAATTTTAATCTGTTTTTCATTTTCCTTGATTACAAACGTGATGGAGCACCTCTTATACACTTATTTGATGTCTTCTTTGGTGAAGTGCTTATTTAATTATCGTGTCTCGAATTTATTTAAAAATACCCTTTCAGGCTGTCTCAATGACCTTCACCAACTACTTGCAGGGCAGTCGCCCAGAGATGCAGTGAACCTGGCAGGCTGAGGATCGAGCTCAAAACATTTGCTGCCTTAGCTACAGCGGAGAACCGGTTTGTTTCACAAAGTAACAAGAACTTCTATTTAGCCCTGTGTGTAGGACAAAAAGTCCAGGAGAGGGGCCTTCCTCCCCACAGGTGGCCAGGAGAGAGAAGACAGCGCCCTCCCTAGCGACCTCCCCAAGGGATCCTGGACAAACACAAGCGTCCCTAACACTACAACCTGCGTAACCGCCAATTTCAAACTTCCAAGACCTGCCCTGCCGGGTTTGCCCTTCCCCTTTTCCTATTGGTCGCAAGTCAAAGGAAGAAGCCATTTGATTGGCTCTTCTTTCGACTTCCTCCATCCCTTTAAGGACTTGGGCGTGGTATGGTTGAGACGGCTCTGTCTATCAGAGAATTTCGCGCGATGATTGGTCAAGGCACGGCGGAGCCCCGCCTGCGCCGTTCCCCGAGTTCAAACGCGGCGGCGGGAGGCGCGGGGCGGAGCAGAGCGCAGGCTTGCGGGGTCCGCGGAGCGTGAGTCTGGTCCCCCCACCCCCATTCTCCACCCGGCTCTGTCAGGCCAGGGGAAGGGCCATCTCCACCCACACTCATTCCGGCTTCCCTCCCGCGGCGGGGAGGGCGGTGGTTCCACTTCCAGGGCTTGCCGGGGGCCGGGAGGGTGTGCCCGGGCTGGCGGTGCACGCGCCCACCCTCCACGGGAGCCGCAGGATCTCCCCGTGGTGCCTGGGGAGTAGGGCTTGTTCCGCTCTTAAACGGCACAGTCCTGTGTATGTTCCACTCTGCTTCCTGTCAGCATTCCTCACTGAATTGTTCTCTCTAGTGGGGTCTTCAGCTCCTCATTGTCTGTGTGACCTGAACAATTTACTTACCCTCTCTGTTCCAGTGTCTTCATATTCCTCATCATCTTTTACTTTCCCCCTCTCACCGCCTCATCCCCAGTGCAGTGGCCTTCCTACCATTGTTGAAGGAGGCCAGAACCTGCCTCAGGACCACTGTCCTGGCTGTTTCCTGTCCCAGGGATATTGTACCTTTCTTTCCCTGGATAACAGCAAGGCTTGCTGCTCACCGCCTTCAGGTCTTCGTTCAAACGTTAACTTCTCAGTGAAGTTTATGCAGATCATACTTTCCCACCTTCATTGCCCTTACCTTGCTCATTTTTTGTTTTTGCTGTGCTGGGGATTGAACCCAGGGCCTTGTGCTTGGGAGGCAAGCACTCTACCAACTGAGCTACATCCCCAGCCCCTACCTTGCACATTTAAAGCAAACAAACAAACAAAACCGCCAGCACTTAGACCTTCCTGCATATACAAATTTGCTTATTTCAGCTATTCACGTAATAACTATTTATTCTCAGTCACTATCTGTTAGGCTATGTGGGCACACAAATCCCTTCCTTTGTTGATCTTTTATTCAAAGGAGTGGGGGGGGGGCAGATAATTAACACAGTTATAAGTAAGAGCATATGTCAGGGAGGTGTATCCCCTCCTGTTACAGGTTGTAAAATCTGGCTTTTCTTCCCTGTGGCCAGACTGAGCTTCCTAAAACTGGGATAGTGGGTGATTTTCACCTCCCCTCCCTGAGAGCTTGAGGGAGATGAGGATTTCTCAAGCTCTTCCTGCCCAAAATGTCACTGCACACTTGACCTTTTCCCATAGCCCTTCAGCACCAGCGAGGAGATGCTGAAGTTCAAGTATGGAGCACGGAATACACAGGATGCTGGTGCTGTTGAGCCCATTGCCAGCCGGGCCTCCAGGCTGAATCTCTTCTTCCAGGTAACAAGCTTCCTGCCAACAGTGCTCACCTGTGTGATTGCCTCAGCACCTTCCTTATCATTCAGTTTTGCTTTTTTCATAGGACTGAGGTTGATATTTTAGGAGAAATCCTATCTGATATTTTCCATGTACTGATTGTATTGGAAAAAGGATCCACTGTGCAAATGGGTAGAGAACTGAACTTGCCCTTGGGAAATGTTTTTTTTTTTTTTTTTTTTTTTTTTATCATTTCTCACACTTCTGTTCTAAACTTCATCCTTTTATTAAAGAAAGCAGAACAAATGAACAAAGGCACTCTCTTTTTTTTTTTTTTAGCCAAAATTTCTGTAGGTATAATCTTATTTCATTTGAGGGATGTTTACTTTTTAGATTTAAAAAGAAAAGCCGGTTTTGATAAATATTACACCTGTGTAATTCCCATCCTTCTCAAGATATATAACATTTCCTTCCTCCCAGAAGTGTTAAAACTTAATGTCATGAAAATATTTCCAAGTAGATTTCTAATCCTTTTGTTTCTGATATATATGCAATGCTGGTGAAGTAGGAATCCTTCTTTGACTTATGAATTCGCAAGTTCAGAGAACAGACAGTGGGTAAGATTTTAGATTTGAATCCTGCTACCAGCACTTACTAGCTTTGTTTCTTTGGGTCAATGACCTTCTTTGGATTTGCTCTTTAAAACAGAGTTGGCACCTAATCATGGTGTTCTTGTGAGGGTTAAATAAAATAATCATTATGGAGTACTTAGCACCTTGCTGGCTCTTGGTAGGCCCTTTATAAATGGTAACTACAGTTAATCCCAAGTGTAGCATAGTGTAGTTGTAGTCATGACATGTCTGTTAACAGAATTATAATTAGGCATGTATGTGGTTACCTAAAGGATGATAAATAGTCATATGTTTTTAAAAAATATTTTAAGTTATTGATGGACCTTTATTTATTCATATGTGGTACCTCACACATGCTAGGCAAGTGCTCTATCACTAAGCCACAAACCCAGCCCAGTATTATGTTCTTTATTTTTTTAAAAATATATTATTATTTTAGTTGTATATGGACACAATACCTTTATTTTATTTATTTATCTTTATGTGGTGCTGAGGATTGAAGCCAGGGCCTCACATGTGCTAGGCAAGTGCTCTACCACTGAGCCACAACCCCAGCCCAGTAATATGTTCTTGCTAACCTTTTTCCCCCTAAAATATTAGTGTTGGGGAATGTTTGTACAGATCAGAGTAGAATCAAATTGGAAGATTAGGTTGTTCTGTGGGTTCATCCCTGTTATCATTTTAAGTCATGGGGTATTTTTTCACAAATGTGTGATCTGTCTCTGATCTTAGATGGTGGAAGTGCTGTTACTTTTAAGCCCTTTATTTTTATTTTTACTTCAGCATGTCTCCAACTTATTACAAAATAATTTAAGGGCCTATAATGTGATGACTGTAGTAACTGTAGCTACTGACATCTTCCTTATTATCTCTCTTCAACCTTGTAACAGAGGTAAGGACTATTCTTATTTACACTTTAAAAAGGAGAAGATAAATATAGAGGTAGGCAAGGACTTACCCAAGATCATGCAGCTTCTAGGTGGCAGAGTCAGGCTCCATCTTGGATCTGATTCCAAAGGCTGCTCGCATGTATCAGGGTTTATTAACTGTATCTTATATTTAAATGTCATTGTATCAGTAAGGATTGTGAGTAAACCCTCAGTTCATCTTTTTTTAATGCCGAATGTCTCAGTCTGTTTTCTGTTGCTATAGCATAATGCCTGAAGAAAGGCGTTTATAAAGAAAAGGTTTATTTAGCTCACAGTTCTGGATATTCAAGAGTATAGCATGGACTTCTGCTTGGCTCTTGTGAGGGCCTCCTGGTGGAGGGTGTCACAATGGTGGGATCACATGGATAAGATAGGAAGCCAGAGACTCAGGAAGGGCCAGACTTGCTCTTTTTATAGCAACATGCTCTCACAGTTCTGGAGGGTGAGAAAAGCATTAATCCTTCTAAGAGACTGAATCGCTTTCCACTAGGCCTCACCTCTTACAGCTTCATCTCTCTTACGTGGTCACACTGGGGACCAAGCCTACGTACAACACGTGACCCTTGGGGGACAGACCACATCCAGACATAGCAAGACCCCCTCCTGCTGCCAGGAAAGCCATTATTGCAAGCTAGCTGACATCTGACCTGTGCCATGTTCTTCTTGAACTGTGCTGGTTTATTGAGGTTTAGATGCAGTAGCGAGTTTGTTTTCCATTCAGGTGAGTCCCCTAGACACTCTCAGTTTTTCTTCTTTCCTCCTACTCAACCCTGCTTCCCAGCCTGTTCTCAGCCCGTGTTGGCAGATTTCCAGAGCCAGGAAAGTTCCACAAATCGCTGGGCAGACTTAGGTTTGCTAAGTAAAGATGTGAAAAAACAAAAAGGAAAGCCTGCTATCCTCTGGTCTGTTTATGTTCTACAGAAAGGGCATTTTAAGAAACACCAAGAGGGGAAGAGCAGCATCTCAGAATAAAGGACCATTTTAAAATTCGAGTGTGTTTAGCTTGCTCACTTCATCATGGGCTGTTGAAAACCTCGTTAGGAGGAGTCAGTTCTGCGTTTGGGAACCCGGGTCTAGTTGTCTAAACTGACTGAAGAACAGAAGAACACAAAGGATCTTATCTTTCTGAGTTAGTGGCAACTACTGGTATATGTGGCCCACTGCTTCCCAAACCTGACTGAACTCCGAATCTCCTGGAAGACTTTTATAAAAGAGATTTTAAGGTAGGATGTAGAAAATTTTAATTCAGGAGGGTGGGGATAGGATCAGAGAATCTTTTATCTTTTTTTTTTTTTTTTTTTTTTTTAGTTCAGTGTCTCCCAGTTCCGTAGTAAGAACTCAAATGCAGCCAGTCTCTTCATCTCGTTCAGTGCTGTGTGACAACCACTCACAAAGTTCAAAGCCACAGTGACTTCTTTTTTCTCAGCATTCTATGGGTGCACCTCTGGTTAGACTCAACAAGGTGGTTCTTTCACTCCACCCTGTGACATCAGTTGGGGTCACTTCTGCGACTGGGAAGTCTGGGAATTAGCTGCCAACTGGGCCTCAGTGTTGCCTCACGTGGCTTCTTTTCTTCATGAAGTCTTTCATTACTCGGTAGTCCAGCCCAGGGTTCTTCATTTTTCTCTGTAAATGATAAAATAGTTATATTTTATGGGTAGTATGACACTGCCTTTGGGGACTAGGCACTGGGGGGTCAAGTCTGCAGTGAACTCCAGAGCACATCCACTGCCAGGCGGGGTAGTGTCACGCAGCACCAGCTCAGTGTCACCAGGCAGGAGCGTGGGGCAAAGTCAGTAGATCCTCCAGTTTCGAGGGAAGCCAAGGATTCCATTTTTGTGTGTGTGTGTGTGTGTGTGTGTGTGTGTGTGTGAGAAAAAGAGAGAAAGAAATATCCTGATTTTTAAATATTGGCAGATAATTCAAATTATTTTAAACACTACAGGCCAAACAAAACATGTCTGTGGGCTAGACACAGTCTGCCAGTTTGTAACTGTTCCTCCTGATCATGAATAAATTCGGCTTACAGTTACTCTGTACACACTACTCCGAATGAATTAAACTACTCTGAATGGATTAAGGAAATTGAAGTTTGTATCAACAGACTCTGGGCATACATGAAAGAAGTGACAGTCGTTGTTTCCTATTGTACAGACACAGAAAAGGGTCAGAACAAGCAGGTCCAGAATAAATGTTCCCATGAGCCTCAGGCATTAAGAATGAAGCATCCTGTTTTTTTTTTTTCCCCAATTTTTTTAGTTGTAGATGGACATAATGCCTTTATTTTATTTGTTTGTTTTATGTGGTGCCAAGGAGCAAACCCAGTGCCTCACGTGTTTTAGGCGAGCACTCCACCACTGAGCCACAACCCCAGCTGCAGGATCCTGTTTTTGAGATGGGGTCTTGCTATATTGCCCAGGCTGGCTTTGAACACTTGGTCCTCCTGCCTCAGCTTCCCAAGTAGCTGGGATTATAGATGCATGCCACCATTCCTGGTTTAGGACCCTTTCTTTCTTTTTCTTTTCTTTTTTTAAAAATATTTTTAGTTGTAGATGGACACAATACCTTTATTTTCATGTGTTGCTGAGGATCAAACCCAGTGCTTCACACATGCTAGGCAAGCGCTTTACCACTGAGCTACAGCCCCAGCCTTCGGACCCTTACTTATCTGTGACATGCTTGTGGGTTTTTTTCTTTCCAGGTGCTACCAAAAGAAACCCACGGTAATGCAATCATGCAAGTGACCATGACTGTCAATTGGTGCCGCTTTATAGAACAAAGCCACAAAATTGTGCTGGTAGAGTGTCGTGAGCAGTTAGTTGAGTTGGTGGCTTGTAATTTACTCTGTGTGGATGTTATTGATCAAAGCTTTTCATTATTGACAGTGTCTCCATCTGCTGTTTGCTGTTTTTAGGGGAAACCACCCTTCATGACTCAACAGCAGATGTCTCCTCTTTCCCGAGAAGGGATATTAGATGCCCTCTTTGTTCTCTTTGAAGAATGCAGTCAGCCTGCTCTGATGAAGATTAAGCATGTGAGCAACTTTGTCCAGAAGTGTAAGTTGGAAGAATTTTTTTTTTCTCAAAAACTGTCTGATATAGAATATTACATGAATGCCAAAGGCAGAATGAGATAGTGGTTGTTGGTAGTGGGTTAAAAACTGGTCTGAATAAGACAGACCCAGTTCCTCTTGTTGTAGCGGGGAGACTAGGTAAGTCAAGTTTCTTGGTTGCAAGTGACAGAAACTCAATTCAAAGATTGAATTTATTAACCATGAAATTGTCAAATCCAGAGATGAGTCAAGCTTCGAACAAGACTGGTTCCAGGAACTTGAATGATGTCCTCTCACCCCAGGCCCCATCCTTATACTTACTCTGGACTACCTTATCCATTAGCCATAGTAGACACAGTGCTTAGGACTCATAGTATTTACTAAGTTTAATTTGTTTTAACTAGCTTAATTTAATCTAAAATCATAAGAAAAAATGAATCATGATTCTGGATTATGGCTTTTTATTTATTTAAAATTTTTTGTGTGTGTGCTGGGGAATGGACCCAGGGCCTTATGCACACTAAGGACATACTTTATCAATGAACTATACCTCTAGCTCCCTGGATTGTATTCTTTATATGAATGTAGTCATAAAATGTAATTTGTAGTCATAAATGTAATTGTATTTTATTTCTTTTTTATGGAGAAAGGGCTGATGAAGGCAAAAGTGCCGAGGGCCTCTCAGAATCATAAACCAGCCCTGCCTTCGCCCTGTTTCAGACTTTGCCCAGTTTCCATGTGGTGGGGAGGTGCCCCAGTGGCTGCTGCTGTCCCAGTTTTATATTCTTTTAGTTTATTCCAATGTTTTCAACCAGTGGTGATTTTACCCTGCAGGCTCTCTTGGTAATATCTGGAGACACTTTTTCATTGTCATAACTAGGGGGTGGGGGAGGGTACCGCCAGGAGCTAATGGGTGAGTCAGAGATACTGCTAAATAGCCTACAATGCACAAGAAGGCCCCTACAACACAGAACTCCCTGGCCCACTAAGTCAAGAGTGCCAAATTTGAGAAATACTGCCTTTTACAACATTGCTGTGTTACCTACCACTCTAAACTTCAGTGGCTTAAAACAACAGTCATTGTATTACCTCTCATGAGTGTGTGGCTGATTGGACTCAGCTGGAGATTCCTCTGCTCTGTGAGACATTGGCCAAGATTGCAGTCATTTGGGGCTCTCCTGGGCTGGAATGTTCAAGATGGCTCCCTGAGTGTTTGGCTCCCTGCTGGAAGGCTGGGCTCAGCTGTGACTCTGAGATGAGTTCTCTCTTTTTTTCTCTGTCCATCCCCATGAAGTCTCCATGCGGATCCCTTATGTGGCCTCTACATCAGGGGTCAGGGAGCTACAGCCTGTGATGCACATTTATAAACAAAGCTCTACTGGGACACTGCCATGCCTGCCTATTTCTGTATTGCCTGTGGCCACTGTCACACTTCAACAGCATTTGACTAGTTGGGACAGAATTCAAAGGGCTTGCAGAGCCTAAGCTATTTACTATCTGGTCCTTTAAGAAGAGGCTTTACTGACCCCTGATGTATGTGGTCTACAGCAGGACAGCCACACTTCCATTTGGCAGCTCAGTGTTTCTAAGAGCATAAAAGTAGAAACTTCCAGCCTTTCTGAAGGCTCATTCTTGGAATAGACATGGGATCTCTGGCTACTGTGTTAGTTTTCTATCACTATAACAAAATACCTGAGATAACTTAAAAAAAGGGAAGGTTTATTTTGGCTCATAGTTTGGGAGGTTTCGTTGGTACCATTGCTTTTGGGGCTATGGCCAGGCAGTACATCATGGTGGGAGTGTGTGGTGGAGGAAACCTGTTCACCTCATGGCCAGGAACAAAAAGGAGAGAGGAAGAGTTGGGGTTCACTGTCTCGTTCAAGGGCTTGCCCTTGGTGACTGTGGTACCTCATACTAGGCCCCACATCTTAAAGGGAGGTGGCCTTTTGCTCTCCATGTGGCTCCCTATGTGGGCTCATATATCAGGGGTCAGGAAACTATAGCCTGTGAGTTTCACCACCTCCCAGTAGTGTCAAGCTGGGGGCCAAGCCTTTAACACGTGGGCCTTTGAGGGGCATTCCAGATCCAAACTATAGCAGCTGTGTTGCACTATTTGAAGCAGATCATAGGGCCACCAGATTCCACATGTGAGCACACTGCGCAGGGATGTGAATCCAAGTGGTGTGCTTCTTTGGGTACCATTTTTGGCGACTGACTTCTACACTCTCCCAAATGATTTTATTCCATTATTTAGATTTTCACAGTCCCAGGGAAGATTTTAGCTGGCTCTGCTTTGGGTCGTTTGACTGTCAGGAGGTGAAGTATTGTGGTCCATCTTGTCTGGATTCCTCAAGTGGCCAGGGCATGGTGATTACCAGGACCTCATGGAATGGGGATGTGCAGTTACCCACAGGAACTAGGGGTGCCGAGTAAGCAAAATTGAGTAGGTGCACTCTAATAACCTTCAGTATTTACACATATGTTGTCTGTTCTCAGTTTCCTCATCTGTGGAAAGTGGGTGATGTATATCTAATAGGGCTGTGAATGAGTTAATAGGCAGCCTAGGCTTATGTTGCTTGGCTCATCACGGACAGTGTATGTTACCCAACAATGATAATCAACAACCTCGACAATATTTAATACGTTGTGTACCTTTAAAATGTACCTGGGGTATTTGTTCATCATTATGTATTTATTTGAATATGCTTCTGCCTTCTCAAGTGGGGAGTGGGAGAGGAAGGAAAGTGCATTCCAAGGCCAGCCATCTCCAGGCCCCTCCTCCTGGTTTCTTAAAAGCAGTTGCTCATCAGGAACCATTCAGTGATCTGGGACTGGGTTCAGGGGAATTCACATTGTTCCTGGCAGAACTCTTTTGCGGGGGTCGGTTTCACTGGCTTCCCCAGGGAGGACTGTGAAAGGCCATGATTAAAGTCAGGTGATTACATTAATACAATTTCTTTTTTTTTTTTTTTTCCTTTCAAGTATCTGTTTTGGAATGTAAGCTTTGCTTTTCCATGTGGAGAGGTGTCCAAAGCTGCTGCTGCTGCCAATTTCTTGAGTCTTCCCGTAGGAATGAGATTTTCTTTGGGGGCTGAGGTGGAAATGGAACTGAGACTCTCTCTCTGAAGTGGCGCCTCCAGCAAAGATGCTCCTGATTTTGTGCAGGGCGGAGATGAGGGGACAGGGAAGGAGCATCTGGGAACCAAGGAATGAATATTTTTCTTCCCTAATTATAGTCATGTGTCACTTAACTATGGAACTGTGTTCTGAGAGATGTGTCCTTAGGTGGTTTTGTCATTGGTGGACGAAATAGAGTGTAGTTACAAAACCTGGATGAGATACATCAATCACTTGACGCTGACCTCTTTTTAAAAATAATTTTAAAACACATCCTTTAAATTTTTTAATTGACATGTACATATTTGAGATATAGTGTAATATTTTGGTACATGCTTATTTTAACATAATGATTAGATCAGGGTAATTGGTATATCCATCACCTTGAACATTTATCATTTTGTTTGTTTTGGGAACATTCAGAATCCTCTCTATTGATGTGACCTCTTGACACAAGTGAGCTATAGTAAGCATGAGATGCTTATCATACAAGGTGTATACTCTAGCATCATGATAAAAGTATAGTATGTTATGTACATAAATTAGTAAGATAGTAATTTATTGTCATTATCAAATATGCTCTGTACATAATTACATACACTATACTTTGATGTGGCTGGCAGCTCAGTAGTTTTGTTTACACCAACATCACCACAAACCCATAAGAAATGCATTGTGCTATGAAGTTAGGATGGCTGTGAGGTTACTAGGCAACGGTAATCTTTCAGCTCCACCGTAACCTTACTGGACCTCCGTCCCATATGATATCCCTTGTTGACCAAAATATTGTTATGTGGCACATGACTTTACTCTTCAGTCTATCTCCTGTGCCTAAAACAGTGTCTGGCATATATTAGATGCTTAATAAATTCTTGCTAAATGAGCATATTTTCAAAAATTAGAGCATTATGGTTATACATAGTAGCTGGGTTCATCCCATCAAAATCCATACATGTATGAAATCTGACCACTCCATTTCAGTCCCCGTTCCTCCCCCACTGAATGAGCATATTTCTAATGAACAAAATAAGAGACAAACATTAAGTACAGTACCATGATTTGTTTAAAAAAAAAAAAAAAAAAACAGCAAATGTGATATTAAAACATATATAGAAAAGTATTGATAACAATCAGTTAGGCTGTTCTTGGTGATTTGAGAGAGGCTGAAATTCTGTACCTTTTTTGTTACATTCACTATAGCAATAACCTTCTGAATGTTCCATAACTGTAGAATCTATGGATGCATGATAAATTTTTTTTTTCCACTTGGAAACACAAGACAAAATTAAATATAAAAGGTTAAACATCATGTCTTCATCCTTTGGCTGCTAAGATGGGGTAACTTATAAGCAATGGAAATTATTGCTCACAGTTCTGCATACTGGGAAGTCTGATCAAGAGGGCCCTCAGTCTGCTTCAAAGATGTCCCCTTCCGGCTGTGTCCTTATGTAGCAGGAAGGGTAAATACACTCCTTTCAGCCTCTTCCTTAAGAGCACTAATTCCATTCATGAGGATGGAGCCCTCAGGCCTCACTCACTTCTGCAAAGCTCCACCTATGCTCTCATCCTGGGATTAAGTTGCAACACAGGGCCAGGCTTGTGGGCGCATGCCTGCAATTCCCAGGGACTTGGGAGTCTGAGGCAGGAGGATTGTGAGTTCAAGGCCAACCTCAGCGAATGAGCAAGACCCTGTCTCAAAAAATAAAAAGGACTGAGGATGTTGGTAAAGTGCCTGTGAGTTCAATCCGAAGTATCTGTCACACGCAAAAAAAGTTTCAACATAAGCATTTTGGGGGGACACAAGCATTTAGATCATAGCACATCACATACATAGTAGTGAGAAAAACCACTCAGAATCTTTATGTGTCTGAGATAACCACTGCCAACAGTTTCATGCATAATGTTCCAATTTTTTTTGTGTCTGCTTTAAAAATATTGATTATGGAAATTTACAAAAGAATAGTATGAATCCCTGTGTGCCAATCAACCGACTCTAGCACTTGTCAGCCCACTTTATTCTTGCTTTAACATTACGAGTTTAATTTTACACCACATAGATCACAAGTGTAAAATGTTTTGCCACTAGCTTTGCTTCCTTAGCAATATATTTACTCAACAAATATTTACTGAGCACTTAGCTATGTTAGGTACTGGGTTGCAGCACTGATCAAAACAGACAAGAATTTCCTGTGGGACTATACATTCTAACATAGATTGACACCTGTCATTCATTTCAACATGTACTTAATTAATATTCCTCTGTGTGGGTGGACTTTTAGATTGTTTCCACTGCCCTCTTGATGGACCTTTAGTTGTTTCTGATGATTTTTGTGACAACTCTTCTCATCATGAGCATCTTCATATGTATCTTTTCCCCTGAGGACACGTATGAGGCTTTTGTGAATGATGGATTTCTAGAAATTGATATGTTGGATTACTGAGTTTCAAAAAAGAGAAGCAATCGACTCAGTGCTGCTGGCTTTTGCCCCCTGGGTCTGAATGTTTATCTGACAAAGCCATACCTTGACTACATTTGCATTTTGTGCTTTTTTGGGTCTTTAGTGTCATCTCAGTATTCAGTACTGGACCCACAAGTACTTTGAAAAAGTGTATAGGGCTGAAGGGTTGATGTGATTCTGGGTCATAGAAGCAGCTGGTATCGTGAGACACATCGTGAAGTGCATTTTTTTAAATAGTCATAAACTTGATCTTAGCATCCTGCCTCTTCTCCTTCATCATCCAAAAGACTGGGTAAAAATATGGAGATTCAGACTGGTTTCTTTAAATTCTCAAGAGTGTTGGGGTAGTTTTGCCTACAAAGCAGTTTGTCTACTTGTGTGATTGAGATGCCTGGCAGTCTCCAGTGGCAGACTCAGAGTTATTAAGTTGGACAATGCCATAAGCCACTTTGGGGCCCAAGGCCTGATAGGAAATTCAGAGAGATTGGCCTTGAGTAAGCAATGATGACATCAGGTTCAACCCAGAAAGTTGCAAGTCAGCGTTATTTGGTGAATTGTAATTCAAAACTCAAACACTTGACATGAAAGAAACTTGGAAAGGGACTGAGAAGGAAGACAGGGCTTGGCACAGTGTAGTCAGGACCAAAGGAAAATGCCATGCAGCTCTCAACTTTGCTTCCATATTGTATTCTTCCTTATTTCCATGGAGTATTTTAGATTTATTTTTTTACAGTGATCACAATGAACTCATGTGGCTCCACCAAAGGGGATCCCCAAGAGACTGAGCATGACAGGATGCAGTGAGTGTGGTCTGTGGGTAGGAAGCCCTCAATATGGTGGAGTTCGCTATTTGTGCCTTGAAGAATTCACCTCCACCCTTGCAACAAAGGGATAGGTAATAATAATTACAGCTGTATTGGCTGATCAGTCAAAATGCCACTCAGCAACAGTAATATGAAATGGCCCGTCTCTTTGTTGCTCCTCTCATTGTATGAATGACTCATGGAGTAGAGTGTGACTCTAGAATGTGGTGTCCATGGAGAATTGGTCCCAGGACCACCTGCAGATACTGAACTCCTTAGATGCTCAAGTCCCTTAAATGAAGTGACATAGTAACTTGTGCTCAAGTCCCTTTTATGAAGTGACAACTTGTGCACATCCTGTGTATTCTTTAAATTATCTCTAGATCTTTTTGTGATACCCAGTACAGTGTCTACACACCACTTCATTTGCATGGATTCAGTGTAGTACTTGGTGCATAGCGAATTCAAGTATTGCTTTTTTGAAACTTTCTGGAATTTTTGGTTTTTCCAAATATTTTTAACCTTAGGTTGGTTGAATCTGCAGATGCAGAATATCTGGATGTGGAGGGCGACTGCTCCTAAATTTATCTGATTCCTGACCACTGAATGGCCATCCCTTCTAGTTTCTTGAGGATTCTAGTATCTGTGGGGAATTTCAATATATTCTCATGGTCTTCCACATGACAGCTTCCTTTGGGATTCTTCAGGATATTTATTTATTTGTTTGTTTATTTATTTAGTGCTGGGGATTGAACCAAGGCTTACTGCTGAACTACACTGCCAGCCTAGGATAATTTTGATTGTGGGTGTCTCTCACCTTTTTTGACGTGTAACCCCTGTATATGATACAGTTTTTCCATAATGTGCAGGATTCTGGTTTTGGGTCAGTCACCACAGTTCTCCTCCATTCTTACAAGTCAGTAAAGTCATTACATGTACAGCCACGTCTCAGCTTAGTGTAGTTAGAGTGTTCATAAATGTATGTGAATTTCCAAAACCACCATCCATTAGTCCATACTGCATACTTCCATGATCTCTGACTGCGGGATTGGACTTTTGTTAAGCAAAAGATTGTTGGAAGCCTGTCCAGATGTGTGGCAATGTTAGCCCTATAGGGTAAATCTCAGAACTCTATTTGGTCCTTCAGGCTAAGCTCTGTCCCCTTTTTTAAACTCTGCTACATGTTAAAATGTATCAGGCAACTTTCCATTGCTATTTCAAAATACCTGAGGAAGTCAACTTAAAGGTGGAAAGATTTTATTTTGACTCCTGATTTCAGAGGTTTCAGTCCATGGTCACTTGATCTTATCATTTTTGGGCCTGTTATGAGGCAGAACATCATGAAAGGAGCAAAACTACTCGCCTCATGGCAGCCAGAATGCAGAGAGAGGAAGGGAGGGAGGGAAAGAGAAAAAAAATAGGCTTTTATAACAAACTAGCTGCCCTAAAACCCATTAAGCTAAGAATCCATAAATGATTGAATCCATGGATGAGGTCAGAGCCATTATGACCTCCCCAAAGCCCCTGCCTGTGAACACTGCTATGTTGGGCTTCAACACATGAGGTTTTGGGGGAATACTTCAGATCCAAACCATAACATAAGGCAAGGAAAGCATTACTCTGACTGACACCATGCAAGGGAGATAAACTTGGGCTAATGGAATAATATCGAGCAGAGTACATGGAGTTAGAATGGAACCATCTGGAAGCTAACGCCAAAGGTGATTGAAATAAGAATCATATTACTTGTTTGACATTCTAATCCAGTCTAAAAATTGATGAGTATATTTGACCAAACACTGCCCTGCAGCCCTCAGAGAAAGAAGAAAGCATGGTTTGTAGCCTCCCTCCCTGTTTTCTAAGTCTACAGGATTCAAATTATGGCTACCATGGAAACCGTTCTTTGGAATTTCTGGAGCCCTTAATTTTAACTTAACATATAAAAACACTTTTGTGCTGATTTTATAATTATTCATGATGGATGAGAAAGTGACTAAATGTCTTTTGACAGGGAAGACATAACTCTTTTTTCTTTCTTTCATAAAGATGCATGTATTCCAAGTGCTTTATTTTCCTGGGCGTAACTTCCTTCTTCTGCAGATTCTGACACCATAGCTGAGTTACAGGAGCTCCAGCCTTCAGCCAAGGACTTTGAAGTCAGAAGTCTTGTAGGTTGTGGCCACTTTGCTGAAGTACAGGTGGTAAGAGAGAGAGCAACCGGGGACATCTATGCCATGAAAATCATGAAGAAGAAGGCCTTGTTGGCCCAGGAGCAGGTAAGAGCATTTTAACATCAGCCCTTCTCCTTTCTGTGCCAGAATGTTCATTGCAAAGACAGTAATCTGCTGAGTTGTCACCTAGGATCCAGCAAGTTTTCCTCTGACTCCATAGTTAATTCCAGTTGCATGGGCACAAAGCTCTCTTGTGTTCTTAGCTCTTTTCTGAGGTTGGTTCATTTTGAAGGCTCACACATTTCCATTGATTTCTGGATCACGATTCTATAGTTGTATTTTATTTTCAGAACCAAATTGGTCTTTTAACTCATGATTAAGATTTTTTATGACTGTCAGCTGGGGATCCAGGGATATGCATAGTATAGGGTAAATCAGATAGCATTTGCTTTTATAGGTGCTTTAGATATTTGTGTTGTGGGCATGTGTTTCTGACTTTAAAATAGGCCTTTGAAGAAGTTAAATAAAATTGTTACGTAGCTAGAGTTGCTTGTTTGATAACTGGTTAAGAAGTTATTTTTTTGGTGTGGTATTTTCCTTTCGTCTAAGAAAGGCTGCTATCTTTAGGCATATTGATTCATCTGCTGTGTTTTAGAGAGACTGCCATCAGCCTTGGAGTTCAGAGAGTAATTTATTAGTTACAGGCATTCTAGTGCACGTCATGTGTCCGGTAATGTACCCAGCTCTGTGGGAAGCCTGCAGAGGGAATTGAAGTTCCACAGCTATTACTTTCAGGGTTTAATAGCAGCCTTGGAAAGTGGAGAAAAAAATGCAAGCATTGAAAGCAGGTGCTTTCCAGCTGAAGCATCGCAGAGGGGGAGAGCAATTAGCAAATTCATTAATGATGGTGTGAGGGGAGATGTCCTGCTGCCCAGGACAGTTAGGGAAAGTCCTCACTGAGGAGGGGTAAGGTAGTTCTGGACAGAAGTGGTGAGAACATGCCAGATGTAAGTGTGGCATGTACATTTTGAAACGATCACTTTCTGGAGGTCTGGGTATCAGAATGCTCTTTAGGGGTGTGCGTGCGTGCGTGCGCACGTGTGTGTTGTGGTTTAGAACAAATATACGGAGAAATGGGTGGGTAGAGGACAACTGGGAAATCTCAAGAGCCTCATTTCTTTCATTGCGTTGTAAATATAACAAAATTTACCATTTTAACCATTTTTTGTGTGTTATTCAGTAGTTCTAAGAGCATTCACAGTGTCATGCAACCGCAACCACCATCCATTTCTGGAACTTTTTCATCATTCCAATCAGGAACTTTGTACCCATTATACAATAACTCTGCATCTTCCCAGGAACAGTAGTTTTCAATTGCAGTTCACTTGGTGAGGTGACTGGGATCATTTAGGCTTCTGGAAGGAGGCGGTTGGGATCTGGTTCCCTGTAGACTTTAGTGACTTTGTGTGGCCTCTGATCAGAGAGGCAGTGGAGAGTGGAAAGCTGCTTGTCAGAGACCAAGGATGATGTGGCCTCTGTGTTTTGAAATGAAATGTGAACAGCATCATAGGAAGGAAAAATGATGGATGCTTGAACTAGTTTGGAAGACAGGAGTGGAGGCTGCTCACCCGGCCTCCCACATCAAGGTAGGACCCATCCATCAGCAGCGTACACTACCGAGCAGTCACTGCATCGGGTGTTTCTAGGTCCTTGGGCAGAGGCCTTGACGTAGCCCAGCCTTGCAGTGCTTATGTCTTCAGTAGTGCATGTAGGAACTGCAGGCACATCCTAGAGCTGTTCAAACAGATGTGCCCTTCTCCAGGTGAATGGCCTGAAATGACCATGTGTGAGGTGTGGCCTGGGCTTTTTAAAATCACACACATGCAGGAATTAATGAAAACCATCCACCCATTTCTTAAGAGGGTGATTGTCAGAGAAAAGTAGGGTCCTTCATAGAACCCTGGTGAGGATTTGGTATTTAAGAACCTGAGGGGAGAGAGGTTAGCACAGGGAGAAACTGAAAGGAGAGTCAGAGAGGAGGTTAAGGACAAGTGGTATCCTGCAAACAAAGCCTGTCACCGGGGAGCCCAGGGTACTGTGACAACCAGAAGAGGTCCTCAGAGACCATTTACTTTAATGGAAGCTTCAGGGGTCAGAGTCAGTGTCAAGCAAGTAAAGGTGGAGACTGTTCCGTCTTGCCAACCCCCACGAACACCTTTTATGTGTCAGCAAAAAGAAGGCTTCGTCCTCAGGGACAGTTGGCGACGGGCTGCCGGGCTGTTCTCCAAATGGCTTAGATTTTGTCTTGGATGTGTGCATGGACAAACTATTTAAAAACATTTAATAGTTTAACCAGCGCATCAAAGCCCAGACTTCCACAGTTGTTAGAACTAAATGGGAGGCTTATTTATTCATTTTTATTAGAACATTATGGTTGTACGTAGTAATCGTACACACTTTGATGAATTCATACATGTGAGGAATTTGATTTCCACGCCCATTCCCCCACTCTTCCTCTCCTCCCTCCTCTTTCTCCCGCCTCTGCTCTACTGAGTTTCCCTTCCCTAGTGTGTTTGTTTATTTTTGATTGCTACTTTCTACATATAGATAAAGAAATTCCCTTTGGTACATTTATATGTGCATTTCACATGATTTTGTTAAATTCATTCAATAGTTCCTACCCTTTCTCATCCTGAGAGGTATATTTAAAATTACATTTATTTACATTTTGAAACGATCACAAATTTACAGAAAAGTTGCAGGTGCAGTATATCAGTCAGGGCTCTTAGCGGAAATGGAACCAGTATAAATGTGTGTGTATAACCACCGCATACAGTGTTTTTTTCCTGAACTATTTGATACTTACAGTTTGCTCTCCATAGCGGTGGGTTCTGCTTCTGTGAATTCAATGAACTGCAAACTGAAATCATTTAGGGGGGAAATAATTGCATATGTACTGAATATGTATTGGCTTTTATTCTTGTCATTATTCCCTAAAAAATATAGTATGACTATTTTCATAGCATTTATATTGTATAGTAGCCTAGAGGTGATTTTAAGTATATGGGGAGATGTGTGTGGGTTGTACATAAATACTGTGTCATTTTGTGTCAGGGACTTGAGCATATGGAGATTTTGGTATACACAGGGTCCTGGAACCAGTCCCCCATGGATACCAAGCGGTGACTATGTATTTGTGTGTGTGCAAACACACATATACATACACACATGTATATACATGATGTATATTCACATAGAATATACATACACACAAGGATCATAGAATATACACATAGGATGCACGTGTATATACATTTCTATAGAATTTATTTCATGTGGTTCGTTTACATGATGTGGAAACTGGAAATCTAAAGTTCATAGGGCAGGACAATAGGCTGGACATTCTTGAGTAGGAGCTGATGATACAGTCCTGAACTTCTTCCTCAGGGAAACTGCAATTTTGTTCTTATGCACTTTCAACTGATTGGATGAGGCCCACCCAGATTACTGAGGAAAATCTCCTTAAAGGCAACTAATTATAGATGATAACTACATCTACAAAACACCTTCACAGCAATACCGGAGTTAGTGTTTGAGTAACTGTGTGTGCTGTGAACTAGCCAGGTCAACATGTAAATTTAGTTATTGGAGAGTATAGCATTTCCCCTGCTGAACCCCTTGAAAGTAAGTTGCCAACTTGACCTGTTACTTCTGAAACTTTAGTATTTCCTTCACCAAGGACATTCTCTCATGAGCCACAATACAACTGTCAAAATCAGTAAATGAGCAGTGATACCTTAATGCTGGCTCTCTTCAGACTCCTTCAGGTTTCACTAGCTGTCCCCGTCACATCTTTTGGATCAAGGACCCAGTCTAGGATCACACCTGACATTTACTTGTCACTTCAGTCTCTTTGAATCTACATCTGTTCCTTACTTTTTCCTGGCTCTCGTGACCTGGATGATTCTGATGATAACAGGCCAGTTGTTTTGTAGAATTTAGATGTGTCTGATATTGCTCAGGCTTAGATCCTGGTTATAGATCTTTGGCAGAAATATTGCAGGTGGGAGATGCTGTTCTGATCACTCCAATAGGGGTTTCTGTTTGCCACATTCAGGATGATGTTCATTTTGATTTCTGCATTAAGTTGCTGCCTGCCACGCTCTTCCATGGTGAAGTTAAACTTTCCTCCTTTGTACCTAAATAAGAATTTTATGAGGAGTTACCTTCCAATAATGGAAATATCCCATTCCTCATAAAACTTTCAATTTATTCATTTATATCTATGAGGACTTGATTTTCTTTTTCTATTTCAGTCAGTGTGTTACAATCTGTTATTATCATTATTTTTATACTTGAATTGTTTCCAAGTTGTCTCTTTAGGTTAGCTTTTGTGTCCCTTTGACAAATCATTCTTGAGTGGTTTCTTGTTTTCTGGTAATGCCGGAAGTTCTGGTTTCTCATGTATGTTTACTTTCTCTGGCATCAGTCTTTTCTCTAAGAAGACTTGTTCAGTGGAAAATGGTGTTTGGAGGCCAAGATCTGGACACTGGGTGTTCTCATTGCTACTGGGATGACACTGCTCTCAGATTCCTTTCAGTGGACACTGCTAAGGAATACATGTATATTTGTACAGTATTCCTACTTGTACATACGCTATATATACACCAAGAGGCATGTATACACACACACATTTACCTCTATTGATTTCTGTATACCTATGTATTGAAAACTATATTTACTGTAGTATCTCTAATTCCAGTCCAACTCAAGAAGGTTCATTTTAGTTTTTACACTTTCCATGTTTACAACTATATTAGCTTTCTGTTGCTATAACAAATACCTGAAAATCAGCTTATAAAGAAAAAAGGTTTATTCTTACTCACAGGTTGTAGGTTTCAGTCCATGGTTATTTGGCCCTGTTGCTTTTGAGCCTGTGGTGAGGCAGTAACATGCAACAGAACTGTTCACCTCATGGTCAGGATGTGAAAGAACAATGAAAGGCTGGAGTCCCAATATCCCCTTCAACGATATGCCTCCAGTGACCTCCCCCCAGGCTTCACCTCTTAAAAACCGCCTTGCTCCCATAGCATGATGGGCTGAGGACCAAACCTTTAACACATGAGCCTTTGGGGACACTTATCCAAACCATAGCAGTAACCCTATCCTCTGATGTTGTCATTTTAATATTTTTACTAGTTTCTCAGCAGCCTGCATCCTCTTTACTAGCTCTGTTGTTATCCCCTGTCCCCTTGGTGGGTCCTGATAACCTGTTTCAGGTCACACTTACACGTGGGTGTCCCCCGATAGTCCACAATGGCTGCCTCTCACCTGGTTGCCACCCTGTGCACTGCCAGCTCCTGACTCCCTGTTCTTGGCTCTGTGGTTCTCCAGTGCTTCCCTTGATTTGCTCCACCTGATGGAACTGTTCAGGAAGGGAAGGTGAAGAGGGACAGAGACATTTATTTATTTGTTTTATTTGTTCTTTTTAGTTATACTTGACATAGAATGTATTTTGACGTATCATACAGACCTGGGGTATAACTTCCCATTCTTGTGGTTGTACATGATGTGGAGTTACACTGGTTGTGTGTTCATATATGCACTAGGAACGTTAGGGACAGAGACATTTAGATTCAAAGGAAGTGGTTTGACTTTAAAGAAAGACATTAAGTAAGTAATTGGACAGTTAATATATGGCTCTGGCAAAAATTGTGGACAAAGTGGGTGAATAATAGATTTATGGAATGCCAGGCTAAATGATGGCTTTATTTCTTTAAACTGGAAACATGAGTTTAGTCTTAAAGACAGAGCAAAGGTCATCCCCTGCCCTCCATTCCGTTCTTTATATTATAATTGTCTAAAGGGTTTCTTTTCCTCCTAGGTTTCATTTTTTGAGGAAGAACGGAACATACTATCTCGGAGCACAAGCCCTTGGATCCCCCAATTACAGTATGCCTTTCAGGATAAAAATAACCTTTACCTGGTGAGTCTTTACATCCATCTCTGGAATGAGTGGCGTGCCTGATAGTCAGATGCCACAGTTGCAGAATTGAATGTGGTTCTTGCCCCTGATGTCCATGGCGCCTCTCATTCATTCAGTTGCTTTCCTGACTTCCAGGTGTGTCTCCCTGTTCTCCTTGTTCTAAAGATGAAAAGCCAGCCCATTGAGAAACACCTCATGACTCCTGAGTCCTGCAGCTCTGGCTTAAAGGGCAATAACAAGAAATTGCTTGGGAATAGAATCTTGCTTTTAATAGAATCTTGCTTTAATTTTCAAAAGTTAAAATAATGCATGGTTGTTAGAAGAAAATGCAGCCTGTTCTTACGCACGTGGAAGCTAGAAGAGTTGATCTCCTGGAAGTGGAGAGTAGGATGGTGGTTGCCAGGGCTTGGGAAGGGTGGGGAGGGGAAGGATAGAGGAGGGCTGGTAAACATGTACAAAAATACAGTTCGCTTGCAAGCACAAGGCCCTGGGTTCAATCCCCAGCACCGCAAAAAAAAAAAAAAAAAAAAGGTAGGAAAAAAAATGCAGTTCGATAGGAGGCTTAGGTTTTGGTGTCCAATAGCATCAAAGGTAACAATTTATTCTACATTTCAAAATAGCCAAAAGAGAAGATTTTGAATGTTCCCAACATAATCATGATAAATGTTTGGGGTGATGGGTATGCTAATTACCCTGGTTTGATCATCGCACATTGTATACATGTTTTGAAATATCACACTGTACCTCATGACTATGTAAAATTATTATGTGTCAGTTAAAAAGAAGAGAGAACCTACATGATGAGACAGGTATGAAGTAGGAAGGATAGGCCTCTATTTTTTTTGCAAATCCCCCTCTCTAGGGAGACACGTGTCGATGTTGTTCTTTTTGACCCTTAACTATGGCCTGGATGTGGGGGAATTGAATCTGCTCATATAAAAATGATATGTCACTCTCCATTTGGCTCTTCAGCTCACTTTTTTTTTCTTGCCTTTTAACACTTTAATCCAGATATCCTTGTGTGTCAGTACATACAGGTATGCGTTGTACTCTTCTTTCTTTTTGGTGCTGGGGTTGAACCCAGGGACTACCTTGAGTGGCACCCCCAGTCCCTGCTTCTTTCTTCAGGGTGGTGGCATCGTTTTCCCTGATACGCAGGGAGCATGACTTATAGAATGCTCAGTCTGATTTAGGGCCTTGTTTAGGTTCTTGGGGGATGACATTCATAAATTTAAGAAGTGTATCCTAGAAACAATTTTTATTCCTGATTCAGCCTTTAAAACGACTAAACTGGCTGCGGTGGCACCTGCCTATAATCCCAGTGACTTGTGAAGCTGAGGCAGGAGGATTGCAAATTTGAGGCCAGCCTCAGCAACTTAGTGAGACCCTGTCTGAGAATTAAAAAAAAGAAATAAGTTAAAAAAAAGAAAAAGAAGTACTGGGGATGTATATCTCAGTGGAAAAACACCTCCGTGTTCAATCCTCAGTACCAAAAACAAAACAAAATTTATCATGTTACCTTGACTGGAGATAAACTTTTATAGGGCTCATATATCAGAAAAAGTAAGAGAGATGAACAGTCATCTGTCTTGGACTCTTGCTGGGCACTTTGTGATTTGCAATCAACAGTTTCACATTGTTGAAAACCCAGTGCCTGTGGAGAAGTCCCCCAGCCTCATCCGGCCTTCTGAGCGAATGTTTTGTCACATGAGAGGTTGGGAACCTGGCAGGCACTGATCATGTGCCCCTTCACCACCAGCAGCACGCCCCTGCCGTGTTCACAGCCGGGAACTTCCTTCCCTTGACCATCTCCTTGGACGCTTTCCTTGCTTGGGACCTGGAGTATGGAGCCCTCGCCTTCTCTGATGACCTTGGTGTATTTCTGGGGTCACCTCTGTTCCAGGATACTTGCTGCCAGGCGACATTTGCCTTGTGCTCTCTGTGTTTGATGGGGCCTGTCCTGTTTGGGTGGATGGATGGGCTTCTTCATTAGCCCTCAGAAAGGTTCTCTGCATACAGCAGTGCTTCTGTTTGTTGTTTTTGTTCATGTCAAATTTTTTTAAACAATTTTTTATAAAGATGTTGACAGACCTTTTATTTTATTCATTTATTTATATGTGGTGCTTAGAATCGAACCCAGTGCCTCACACACGCCAGGCAAGTGCTCCATCACTGAGCCACAACCCCAGCCCCCATGTCGGATTTTAATTGGAGCTCTGTAAGAAGTTTAGAACACCAGCTTGTGAGGATAAGCTTCATTTTCAAGGCAACATAGAGCATTTGCAGCTCTGGGGTCAGGAAGGAGTGAGTTTTTTTGGCAAAAATTTAGGGTCCACAGTTTTCCCATCTGCCCTGCACTGTTCTGTAAACTCATTTTTCTCTTCCTTTGGATTGAAGAGCTCACCTTGATGTTTCATCTCATGAAGCTGCTGCTGCTTACTATTAAGCATTGTTTGGGATTTTCATGCTATGAAGGTCGGTTTGGGTAAAGGTGATGACCAATTTTGAGTTCCTATGTAAAGGAACTCGGTTGAAGATTTAGGAGTCTAGTCACATGTGGCAAGCCACTGCTCAGTGGCTTGAGGGGCACCTGCTTGCCTTCCTGGTGGCCAGTGATGATCAGAGGTGTCCTGGGGTGACACTGGGCTGCGGTTTTCTTGCCTGCTGGCTGTAGTGCTTTTTCATGGCACAGTGGTTTTCAGAACACACCTTCAGAGGGTGTGTTGAGCATCTTAAAATTTTCCTGCTTTGGTGTCATCATTCTTATTACCCCTGCCTGGCTTTGTCATAGTGGAAAGAACCGTCCCTTTCTTTTTAGTTCCTAGTTGTGGATTTAGCTGCTGGGAACGTCTGCCTGGGAAAGCACTCCTGTAATACCTCTCAGAACGGGGACGGCGGCTGGCTCCTCTGCTAGGCAGGCTCCCCGCGGAGTGTTTTCCTGTTTGCTCGCTTTGGCTGTGGCTCGTCCCTCCTGATCTTACCACTGCCATTGGCGTCTTCAGTTCCTTTTCAGATTTTCCATTTGCCATCTTGCAAGATGGGAAAGATCTTGAAAATTGCCTTTTTCTAGAGTGCTGGCTGCCTCAGTCCCTTGATCCTTGGATCCAAGAGCATTCTCACGCCTTCTTCAGCAGCTCACTGAGTGTCACTGATGGGACCTTGCACTCATCTCCCTGCCTGCATTTTCTTCTCAAGTGATTTGGCATTTTGGAGTAAAATGCTTTCTAGAGGTATGATTTTTATATAGAAATTCAAACTTAGCATGGGAATCACGGTATGTTCGTGGTTCCACCATCCTTTATCTGTAATTCTGAAATAGCCAGAGCTCTGAGTTCACCTCAAGTTCTTTTAGTTACTTGTTTGGCAACAGAACTGACTTGAATCCAGTTTGCAGCGAAGCCTGACCTGAACTCTTCAGGCTGTTCGTGGTCTGTTCATTCCCATTAGTGTGACTATTCACACATTTTTTCCATAAAATTATGAACGGATTTGATCATGAGGTGCTGTCCCAGCCCCTTATTGAGGTGTTATGTAATATAAAGTGTACGTGTCACTTTAGCTTTCCAAAATCTGAAACATTCTGAGTCTCAAAATACATTCTGCCGCAAGATAAGGGGATTCTAGATCTGCACTGGCACTGTAAGGAACTCAACTCCATTATGCCTATTGACCACTTACAGATCACTAAATCTTTGGAAGTTGGGGAAACTTACATATTGTGGTAAGCTCCATTGACAGTTGAGCACCAATTTGTAATGCTAATGTAGTTTAATTGAAGATACATTTTAGATCAATGAAAAACCAATGGAATTCTACTTACTGTGCATCTTGGCCGTTTCTGCTCTCCAGTCCTACCTCTGCTGAGTGAGACCCCTCTGTTTTCTTTTGCCTGTATTACTGCCATAACCTTCTGAGTGTTCTCCCTGCCATCTGTCTCCCCCAGGCCCCCAGGTCTCCCACATACTGCAGCCAAGTCATCTCACTGTTAAAATTCTTCAAGACTCCCCACCGTCATCTGGAGGAAGTCCAGATTCTCCCGCGTGGCTCACATGCCTCGTCAGTACCATTTCTCTCCTTTCTTTTGCATTCATCCTGAACTTCCTTTGGTTCTTTGACCTTGCCTCTGACCCCTCTGCATGCTGTTCACTCGTTCTCTGTTTACCTGCCCAACTCCTGTTTCTCTTTCTGGGTTGGATCAGATATTACTTCTAGAAACCTTCTTGGACCCTCTGCTTCTAGGATGAATGCCCACTGCTCTATGCTGGTAGCACCCTGTACTTCCCAGTATGAGTGACACTTGCCTCTTCCACTGCGCTACTTTCTCCATGAGGGGAGCAATTATGTCTCTCTTGCTCCCAGTAGAGCTTTACCAAATAGGTGCCTAAGAAATATTTATTGGATGAATGCATGATTAATTTCATAGAAATCTGATTTACATACAAATTTACTTATTGTGTTATAGAAATCATATTATGTTAGCTGTGGGAGTTTTGTTCTCTAAAGTACATAATTCAAGATGGACCCAATGAGATTTTCAAAAATTGGAATGCAGTGCAGGGAAATTGAACTTGGGTTCTTTTGAATTTTGAGGCATAAAAAATTTTCCATTTGCAGTGACATACCAATGAATGAGGCTTGCCGTTTTCTGGTGCATAGGAAATGGTAGCAAACTCCACTGTATTTTCTGGTTCTATATAACAGGCTAGTCTGGTATTTTGGCAGGCTGCACATGGAAACAGTGCTTTGCTGATCTGGTTCATGGAGAAATCTGTTTGGTTCTGTGTAACAGATGCCTTCCTCAGTGTCCTCTGATGAAGGAGTTGATTTTAACAAAGAGAACGTTGTTTTACAATCCGCCACTTTCAGTATCGTTGTATCTAAATTCCTTTGTGAGGTTTTTTTTTTTGCATTGATATTTTTCATATTTAGGGGCTCTTCAGGTTGCTTTGGCTCTCAGCCTATAATTGATCCATGAACTTAGTTTCTCTCCTGTGACCTTCCTTTGTCTTCTCTCTGTTCATTCCAAATGTTTGTCGCCAGTTGGACATAGAGAGGTAGTAGTTATGGTACAAGTTCAGCTGCTGTAACAAGAGACTCCAACATCCAGTCCAGGCTAATGGAGCAGCTTTGTATTTGATAATTCAGGGACCCAGGTGTCTTCCACCTTGTGACTCCTCCATTCCTTAGCATGTTGTCCTCTTTTACGTGGTTGAATTTGGGCCATTCCATGTTTTTGTTCCAGCTGGCTGTTGAAGAGAACAGCCGGAATTCAGAGCAGGCAAGATGCTTTCACACAGAATGATGTGGAAGTTGAGTCCATCATTTCCTCCCACATTCTGCTTTCCAGAACTTAGTCACATGACTGCCCATCTACTTGGGCATGTACTATCTAGCTGCATGGCCTATAACCAGGTAGATTTTTATTATTATGGAAGAAGGGAAGGATGGATTTGGTGGGGACAATTAAGTCTGCCGCAGAGGTAGAGCTGGGATTTGAAGTCAGGCCTCTAACTCTGCCTTCCATATTCTGACTCATTGCATTGAGCCACTTCATCTAAAACAACTGCTAATTGCCACATGACTGAGATGTGCTGCTGGGATTAGTTTTTTATATTTCCTCTCTCACTTTGAAACCATACCAGTGCAATCTGGAATAATTTGGAAGTGGGCTATTTCTAGGTACTGACCCCAGGGCCTTAGTGAATATCACCAGCCTGTGTTATTTTTATCATTGGGAGCCATAAGAGAATTAATGGATGCAACTCCATTGTTTACTGAAATGGGCAGCTTATGATAGTTTTGACAACGAGACGTGCTGTTTTGATCTCTTGGCTAAGATGAGCTGATTTTTCAGCATGTCTCAAAACTCACCAGGCGTGTGCTCATGTGTTGCCACTTTAGAAGCCAGGGTTTAGAAGCCAGCTGCCCATCAGAGAGAGGCTGTTCCTTAGAATATTGTTCCATTTTATTGCTTTTCCTTGTTTGGTCTCTCCAGAGTCATTGGCCTTTTCAGCTTCAATTTTCTCATTGTCGAATGAGATATTAATTCCTTTTCTTGATCCCGATTCAGTTGCTGAGTGTGTTATTGCCTTGGGGATGGGGTGTCTTTGAGTTTTCTGTGCCTTTGAAGTAGTTGTTTTGTGTTCTGGTGTTTTCAGGTGCATCTCAAGTGAGCACGTTGAGAGTCTCGCCATTTTAGGAGCCACAGTTTAATCACGTTGTACCTGTTTGTTCCGGGCCTGTGTGTCTGGTTCAATAGCTTGGGTGGGACCCTTGGATCTGCATTTCCATTAAGTTTCCAGGTGACACTGCTGCTGTCCAGGGACCTCACTGAGAATCATTATCATCATACGGCTGTAGCTCTGGTTAGTTTCTGATTATTGCTTCTAACTTGTGTCTACCAGCAGTAGCGTACAAATCTGAGATCCCTTTCCTTGTCTTCCAGGTCCAGGAATGACACATATTTCCTTGCTGGTGCTAGCCCTGGGGTGTCCTGTCATCCCATTTTGTTTCCTTTTAAACTAATCTGTTCTTTTGTAAATAACCCCTTCCTTAATTAATGTCCTCAATTACCTGGTTTGAGTGTACCATCTCTCTCTTGCCAAGATTCTGGATGATTCAATGCTTAATAAGGGCTTTTTAAATAGATGGCTCAATCAGACTGGGATTCATATTTTCCGAGATAAAAGGCCTTCTTTCTTTTTTTCTGGGTCTCCTAGCCCTTCATGAAGAATAATATAGGGTCTCTGCCAGTGGCCACTCTGCTTAAAGAATGCCTTCCTTCCTCCCACATGCCAAAGATCAGGACCTTTGAAAGAGTGGACATCGAAGCCATTGGTATCATCACATTTTTTTTCATGTCACTTTCAGTCATGCCAAATGTATAAACATTTCAAGGTGACACTGCTAGGACACCTCTTAGCCACCCTAGAGCAGCATCTCTCATGATGCCTATGCGAATTGTATTAGAGTCCTTGTCTTAGTCTGTTTTCTGGTGCTATAGCAAAATATCTGAGACTGGGAAAATGATAAAGAATACAGACTTACCTGGCTAATGGTTCTGGAGGATGAGAAGTCCAAGAAGATGACTCTGGTACCTGCTTGGCCTCTAGGCAGGGCCTTCTTGCTGCATTATCACATGGGGGAGTGCATCACATGGCAAGAGAGAGCAAGCATGTGAACCTGGGTTTCTCTTCCTCTTCTCATAATGCCACTATTGCCGTCACAGGCGCTGCACCCTCATAACTTTATCAGACCCTAATTACTCCCCAAAGGTCTCACCTCAAAATACAATCAAGATAGGAGTGTAGGGCTGGGGTTGTGTCTCAGTGGTAGAGTGCTTGCCTAGCATGCGTGATGTACTGGGTTTGATTTTCAGCACTACATATAAATAAAAAAATAAAGTTCCATCAATAGATATAGATATAGATACAGCTATATAGATGTAGCTATAGATACAGATATAGATAGGAGTTTAGGGTTAAGTTTCCAACATATGAACCTTTGGAAGACACATTCAACCATAGCAGTACTAAAGAACTATTAAATATTCATTCCCCCCACATGCATACATGTGCATGCAAGCATGCCTCTGCACACAGGCATGCATGTGGGCTTGCATTTGTCCCTCACTTTAAATTCAATGCAGTGGTTGGAAATTGCCATTTCAGTACTTGGGTTATAGATGGAAACACCAACAGAGAAGCATCCGCTCCTTCCAAACCGAACACATGTAAGATTTGCCCTTTAATTAGCATCTGCAGCTGCTGCCATCAGAAGGGTCTGTCTCTGTTGGCCTGAAAGTCTTTGCTTTAAAAGAGCAAGTCCATTATAGCTCCAAGCCAGGCTCATCTGTCAGCTGCTGTGCTTTCTCAGCCGTCAGCAGGGTTGCCACGTTGTTTAGGGCTGTTTCACTGGAGGGCTCTTCCCCCTTTCTGTCTGCCTGCTTTTGATTACTGTCCTTGGTGATCACCATTCAGGTGACCTACAGCTGCTCATTGTGTGCAGGAGACATCTCCAGTCCTTGCAAGGATGGAAGCTCATTGCTTCAGTGCTGATGGACTGGTTATTTTCCAGCCCTTTGTTGTCAGTGATCTTGTCTTGATATTCAGGTAGTCACTGAAAAAGTACGCACAGCAGACGTGATGGCTATATTAAAGCCAACGTCCGTTCAAGGGCATCTCTCCTCTGCTGTAGAACCTTTTAATCCAGTTTGAGTAAGAAGCCACACTGGTTCCACAGCCTCTTCAGCAGCGGGTACCACTGTAGTGCTGGACTAAGCTACAGCGAAATCACCCTAGGAGCTCCTTAAATATGCAGGTTCCTAGACTCCACCCGTGGACTTGATCCGTGAAAGTCTGGAGCCAGTCAGTCTCTGGAATCCATGTTTTTAACAACTCCCTCAATGGCTGGGATGGGAGGGAGATGTACTTAACTCTTTTTGCACATTGATGATGATGAATATTATCCAAAATTCTTTTCCATTAGGATGCCTGTCATGAAGGCAGGGATTTTTGTCTTATTCACTGCTGTATTCCTGATATCTAGAACAGTAAGTAGCAAATAGTAGGCACACAGATATTTATTTAGATGAATATATCTTTTTTTTTTTTTTTTCCAGTACTAGATTGAATGCAGGGGTGCTTTATCACTGAATGTCATCCTCAGCCCTTTTTATTTTGAGACAGGGTCTTACTAATTTGTCCAGCCTGTCTTTGAACTTGATTATCCCACCTCAGCTGCCCGCCCAAGTTACTGGGTTTACAGGTGTGTACCACTGCATCCGGCAATTTGTCTTATTTTTAAAAAGTGCTTCTCTGGTGATTCTGATGGGCAGGCAGGCCTGGGAAACTGTGTTTTAGAGAACTTACAGTCTTCATGAATTAGAATCCACATTTTTTGAGGGAGATCAGCACCTCACTGGGCATCTCTGAGTCATAAAAGTTCAGGAAAGAGTCACATTTTTGGACAAAACCACATTTATGGAGACTCTGGCACAACCCGGATGATAATTTTGACTTAATTAGTTCATAGCACTATGCTGACACGGTCTTCAGTTCACAGTTAGTTGTCTGATATGAAGACTTCAAGACTCTGAGTTTGTGACTTTCAGTGATGCTTTTGGAGCCTTTTGATTTGGTGCCATAGTGTTTCTGAAAGTCTCCACGTCTGGTTCTTTGTTATAGTTTTAAGCCCAATAGACACAAGATTGATTAAGCTTTGGATTTGTACAACTGTCTTGCTATGAACTCCATGTATTTAGAATGAGCAATTATGCCCCATACTGTAGTTTTGGAATATGAATAACATCTTGGGATAGCCAAATTTACCCAGTAAATGACGTTACTCTAACGGTGCACAGTTGAATTTTTAATATTGTAATCTGGAATGTGTTGGAGGGGTCAAGTTTATCTGATGAGGACCCTGTCTATTTAAATATTCATCTTTTAGAATGTCTATTTCGGCCCCACATAGTGGAGGATGCTGAGTTTTGTTGGTTGTTTTCTCATTAATCCAGGACTTTTGAAGAGATGGAAAGTTGTTTGACCCATAGAAGAGATTAATGTAGTTTGGTAGGGAGTCTTCTGAATAGGAGCAAAGAATACATGCCTCTTTCCCTTTTAAAGAGATGCTTCTTATTTTCTGAACTATTCTGCTGGTCGTAACAAATCAAATCTTTGGGAGTAGACACTAAGTACCAAGTAGTGATCAGTTTGAGAGCTCTTGGAAGTTGCCAGCGGCTGCTATATAATTGACTTTCTGAGCCTTAAACTTAAAAGTGGTTCTGTTTTTTTGCATCTTTAATGGAACCATAGGAAATGTACAACTGCAGCATGTCATCATAAATATGCATTGTTCTTATTTTAAGTCATTTGAGTTCTGAAAGTCTGAGTACTTCTGTTATTATCTGTGAATTTTTTTTATGTTTAAGACCTTTTTAATGGCAACTCGTATTTAAAACAGACGTAAAAATTAGCATTCACCCACATACCTAGGGCCTGTGGAGAACCAGGTTGGTATGAGTGGGTGAGCTAGAGGGAACCAGGTGGCTTCTGTGGGTTCTAGGGCTGGGCCCCACATCTTACATCTGCTGTGAATCTGGGGAAGCACAGTATGTGTGTTAGGTTCTGCCCCTGAAGTGCCAGCCTTGTTAGTTCACAGATGAATTGTTTTAGGTAATCACAGTGTTAATGGAATCGTACTCTTCTACTGTAAGTGTCCAGAGCCTGACTGAGTGTCTGCTGAATGTAAGAAGCTGTGTGAATGCGGTAGATTGCCAGGTTACAAGGAGCCCTCCGGAGGACGTGTAAGTCCCTGGCTTCCCCAGGGAGATCTGGTGCTGGGCAGACTTTCTGGAGACTTTACTTAATCTGCCTGGGGCATTTAGGGATCTGTGCAAATATTCCATGTTAGACTTTCTAGAACTTTCTTCTAATTCTTAACTAAAGGCATGCAAGAGTCTGGGGGGATAATAGTGAGAATTCACATCCTCAAATTGGTTTCCAGAATACAGTGTTTGGTATATTTAGTGTTTTTCAAAAGAAGTCTATTTGAATCTTCTTACCTTCTTTTGGGAAAGATTGAATATAACTTAAAAGACATCTGTAGAATGGTCAATAAAATTCGAATCAGAGCAAAGGACAGGAGAACTCCGTGAGGGTTAACCTGGTTGCAGCAGTGGTCAAAATGGGTCCCGTCTTCTCTGCAGCCAGGGAAGGACCAGGCAGTTCAGGGAGGGGAAGAACAGGGATTGAACGGTAGCTGACGCCATGCTGGTGCCAGCCACTGCGCAGGACCTCCAAGGACCTTGTCTTGTTTAATCTGAGTGTAATATTGCAAGGGGATTGGTCTTATCTGAATTAAACAGGGAACAAAACTGAAAGGCAGCAAGGTGAAGTTACCAGGTGGCGTCTGAAGCCACCTGATTGACTGGCCCTAAGGCCGTGTGTGGCTTCAGGCTTCAGGAATGCCACAGCTGGTCGCCCTCAGAAGGAGGAAGGGTTTCAGTTCCTTGGGATAAAAGAAAAAAAAAAATTGTTTTTAACTGATCAAACATTTACCTGAGGCTTTATATTCTTATTCCAGATTTTTCCTATATCTACCAATAAATCTGATATTTTTTTCTCATAAAAAAGAGGTTATATTTATCCCACACAGGATATCACTTTATATTATCATGGCAGCTTTCCATGGTAGTATGAATAGATGGAATCCATTTGTTCTTAATATCTGTATCATATCCCGTCGTTTCCATATATCATAATGTAGCTGTTCTCTTATGGATAGATATTTGGAAGATTTCCAGGTTTCTTTCTTTTTTTCCCCTGTTACACACAGTGCTGCAATGAGTCTACTTATTTATCTACCTATCTGCAAACTATCATAAGTATCTATAAAATAAATTATAAAAAGTGGAATTATGGGGCTGGGATTGTGGCTTGGTGGTGGAGTTCTTGCCTCGTATGTGTGAGGCATTGGGTTCAATCCTCAGCACCACATTCAAAAAAAATGAATAAAGGTATCATGTCCGTCTACAACTAAAAATAGTTTTTAAAAAAGTGGAATTACTAGGTCAAAGGGGGATATATTCACACTTAAATTTTTTTTTTTTTTTTTTTTTTTTGGTGCTGGGGATCAAACCCAGAGCCTTGTGCTTACAAGGCAAGCACTCTATTGACTGAGCTATCTCCCCAGCCCTCATAGTTAAATTTTTAATAGAGACCATCAGTTGCATTCTACACTGTCTGTAAAAGGAAAAGATAGTGTCACATTTGTTGCACGCCTGCTATGTTCTGCTGGGTGCTGAGGCAAATGCAAAAAGGAGGCAAGAGAGTTTGTTGCCCTCCAGGAATATCCATCTACAGTGTGCACGAATCCTAGGGAATGGGGTATTAACTTGGGTGGGTGGATGGGGAGTGGGTGGAATTAATTCAACTTTTCAGGCTTTGCCTTGCAAACATTGTGCATGGTGCCTGGGACTAGTCTTCCATTATACCAGTTCTCTTGGGTAATGGATGTAATTTCTGCAGGGCAGGGACCCCATCCTATGTCTTACACTGTGTCTCACACATCTTCTTTGCTTTGTGGAGACACTGTAATTATAACATGTCAGGTGGTATTCGAAGATCTAATTGAGGCATTCCCTCTTTTTGGGGTGTGTGAAAAATTAATAACTTTGGTATTGTATACAGGTCATGGAATATCAGCCTGGAGGGGATTTGCTGTCACTTTTGAATAGATATGAGGACCAGTTAGATGAAAATATGATTCAGTTTTACCTAGCTGAACTGATTTTGGCTGTTCACAGTGTTCATCAGATGGGATATGTACACCGGTAAGTGAGATTCCTTAATCGCATCCTGAGAATTTATCTGTATCCTGGAAGGGTTACTGCTTGGAAATGAGCGGATGAATGATTTCAGGATCAAAATAATGCTGCATCCAGTTTTTAGACAATCTTACCTGTGACTGGTTGAAAGAAATGGCAAACATTTCAGCTCATGCATCCAACAGTGAAATAGATCTAGAGTTGTAATATTCTCGAGTTTACTAGTACCTTCTGTTACTAGTTAATAGGTATAGCTGAGAAGATCAGGAGCCCTTGCTTGGGCTCTTTGGGTTGTGTGGTAGATGGATGAAATTTGATTTGCAGAAGGACCCAGGGCACCACGGGGAAATGGAAGGTCACAGAGGTGTACTTTGTGTCTGTCAGCTTTCCCTTTCCACTGTGCCAGGCACTCGAGATGATCAGCTTGTGAGGGCCTCACAGTTTGGGAGGTTTCAGCCCATGACGTATTTTCTCTGTCACTCTGGGCTTGTGGTGAGGCCGTACACCACGGCAAAAGCGCATGATGGAGCAAAACCACCTACTCACCAGCAGGAAGCAAAAACAGAGAGAGGAGGAGACCAGGGTCTGACAGTCCTCTTGGAGGGCAAGCCCCCAATGATCTGAAGACCTCCCGCTAGGATTGTTTTAGTCAGCTTCTTTCACTACTGTGACCAGAAGACCTGACAAGAACTTTTCCTTTTTAGAGAAGGAAAAGTTTATTTTGATGGTCATAGTTTCAGAGGCTTCAGTCTGTAGGTGGGCAACTCCATTGCTCTGGGCCTGAAGTAAGGCAGAACATCATGGTGGAGTGTGGCAGAGGAAGGTAGCTTAGAACATGGCACCAGGAAGCACAGAGAGACCTCTGTTTACCAGGGACAAAATATAAACACCAGAGGCACACTCCCAGTGATCCACATTGCCTCCAGCTACACCCTACCTACCTGCAGTTACCACCCAGTTAATCCATTCAAGTGGATTAACATACTGATTAGGTTAAGGCTCTTATAACCCAATCATTTCACCTCTGAGCATTCTTGCATTGCCTCACACATGAGCTTTTGGGAGACACCTCATATCTAAACCTGAACAAGGATCCACCTCCTAAAGATTCTGCCACTTTCCAAGAGCACCACACCTGGGACTGTCTTTAACACTTGGTCCTTCGGGGTTCACTGAAGATCCAAACCATAGCACACTTTTAACTGCGTCTGTTAGTAGTTCACAAAGGTGCTCCACAAAATCCTCAGTCGATATGTGTTTCTTCTTGTCTTCACTCATCTACTGTTTCTATGTCTGAGGATGTTGTGGGAATATAATGAAAGACCAGTAATCATAAAAGCTGGATGAAAGACTCAGCTTTTCCACTGGCTAGTCTCATGACCTTGATTAAATTCTTTAGCGTCTTTTGACCTTGGTTTTTGCCCTATACTAAGATATTTGCTTGAATTGAGATCCTGAGTTAGCAAATGCTTGCTGCTTGTCAAGCACAGTGCTAATTCAGAGTCCTGATTTTCTTACAGGGACATCAAGCCAGAGAACGTTCTTATTGACAGAACAGGACACATCAAGTTGGTGGATTTTGGATCAGCTGCTAAAATGAATTCAAATAAAATGGTAATAATGGAATAAAATAGCATAATAGAGGTTATACCAGAAAGCATTCCTTGGTCTTCATAAATTTGGGAAATAATGGGATCCAGTGATGAGCAACATTTTGGAGCCTTCATCTGCCAGCGTATGACTCCTTGAGGGCTGGGGTGGGAATGGGAACATGGAATTATTCCCAGACCATAGCACCCTTTTAGGTATAATACCTGTTAATACCTTCGGAAACATTTTTGGGAATGTTCTTATACTTTGGTTAAAAAGAAAGGAAAATGTTTATTTTGTTTTTGCCTTCATTTTTCTTGCCTCTCAGAAACTGTCTTCTGTTATAGGTCTTTTTTACTCAAAAATAGTTTGATGAAATGTAACCTTCTTTTTCTCAAATCCTCCATTTCCTATGCAACAAAACGAGAGCATTTGAATTAAATATCCTTAAGTGTCAAGAACCAGTGCTCAAAATGTCATTTTTAAGTCTTGGACCTTTGGTAAATTAAACTGCATTCCACATGCTAATTAGGAGGGCAGGAGTGGAGCTATTGAGATCAAGAGTAAGAATGCTTCAGGAAAAAGATGACAAAGTTAGAAGAAAATAGAGTTAAAAAATCCTCTAAGAAAGTTGGTTCTTACTAAAATGTGAATTTTGAGGTCAGCTTGCAAAAAGAATGGTCTAAGAGAAAATCGACTTAGGTTTTAAGATTAATTTCACAACTGAGCTACTTGGTGACCTAGACAAATCCTTAGGAACTTGGCCTTTATTCTTTTCTCTAGAAAATACTGTTTCTAGTTAAAATGCACAAATTAAGAGGTTAGAGAAGCTGCTCTTCGAAATGCCCCCAGGTCTGAGTTAAGTCCTTTATATAAGTGAAAATATGTAAAATTGCCCGAAAATTCCTTGGAGGAAAGGCAGGTGTTACTAGGTTGATACTAGGTAGAGGTTGAGAGTTGGATTAACTCGTTGTACTTCAGCATCTGCCTGTGTGTTCTGAAGACCCGAGACCTGCTGAAGATAATTTACTTAATATTTGGGCCCTTGAAAAACAGCCTTCAAATGCTGTCCAGAGTCAGGATTTCTCAACCTCAGCATTATTATTTTTTTCAGGTTACGTTCTTATAATCTGTTCACTTAATCATCACAGCAAGAATCAGATTATAAACTCAAAGCATTTTATGCTTTAAAAATGATGTAGAGGGGCTGGAATGTAGCTCAGTGATAGAGCATATAGGTGGCATTGGTGAGGCCCTGGGTTTAAGCCCCAGTCCCTTGCAAGAAAAATTAGGTTATAACTCAGAAACAGGCACAAAAACTTAGTCAAATTTAATGGAATAAGACACAAGAAAAAAAAGTAAATAACACAAAACTGCCTTTTAAGATTAAAAAACTTTGACATTACGTGAGTGGCATTAATAAACTCGTGCATTAGAGCTAGGCTTGATGTCACATGCTTGTAACCCCAGCTGCTCAGGAGGTTGAAGCAGGAAGATCGCAAGTTCAAGGTCAACCTTGGCAACTCAGAAAGACCCTATCTCAAAAATCCAAAACCCAGAAACTGGTGCTTTTGAGAATAAATTGCATTATAGTACATAGTCTTGACAGTATAACCTCAACTCTGTTGCCTTTTTGGTCTGGATAATTCTTTATTGTGGGGAGCTGTCCTGTGTGTTTTAGGATAGTTAGCTGTATTCCTCTACCCAGTAGGTCCCAATAGTACCCACCCTGGCAATTAGGACAACCACAAATGTCTCCAGGCTTTGTCGGATGTCCCTGGGGGGAGGGGAAGCAAACCACCCTGAGTTGAGAGTGTCTACAGTAGATTGAGACGCCTCAGGAAGCTCGTTAATTAGAGCTGGCGAGTGTGCTTGCCATAGAAAACCTACTCAGGAAACTGGATTAAAATCCACAGTCATTGCTTCGTAAATAGGAATTAAGAGTAAGAGTCCACCTCCACGTCTAGAGGAACTCTTTTCAGAGTGCTTGGTGGCGAGACAAGTTCCTCTTCAGGTTTGTATCTTGCGGTGCTGCCAACGTCCTTTTCCAGTTCCTCTAATTATAGCAGCCTTCACTGCAGGCCCGAGCCTCCTGGAGGCTCTCAGGTTTATTTGCAGCTCGAGGCTCACTCTCTGATTATCTTGGTCAAGGAGTTACAGCACTGGGTAGACACACTTGAGAATATTGTACCTCTTTTCTACCTGTGCTTTTTGGATCAGAATATGAGAAACAAGGAATTTTTAGCATTGTTTTAAATGGAAATGCCATTTTATTATAGAAGTGCAGTAATTTGCAATCCAGATCATGTCAAGTGTGGATATAGAATTAGTAAATTTTAAAAAAAAATATTTTTGATTAACGTTGGAAGGTTAAGTATGTGTTTCCTTTGAAGAGAATGTTTTATAGGCCTAAAGTAGGTTAGACATATTTTCTGTATTCAAAATATACTATAAAAATATATCCACATTTATTGAAATTACTGTTTTACCCAAAAGTCAATCAGTTCTTTTCCCTGCCTCTCCCAAACTTTATCTTTGTATTTTAGATATTTGTGAATCTTAGATAACATTGAATTTTTCTACCATCTGTTGTTTTTATCTTGTTTCTTATTCAGAAGCATTTTGTGTTTTACATTGGAGTATTTTATGTTAGCCAGTAGGAACAGAGGCCTAGTGACCACAGACCTGCTGTGTGTCTTGGGTCACCCACTTCACCTTAGGAGAATCTGACAGAACGGCAAACCTCTCCCAGTATCAACCTGCTATTCTGCTTTCTTGAAAGGAGTTGTAAGGAGATTCTAAGTTAAGCACATTGTAGCATTGTTAAGTGATAAGGAGCCCCTTTTAGCAGTTGGAAGCCCATAGGTGCTATCCCTGTTTAGATTTTCGCAGGAGGGAAAAGATGTAATTTTCTTTTGCATAAGAGGAACAACATAGTGAGAATTCTGTTTCCCCCTGCTTCTGCAGGTGTGTGTTTATGCCCTGGGCATCTAGATGGGGAGACTTAGGTTTAAACAGTTTTTTGTGTGAGCATTTTATGAAAAGGGATTGGGATGTTTTTCTTACTTCCTCATTTGCTTTTGGTATAAGAGTCTGCTAAGTTAATCCTTTTCTTTTTCCCTCCTACCTTTTCTTTCTTTTCCTATTTTCCCAAATATGGCAGACTCTTTTGTCCCCTGTCATTTTATTACTGTCTCCCGCTGAGCTGGTTTATTTTTGCTGCCAATATAGTAAAAAATAACCAAATTTATTGGAGCCTTGTGGAATAGTGTACTGCAGGCAGGTGGGACTCTAGATGCATGTTCACTTTTTTAACATCTCACCCCACTTAGCTGTCTGAATTGCCACCAGAGGAGAGTGAAAGCATACTGCAAAATCCTCATCAGGATATGTGAGTTTATGAACATGTTAACCAGGTTTAAGGTGCTTGGAGGTCAGTGACTAACGGAAACTTGGTCTTTTTAATGGCAAGTAAACACTATGTGAAATTGTATAGAGAACAAACCAGTTGGTATTTTTCCTGTTGTTGCTTTCTAAATTAGTAATGAAATTTAGAAAATTGTTGGACATGAATATATTTAGTCACATATCTATGATGGGGTAAGAATTGGGGAGTTATTTGACTCTCCGTCTAATCATCAGTTTGAAAATAAGGCATTGACAGTTTATGCTTTTTGGCCGGGCCACCCTAATACATGGCCCAGCCAAATTCAACTCTCTGAATGTGAGTGAGCGACTCTACCCTGTCAGTTGCAAACAAGGAAAGCAATATTCTGGAGCAGCCTATGTGGAAATAAAATAAAATCCAGTAGGGCAAATAGTGCTTATTTGATAATTGTGTAGTTCCGGTCCTGCAAGGTAATTAGGCATTTAATCAACAGTATAGTGACATCATCATTATTTAACTAAACCAAGATGTTAGAGTTTTTCTTCTCTTGTTAAAGAATATCTATTGCTAGTGCCAAGATCCTGTTGTTTATGTGGTTTTTGCCAAGATCTTATAGTTCAATCCTAACCCTGTACTGAGCTCATAGGACAGAAGTCTTGGCTTAGACTTCCCAGCATCAAGGTTTCCCCTTGACCTTAGCTACTCTCATTTCTCATGCTTCAGTCCTGCTGTGGTTCTGTCTAGACCACATATTGGCCCCTTCACTCACACTTCTGTCCTTCAACACAGGCCTGCTTGCAGTTTTTTGGGTGATAAGACTGTCCAGCTTTCCTGAGTGGGTGCTAGTAGGAGAAATCCTGTTGCCCAAAGCAGTGGGTGATTAGTGTCAGGAATGGAAAGAACCGACAGCACTGACCTTTTTGTGTGTGTGTGTGTGGTGTTGGGAATGGAACCTGGGGCCCTGGGCATGATAGACAAAGTGCTCTGCCCCTGAGCCACATCCCTAACCCAAAAACCTACATCAGAGTGTGGGCCCGAGGAAAGGGATAAGAAAGGGGGACTGGGAGAATCCTAGGAATGATTTATCTATTCCTGTATTACACACATACTGTGTGTGTAGAATAAGAGAGGAGATGGGAGAATTCCACGAAATCTTGTTTCCTGTAATGAAAGGATCTTGGTCAGAGGAGTGGACAAGCTTTGTCCAGCTTCATCACTGGTGAAAGGAGGCCTCTCAGTATCTCCTAAATATTCTCTTTTCTCTCAATACCCAATTAAATCACAGCAAAGCAAATTTACTTTCTCGATATGAAGTCCAGCTTTACAGGTATGTGGCCATACCCCCAATCTCTGGGCTTCCTCAGGGGTGCTTCACATCCTTTCACATCCTTCAACTGCTGACCCCAGAGAAGCCCGTTTGCCACGTGGGATTATAGGACAACTGGTTAACACAGTTTTTGTCTAGAGTCAGGGCCTTCCTGTTTTGATGGGGAGGGAGGTTAGACAGGTGATCCTCAGACTTCACATTTCATGGCTCATTAAAACTTCAAAACAATTGTGAAGACCAGACAGGCTGCCATGTACTGGGCCCCTCACTGAGGGGTCTGGAATGAGGGGAAGAAGACCTAATTCTTTCATCAGCATCATTTCAAGAAACAAAGCACATTTAAACACTAAAACATCCAGAAGGACAAATTCTCAGGGATAAAAGGACAGTGCTTAAAATGGAATACGTTTAGCTTCATGAAAACACCTCCTACGTTGTCCTAATAATGCCTTGCCAAGGTCAGGTGCTGCGGCACCATTGGATTGGAGACCCCTGGGTTTTAAACAGTGGGGAGGGATCACAGGAAGAGTGAGGTGAGGAAAATGAACTCATTAGCATCCAGCGCTGGGTGGAAGGTATTAGTCATGTCACGCCCTGCGGGCAGGCTACTGTGGGAATGTGGATTCCAAAATCCGTTTTCCAGTTTATTTGAACTTGAGATCTAACATGCATTTGCGATATTGTATTCCTGGTTTGCTGCCAGTTTTTTAGTGATGGTTAAACTGATCTTCGATTGATCGTTAGGCTTTATAATCATTTTGCTGTTTTCTTAAGTAAAAGAAGTTCTAGCATATCAGTAACTTGTATCAGGAAATACCTCCATTGCTGCCGTGTGCCCAACTGCCACTTGTACAACCAAAGGGTGAACATCATCGACACATCTTGCCCCCCTTACCTTTGGGTTGGATCGTGTGCTTTTGAAAAAGAAAATTAGTAAACATTTGGACTTCCTGATAGTGTGCCACTTGACAAAAGTGGCAGATCTGCTTATGTCTGATATGACTGTTGGCAGTCTACTTGAAGATAATTGAAAGTTTGCTGAATTCAGCTTATTAATGGGATTCTAGGTGAACGCCAAACTCCCGATTGGGACCCCAGATTACATGGCTCCTGAAGTGCTGACCGTAATGAACGGCGACGGAAAAGGCATCTGCAGCCTAGACTGTGACTGGTGGTCGGTGGGAGTCATTGCTTATGAAATGGTTTACGGGAGAACCCCATTCACAGAGGGAACCTCAGCCAGAACCTTCAATAACATCATGAATTTCCAGGTAAAGGGTCATTAGATTTCGAAGTTACATTGAAAAATGCCATTTAAAAATTGTGTGAATGGAATGTTATGTGTAAACCAGCATGGCACTCACTTTGTGCCAAAAGCTGTCCTAACACTTTATTAATTATAGTTCATAGATCTCAGCTGCCAGTAATTGTAAGACTATGTCATTATTTTTTGTATCACTAGGAAAGAAAAACTGCTGCCAATTAATCTTTGTTTTTTTTTTTTTTTTTTGACACTGGAGATTGAACTCAGGGGCACTCAACCACTGAGCCACATCCCCAGTCCTGTTTTGTATTTTATTTAGAGACAGAGTCTCACTCACTGAGTTGCTTGGTGCCTTGAGTTTTACTGAGACTGGTTTTGAACTTGTAATCCTCCTGTCTCAGCCTCCAGAGCCTTTGGGATTATAGGCATGTCCCACCATGCCTGGCTAATCTTTGATATTTTTATTGATCGTAAAATACATCTTGATTTCACTGTTGTTAAATGTGCATAAATATGAATCTTAGAATTGATGAAATAGTTTATTAGCTTAATTCATCTTCAGACAACACTGTAAGGTAGGTATCATTATTATGATTATTTTTATTTACAGGTGAGGAAACCAAATCACAGATTAAGTAACTTGCCCAAGTAACACAGGCAGTCTGAAGACTCTGGAGCCTATGCTTTTGATTTTATGCTGTGCTGCTTCTGAGTATTATCAAATATGGTAGTAAAATCGAATAAGGAAATGAATTAGAATTATATTTTATATTAATATATGCATATAAAGTAAAATTAAAACTATTTTCTTGGCTGGGAGGGTAGCTCAGGGGTAGAGCACTTGCCTAGCGTGGGAGAGGCACTAGGTTCTGTCCCCAGTACTACTAAAAAGCCAAAACAAGCAAAGGAACACCAGTTTTCTAACAACTAATTTTCACTATATTAAGCTTATTCTTAAGGATATGATAAATATGTATTTTTCAGTCTGAACCAGAAGGAAAAGAGAGAACTCATTTTTAAGGTTCTCGTATCTCATTCAATTTTCATCTTCCTGGAATGGTTAATACATATTTTTAATATACATACATTGTTCTTCTTGAGTCTCCTCTTGAGCTGACGTTTCCCCTCAGATGACTCTTGGGGCTGAGTTATTTCCTTCCTTTCAGTTCACTCGCTCATTGAATAATGCAATCACGAGCGAACTGCAGCAGCTACCGCCAGGCGCCGGGTTCACAGTGATGAGCCAGGAGGCCCCCAGTGCCCTTTCTCATCATCACTCAGAACCTGCGACACCTTGTGTCAGGGCAGAAGCAGAGGACAGAGGGAGCCTGTGGGAAGGAGCACCAGGGTAGGAAAGGGAGCTGGGGGCTGGTGGGCGGGGAGGGAGTTCTAGGCCGGGAGAACAGTGTGAGGTGTGCAGGGAACTTTAAATAGCTCATCATTGTTGGACAGCAAAGAGAGACGCAAAGCATGCAGGATGAGATGGAGGGGGGAGCAGAGGTCAAGCCGTGGAGGAGACTGAGCCCCTACAAAGGAGCCGGGCCTATTGATGTGAACAGGCCACTTATTTTGGGAACATGCCTTTGGTCCAAAGTTAAGAGGACATAAAACTTTCTTTAAAAAAAAAAAAAAAAAGGGAAAGGAACTTGTGTAAATGAGAAATACTCTTTGGGATGTGAGAAATTGAATCGTTGCTAAGGAAATTAATTATTGTATTTTTTGGAACAGCGGTTTTTGAAGTTTCCAGATGACCCCAAAGTTAGCAGTGGATTCCTTGATCTCATTCAAAGTTTGTTGTGTGGCCAAAAAGAGAGGTTGAAGTTTGAGGGCCTCTGTTGCCATCCTTTCTTCTCTAAAATTGACTGGAATGACATTCGAAACTGTAAGTACAGCACGTTCCTTAAATTTGGGTGTTGGGATTGAGAAATATGTATGAGCAACCTGAAATTACTCTGGTCCAAAGAAGCTGGGGTAAATGGCATAAATAAAGGCCTTAGTTACGTGTAGGAAGAGAAAAGGGCTGTTGACATAGCTGTCAGTAATAATTCTGCTTTAGCATTATTTGCGTACAACTGGGTCATTTATCAAACTTCATGTTTTTGTGGTCTTTAGTATCTCACGGTAAGTCAGAGGTGGAGATTGATGGGGCTCGAAGCTTGTCTCCTGACTTGACCGTTTCTTCCCAGAGGAAACATGGATCTAGTTGTTTCATTCGCAGATTAGGAAGAGGACACTGAGGTCAGGCAGTGTGCCTGGGCCTGCGGTGAGGCACCGTTCCCTGCTGTGTTCCTTTGTTTCCCTCTCTGATATTTCTCTGTTCACGTGCATGTAAAATCTGTAATGGATATGTATGGTGGATTCATTCACACCTCACTGTAGTCAGCGAGTGCACATGGAATTGATTAATTATTAACAAAAATCTGATTTATCGACAACAAAACCAAAGAGCTTGTTTTTTTTCTTTAACAAATTGGTGATTTTTTTTAAAGACAATTCCTTAGATATGTTGATTGAATGTGATTTAATGACCCAGTGACCCAGTGATCAGTGTGGATTAGAGCTGAGGGGAAAGTTGGCCTGTTTGAGTGTGTTTTATTTTTGGTAAGGAGGGGAGGTGGAACTTGTTTTTTGGTATCAAAACCAGGCTTCTAATTGGAGCCATGTTGTAACTGCAGGTTGAGCTTCCCTAATCCAAAAGTTCAAAATGCTTTCAAAATTTGAAACCTTTTATGCACAGACATGATGCCACAGGTGGAACATTCCACATCTGACCTCATGAGGGGTTGCTGTCCAAACACTGGCATACTAAAGACATTGCATACAATTACTGTCAGCCTACGTATGTATATGTGTATAAAGAGCATATGAAATATAAATGAATTTTGTGCTTAGAATTGGGTTCCATTCCCAAGATATCTCATTATGTACATTCAGATTTTCCAAAATCTGAAAAAATCTGAAATCTAAAACACTTCTGATCCCAGGCATTTCCAATGAGGGATATTCAACTTGTATAACCTCTTGTGCATTTGACTCTGACACAAGAGTGGTTAAGATCCAGAATTGTCCAGTTGAAGGCTATTTTGATGGTTTTCCTAACCTCCTGCCAAAATATTTCACTAGGGAGCATTTCCATAAATATTTTTTTGGCAAACCTTTTCTTCTGGGTCATAGTCAGCTTCTGTTGCTGTGACAAAATACCTGAGAAAATCAAACTAAAAGGAGGAAAAGTTTGTTTTGGCTCATGATTTCAGAGGTTCCAGTCCATGGTCACTTGGCTCTGTTGCTTTGAGCCTGTGGTGGCACAGTACATCATAGCAGGAGCACATGTTAGAGGAAGTCTGTCCCTTGGGTCACAGTGTCCTGTGAAGGGTACCCCCCAATGACCTAACCAAGCCCTGTCTAAGAAAGGTTTCACAGGTTAACAGTCAAGCTTTGGAGATGTGTTCTTTTCCTTTGGGGTACATTTAAGATCCAACCCGTGTCATTTTGGTCTCCACACTGTTTTCATTTTTTCTAATCTTTAGACAATACCCACACCAAACAGCCAAAGTTGTGGCTTTTTAATTGGTAATATGTTTTCAGCATTCTTCCTTTTATGCTTTTAGAAAGATTTGATAGAATTTTTAGGTGCTGTTCATGTACTTAATCCTTCTTTGTCTTGCCTTTTTAATCTCTTATCTTCTTGAATAAGCAATTAATTTTTATGCACAAATGTGCTGATTATGCCTAACTACATGTCTCCACTTAAGTAAATCAGCGAATGGTGATTAATTATCTGAGTACCTTCATTCTTTGTTTTGGTAAACCTTGATGTTGTTTTGGTATTAGAGTTTTCCCTTGGTATCTGAAAAGGACTGGCTCTAGCACCCCTCAGGCATAGCAAAATCTGAGGATGCTCAAGTCTATTTATATAAAACAGAACTTTATTTGCATATGACCTATGTGCATCCTTCTGTATACTTTAATCATCTCTAGATGACTTATAATGCCTGATGTGATTTAATGCTATGTAAATAATTGTCATACTCTATTGCTCAGGGAATAATAACAAGGAAAAAAGTCCGTATGTGTTCAGGGCAGATGCACGTTTTTTGGAGTATTTTCAATCCTCTCTTGGTTTAATCTGAAGATGTAGAATCTGTGGCCATTCAGGGCTAAAGGTGTTAGAATTCCTAGATTGTGTTCTAGTCTCTTCCTTCTAGCCTGCCTGCAGAGTTTACAAGTGTAACTGTTTTTCTACAAATTGTACGGAGCCTGTGGAGGAGACATGTCATTGTCAAATGTGGTTCTTGCTGCCCATCTATTTTTTTTTTTTTGGTGCTGGGAGTTAAACCCAGGGCCTTAGCGTGAGCTGAGCACACGCTCTAGCCCTGAGTCACGCCCCAGCCCAGTGTTCCTGAGAGGCTGTGGTTATATCTGGGGTGAGGCAGCTGCGTGATGAGCCCCTGTAGACTTAGTCACATTCACACACATCTAGGATTCACCGTGCCTTTCATGGCTAGCTGCTTAATTTTTCTCCATCCTAATAAATATCCACTTAGTCTTTAGGTTTTCCTTATCCTTAACCCATGTCCCCCCACCCTAATTTGTATCAGGGAATTCTCCTCCCCCACTAAATCTTGCATCTTAAAAACTTCGGTGGTTTTTATTGGCTGCCAACTCCTAGTGTGGTGGCTCTGAAGACTCAAAATACATTTGCTTTAAATTTTTTAAAAATTTTGGGGGCTGGGGAGATAGCTCAGTTGGTAGAGTGCTTGCCTTGCAAGCACAAGGCCCTGGGTTCAATCCCCAGCACTGCAAAAAAAAAAAAAAAAAAAAAAAAAAAAAATTTGGAATATTAGTTTTATAGAAAAGTCAAAGGATACTACAAGAGTCCCAGCCCCACTCAGTTGTCCCTAATGGGAACCACTCACATAACAGTTTGACATTTGTCAAAACTAAGATTAATATTTTTGTATTACTGTTAACTAAATTTCAGACTTTATTTAGATTTCACAAGTTTTCCAAATCATGTCCCTTTGCTGTTGCAGGGAATCAGTCCAGGGTACCATATTGCAATTAGGTTGTTTAGATTGAAGGGACTAATTCTGGCTTAGATGCCTTGTGCGGGCTCAGCCAGGGGCTGGGAACTTCACGCCCACTGAGGTTCTGTAGTGCCTTTTCCTTGTGGTCTGTGGCATTTCCGACTCTGCCGAGAGGCATGGTATGAATTTCATTGTCTCCTAGCAGATTTTCTCGTTTGCTCTGGCTGTTTGCAATCAGTGCAGGGATTTGTGATTGAGAACATTGTTGAACTCCATGCTCTTTGAGCCATTTGCTAACTAGGTAACTCTAAGGTAAATCATGCCTTTGTCCAGTTCTCTTTTTCATAAAAACATGTGGAATGACTTTCATCAACCAGAACACTTGAAATCATCAAGTTTCCTAAGTTCATGGTTGCTGCTTCAATGCCTTCTGGTTCCAGGCTGTTGAACATTTCTGCTTTCCACAACACGAGATTGTCCCTTGATGAAAGCAACATTAGCCTCTCTGCTGTTTCTCCCCTAATTCTTCTTTTTCTTGTTGTAACCAATGAAAGGAAATACTGCTTAACACAGCAGGTAATAATCTTTTGAAACTCATTATCTCAAGAGGTGGTCCTGGCAGGATATATAAATGCAATTTAAGAAGGGTCTGGACAGATATATGAATGACTGAACTGGGCGTGGCTACCGAGAGAAACTAGGACGTGACTAGCATCTGTGCCCTCCTGTGTCCTGCTGTGGGCAGCACCATGTGAACCAGGGATCCAACCCAGTTGAGGGACACTGAATCTCCCAGCAAGTGAGAAGCCCCAAGATGCGTTGTGGCCACCCCGTGGGTCTCCAGGTGCCCATCACTCTGGTGTTTTGTTCCCAGCCTCACACAAGGCTGTGTTTTTGTGGCTTATAGTCACTATTATGTCAAGGCTACTCTCCACCTTTCGGTGGGGGGTTTCTTAAGCCTACCAGCTGCCCCAGGCTGTGCCACTTCAGTGATGCTTCCAACGCATCTGCTTGATTTTCCTGGGCTTCCCGAAAGCAGGATCCAATCAGAGCTCCTCTTTCATGCCTCTGGGGTTACACCTACCTTATTTGGTGTATCACACCTGCTTCTGTCAATGGAAGGTTTTGCTTCCTGGTGTTCTTTTTTTCACATCTTTTGAACCCCTCCACCTGCAAGGCAGAGTGATGTCGATGGGACCAGCACACCTGCACCTTTCTTCCAAGACCACCACGTCTCAACAGAGAGAAGGGCCTCATGCGGGGGTGATTACGGGTGATTTCCTCCGACTGACAGCGCACGCTCTAGAAAACTGTGTTGTCAGTTACTCCTGACCCAGGCCTTTTCTCTTGAGTTGTCCTCCTTTTACTATTTTCAGAGAGATATAGTTCCTGCCAAATTATCCTGATTTTTCAGGTCCTTTGTATTCATCAGTGCGAGTACATGGTGATCCCGTGCTAATGACACACTGAGTTGTTCCCCTTCCAAATAGGTGTCCTTTTTGTTATTGTGGCTCATTATTCACTGCCTGTGTCTGAATGGCTGTAGTGAAACCTCAAATGCATATCTTGTGACTGCTTGATGAACCTGAGTCGTGAGGGCCTTTGGCTTAGAGGAGAGGCATGCCATGCCTATCTAGCCCCGGGTGTCATTCTTGAAAATTTTTGTGTGCAAAAATAAGCATCATGTAACTTGTGTTTTTTAATGCTAGTCCTTTAGCATGATAGGAAATAATGTTGAGGGAGCATCTATTCTATATCAGTCATGTGGTATTCAAGTATATCACACAGTATTGCTTCGGAAAAATTCTGTTGAAAGTAAGAATTTTATACCCACTTATAGATGTGGATACTGTGAAAACTTGTTCCAAGTCATATAGCAAGTAAGTGGGTCTGGATTCGGGTCAGGGTTTGTGGTTCAAAACCTGTGCTCTTAGCCAGGCCTAGTGACACACACCTGCAATCCCAGCTACCTGGGTGGCTGAAGCAAGAGGATTGCAAGTTCCAGGCTAGTCTGGGCAACTTAGGGAGACACTGTTTTCAAAAGAAAAGAAAAGAAAAGGCTGGGGTGTAGCTCAGTGCTCGTCTAGCATGCATGAGGCCCTGGGTTCAATCCCCAGTACAAACAGATGGATTGTGTCCTTTCCACAGAACCCTGTGAGCCTTGGCATTGTTATTAGTAATAATGTTTTGATGGTGGCAAGTAGTAAACCATGTCACAATAGAGAGTAGATAACTTCCGGGTCTATTTAAGAACATTTGGAATTGCACTAGCTTTTGAATCTGCAGGATTCATCCTGGTATTTGAGCATCTACAGTGAGCTAAATGCCATGTTAGGTGTGGGGTTCTACTGATAAGCAAGCGTGGACATGGCACTGCTTCATAGAGCTTACAGTCTAAGTTCCTAACTGGCCCTTTGCTTGAATAGAGCTATGGTCTTGTTAAATTGCTCTACCTCAAAGTGACAGGAGATTTCATGCTTTGTAGTTTCCCTGCTGGGTAACTGAACCGCATATGCTTGATTTTAAACATAGACCATAGACTGTGACCTGTGACCCCAGGTCCCTTCTCCACATATAGCATCCTGCTAACTTTTACCCATGTTGGATTGGTGGGCTGTTTCTAAAGTCAGGACTTATAGTCTCAGAAGGAATGGAGGAGACTGAGGATTTATCTTGTTTTCTATTATTTAGAACAGGGTCTCTCACCTTGGGCACTGTTGACATTTGGGGCAAGATAATTCTTTGTCATGGGGGTGGTTGTGTGAATTGCAGGATGCTCAGCAGCATCCCTGCCCTTTATCCACAGATGTCTGTAGCATCTTCCTCTGCAGTTGTGACAACCAAGTATGTCTCCAGACATTGCCCAATGTCCCTTGGGGAGCACAATAGACCCCAGTTGGTAACCATTGATTTAGAAGAACTGACTGGGTTGTTATCAGCAGAGATAACATTCTAGTAATCTTAATCCCTGCAGACTGCCCTGCTAACAAACAGCAGAAGTGTTATCTGGGGTCAGTAGGACCTTCCTACTCAGAGTGTGGTCCATGGACCAGCAGAATCAGCATCACCTGGGAACTTGTTAGAGGTGCAGAGACCCAGTCCTGCTAAGTCAGAAGCTGCATTTTAATAAGATCCCCAGGTAATCCTGTACACATTAGCATTTATAGAACCTCACATGAAGAGAAAAATTGTATCTGTCGGCCTTGGAGTTTCTGGCTTATCATTGTCTTCCTCATTTTGTCTTCTGGGCTCAGGGTGGGAGGAGGCTGCTTTTTGGATAAGGACTCCCATGGGTAGATGGAACTGCTTAGAACTGTTGTATTTTGTACTCTGTATTGAGGAATTTAAAGCTTTCTTCTTAGACTTTATATCCTTCATATCCTTAAATTTCCTGGTTTAACCTGCTCTGTCTTCTGATAGGAAAAAGACATTTCATACCTCCTGCACCCTCTCTTTACTATTGTATCATTCACTTTTAATTAAGGATGGGTTAAGTGGTCTTCATGAACATTCACTTCTATTGCCGTGCCATATATTGAGTACCTGCTATGTGCCAAAGTCTGCAAAGCATATTATTACCCTATCTAGTCCTCATCCTCCAGTGAGGTAGGTTTTATAATCAGTACGTATGAGTATGTATGAGGACCCTGAAGCCTGATGAGATGAGCCCCTGAGGGAAGCTCATGGAGCCAGTGGCTGGCAATGGTAGGAGTTGAACTCAGGTCTCCCTGACTTCAGGTTCTCTTTGCTTTTGTTTTTTGAAAAAGCAATACAGTCCATGGTAAAAAAATTAAGTGGTTCAGAAAGTTATACAGTGAAAAATGTCTCCCACCCTGTGCCCCAAAGTGAACTCTTACTGTTGGGTTTTGTATAGCTTTCCTAAATACTCTGTGTTAATATAAGTACCAGCACAGACTATACTCTATTCTCTCTCTCTTTTTTTTTTTTTTTTTTTTTAATTGGGCATTTAACCCAGGGTCACTTTACCACTGAGCTATATCCCAGTGCATTTTATTTTTTATTTTGAGATGGGGTCTCACTTAGTTGCTTAGGAGTCTTACTAAGTTGCTGAGGTTGGCCTCGAACTTGGAATCCTCCTGCCTCTGCCTTCCAAGCTGCTGGGATTACAGGTGTGCACCACTATGCCCGGCCAGACTGTACTCTTAGCAGCAACACTCTAACACTGCTTTCCAAGATTATAGGAGTTTTTATTGGCAGCTTATTTCCCTCCATCATTAAAAAACAAAATGGAGGAAGAGTCTTTATAAGACTATACCACATTTACCCTTTGGGTTTGCCACTCTGCTGTTGATTTCTGATGAGTAGCACCCTTCCTCCCAGTGAAAACCCCTTATGGTTTTAACATTCATATTCTGCTTGTTTATTTTAGCATCCTGCCTATAGAAGAGCATTATCTCAGTGACTTGTATATTTTGTATGTATGTTCATTTATTTGTTTGGGCCTTTTAAAGGTCAGCTCGTTTGGGGGTTCCCATCATTTGAGCAGGTATTCAGCCATGTTTCCTTTTCTAAGCTAGTTTGGAGAGGACGAAAGTGGATGTCCTTTTGGGGTGTGGTTCACCCTGAAGCACGTCTCCCTGGCAGGGCAGGAGGAAGTAAGGAAGAGGAGCCGAGGCGGTTTGGGGCATCCTCGTGGAGGAGGAAGAGGGTAGAAAGAGGGAGTGCTACAGTAGAATGGCAGAAATCTGACACCAGGGGCATGTGGGCACCACCTGCTAGAACATAAAACAGGCATAATGAAGATATGTAGTCAGTAGCTCTTATGGTCTCTTATGGGGATATGCAGGAGAATATTTATGTGTCTCTTGGGTGCTGTTCTCTTTTTAGAGGTTAAGTTACTAAGAGGAGGAAATAGGCTAAAAAGAGCTAAATGTTATGAATTAGGATTATAGGATTTTCCCCTCTAGACTGAATTTACAGACTACATCTAGAGATGTAGAAATATGTAATAGTCCACTTTAGTCCAAGAAAAATTGAGAAAGCTTTTTCTAGAAATGATTGCAACATTAAGAAGTTACACATAAACAAACAGAAATCTGGGTGAAGGAAGTATCAGGGTAAGGTAAATAAAGTCAGGGTGAAAAGTAAGAGCAAAAGTGTTTCTGTTAAGTTGCCTGAGGTAGAATGGTTTGAGACTCCCAGTCTCCTGGTGGCCAAAGCAGAAAGGAGAATATGACCAGTTCCAAAGGGCCTTCGTCTACAATGATTTGTTCAGTAAAAACCCAATTTTCTGGATACTGAGCTTTGGGAATGTCACATTGGGTTCCCCTAAATGAGCCCCCTGTGATGTAGTGGACCACATCCTTCCAATACGTGTCCTGGTAAGTTCCATATGGCTGCTTTTCATAGTGCCTCTCAGCAGAATCCAGGGTGCCATGCCAAATTCCAGTTGGGTAAATCATTTCCAGTTGGATAAAGTAATGTCTTTCCTGGTAGAAGATAAGAAATGGGGAATAGGTTTGTTAGAGAGCTCATAAATTGGACTTTGCCACCCTTATATTCTCACTTGCTGAAAAACCTATCACAAACAAGCAAAAATAGAAATGATTTGGCCAAAAATTCAAAATCATATTAAACATCTGGGACTCTATTCAGCAGCCAGCTTCCTAATCAATTCTATGAAGTATGGTGATTGCATTTACACTCATTTTCCGAGGGTGAAGGTTGGATTGAACTAAAGGAGATAGTTGGCGGGAGTCACAAGAGATGAAAGCATAAAGACAGAGTAGGAGGCCCAGGTGGTTCATGACTGAGGGTTTGGAAATGATTTCCAGTGTCTCACTTCAGAGGAAATAAATATGGCCAACTCTGTTCATCCCTGTGGGTAGAACATTCATCTTCAGCACTGGCAGTTTGGGGTCTAAGACCACCCTTCCTGTCCTTCAAATTCTGACTTGTAAAGGACACAAGCAAAGAACTTGTAGCTGGAGAGGGGCCAAAATATCCACTGTGTTCTTGGAAAGGCAAGTTTCCAATAATCTGCAATGGAGGTCTCTGGTAAATTCCCCAACCTAACGACCTTGGGATGGTGGGCCTTCTCTCCTGGACAGGGAGGACTTGCCACAGGGGCTGCTGGCGATGAGGAGGATGGTAGCAGTCACTCAGCTGAACACCTGCCAAGTGGGGATGTAGGCCCAGAGAGAGGGAGTGCTAAGCCTGGGCTCTAACTTGTGAGGCATGTGAGTCCTCCTGCTCATAAAGCATGGCCCAGTAACATCCAACTCTGACAGGCCCCAAGGGCTCCTCCTTCCATGTGCAAGGAGGGAGTGAAAGGTGAGCCTGAACGTGCTTATCCCACACTTCCACCTACCGGATAAGACTGAGTGGAAGCTCCTTAGGCCTGGAAAGGATTGGGGATAAAGTAACACGGGTACACACCTGTGAAGCCTTCACCAGGCTTAAGGTGACCAACGTGTCCATCACTCCTTTCCTCCTGCCCCTGGGAATCCTCCCTTCATTCCTCCTCATCCCGTCCCTTGTCCCCAGGGCATTGACTGGTCTGCTCTCTATCAGTGCAGTTTAGTTTGTGTTTTCTAAAGTTTATGTCCATTGAACCAACAATAGGTAATCAGCATTGTTCTGAGAGTCCCCATCTTGCAGATGTATCATGAGTTGGTTTTTTTTTTTAATTGCTGAGTAGGAGTCCATTGTATGGATCTATCACAACTTATTAATCAAGTCGCCTGCTGATAGATGTTTGGGTTGTTTCCAGTTTTTTGGTTACTTAAATAAGATTGCTTTTATCACTTGCCTACAGGCTACAGGCACATGCATCCATTTCTCTGGGGTGGGTATCTAGGAGTGGAATGGCTAATCACACACAGGCATATGTTTGACCTGTTAAGGGGCTGCCGTGCTTTTCCATTATGGCTGTACTGTTTGCATCCCACCAACAGTGTATGAGAGATCTTCCTCTATATCCTCGCTAACACTCCAACACTGGATTTAGAATCACTCATATTTTGGTGTTTATTCTGCCCTGGAGATAGTTTGAATTTTTTCAAAATTGAAAAGTTCTTGAACAGGCATGTGGAAATTCATGACATTAATTTGACAAGAAACCAAGGTCATTTTCTTTTAGAATTCTCCCATATTCTGAATTTGTCTCCCTATCTCCTCGGTTGGGGTGGGGGGTGGTTTGGTACTTGTTCTTCCAGCCCCTGTAAACTGGAAATGTAGCTCCAGAGTTTAAAATAGATTCTGATTTGACTTTTTCCTCACAAGAATGTCTAATAAGCATTCACTGGCCTAAAACGGAACAATTTGAGTATCAACAAGATTGCAGTGGCTTGAAACACTGAAGGTATAAACATTCATGAGTTCATAACGACACTGAAAGAGAAATCTCATTGGTCACTCCTGGAGGTTGCTAGGGCCCCAAATCATTATTTGGAATGTTCTAAATATAGGGAAAGAACCAATCCTGCCTTCTTATTTGAATTGTATGCCAGGGCAACCAAATTGTTCTGTGCTAATAAATGTAGAAGGATGAAATGAGAAAACCACCATTTTGCAGTTTTTCATGAATTTTGACCCTAGGCAATGATCATCATGACTGCTGAAACTTTTAGGTGAGAGATTGAAGGGATCTGGCTGATATCGTTGGCGCCCATGGATAATTCTTAACATCACAAGATGCGAGACAGACACTGTGTGCTCCCTAATGTCATGTGAAGCCAAGGCCGATAACACATGCTGAGTGATGTTCCATGCCAAAAAAATTGCATATGAATGTCCAGAAGGCCCTGGATTTATCTGCCAATCTACAGGAAACATAGGGGACAGAGAAATGTGTTAAATGATGCCACAAGGAAACAGTCAGCCAAGTTCACAATGTGGGAAATTCTGTGAGGATGCTTGATCTAGTTTCTTAAACCAATAAATGGTATTTAAAAAAAAAAAATACAGAGGAGCAGTGTTTTGGGTTAAAAGAGACACATCAAACCAAACCAGTGTGTGGACCTTGGTTGGATCCTGATTCAAACAAACCAAGTATAAAGAGTTATTTTGGGGACAAGGGAGAAAATTGAGCACAGGCATGGTATTAGATAACGTCAGGGAAACATTCATTTTGTTGGGTGTGATGAGGACACCATGCTTAAGTTTTTAAAAGCATCCCTGTCAGAGCAGTGACTCTCAAGTGGGAGTGGATCCTGCCCCCATGCGGGACATTGGACAGTGTCTGGAGACATTTTTGATGGTCTTGGGGGTGCTATTGACATCTTGTAGCTAGAGGTCAGAAATGCCGCTAGAACTGCAATGCAACAGCTGCCCTGTCCCCAACAAAGGATTCTCATCCTCATTGTCAACAGTGCACAAGCGAGAAAGCCTGTGTTAGAGGAACCTACTGCAGTAATTACAGGTGAAAAGATGTGATATCTGGGGTTTGGTAGTGGCATTGGCGCACGCCTGTCATCCCAGTAGCTTGGGAGGCTGAGGCAGGAGGATCCCAAGTTCAAAGCCAGCCTCAGCAACTTAGCAAGGCCCTAAGCAACTCAGTGGGACCCTGTCTCTAAATTAAAAAAAAAAAAAAAAAAAAAGACTGGGGATGAGGCCCTGTGGTCCAGTGCCCCTGGGTTCAATCCCTGGTACAAACAAAACAAAACAAAACAAAACAAAAATCTGGGTTTTCTCTTAATAATCAACAAATATGCAAAGGAGGGATAAGGTGAGATGAAGTGGGAATAGGGCATTGCTGGGTGATGGGCATGTGGGGGTTCATTGCACTCCCTTTGTTGTGTATGAAAATTAACAAACACTTAAGAGCAAATTTTTAACATGTTGGAGAAAAAAAAAAAAAAAAAACTAAAGAGATGGGGAGGCAGCCAGGTGTGGTGGCGCACACCTGTAATCCCAGCTACTCTGGGGGCTGAGGCAGGAAGGAGGATTGCCAAGTTCTAGGCCAGCCTGGGCAATTTAGTGAGAACCTGTGTGGGTGGGGAGAGGTCCGGAGAGCAGCAAAGAACGCATTGCATCTGCCGTGTTCTTGGGTATAGTTGATTCCCAGGGGAGGGTGTTGGAAGTGAAATTTGCTGGGGCTGCTGGCAACAGGTCCTGGGGAATGGAAGCCGATGAACTAGCTCCTTCACTTTTACCTGAATGTGTCCCTAGGGGCCTCCCTCTGACTGAGACACTGGCGGTGTTCAAACCCGGCTTTGAAGAGAAATGCAGCTGCCACTAGTTGCAACAGAAGTTCCCCTTTGATGTATGTCCAAGCCCACAGAGAGGCTTCTTCACACGTTGCTACTCAGCAACCTGATCAAGAGGGAGGGGAAAACAAAGCAAAGTGAAATTGATAAGAAGACTGGCTAAAGTGCAGTCTGGCAGTGAGAGGAGCCTCTCTGGGTGCTTCAGTCAATCTGGGAACATGCAAGTTGATAACCAAAAACTTGATGTTGAGCAGCCTTGAAGGAGGAACGTGACTTGAGTATTGCGAGTCGGGATGAAAACTCCATCGCCATCCAGAGATCGGCCACCAGAGAGGACATCTGCTTAACTGCTGGCAGCAGGCCCCCTGAGCATTCTGTAGTTTGATTGAAGCGAACTTTACTGATGCTATCCTTGTCCATTTACTTGGAAGACAGCATTGTAAAAATTGATCACCAGCCCAAAGCACCATTACCCTAACATCTTTTTATGACTCTTGGGGGAGTCAAAGAGATGGGATAATTTTTTTCTTTTTTTAAGGCTCTTGCAAACTGGATATGCTTTGTGTTCTTTGTGAATGTCTTATATGCAGTGGGTCGTATGGACGAATCATTTCTGATAGCTTCCCACTAGGAGGAGAGAGGACGCAGGGTGGACCTCAGTCTTTAGACAACGTTACTTCTTCTCCTGGGCGAAATGACTCATGTATATTTAGTAACCAACTGTATTTGCTGATCCCCTAGCTTACTCTTGGGGTTAGTTTCCAGGAAGCCTCAGATGTTGGATATCTTGCCCTTCTTTCACATTGAAACCTTTCTGAGTATTTTGTCATTCAGTATTCCTAAACTCTCAGCTCTTGTCAAATTGTCTCACTTATTGTGATAGCCTATCTCCTATCCATCACCCTCTGTTTCTGTTATCAACTCCTTAGGGTAGAATTCCTCGTATTGACTCTTGTAGGCTCATCTGCTACAGGTTCCTCGCCCTGACCTCTTCCTCTGGCAGCTGCAGTGACCATGTGCATCCAGCACTCGAACACTCACTCTGCTATTATGTCTGCCAGTCCAATCCAGAGCTCCACTTTCAAGGTCCTGCCCAGATTTCACTTTCTCTCACTCCCCAGTCTCACTACCCATGTCACTCTTGGGCTACTGCTATGGCCACTGTGGCTTTTCTAAGGCAGCCCTTTTTCCCACTTCAGCCCACGAAGATACCTTTTAACCAACTCTTGAGATTCCATCACCTCCGTGACACTTCGTTTGCAGGAACAAGAGCAAAAACTCACAGCTTCCCCATCAGCTCAGCTTGTCCCACTCTGTGTGCGTTCTGTTTTTCATAACTGCATCCTGATCCCTGACTGACCCGAGTATCTTCTTCCTCTTCACTTACTTGCCGCTCTTGTCCCAGTGTAGGTAAGATAGCTCATTTGAGGGTAATAGTCCTTTACATCTGAACATAGCGTCTAATCTGTCAACTAGGGGCCCGGGCATCCTGCTAGATGGAATGAAGCTGAAGGTGACTTTGGTTTCATGTGTTGAATGCCCACTGTGTTCCGGGTACACCCTGATTCATTGTCTCATCACATGATATTTACTTGTGTGCCTTTGTCCTTTGTGATACAGAACTGGTGTTGCTCATCATTTTTTGCCACTTGCAATTTGGCACCAGTGTTGATTATTTAAAAGCTTTAGACCTGTAATCCCAGCAGCTCAGGAGGCTGACGCAGGAGGATTGCAAGTTCAAAGCCAGCCTCGGCAACTTAGCAAGGCCTTAACCAACTCAGTGAGACCCTGTCTCAAAATAAAGTATAAAAAGGGCTGGGAATGTGGCTCAGTGGATAAGCACCCCTGGGTTCAATCCCTGGTACCAAAAAAAACAATAACAACAGCAACAATCTTAGAAGTTTTACTGGGGTCAGTTTTCTTCAAGTACATCAGTTCTTCATGACTAAATTAGATACTCTGTGACACATCAGTACTTGGGTTTCCTAAAATGGCATTTTGTATGGAGTAGCTTAATTGGTCTTCGAAATTATCCCACGTCTAAGGTTCTTGTTATCCACGGATTCCTTCAACAAAATAGTAAACACTGAATAAAGACAGGCAGGTATTGTTCTAGGTTAGTTGTGTAGTAGTGAACACAACTGCCTTCCTGTTGTGGAAATTGTGTTCCAGTGCAAAAAGAAGGCAATAAACAAGATCAGATTTTTTTTTTTTTTTTTTTTTTTTTTTTAAATGGGAGAGATTGAACTCAGGGCCTTACTCAGGCTAGGCTGTGCTGTACCACTGGGCTGCATCCCCAGTCCTTTTTATTTTGAGACCAGGTCCTGCTAAGTTGCCCAGGCTGCAGTCTTCCTGCCTCAGCCTCTGGAGCAGCTGGGATTATAGGTGGGCACCGCCGTGCCTGGCTAATTAGAAAATATTTCCCATTTTTAATATTCATGCTTGGCATGCTGAAAAACTAAAGATGGTAATGGGTAACCACAGCTCAGTGGAACATATTAGAAAGAAGCAGAGCCAAGTGGGTGAATCCGTTTGGTTCTTCCTTGTTTGTTTTTAAAAATATTTTTGAACATGTTAAATTTTTACCCAAAGCTTTTAATGAATGTCAGTATTAAAGAGAGAGAGAGAATTTATAGAAGAGAAATTAACCACAGTTCTTAAAATAGCTCTCTGTTTCTGAAAGCCTTGTTCTGCCATCTATCTTATTGCTGAAAAAAAGAAAAAAAAAAACCCCTTAAAATGTTACTTGTATAGCCTCTGCCACTAAGGAGACTATGTCCTGATGTCACCTCAAATAGGTTGACTTATTTAAAAACTATCCAGGGAAAGATTTTTTTCTCCTAGTGGCTTTTGCCAGTGAATGACAGAGCATGACTTCCTACTTGTCGTTGGTGAGGGCAGTGGGCATGTGGCCGTGAGGAGAGCTGATGATTTCATAGCACTGTATCAGGAACTATCAACATAGGTACTCATTAACATAGTTTTCAGACAGAACAATCTTGACTCTTCATCTAATTCAAACATCAAATACCTTTGTGGTCTGTGTTATGCTAGGTGCTCTCTTTGCAAGACCCATGTTCAAGCCATCTAATTATATAGTTGCTCATTAAATATTTATTGTGTACCCATTATGGGCCTGGTGCTCCGCTGTATGCTATGCTGGGTTGCCATGTGGGTACCTCCATCAAAATGAATCAGTATGATTTCAATGACCTATTAATACCCCCCAGCCCCTGCTGTTTTTCTAATGCTGTCAGTTACCCAGGGACTCCAGAATGCCAGGCAAGCACTTTACCACTGAACTACATCCCCAGCCCAGTGACATTTTTAAAAGGAAAAAAAAAAAAAAGGCAGGGGCGGGTTTATGAGGCTCAAAAAGAAACATTTTCGATTCGGCACAAGAAACAGGAGAACTGTTTCCTAAGATAGATGTGATCTCTACTTTGGTATGTTTTAGGCTTGACCGAGCTTTATGTCATTGTTTTGAGGTGTGGCATCCAGACTGCATTACCCTCTCTTGATGTCCCCTGTTACATACCCTGTGCTCAGCGGTATGGTTCTTTGTCTCCCAAGCTCTCAGGTTTTCCATCTCTGTCACTGGGTGTTGCCTTCTCACAAGTGCTTCTCATTCACAGGTGCCTACGGATCACCTGGAGATCTTGTTAGGAATGCAGGTTCTCATTCAGTGGATATGGGGTGGGGCCTGAGACTGCATTTCCAGCCAGCTCCTGGGTGGTGCTGATGCTGCCAGTCTATGGACCACACTTTGAGTATCGTGGTTCTGTGTGATTTCCTCAGATCTAATCACTGGTTCACTAAGTTTCTCTTCAGCTGCGTCTAACATGCTATTTAACATATCTAGTGAGTCTTAAACTTAAAATTCAACAACAGTCCTTTTCATTTCCAGAAGTTCTGTTTGGTTCCAAATGTGCTTGGATCTTTTTCAAAGTGTCTTATTCTTGTATTCAAATTTCTACTCATTTTCGTTGGTAATAAATTAAAATTTATTTTATGGTCCATTTCAGACTTTTCTTTTAGCTGCAGCTTTTGGAGGACTAATTCTCCACTTTCTTGTATCTGCTTCTGTTCTTTCATGGCAGAATGAGTGAGTGAGAAAGAGAGAGAGAGAGAGAGAGAGAGAGAGAGAGAGTGTGTGTGTGTGTGTGTGTGTGTGTGCGCGCGTGCGTGCAGAGAGAGACAAACACCAACCTCCTGTGTGCCCTGGGCCATGAAAGTGTCCCTGTAAGTCATTTTCCACTGTGTCTGCCAGTGTTTTTAGAAACAGTGTTCATGATAATTTCCTGAACTGTGATTCTCACACTGTGCAGGATACTACTGTAAATGTACACACCTTACCTGAGATGGTTTCTCGCTAGCTGCCTTATTTCTTTCCCACTAAAGGATCCTGCTGAGCATCTTCAGCACTTTTTGGAGAGTAGATTATTGTCAGTTCCTCCACTTCTCTCTGACTAAGGCTGTGGTTTTGCCCCCACATAAATGTGGTCTTGTGAAGTCCTTCTTTTCAAAGTTCCTCTTGCACTTACCTGGCTACCTGTCTAGAGGTTGTTTCCTAACTTTTAATCTGTGAACATCTTACCTGTCACCAGCTCACGGATTTCACAATGACTTCTCTTTTCTTTTAACTTGAAAATGATCCAGCCCTCTTTCCAATCTTGACCACATTAAGTTACCTTTGAGCATGACAGAGTTTTATGGATGAATCTCATTTTATAGTATAGAAATTCAAAAGTCATGATTATTTCTCCGAGTGTGGCTCCTACCCCTCTATTAATCAGACTCCACACTCAGAAATGGAATTCTATTTTAGTCTCCTAAGGATGAATTAGTATATAGTGGAAAGTGAATTAAACTTCTGCTAGGAATTAAATGATACGATAGGATTAACAAAAACATTCACCTTGATGTGTCTGTACCTTGCACAGGAGAGAATATTCAGTAGAGATTTTACTGTACCTCACTAACCTCTAATAACTGCAAGACCTGCCATAAACATGCATCTCATGTGAGCAATAATAATGGCAAACAATCTTTATGGTGTTAGCTGTATGCTAAGAGCTGTGCCAAGCACTTTATATGGACTCTTTTATTTAAACCTCATGACATCCCTTTGAAGTAGTTATTCCCATGTTGTAGCTAAGGCACAGAGAAATTAAGTGACTTTCCCAGGGTCACACAGCCTGTAAATAGTAGAACTGGGATTTTAACTTGCTAAGATTCTAGACGTGTCGTTAATCACTGTGCTCCTAATTAGTATCAACTGCAAATCTCTCTCCATAAATTTCCTCTCTTTATCTCATTTCCTTATTTTGGGATGGAAAACTTATCTCTTTGATCATTATGAATTGTAATTTACACTAAAAAAACCTTTTTCCTTTCAAAAAAGGTATTGGGTAATTGAACTCGAATTGGATTTGCACTTGTATTGATGGAAGTACACATGGGATATGGGCTGAGGCATTCAATCTAAATTTTCTTTCCATCAGCTAATTTTTAAAGTATTAAGCATGCGATTCTGACACGGGGAAGATTTAGATTCTCTTGAGGCAGCTTGGAGGTGTTAAATAATTTTCTGGTAGTGCACATTGTACGTTTTCCATCTTCCTCCCTCTCCCACCTCGTCTCAGTGCACCTGAAGCTCTGAGAATGTTCTTTTGCACTTTCCCGGAGCAGCCAGATCTCTGCTGTCTCCTCGCTCCTGCACATCCCTTCGTCACCCCGTTCCTGCTAGTGCTGCTTCCGATGTTGTCACTGGGGTGCTTGGGAGACAGCCAGAATCTTCTGAGTCTGCAGGTGGAAAACAGACTGCTGCTCACCTCTGGTGTACAGCCTTGTCCAGAAAAGAAGGAGTTAAGCAGGGAGTCTGGGCCATGAAAGGCTGTGACAGCTGTCCTAGGGGGAGCTCTAGCGGGCCCTGGCGGGCAGTGACTCATGCTGCTCTGTCACTCAGATCGGCATTGGCCCCTGCCACGCAGGCGGCCAGGTGGGGTTACAGCCAGAGCACGCGCCTCAGAGTGGGGAGCACGCAGCCTGCACTGCGGGGGATGTGATGCCGGCTGGCCATCTGCCCCCCGGCCGGCCCACCACGGACGCCCCAGCCGGCAGCCATGGCAACGCTTCTGGCTGGAGGTACCCCTGGGAGCCCCCCGTGATGGGCAGCCTCCTGGTGACTGATGGACAGGTGTCTGCCTCCCTGACCGAGAGAGCTTAGTAGGTCGGCAGGAAGCAGAGAGGATGTGATGCACCCTAGCCAGCAGTCATGCCGTAAAGAGGTAGGACCTGTGCCCAGCTGTCCATCTGTGCATCCCACCCTCTGCGCGGGGTGCTGTAAATCACCAGGAGGAACTTTACTTGGCTGGTGTTTCATTATGCTGATTAAACTGCAGTGGATTCGACGGGCATGATTGCTCTGGGGAGGAGGGATGATGAACTAAAAAAAAGTGGTTAATAAGCTCTCCGAGTAGACTCCTCCGGAGATGAATGAACTCACTGCAGTGGTATCTTCACATGAGTTCCAGAACCTCCCAAGCCCCCTTTCCTGTTCCTTCCTCCTATTCCGGTTAATCCACGAAAGGTGGACGTTCCATCTGATTTCACTGATTAGTGCTCAATGGTAGTAATTCAGACCTGTCTGGAAGAGAGACTAAATAGGTGTAGGTCATCTGGTGTCCTGGCACGAGCCAGCGGATGCCTCGCAGCAGCCTTCTGGAAATGTCAGGAAGGAGCTCCCATGAGTTGTCCAGCGCTTGCGTTGCACCGAGTGACCTGTTTGAGTTCCTTCTTCACTTTGCCCCCGCCGGGGAGGCAGCCTGTCTGCGGGTCGGTGGCCATGTTGGCAGGGAAGGGGTTAATCTCTTGTTGCTGTAGGAGCCGAGGCTGGGTCTGCTGCGCGAGAAGCTAGATTGAAAGCAGGCGCTGCAGTGCTGTCGCCAACGCCGAAGGAGTAAGACACTCTTCTCCGCAACAGTGTGGAATCCATCTGAATTTTTTTTTCTCTCCCACCTCTTCTTGTTTTTCTTTAACCAGCGCCTCCCCCCTTCGTCCCCACCCTCAAGTCTGATGATGACACCTCCAATTTTGATGAACCAGAGAAGAATTCGTGGGTTTCATCCTCTCCATGCCAGCTGAGCCCCTCAGGTTTCTCGGGCGAAGAACTGCCGTTCGTGGGGTTTTCGTACAGCAAGGCACTGGGGATTCTTGGTAGATCTGAGTAAGTGAACATTTGACTTTCTGGGGACCTGCATTGATGCACGGCAAACAGAGCCAAAGGTGGCGGTGGTGGTGGCGGTGGGAGGGTGGGGGAGTGCGGCGGAGGGAGGCTGCTGATCTGTCTGCATTTGGAGAGCAGGCTACCTGTTTGGGTATTGGGGGGCTAGACGGTTAATATCCTCGCTTTGCAGCATGTGAGGTGCCTGCTCCTGTCTGTGGCATCGTAATCATCAATTTGTTACTTTGGGCTAGTTTTCCAGTCTTTGGTCGTCTTTAGTGGGGAGGAGAGAGTAGATTTCTAGCAGTGCAGATCCTTGGTCAAAGGGAGATTGTGCAGGAGTTAAGATGAGCTGCCCATCTCTGTATCCGTCGTCTCTGTGTCTGCCTGCCTCGAGTGGGTGGATGGTTGCTATCTCGCTGTATTGACAGAATCCTAAAAACTGTGGCTCATGAGCTAAAGGTTTCCTGATGGGTTTAACTGAGCTGCAAGTGGCTGAACCAGAGCTCTAAGGGAGAGACGATGCTCGGCTCCTCTCCAAGTATGCTGCAAGATCAGGGATCTGGCAGCTGAGCCTCTGAGCCAGGAGAACACTGGCGGCCAGAGAAAGCCCCGTCAGTGGGAGCCACCAGGAGAGAGTGTGATGTAGCCGAGTCAGTGATTCACAGAAACTGGGCTTCGTGGGGGTGGGGGGCAAACCAACCAGGAAACTAGAAAATGGAAATGTAAATTTCACTGCAAACATATTGACCTCGCAGGTCTTTTCCCTTTCTTAGAAAAAGCTATTGAAAAATGCATTTGCACTGTTTTGATTGGAGGGTCCTGGCTTCCAGTCTCCTAGAATTTCTGTAAAATGCAGTAGTCTCTGGATGTGGGAGCTTGATGCCATTCTGTCTTCAGAGAAGCAAGTTCCCCAGGAAGGTCTTAGACTGACTGTGTTATTCCCCAGACACCCTGACTCCCTCACTTCGAGGCTCTTGGGGGTGATGTTGGGTAATTAGTAGCTGCCCACTTAGGAGAGAAGCAGAATTTGATTTTCTCCTTGGCAGCATTCATTCCCTGTTTGTTGAGTTGTAGTTTAGATATCGATTTGAAGGGATGTCATATTGGTACCTGGATGGTGTCTCCCATGGGTGCTGTTTTGACTGTAATGTTCCTGAAAATATTTTGGACTATTATGGGGAGTTGGGCATTTGCTATGAGATAGGGTTGTGGGCTGTGATTGAATTCGGGAGAGGTTTTTATGTGGAAAATATTGAGGTGGGCTTTCTTTATTCCCTTGCCTGAGATCTCGTTGAATATTCAGATGGAATTCGGGTGCGTTGGATGTGTCTTTCTGGGTTCTTTGCTCCGCCACCCAAAGCTCTCTAGATGGTGGGAGGAGAGGCAGCAACCTGACTAGCTGTTGAATGTGCCCTGGAATGGACTGCGAGGGCCCAGCAGGGCTGGGAGGCTTTGCTTTGGTGTTGGAGCAGCGGGCAGGAGTGGAGGCCCAGCGCTGAAGGATGTGTGCCCTGTGGGCAGTGCAGCCTTGACACTCACGGCACACTGAAGGTCACAGAGCGGGCTAGGAGGAGGCGTGTGGGGAGTTGTAGTTCTGGGTGGCGGTGGGCTGGTCATGTCCAGGCAAGAGCTGGCTTAGGGTGTTGATCATGACCTGAACAATCAGGGAGCACTCGGGGGAGTTAGATTTCAGGGGCACAGGGAGAGTGGTAGGGAGGATCGCAGGCTCCACAATCAATCTGAAGCATGTGTGATTAATTGCTTATTTTTCAGGAAGACTCTAATTGCGTCTTCCTGCTGCTCACAGAAAGCTCAGTTGAGGGAGCTCCCTGGCAGGGCATCTCGGTGTTAAGGCCCAGGTACTGGATAAATATTTCTAGATTTAATTTACCCAGGGTCCTTTCTCCCAGAATGTGTCTATGTTGCTTACTGTGTTTGAAGATTTGCTATTTCACCTTTGGTAGTTCAAAATCTCTCTCCAAAGCAGCAAATAAGCTTCTGTTCATGCCCCGACAGAATGTTTAATATGATTCTCATTTAAAAAAAAATAAATAAATAAAACAGTCCATACAAACAAAACTGTATTTTTCCTCTGGAAGGTGGAATTGGTATATTCTCATCTTTGAGAAACTCACCTGTCCTTTCCATGCCGATTTGGGGTTGGAGTGAGAAGGATTCTCTCCCGTCTCTTCCTGTTCGGTGATGTTGGTGCAGGACGTGGCTATTCCGCCAAGGGCAGCTCTGTGGGTGAGACCTATAGCATCGTTTCCTGAACGCTTTCCACCTGTTGGATGGAGGTGACCCTCAACGTGTCGGATTATGATCGATTAGAAATCCAGTAGAGATGCAGTGAGATTGCTGAGTAGCTCCTGCAGTTCTGTCGACGTACGGTTACAGAATTAATTTGCAGGGGAGGCATTTCCCTGAGGTGTCACCTTTGCTACCAGCGACCTCCAAAGTCTTCCTGAGTTTCCTTTTCTCCCCGTCCCTGTTTTTGGCATCACAGGTTTTATTTGCACATGCTGATTACCTGTGCTGTTACTCACTCTTCACACCACGGAGGCAACCGCAGATGCCACTCTACTGTGCCAGGAAAATCGACCCCAGATTTGTTGCCAGTGAATTGAATGAAATGTTCGGAGGTGGAGCTGAATGAGTGAGGAATTTTCAGAGACTCTGGCCATGAGAATGATTTGTTGTGTTTGCTTCTCACTTTTTAGGACTTTTAAATTTATTTTTATTTTTATTATTATTTTTTTTTGTGGGGGACCCCAGACCATTTTAAAGCCAGCATTGAGGGCATCCTGACTTTAGGTTTAGCAGCAATCTTGATCTCAGTGTTTCAGTGGATGAGGCACAGGGGGAGGTCCTGGTGGCCTGAGAGCAGGAGGGGTCACGGGGAAGTAGGTTTGGTTGTCTTTGGGATGGGACTCTGGCAAGATGAGTTTTAGACAGTATCTTTCTGGTGCCTCTTTTCCTTTTTTGGCTAAAAAGGAACCCCAAACCAAATCCCCGAGCTCTGAATGCCTGGTTGTTCCTTGAACCTCTGTTTGCTTGAACTTTACAATAGTAGGGTAGTGACAGAAATCGGTGTGTTCAAGGTTTAAAAATAAAGTGGATCCTAGTGTTCTTGCCTCCCTGTCAGTGTGGGGCACATTTCTCTGGGTCCTTCCTCCTTCCTCTCAGGTTGAGGCTCTGCCTCATTTAAACTCTTGCTGAAACACAGCTCACTTCTGCAGGCCTTTAGAAGGTAAAAGCCTACAAGGTAAAAACCAGTTGGTTTTGTGTTAGTTCTTCACACATTGGCAGTCTTGCAGGAGCAGTGGGACCTTGAGGAGTCTTGGTTTTTTGGGTTCATGGCGTCTGCTTTAGGAAGGGGGCTTCTCTTCCTTTTGCTTCAAGGTCTTTCCTTTCCTCTTGGGTGGGTCCGAAAATGTAGTGATGGGGCCAGCTGTGTGACCACAGTGGAGGAATGAAGAGTCACTGCCGCCCTGCCTTTCCAAATTTCCAGTGTTGGATGCCTCTTCCTTGCTCTGCTGGGGCTTCTTTGCAAGTTAGGTTTCTCAGCTGCACAGGGGGTGGTGGTGCTTTCTGCAGGGTGGTAGGGTGGATTAAGTGAAACACACAAAGCACTTGTTCGAACATCCGGCGCACGAAAAAGCCTCAATAAATCTTCATTGTCATTATTTTTGTTATTACTAATACACTATATTTGTGTAGTGTCTTTCTGCCAAGAGGATATGGAAAGGACTTGGCAAAAATTAGTTGGTCTTAAGTCATGTCAGACCCAAACCCAGCTTCCCAGGCCTTAGACATTTTCTCCTGGAAGTGTTTAACCATCTTGACCAAACACAAGGTCAGTCTGCACTTGCCAAATACTCATTGGCAAATGTTGGTCATTAGAGAAGAGTAGACTGGAGGGCAGAATCACAAGGTCCAGTCCCAGAATGGGTACCTTCCTGTTCTGGCATTCTTTGTTAAGGTGGACTTATGGGAACTATTCAGAGAACACAGAGCAGACACCTTTGCTGCAGAATAGCATGGGACACACTGGACATCACTTGCTTTAGGCAAGTCAGGAGAGTAAGGCAGAATGTGATGGGCACTTAATGGTGCTGCCGATTCACAGTTCTTGCTAAATGACAGTGATGATCCTTCTTGGAATGTCTGTTCATTCCCCTATGTAAATTGGGATCTTCAGGGCCGGACTGGGGCTTATTAACCCTGGTCTTCCTGGAGCTCTGGACAGGGTCGGCCCTCAGTAAATTTTACGTGTGCTGCACCAACCTTTCAAGTGTGCGAATGGAAAGTGAAATATTTGAGTTGTCTCTTTAATAGACCATGTGTTTGGATCAGTGGCGAGGAAGGTGGAGAGGATTTCAGGTGGGCAGAGTGATAACAACATGCCAGCCTTGCAGAGTGCCGACTCTTCACCAGGCCCAGTTCCAAGCACTTTGCACAGATTAACTCATTTAAACTCCGCAACAGCCCAAGAGCAAGGTAGTGCATCACACTCATTCTGCGTGTGAGGAAACTGACACATGAAGATCCAGGAGCTTGCCCAAGATCTTGTGGCTTTTAGGAGCTCAGTCAGGACTTGAGCCCAGGCAGTGTGGCTCCAGAGTCTCAGAGCCACTACACTCTGCTGCCAAGTCCAAATGCCACAGACAGGAGAAATTAGGACATCTGTGTAGGACGCCCAGGTTCACATGCTTGTCAGAAGTGGAGGCCACTGCCGAATGAAGAGCCACGCGTTTGGGGCAGGGAGATCGTGAGATCGTGGGAGCTGCCAGGCAGGTCTAAACGCTGGGTTTTGTTTTCAGTTTCTGTGGGTTTGTTGAGTAGGTGGACTGTAGAGCTGCTGGATTTCTCTATTTCTTCCTCTTCTTATTTAGAGCCTCTTACCTGTTATGTGCGTGCTCATGCGCAGAACACATGCTTGGGCCCTCTCTCCCTGAGAGTTCTTATTTGTCGGAGTGCAAGCTCGACGAATTTGACTGGATTTTTCGCCAGGCTTTAGGCTGATCGCCCATAACTGCTCAGTAAGCATTCAGTGAGTTGATCCAAGTCACTTTTGTGGTGGCAAATCTCAGTTTCATGATGGCTCTAAGATCCATGTCTCCTCAAATGTTTGTTTTGTACTTCCAGGTGCCTCCCATCCGCCTAAGATAGCTCATTCCAGTGAGATGGCCCGAACTCTCCAACCAATCCTTCCTTTTTATTGAAGTACTTGGGAGTTGAGGATCATCCCTTAAAAATCGCTTTCCTTCCGCATGCAGCCAAAGGCTCTTAGACATTGTGCTTGCCGCCCAGGTCCCTGTTGTAAAGAGTTTGATCTGCGATTTGATTTTTTTTAAACTGTCAGTGACCATGACAGTGTCTTCTCTGATTCCTGGAGCCTGGCATCTGCTGTATTTCCAAAACGGGTTAAGGAACCGTGACAAGCCTTTGCCCAGGTGGCTGCCCTCAAGTGCCCTGTGCTGTTTCTGCCCCACTGCTGTCTGGACCCACGTCTGGCGCTTGCCTGGGCGAGTTGTGTTGGTTTTTCTCTCCTTCAACTTCTTCTGTCTCCTAGTCGAGCACATCCTGTTCTGCTGTTTGCCTTATTCTGTTCTCTATTTAGACTGTGCGTGCTGCCTTGCAGCCCTGGCAGGACCACTCTGCCGCCTTCTCACTTGTCTTAAAGATACCTTTAGGAAATCAAATCCAAACAATCCCATCCCAGTCCCAAAGATTAGGCTCCAGAAGATCTGTCAAGTGTGCTTTCTGCGGGCCTGCACTTGCTAATTTGCATGGTTGCCTCGGACCCCTTACGAAGGCAGTCGTTGACTGAATGGTGCTACGTGTTCTGGAGCTCTGCGCCAGTTTGGCAGCTCCTCTTTGCCCAAGTGAATTCTTCATGGTTCCCTCTGCTTTACTTTCCTTTTATCTCCTCTCCTCTCTGACAGACTTCCTGAAAGAGCGGTCTATACTCCATGCCTGCTCTCCCACCCTTCTACTGAAATGACTGTTTCAGAAGCCACTGGTTACACTTGGCCCCCAAATCCAGTGATTTCCACCTTGCCGTGTGATGCTTCCTATTAATTACCACCTTCTTCCTGGATGGCTTTCTGCATTCTGGAGACCGGCTTTTCCTCCTACCTCTGTGGCTGCCATCTTTGTTTCAGGCCCTTGAAATGAATGTGCCATCACCTGAAGTTCCAACCTCATTTCTCTTTCGAGTCTGTTCTTGGTGATCTCATTCAGTTCCTTGAGTTTAACTCCCACTTCCCCCTTGGCCTTCTTCCTCGTTTTATTTAAGAACCGCCCCCCCTCCCCCTTCTAGGCAAGCGAATGGAATCATCTTAAACTTTCCACCCATCCTCAGTTGCCAAGTCCTCCAAGTTGTACCTCTGATTATACTTGCGTCTGTGCGCATTGTTCTGTCCTCACTGTCACCCCCAATGGACTTTTGTTTGGACTGTTGCAGTAGCCTCCTAACTGATTGCTCTGCCTCAGGTTTTCCTGGCTGTCGTCCATTCTCCAGAGGGTGGAATTCTTCCAAAGCATAGGTTAGATGATGTCATTTGCCTGCTGAGACCTTCAACAGCATTCCAGTATGCACAGAATTAATGACCTCTCCTGAACTTGATATTCAAGCCTGGTTTGCCAGGACCCTAGCCTGCCTCTAAGTTGTACTTCCTTGTTCCCTGTGTCTGGCCAAACTGCCCAAGGCTCACTGAGGCAGAACCATGTCTCTTTTTTTTTTTTTGCCTGAAACCATGTTTTGCCCCTGGCTGGTCTAACATTTATTGAATTGAATTGGACTAATGTGGTAGGGAATTATGCTAGTTCCTTCTGCGTAGTTTATGCACCTCCTGTGTACCTGGAGCTATTTATTCTGAGGGCTTTATATGCATTATCTTACTCAGTCCTCCTGATCTTATCATAGCTCTGTGAAGTAGCTCATATCACCCCCTTTACAGATGAGGACACTAGGCTTGGGGAGATTATTTTCCTGAAGTAATAACCAGTCTAAGATTTGGACTTGTATCTAGTTGCCTCCAGACCTCTGTCCTCCTGCCTGCCTCTAGCAGTCATGACTTTGCTGGATCACACAGGATTTATGCGCTTGTCTGATAATCAAGGTGAGAGAGTGGCTTCCCGGACAGTTCACTGCGCACCAGGCCCATTCTAAGTGCTTAGTAAGCATTCTCATTTAGTCCCAGGAACACTCGTTTCACAGATAAGAAAGCTGGTGATCACGAAGCTTGGGTCACTTCTGAAGTTCACAGAGCTTGCATGTAGCAGAAGGTGGCCAGTTTTTTCCAACTTTTAGTTCTATCGCTGATAAAAGCTTTGTTTTTAGGAGCAAACTATAGCACATACCATTGAAAGTCCAGGCTTTGGAATCAAGAGAGACACGGGTTCAGATCTGGGCTCCACCTCTTTCTAGTGTGAACGGGGCATTTAACTTCTTTCAGCCTCAGTTCTCCCACCTCTAAAGTGGGAGGCATAACAGAGCCTGTCAGATAGATTTCCCGGGGAGCTGCACAGAGCACTCAGTGTCAGGGACATGTGTTCATTTCATGGTGGTCATTGTTATTTAGAGGTGGGGCTGGGGCTGGGGTTCTTTTGACTCTCTTTTTCCCTTTGCTTCCACTTTATAAAGACATCTTGCTGGTTTCTGCCCATTGAGAGACTCCAGCTCCATGTGGGGTGCCTGACAGATGTCCTAATATCTCCATCCAGTTTTTTCACTCTGAATGGAGTTGGTGACGTGTTTGTTAAACCTGTGTTTTCCATGAAACATTCTTAAGGTTTCCGGTGCGATCCAGTTCCAGAGGAAATTATGCCCTGTACCCAGCATGGATGTCACGAGCTCCCACCCACCTTGGGTGTTGAAGTGTCTCCTGGATGGGGAGTGTGCGTGTCACTGTGACATTGCTGTTCCAGAACCAATGTGGGTCATCTCCGATGTGGAGGCCAGAAGGCTCTCCCGTGCCAGCTTCAGTGCCCCATCTTTCTCATTTTGAATTCCTTTGATCCACTGTGGCCTTTAAACTGCAGCTGCCAGGGACACAGAAGTGCTGGCATCCCATTTGTCCATTCATTCATTCACTCTGCAAATACATTGTTCTAGGCCTTGGGGCACAATTGTGAGCCAGACAGCCAAGTTCCCTGCCCTCACCAAGCTACATTCTGCAGGGAAACAGGGTGAGTCGGTACACACAGGAGGTAGTTTCAGATGGTGGCCAGAGTTCTGAAGAAATCAGAACCGGGATGAGCACTGAGCTGGGGTGACCACTTCAGATACTCAGAGAAGGTGCTCAGCATGGACTTACAAGTCACCTGATAGGTGCTCTGCTGTGTCACCATGGGCAGCAACTCAACTTCCTTGAACGGATACTTAGTAATTCGCTTAGGAAGGCCTTCTATCCCAGAAGCTGAGGCATAGAAGTGCATGCAAGATCTTCATGGAGCTTGCTTTCTGCCGGAATAGATATACAAGCACTCATTTGTTCATTCATGCACTCAATAAATATTTGAGAGCCTACTGTGTGCCTAGTACTTTCTAAGTGGGGTACAGTGGTGAAGAATCCTGTCTACACAGTGTGTCCTACCAGAATGATAACAAGGAACTAGTTGTCAGAGAAATGGGAAGAGTATTCCAGGTAGAGAGAACAAGGGCAGAGACCCGAGGCTGGGACTAGCCTGTGGGTCCCAGTGAACAGAGGTCCTCTGAGGTAGCTGGAGCTTCAGGATCGTGGGAAGCATGGTTGAGTTGAGGTTGGCAGAACCTGAATTTGGCTCTGATTGCCCTGAGTGGGAAGCCTCTGTAGGCTTTTGAGTAGGGCTTGGAACATCTGGCCCTCATTTACGAAGTCTCCTCTGACCATTGTTGATTAGTAGAGGGACAACATTCAGGAGGTAAGTTAGGTTGTTGTATTCAGGCAAGAGGTGGAAATATGTTGACGAAATTAACCCGCAAAGGTAGGCACTGGCGAGAGGTGGGAAATGTACTAAAAATCTCACAAAGGGGCTGGGGATATAGCTCGGTTGGTAGAGTGTTTGCCTCGCGAGTACAAGGCCCTGGGTTCAAATCCCCAGCACCGCAAAAACAAAACAAAACAAAACAAAACAAAACAAAACAAAACAAAAAAACACAAAGAAGCTATACTTTTTATTAATAGCATAATTTTTGATAAACAACTTTTGAGTTACATATTAATAATTTTTAAAAAATGCTCTAATTCATCTGGAGACTACTGCTGGTAGAGTATATCAGTGTGTGTGTATGTGTTGCCCCAAAGCTAGACAAGGCTTTGCAACTCTTTGCGAGAGCAGTGTTTTTGATATTTCCAAGTGCTCATGATGGATACCACTGTGTCTTTTAAGATGGGTCTATAAAGTTAGTTCACAAATCTCAGAATACAGCATCTTAAAAGCCATTGTATTTTGGGGAGCAGAATGCTGATGGGTTTTTATTTTTTTGTACCACATTGCATCTCATGGTTGCGTGGGTTTTAGTGCCATTGGCCACAGTGGAGATGTGGCCCTCACCTGAGCTAATTTTGATTGCTCTTGCTTTAGCATGGAGTGTCCACCCTCAGCTGTCTCAGAAGTGCCTGTGACTTGTGGTATGTGATCTGGCAGCACATGTTGCTGGCGCCCGGTCCTCTTCCTCGGGGAAGCTGTGGATGGCCGGATGCTCATGCGTGGTCTTAGTCATCGCAGTGGAGATCAGCGAGTACGCACATGGGACACGTTGTGTTCTCTCTTGATATGAAGTATTCTGTGAATAGCTTTATTCAGGGATTTTTTTTTTTTTTTTTTAGTTATGTGGATTATTTATAGACACATCATTGAGAAAACCGCATTTAATCATTTTTACTTCAGTGTCGAGGTCCCGTGGAAGCAGCGTCTAGGTCGTATCCAATACATGTGAGGAAGACACGTCTGCTGCGTTGCAGCGGCAGCGCCGACCCCACCCTCCCTGTTTGCCTCTCTTCCTGCTCTTTGCGCCTCTGTAATTATAAAGCAGATGTGTATATCAGGAGGAGAAGTTGATCTCAGAGTAAATTTTTCTAGAAAATAGAAGCTGGAAAAAAAGAAAAACCCAAACTTGGCTTGGTGCTGGAAGAGACAGCACTGCTGCGTGTGGGTGGTGGCTGCATGCACCCGCTGCTCAGAAGTGCCGTTTCTCTCCATGGGGACAACTGGCTGTGTATCCGAGGTGTGGCCGGGAGGAGCAGCAAGCAATGTGTGGGCAGGCTGCATGTTCTTTTATTAGCAGCCTCATTGTACTGCATCTCACCGAGCCCGGAGCATGAACCGGTCTGGGCTTCCAATATCCATCCTGTTTCCCATTTAATTACCCCCCTGAGCCACCGGAGGGAGAGTAGCGTTTGTGTGTGGGTTGAGCTATTTCTGGGGGTGGCAGTGGCCTGACCTGGCTTGTCCATGTTCTTGGGTTTCCAGGTTGTCCTGGGCTCAGGCTTAGCATGGAGCGTAGCCCGTCACAGCTAGAGGTCACCCTCTCTCATGTGACCCGCTCTCCCTCTCCTCCATGCCCTTGCCCCTCTGAGCGTCTGCAGCACTGTATTTGGTGCTGTCCAACCAAGAAGTGGCAGAGTTGAGATTTGAACTCAAGAGTGCTGATCTCAGAGCCTCTGCTTTGAACCCCCCTTGAGGGTAGGCATCGTGACTCCCTTTACCCTCCGTCCTCTCCAGCAGGGTTTCTCAGCCTAGCGCTCTTGACTTTCTGGGCTGGATGAATCCTGTGGGGCCTCTCCTGTGCAGTGTAGATTGTTGAGCAGCGTCTCTGTTGATAGCATTCCCTCCCCAGTCATGAAAACACAAAAGTCTCCATACGCTGCCAGGTGTCCACTGGTGGGAAGCATGGCCTGCAGGTGCCGCTCCCGAGGCTCTGCGCTCCTGAGTCCTAGGTCCTCCCTTGGTGTTCTCGCCCTCCTTGCTCACACAACTGGAAGTGGACAAAAAAAATACCTGTTGATATTTAGGAATTTTGAGAATGAAAGAAACCTCTTGGAGGACTCTCCAGGCAGCAGGTGGACTCTGTCCCATCCCAGGGTCAACAGAACTTCATGACGAGATGCACACCCGCAGTTCAGGACCACGTTGCCCATAGCCTGGCAGTTCTGACTAGCTGCAGGAGTCTCCACAGACTCTCCTTAAAGCAATGGTGGTTTCTACCTTTGAATGATACTATGCTTGATAAGGTGGTACATTTTAGGAAGATTTCACAGACCAGCAAGTTGCTGCCTGAAGAGCAAGGAGCTGTGTTTGGTGATCGTTTGGTGGCTCTGAGGCCAGCATCGATGGAACCTCTCAAGCAGTGATTTACATTATAGTCAATTCTAGAATAACACATTTATCAGCAATGATTTGATATTGCTCTGAAAGTCAGAAGGATGGCTAATGAAAATCTTACAAAAATGAATTACGATAGTGTTTCAGAATGTCTATTGGCAGTGTGTGGATCTCTTCTCTTCAGAACTACCTATTGAGAGCTTGCCATTGGTACTAGGAATTGATTTTTGTGTCTATAGGAAAAATAAATAGAATGTAAATATTCTAAATTGAGCCATACCTGTGTTTTTTTTTTTTTTTTTTTTTGGTGATGCTGGGGATTGAACCCAGGGCCTTGTGCATGCAAGGCAAGCCCTCTACCAACTGAGCTATCTCCCCAGCCCCCATACATGTCTTTTTAATGTTTTCTTTTCTAGAAATTGATGGAAATGGTCAATTTTAGAATAGTCAATGAGACATCATTGTCTCATGCCTGAACCTTGTCTTGAAGGAAATTTATAACCCATGACGCTGAATGTTACACTGGGTTCTCACAGTGAGTGGCCAACCAGAATGCCACGTGGAGCCAAACGCTGAGGAGAGTTAAGAGTTCTGAATGCCTGGATCCTACCTCACGAGCACTTTCTTCTGATGAACACGACGGTTCTCAATCCTCATTGTCCCCTAGGGTCACTGGTGAGCTTTATGAAGATGGGGGTGCTTGGGGTGGCCCTCCCAGGCTGTCTGTCTCAGATGTCCCTGGTCTGGGTGGGCCCTGCACATCAGTGTTGGGCAGAGGCTGTCCAGGTGCTGCGGACATGCAGCTGGCCAAGGGCAGAGAAGTTAGAGAAGCCACTCTGGCCTCTGCCCTCCACCCTCTGGCCTCGGTCTCATCCTCCAGGCCTGTGAGTGTTGGTGCGCCTGTTGCTCTAAGCTGGGTTTAGTCACAGCGTTTTTACCAGAGCTTTTTTTAGATGTGATTTTCTTATTTATTCTAAGAAAAATGATTTCTTTAGCGTATTTATTTTGAAGAGCTCTTAATTGCTGTACTTAGAACTTCTAAACAGTGAGCATTTGTCAAGCATCAAAATAGCAGGATGCGGAGTTGGACCTCGGGCGACGAGGAGCGCTGTCGCGGCGTCTCCAGCGAGTGCTGGCTGCGCATGTCCTCCGTTCTGGGGTCCCATTAATGAGTGACCTAGAAATGCTTTTTATTTTTTTCCTTTTTCTTTTTTGTGAGTAAGCAGTCTGCTTGTACCCAGAGTAGTACACTTTAAACATCAAGCACTCCGGAGCCTGCCCTCCATGTGTTAAGTTTTGTGGACCATGTCCCACTCCCCCACCATGAACCCATGGAATTGTTCCTTAAGAGGGGCCCATTTTGTGCTTAGGCACCAAGAGCTGTGGCCTGTGTTGTCACTTGTGACGCATGTCATGCCTGTGACTTAGTGACATGTGGGTGACCCTCGATTACAGAAGGACCAGGGATCACCCCCACTCCTTGGGTGGTGTTGGTCTTATTTTCTAGCCCATCCACCATATTGCAATCGGGAATAAAGGAAATGGGAAGAAAGTCAAGGCCGTGCCAAGCAATGCACTGCATCTCATGAAAACGCAGAGAAAGTGCGCGTGTGCTTGTGTGTGCATGTGTGTGTGCATGCGTGCGTGTGTTTTGGCTAGAAAACAGGCTGTTGAGAGGTGTTAAAATTTCTAGCCTAACGTGAGATTTTTAAAAAGACTTATTTCTGGATTTCATTCCCTGTTGCCTATTTCTGTGGATAATCACCATTTGTTTTAATGTGAATAATGGCACAGAACACATTCAGCCCCCTCTGTGTTAGCATTTCAAGCAACTGTTTAGGCCTGTGGGGCACGTGCTGTTTACAGAGTTGCGTGGAGTAACAGTAAAAACAAAACAGTGACGTGCTGGTGACCCTCGAGGGATCCTTGCCAGGTGCCGGGCACTGGGCTGACGGCTGAGGGCTGTGCCTGTCCCATCCTGTTCTGTCACCAGCACTCTGAAGTAGGGTGAGAATCATCTCCATTTTAGAGATGATGAAACTGAGACTCAGAAAGGCCCCGTGGCTCTTGAGTGGTGGGGTCAGATTTTGACCAGAGCAGCGGGACTCTGGGTGGTGACGCCCCTGGCTGTTCTGCGGTTTGGGAACTGTCCCTGGGGTACAGCCAGCCAGCACTAATCACGCCAGCCCTTGTCATCGGGCCGGGAGCAGTGGGGAGAGAGGTGTTTTGCATTGCTGCAAGGAACTGACCTCTTTTAGGCAGGGAAGTCATTTGGGGCAGCAGAAAGCAGAACTTTCCCTGACAGTAAGACCCAAATGGTCACTGATACCAGGCCCTGCAATCCCATGAGCAAGCAGCAAAGACAGACTGTGGGGAAGGGGTGGGTTCTGCCATGTCCCTCCACGTGTGGAGGCTTTGTTGGCTGTCGCCTGGGCCTGCCCTCTGCCCTTGCCAGGTTTGCACCCAGGTGCCAACCGCTGAGGGAGGCTGCCCTGAGAGAGAACTTGCGTTTCCTCCCACGGTTCACTAGCTGCTTCTAAGGATCAGGCGCTGTGTGGGGAGAGCATCCTGGTCTCCTTCCTAGAGTCCTGTTATATGATTTTTGTGATACCTTCCTGTGAGTTGTATCAGGTGTGTCAAGCCTGCCTCTCTCCCCCACCTGCCTGTTGAGAGGAACAGAAACCATTTGTCAACTGGTAGTTTACTTAGCTTCCCTGAGCCTCAATTTCTCCCTCTAAAAAATGAGGATAATAAATTTTATCTGCCTCATAGGACTATTGTGGCGAGTAAAGAGTTAAAACATGGCTAGCATTGAATCACAGCCAGGTTTGGGCCAGGGCTCAATAAGCGTATGAGTTTTGTGTTGTCACTGTAACAAATCAGTACAAATATAGTGGCTTCACACAACAGGAGTGTATCATCTTAGAGTTCTGGGGCTCCGAAGTTGCAGATGAGTTTTACTGGGCTGAAATCCATCTAGACAGGGCTGTCCTTTCCCTAGAGGTTCTAGGGAAGAATCTGTCTCCTTGCCTTTTCTGGCTTCTAGCAGCTGCCTGCAGTGTAGTGTCTTCAAGTCTCTGACCCGTGCCTCCACTGTCACATCTCCTTCCCTCCTCTACTTCCATCTGTAAGGACCTTTGTGATGACATTGGACTCACCAGTAATCCAGGACACCCCCGCAATTCAGGACCCTTCACTTAACCAATCTGTACTTTATGCCACATGCGGTAACATTCATAGCTTCTGGGGATTAGGACGTAGACATCTTTGGCGAGAGGAATGCGGGCATTATTTGGCACATCATCATAAGCATTGACTGTTTTTATAAAATGAAACAATTACACTGGCTTGTTCGGGTTGGGGCAGAGGGATGAGCAATACTTTGATCAGCGTCGTAACTAGCGACATTCATTGTGTGCTGCTGTGTCAGCTCCGTCCTGCCACAGGGCCTTTGCATCTGTTATCCCCTCTCCCTGGAGCTTGTTTCTTTCCAGAGCTTTGTCTGGCCAGCACCTTCTTATCCTTCAGGTCTCAGTTCAAATGTCTTCCTCTCTGAGAAGCCCTCCCTGATCACCCTGGCTTAAAACGGTCCCAGCCCCATTTCTTCCTTTTGTAGATGTTATCCTCATCCGTGACCTGTTTGTTTATGGATCTGCCTGAGGGATTCTGCCTGCCTTTATTAGAGGGCAGGGACCCCTGTGTCTTGGTCACTGTTGTGTGCCAGCGCCCGGAAGGTTACTGGAGCAGCGTGGGTGCACAGTGCATTCTGTCGCGCGTGCCAGTGAACAAAGCATGCCAGGCACGAGGCCGGGCGTTTCCCAGCACTCCCATCTGTGCGCCATGTTCCTGTTATCACGCCCCCTCCCGGATGCGCGGACTGAGCTCAGAGAGGCCGAACCCCTGCCCCAGGTCCCTGGTGACTCAGTTTACACCAGGTCTGCCTGCATCAGAGTCCTCCTTTACTTCCACCCCTCTGCCTTATGGCTTTGATGTCATAAGAAGCCGCTTGAGCCAGCTTTGCTGGTGGCCTGAGAACACTGGAAAATCCATCACCTCTGCCTCGGCGCCTTAGGCTCCCCTGCTGGCCTCCTTGACGTTGGTTTTTTTCTGTCCAGGTCTGTTGTGTCGGGTCTGGACTCCCCTGCCAAGACTAGCTCCATGGAAAAGAAACTTCTCATCAAAAGCAAAGAGCTGCAAGACTCTCAGGACAAGTGTCACAAGGTATTTATCTCTGCAGTCGGCCTCCCTCCTTGCTCCAGGATCCTCCCGTCAATATATGCCAAGGGACCCGCCTGGGGCCGCTGCTGGCACTGAGCCTCCTGATCCGTAGAGAGCGAGGCGGTACCTCCCTCGCTGAAGTCGCGCCTCCAGCAGCTCAGAGGGAGATGAATTCGGGCCTTGACGTTGCCGTAAATCCTTTAAATCTTAACCAGAGGAGGCCCTGGATTTAAAACGGCCCGCTTCTCAGCATGACCCAGCCCGAAGTCTGCTTCTTCCGGCAGGTGGCCTGGGTCCTCACCTGTGGCTGAGATGCATCCCATCTGCTTTGAGTGATGTGAAGTCTCTCTTCCTAGTCTTTAAAAACTCCTGCTTATGTCACTGCGGCCACTGTGCTGATTATGCTCAACGTCTGTTAACACTCACTGTTCCTGCCCAGAGACAACTCTCTGGAAACTAATAAAAGCCACTGCTTGCCTGGGACTCCTAAGAGTGCAGACGCATACGTAGCTCCTTGCCCTGTCCTGGATTTGCCCTCTAGATCTTTGCAAGGAGATGGGGGGGATCAAGATGGATTTGGGATAAATTTTAAAGTGACGTCTGCAAAAACCAAACAAAAACAAAAGCAAAAAGCAAACAGGTGAAAAATGATGATTGTGGCTTCCTTGCTAACGGGGTTAGAGAAGTGACCAAGTGTGAAGCGGGACTTGGATGAGAGGAGTGACTTAGCGTTTGGTGACTATTCTTACGAAGACCTGTGTGCTCCCGGGCGAAGAAACAATGGTATTTCCACCCCAACTTTTGGCGATTTAGCAGTAGCCCAGACCGCCAGGTGGTTTCGGAGGCTGCTTGAGATTTGATTGCTCCTAAGGGACCTCCAGGGGCCCTTTTAACCTGTCGATGTGTCTGTTTCAGATGGAGCAGGAAATGACCCGGTTACATCGGAGAGTGTCAGAGGTGGAGGCTGTGCTTAGTCAGAAGGAGGTGGAGCTGAAGGCCTCTGAGACTCAGAGATCCCTCCTGGAGCAGGACCTTGCCACCTACATCACAGAATGCAGTGTGAGCCTTCCCCAAAGCCCCCTTCCCTTGGAGGCGGCACTTCTGTTGTGTGTGTCTCATCCTGTTTCATGATGGCTTCATGAGGCACATCACAGCCAATGGCAGAGAGGAGAGAGAGGGAGCGTGCAAGAGCACGACCTGTGATTTACAGAGTGGTGTAAACCAGGCACGAGGCCCCCGAGGAAGGAGGCTGGGCTCATTTCCAGCAGGAAGTACAGATAGGCTGCTGGTACCACGGAGCCTGGAGATGGGAGTCCGCCATCATGGCAGCGAGTTGAGAGGGTCCTAACATCTCCCATCCCAACCTCCCTGGTCCCCACCATCCCCAACATGATCAGCTGTGGGAACCAAACTCTCAAATATGTACAAGAAAACATTTCCAACCTGCCCCAAGTCAATCTCCCATTCCCTAGAACCAGTGTAGTGACAAGGAGACCCAGACCCACTGTCATTTACCATGTGACTTGTTTTTTCTTTCCTTCACAAGAGTAGACTGTCTTCTCCATTGTCTTGTTAAATTTTTCATTCAGGTGTTTTTTTGATGTGCCCAATTAAACAGTCTTAAGAAGTTGAATCACACATTTTTAAAGTCTTTTTTTTTTTTTTTCACAAGGGAGAGGAAATCTATAGAACGTGGCTGATTAAGAATAACTGCTATGTTTCCATTCCAGACTTGGCTACCTTTCAGTGGTGGGTGAAGTCATTCAGCTGTGTATTTCAGATACATATTTCAGTGCCATTGAAGCGTTGAGGGAACCTTATGGATGATAGGTGTTCAGGAAAAATTAGCCAGGAAAGGCAGATAATTCAGTGAATTCTTAAATAACAACTGGGCAGAGGATGAAGTAATTGCAGCTTTGGAAGAGGCATCTGTACCCGAGGGTCCCTGAATAATTGACGTTACAGAAAAGAGTCAGTGGTGATTTAATGGCCGAGGGATCTTACTGGCTTTTATTTCCGTACAGGCAAGTAAGTACCTGTGACCATTAGGTAGATGGCGCAGGAGACAGGTTGATGGAATTTTAGGCTGGATCTGTAAGGTCACAAGCTTGAGATGTTTCTTGAACCTGAGGGTTTACAGGATGAAAATCTGGAATCAGCAACCAACTGGAAATTGTCGACTTTGGTCTGCTGTCACCTGAAACTGTCCTGTTGTCGGCGAAGCAGCTTGTGGCTCTCTTAATGAATCTTTTCAACCAGAGCAGGATCCATGGAGCATCCCTATTAAAATTTTTGCTTTCTGCAGAGCTTAAAGCGAAGTTTGGAGCAAGCACGGATGGAGGTGTCCCAGGAGGATGACAAAGCACTGCAGCTTCTCCATGACATCAGAGAGCAGAGCCGGAAGCTCCAAGAAATCAAAGAGCAGGTATGACTGCCCGCCTGGAGCAGAGCAGGCTCTTGGCCAGCTGAGTCCTCTCAGTTCAGGCGTGTTTGAGAGACAGGGGTGTTGAGGGTGGGGAGGAGAGAGAACGGGGCAGAGAGGGACCTAGAAAGGTGGGTAGGTCGCTTGGGATGCCCATGATTTATATAGATCCACTGTGCCAGCTCTTTGAAGTCTGCATCCCACGGTGTCTAATAAAGTTGTTGGTTTAGAGCAAAGTTGGGCGAACTTCAGTCTCAGACAAATCCGATCCACCGTTTTTTTCTATGGTTCACAAGCTAAGAATGGTTTTTACATTTTAAGTCAGTTTGGGAAAAAAAAATAATAATATTTTGTGATGTGACAATTTCATGATATCCATATTTCTGTGTCCAAAAGTACGGTTTTACTGGAGCATGGCCATGCTCATTCATTAACCTGTCAGTCTCTGCTTTTTTCACTCTGTGGAGGCAGAAGTGAATCGTCACAGAGGTGGTTTGGGCTGCAGAGCTGAAACTGCTTACTCTGTGATTTTTTTTTTTGCAGAGAAAGTTTGCTAACTATTGCTTTAGATGTTTCCAAAAAATTAAATATTTTTATAGCCTTCCAGACCCACATTAAGGAGGAGCCAGGATAATTCATGATTTTATGCAAAGAAATATCATGGAAGAAAAGTTTGAGCCATTCAGGCCAAGTCAGAATTAACACCACCATAACTGAGAACAGAAAACTGTCCCCAATGTGTTCAGAAAAGAGATCCGATGCCTTTAAAAAGCCCACTCTTTTTTCCCTACTTTCTAAAAGGGTTTTCTTTCTAGATGGCTCATTTTTTATATTGCCTCATTGTTTCCTTTTTAGCATGGATTTTTCTGTCTTTTGAAGAAACTGTAAATAGAAACTTTAATGAATAGATGGCAATGAGTAATTGGAGAGCTGAATTATCAGCTGCCAGGCAACTCTCATTCACTTCAGAAAAACCTAATGGGAACACTGGTGGAAATGAGCATGTTCATCTCTGGGTCGCACAAACTTGGCCATCTGGGTGGCGTGAACGTGAGAAGCTCCTGCAAAGAACTTGATCCATTTAAAGAAAGAGTGATTGCTTTTGGGGGGGCAGTGTGAGTCTGTTGTCACACTGTGTTTGTCCCCTTGATATCTTGAAGTGATAGGTCAATATCCCCCTGCTTGATAAAATGGTTATAAATAAATGTGCATAGAAAACTGCCAATGGATCTTCAGGCCTCTGAACAATACTAACATTAGAGATTTTGAAGGGAACATGTACACTCTGAGAACTCTGCTTGGACAGGTGACTCATGCCCCTTTTATCAATGTAATTTTTTCATCCTAAAAGTTTCAGGAGGTAAGATTCTTGTTCTCTCACTAGTTCAATGTGTTTGGAAATTTTTACTTTTTTGGGAACATCCTGGGGAAATGAAAGCTGTGTTTGGCCACCAGAGGGAGCAGCTGGTGTCCATAAATTCCATAGAAATAGAATTATCAGGACATTTTGAAAAGGTTTATGCTGGTAGTTGAGTTCAAAGAAAGGTCTTTTATGATTCATATCACAGTTGGCGTACATGTGGAGTTTTAAGATTTAATGACCGCCAAAAGTTCCATTTGGGGGAAGAACACTTGGTTTCAGATTTTATTTCTCATTGAAAGGATGTATTAAAATAACTTGTGAAATGTTTTGTAAGAGCTGGATATTTGCAAACCAGGAAAAAGCTTTTAATGCTTACAGCAAACTTCCAGTATTTGTTTTGCAGTATATTGATTCCTCCCAGATTTGGGATTAATTCCCTGCTTTTCCTTTAAAAAGCTAATTTTCTGTACAACTGTTTAGTTTTTAAAAAATATATCTCGCTTCTTTGACCTGGCTACCCCTCATAGAGTATTCGGATTCAATTTTAAATGAAAACACATAAAGGTCTCATGGGATAGTTTGATTCATGCTCTGTGATAGCGATTGCTGTTTCCTCCTCGCCTACCTTCTCTCAGGAAAGGAAACAGAGGTGTGGGCACACTGAAGCCTTTTGTTTTTCGGGGTATCCGGATGAATAGGACCATGCCTGCTATGTCCTTCCCTCAAACTCTGAAGCTCTGTTCAGAAGAGTTGCTTCAGATGGGTTGTTAGAATCGTCCCTGGTTCCTCCTCTGACCTGCCCAGCTCATGCCCACATTTGTCCCATGCAGAGATTTGACAGCTCTCACTCGGCAACCCTGGAAACAGACCTGATCATCTCCCAGCTTTCTCTCCAAGCAGGGATTTGGTTAGCTGTTGGATTAATAGGATTTCCTTGAAATCTCCAGCCTAAGAACAGAAGATGAGCAAATGAGTAGGTTCCTTTTGCTGCTTGTAGCAGACTGGGTGCCCCAAGAGCTCTGAGAGTTGACAGGGATGTTGCCTTCCTCCCCCTGGGTGCTGACAGCTCAGGAAGGAGAGATGTGGGGAACCTGGGTGGGGATAGACATTCTATCCTTGCTATTGACAAAGCACAAAAATTACATTCCCTCTTTTGCTGACATGAGTCAAGACCGAAAAGGGAACTTGAGAACGAAGATGCCTGAGACCTTCCAGCCCTTTGCTGCCCTCACAGTTTGGGTTTATGTCTGTGGGCAGGACTGAATTTTCCATTAGGCACAGCAGGCTTAGGGATAAGAGACCTCTGTACTTTTAGGGTCATGTAAAATATTTATTTTTTAAATTCCCCCCAAAGAAGTGAACTTTAAGGTCAAAGACATTGCTTTCATAGATACTATTAACATTCTTGTATTTATATGACTGCAGTTATAAAATATTTATGTGTGAGTGTGTGTGTGTGTGTGTGTGTGTGTGTGTGTGTGTCTTTAAATTGGGGCAAGAAGCCAGGGAAGGCCCAGTGCCAAAAGCCATGGAAGTCACAGTCATCTGTGGCCCTGGCTGAGGAGGGTCTAGAAGACCCAAGCAAAGGGTGCACCCTTTCACTCTTGCCTCACTTTGGGATCGCAGGCAGACCTGAAGCACCATTGCCCGGAGTGCGCCTCCCAGGGTCTGTGTGCCCAGGATCCTAGGGACTGCCCTTCAGTAGCAGGGTGCTTTAGGGTGGGAGGGAATGAAGTGAGACCCACACCCTTCCTTGGGCTCGTGTTTTCCTTTCCTTTCTACCTTTGATGTGTGGAGAGCTGCTTACATGGAAACCATCTATTTTTGTAAAGACATGACCTCCTCTTGGTGCATAGCAAGAGATCACCTGTTATCCTGTTAAAAAAGTATAAAATTGCAAACTTATTGACTTAAAAAGAAAATCCCTGCTCAGTTGATACTTCAGCAGTTATTTCCTGGGAGAAGAGGTCTTTGAGGTGTTACTATGTTTTATGAATGTTGAAGACAGTCTTTATTGAATCCCTTCTCCCCTTCATATTGTACCTGTGCCCCATCCCTGTCACCTCGGGTTAGATTAATGCTTATTCAGATATGATCCTTATATGATTTTCTAGACCTCCTCAGCCAGAGCCACAGATGACTGTGACTTCCATGGCTTTTGGCACTGGGCCTTCCCTGATTTCTTCCCCCATTTAAAAAAAAAAAAAAAAACAAAACAAAAAGAAAAAAAAAAACTATACACGCATGTATATATACACATACATGTAAATATTTTATGCATTCATATAAATACAAGAATGTTAATAGTATCCTTGATTTTGCTTATGAAGATTATCTTCATACTTGATCCAGAATTTTTCAAAACCATTGCCCATTTCATCTGGAAAACCCCATCATGGAAAAAAAAAAAATCTCAGTTCAAACGTTGTATTTTGATTTTCAAGATTCATTTTGGAAAAGGTCAGGGCTGTTTGGATCACATCACTTGAAACATTTTTGCTCTGGGGAACAAGATAATTCTTTCCTGAGAATTTTTCTCACAAGTTATTTTGTCCAGAGCCAGTGTTTTGTGACTCTTCCAAATTTCAGTGTGACTTGCTTTGCAGGAGTGATGTTAAGCTCATCCTTCAGTTTTGGGGCCAGAAAAATTAATGGTGAGAAACTGACAATAATGAGTTTCACCTTCCCAGATGCTTTTCACTGAGACTTCCAATTACCCTCTGGTGCCGTCTGAAAGGTTAATTTCAAAACTAGTACCATATCTAATTGTGTTAGGAGCACATGACTTCTGAAGGACAAATCTATAGGAATTATTACCCTTGGAGGAGAACTACACATAAGCAGGTTATCTTCATTTAAAGGATAGCCCTTTCCTCACTCCCGAGTTCTGCCTTAAAGTGCAGCCCACAGTGTGTGGTGTCATTTGCTCAGAGGATCTTATTATCGGCGTGTGAGATGCATGTTCTACATGAAAGCAGTGTAAAGATTCAATATGCTCCCTCCTCTTCCTGCTGCTCCTCCCCCTTTGCCCACTCGGTGTCCGTCTTTCCATTCACCTCTCTCTGTGGGTCGGTCCTCTTTCCTTCTCTCCTCAATATGCGTCTTCCTCCATGGTCGATAGCCTTCCATGTCCACGGCCTGTTTTTTCTTTCCGGAGTTCCAGAGTTCACCTTTGTTCCATTGCCTGCTCTTTAGGAGTACCAGGCTCAAGTGGAAGAAATGAGGCTGATGATGAATCAGTTGGAAGAGGATCTTGTCTCAGCAAGAAGACGGAGCGATCTGTACGAATCTGAGCTGAGAGAGTCTCGGCTTGCCGCTGAAGAATTCAAGCGGAAAGCAACAGAATGTCAGCATAAACTGATGAAGGTAGTCAGCCACCCCCCAGGAGGATGCTCTTTGGGCACAGTCATGGATGATCTTAGCAACACACAAGGGAGCACTAGCTTAGTGAGTATAGGTTTGAGAAATAATTGGATGTTTTTGGAAAACTCCTGATCTTTTTCTTACAGGAGATAACATTATTATTGTTTAATGTTATTATTTTGGTCATAGAGACCAAGAAAATAAAACTGGTGGTGTTGTCTGCAAGACTTTTAGGTTGTTGAAATTTCCCAATATGTTTTATCTTTGTAATTACAGGCTAAGGATCAAGGGAAGCCTGAAGTGGGAGAATATTCCAAACTTGAGAAGGTATATTTTCTGTGATTGATTTGCTCTGTGGGATAGATTTTTAAATATTACTGTCAGTGGTCAGTCAGTGATTAAGGATACTTTCGCAAAGACTTGGGAACTCTTTTCTACATTTACTTTACTTTATTTTCTTTTATTTTTTGGTGCCAGGGATGCGACCCAGAGCTGAGCACATGCCCAACCCCTGAGCCGCACTCCCAGCCCCTCCAGGTTTTCTTGATGGTCTGCCTCTTGGTGACCACGTCGAACTTAGCTGTGGTTCTAAAAAGAATAAAAGACACTTCACTTCCTCACAGTAACACATAAACCTAGACACTTAATAAAGCATGAATGAAAATTCTCATCGTGTCTGAGCCCTGTGCAACTTCTAGTCTCTTTTTGCTACTTACATGTTACTCATCCTAGAGGTAAAGTCCCCCTGGGGGTCTGCCCCCGAGATCCAAAGGCTTCTCCGATAGGCCACCGGTCTTGCTCGCCATTAGCAGGTCTTGAGAGACAAACCCCCAAGACCCCACGGAAACCTCCAGGAGCGGGAACTGCACTAAATGCAGATGTTAATGCTGCTTTGCCTTTTTCTTTATTTCCTGGGATTTCAATTATAGATCAATGCCGAGCAGCAGCTTAAAATCCGGGAGCTCCAAGAAAAGCTGGAAAAGGTAAGCCCGAGGCGGTTTTTCGGGAACGTCCCCCATTTCCATATACTTTTCTTTGCCTTGTCCCGGAGCACTGAGGATGAAAGAAGCAGAATTAGTCACTCAGAGCTGAGGAAAATGAAGGGGGAGGGAGCTGTTACCTGAAAATATCAGAGTTCTGAAGATACTTTTTCCTTTTGAGACGTGTCAGCAGTGTTTATTTTTAAAAGCCAAGCTGTGTGAGACTCTCAAGTAAAAGTTCTAATTATACTACAACAGCACCTGAGAGGCAGCTTCTCGCACCTCGCCTTGGGGGGCCAGGCACCCCGTCTGCACGTTGGTAGGAGAAGCTTGGGCTGTTCCCCACCCAGACCACTTCCTCCAGAAGCATGGCTGCCCGGAGGATGGTTGGGGGATCCCTGGAGTCATCCCAAGGTTGGGGGGAGGTGTTTGGTACATAGCATCCTGCAAAGTTTGTGCCAATAGCCCTGCTTCTATTTTTATTTAATTTTATTGATTTATTTTTATCTTAGCTCTATGAAGGTATAACTTGATAAATAAGAATTGCGTATGTTCATAATGTACAACACGGTGCTCTGTGTACTCCGTCGTGAAGTGAGTAAGGTAATTAACACACCTGTCACTTCACATATTTATTTTCTTTATGGTGAGAACTTTTCTGTTTTCAAGCCTTCCCTTTGTTTGAATACTGGAGATGCTTAACTTAAGGGCTGAAATGAATCTGGTTCTGGGACAGGCCTCTCCCATCAGAATGTTTGTGTAGGTGTTTGCTAGCTTGGTTTCATAGAGCCAATATTTATTTTTTTAGTGTGATTAAAAAAATTTCACATAACATTAAATAACCATTTCTAAGTGTATAGTTTAGCAAAGCTAAGTACATTCAACATGGTTGGGCAATATCTCTGGAAATTTTTCATCTTCTAACACTGAAACTCTACTCACCAGACACCAGTTCCTCTTTTAATTTAACTTAAACTCAAAAATAAAATTTAAAAAGTGAATTTTCTGCAATATTTCAAGCGCTCAGTGGCCACATGTGGCTAGAGGCTCCCTTATGGGACTGTGCTGCTCTTGGAGTTGGCCTTCTTTTGCAGTTTCTATTTTTCAAAATTTTAATTTAAAGCAAAATACATGTGAGGTTGTTAGTCTCATGAACTTGGATCTTTCCTATAGTGCTATAAGACCAGTAGTGTAGTTATGACCTCCCCAAAATTAATAAATACAGAATTAACTTTAAGAAGTTTAACTTTTTTTTGTAAATATGGATTTGTGAATTATTCACAAATTAACACATTAATACTATGACTATCCTTTGAAAGGAAGTTAAAGAAAAAAGTTTAAATTATAACTTTTATCCTGTTTTCTTCTTGTAATAGTAGTGCAAATTCCTCATAGGAAAATTAGCAAATGAGGTAATTATAATAAGGAAATTAATGATCAGAGGTAAATACAATTGCTAGGTAGGTCAATCCATCTAGACCTTTCTGTTTGCATTCACGACATTGCACTGAATTGAAGATACAAATGATTATCAGGTACACCGTTATTTTATGTAATGCAAGAAAGAAAAATTCATCAATCTCATTGTAGGATGCATTCCAAATTCAGTGATGTTAAAAATAAAGTAGCACCTTAGCATAGATGAAATGCAGAACAGAAAGAATGCTTTTATGTTTTGGAAAATGGTTAGAGTATATTCTCAGTGTTACCTGACACTTAGGATATTGTCACCATCTTTTCACACGAATACATTTGGACATTGATTCCCTGTACCTTCTTTCCTTGCAGGCGGTAAAAGCCAGCACAGAGGCCACCGAGCTGCTGCAGAATATCCGCCAGGCCAAGGAGCGAGCCGAGAGAGAGCTGGAGAAGCTGCAAAACCGAGAAGACTCTTCCGAAGGCATAAGAAAGAAGCTGGTCGAAGCCGAGGTGAGCAGGGGCTTCCAGCCTGCGGTGTACTGACCCCAGGCACCCACGCGACTGGCCTCGGCTGTACCCAGGGAAAGAAACTGCAGAACGTCACTTGCTTGTGTTTGACCAAACTGCTTCCCTTCTGAAGATCCCTTTGAAACTTGACAGGCTCGGAAAGCTCCCCAAGAGGAAAGAGAAATCTGTCTCGGCTGCTCGGAAGTGAAAGATGTCTCGACAAAAGCTTTCCTGTCTGCTTGTTTCCCTCTGACCTCCTGGCTAATCTGGGAGAATTTATATTTATATCAGCTCACTGTCGGTCCATCTCAGAGGTTCTCTCTTTCTTCCTGTTGTGCCTTGCCATCTTCTCGACAGTGTTGTAACATATTAATCTCAAGGCCGCCGCTGCCCACCACATGTGGACCACTCTCAGGTCTACATTTTGGGGCCTCTTCTCTCCCTCAGATTCTTTGTTGTTGTTGTTGTTGTTGTTGTTGTTGAAATCATTTATATAATCATACAGAAAATACGTGAGTGCCTTTTCATTGTCAAAATGTAAAACAGCAGACAAGTGTAGGGTAAAAAGCGACACTTCTTTGTTCATCTCTGCTCCCCAGCCCTTGGTGCTTTCCCGCAGAATGCATGTGCTATGGTTGTTTCTCTGTCCCGATGGGTCTTTGCATTTCCCCATCAGAGTTCGGATGGGAATCTGCTGATGTGTGGCTCTCTTTGCTCTTTCCCGGCTCTAGTTCCCACTGCTGCCCTGAAATTCTGGATGGATGTCTGAACAGTGCCTTAAGTTTAGAATGAACTCAGTCTCCTTCCCTGCAAGCTGGTTTCCCTTTTCAACCTTGTCTGGCCAGTCAGGGCCACCGTGGTTTTTCTGGTTCCCCAACCCTTGAAACCTTGGCATCCACTGTGAGTCCTTGGACCCTGCCATTCTGAGTCACTCAGTCCCATAAATAATGCTCTCTCCTTCCCCTTCAACCCCTCTTGCCATTTCTGTAGCAATCTGGTCCAGACCCTTTCCTTTTTGCTAATTAATGTAGTCATTTCTTGATCTTCTTCTCCCACCTTGCTCACAGTGATCCATGGCCCCGAGCACCCCTGCCCCATCCCAGCTATTTCAGGGGTCCTGTGTATCCTAGGTGCACCCCTGAGCCTGTACAAGAAGCTCTTCAAGTCTGATCCTCAGATGCTGTTCTTTCACCATTGCCCCTGCTGGGTCTCTGTTCGTCCTGTGCTGTAGCTGGTCTGGCTTTCCCTGGGACTTAAGTTGGCTCTCGACCACCTCCGTGTTCCTGGTTGTGGGCCTTCCTTTGTGTGCAGCGCCATCTGCCCTCCTGTCCCCATCCCTTCCACTCCAAGCCTCCCTGCGCCGCTGTTCCTCTTCACGGCTCACACTCACCTCTGCCGCTCCACTGTGCAGTTAGAAGTCCCCCTTCCTGCTTGTCCCCTCCCACAGCACTTTGTACCTGTGTGCTTTGTGGTTCTTCCCCTCTTAACCTGTGTGGTGTGAACTGTGTTTGTCTTCTCTTTTCCAAGGGCAGGGGTTATGTCATCTTCCTCTGGTATTTCCCGTGAGGCCTAGTGTGGTACTTTGCAGATAGTAGGTGCTTGGTAAATATTTGAATGAATGAATGCACTCTTGTAATCTACCCAGCTGAGCACCTGAATCAGAGCCCTATTTTCCTCGCTGTTGCTTAGAGTTTTCTTCCTGATTCAAGTGTATGCTTCTTGAGGGCTCTTTCCCATGGTGCAGGTGATATGCCCGTAGCAGTTGCTCCATTAAAACTCTCTGATTGATTCATGATCTACAGGAACGCCGCCATTCTCTGGAGAACAAGGTAAAGAGACTAGAGACCATGGAGCGTAGAGAAAACAGACTGAAGGATGACATCCAGACAAAATCCCAACAGATCCAGCAGATGGCTGATAAAATTCTGGTGAGCAGGAACGAAAGTTGGAAAGTTCAAAGATAACAGGTTAGAGGTTGCAAAGGGAAGGGGGTAAGGAGAATGAGGTGCTGTCACACGGGAGGTCTCACCAACTAGGTGAATTAAGAGAAGTGGTTTCAGTGTGTACCACATCACAGAACAGCATGAATAACCAAATATTGGACGTTTCAGCACTGGTAATAGATCCGTCAATATTATTTTTTGCTCTTTTGCTGCTACCTGGCATTTTTTTATTTTTTAGTAGAATATGCATCTATCATTTTTGATATATTTTTATAGGAGCACTTACATCCTTTTATTAGCAGAGCTTTGTATGGCCATTAACTTAGCAATGCCAATTTAAAAAGCTGTTGGGGGTTTTAGACCTTTAAGACTGAAACCTGTGTTCTTGCTTTTAGAGAAGAAATTAGTCATACAGAATTATTTTTCTCAGAGTAGTATTTGTCATAGATCCATGTTCACCCACTCACTTTCTCTGCTACAGTTGGTTATTATTATTATTTTTTCAATTTCCTTAGATGTGGCAGGTCTTTTTTAAGGTTTCTCATCATCCTGATTCTGTCTCATGCTCTGATGGCCAAATTAACCTTATCAAGGAGGGCCCAGGTGGTTCAAGTTGCAGATATGTTGAAGTTTTGCCTCTGCCAGGGAGGAAGGCAGTGCCTTCAAAGGGCTCTCTCCTTGGATCTCAGTCCCCAAACCGGAAATTTGACCTTACATTTGAGAGACTCAGTGATGACCTGGAATCTCTTCATAACTCCCTCCTGTCCTGCCCCTTGGTGAGACTCCCGAGTAATTGGCTGTTTCTGTCCTCCATAAGTTGAGGTGGAGAGTGGGCCGTGTCATCTCTCTCTCTTCACATCATTTCTGGGAAATGAGGCATCAGCAATTATATGAACTAAAGAATGGCCAACTCGTAGGCTCATCCAGGACTTAATATCAAACCCAACCCGGCCCAAACACCCTGACACTTCTCCTTTGTGTATACCAATGAACATATGGATTTCTTGAACAAACAGATCAAAAACGGGATTGGTTGATTGTTTTCCTCTGACACCCGGTCTTGTGTGTGTGTGTGTATATATACATATATAAACACACACACACACACACACACACACACACATTTATATGTCTGCACACAAAGACAGATGTGACTGTTAGTCTGCCCTTTCTGTCCTCTTGTTTCATCATCAAAGTTTCTCTTGGCTATCGTCAAGTATGTGAAATTTTATCGTGAAAAAGATTAGATCTCACCACCAATATCTCTTGTTCGGTACAAAGTGGTTAACTCTCTTGTGGTTGCAAAGTGTTTCTCTGTTTAATGGTGATGTGTTCATTCATTCATTCAACAAATATTTAATGAGCTTCTACTATGTGTCAGGCACTGTTTCAGGAGCCAGAAATAAAGCAGTGAACAAGAGTATTTGTATAACAGGACTAAAGAGTCGATCCATTACATATAGAAAAAGATCTCTTTAAAAAATGACAACAACAACAAAAAATGCCAAACCACCAAGCAGTCAGACTTTTAACTTCTGTTTCTCCAAAGGTTCTTTTGTAATGAAAGAACTTTTGAAATGAGTATAGAGTTCTGCATTCCTGGGTTATGTGTTTAAGCTCCCGTTCATATGCAGACCAGAAATTTGGTCTTAATGTTGTCAGTCTCAGGTGTCTGAGTTTTTGACCTATTTTTAGATTCTTATTTCCATTTCTGTGCCATGTTATGAAGACTGAAATAAGCAAAGATGATTATCAAATGATTTCTAACTGAAAGGAAACATGAGTGGATTTCTTTGTCCGAATGTATCTTGCCACCTGCCCAAGTACTTTTGTGGTTGTGACATCACTTAACAGAGGTGCCTTTTGCTCAAGAACCCTGTGCTTAGGCTGCAGAGTATCTAGGACATGGGCAAAGAGTGGTCCTTAATACTGTTATGTAATGGTGATGCTTGGAAACAGAGTCCAAAATCTCATTTGCTTTAAAATATTTGCTATTCTGATAAGAACTTTCAAAACAGATAATTGGAACTCTCATTAAAGCAAAGTCTTTTGCTTTAATCAAAGAAGACATTGCAGGCAATACTTTAGTGAGTACACACAAAGCCCTTAACAATGTTTTTATTAATTACAATCCTGTTTACCTTCAACTTTACAAGATCACATCTGTTATATTGCAGTAGATTTTGTGCACCTGGTCTGAAGATTGAGCATTTCAATGGCCCCCAAACAAAGCCCATGCTTGCAGATTTTAGAGTTTCAAAAGCTTAATCACTAACATTTTATGTGCATGTGAATCTCAAAGTACTTTTTTCCCCTCCATTTTATGGACACATCCTGTATAATTTCCTCATTCTTCAAAATTCTCATAATTGCTTCCACTTCAAAGAAAAATTTCATAATAGTTTGAAGAGATGGAAACTTGGAGTAATGACTTTTGATATCAGTAATTAACTAATGGGTCCAGAGTCATAAGAATTAACTTAGATGCAGCTCTCTGTGCATTCAGAGAATGTTTCAATGAATTGAACACTACCTTTAAAAGATCAGTTTATAATACATTGGCAAATGAGTTGCTATAATTTTCAAATAAATCACAATTTTATTTAAAAGCAGAAAGCTTAATAATAAAAGGACTCAGCGAACCTCAGATTTAGGCTATTCATATTACTCCAGGTTCTCTTCCCATCTTTGATGTGTATGCATGTGTTTTTGTCATTATTATCAGTGTGTTTTATGTTTGTCTTTGTTCCCACTAGCATTGTTTCATGTATATGTTATGTCACATACACATCTCTCAATGCTCACATTCTCCACATAGCAGCTGGGTAAAATAATCATTCAAAACTCAAAGTGCTTGAACTATAACATTAGTTTTCATTTTTAGCTAGGGTTCTTGAGCAATAATTTTGTTAATGAGCAAAACACAAAATGTTGTTTATCATTATAATAATCAAAATGACTTTCTCATTTAAGGCTGTCATAACAGTGAAAATGACCTAAGACTCAAGACAGTGGTCAGGGGCTTTGTGCTGACTGAACTTTCCAGTGTTGCTTTGTGATCCTCATTTCTCCGTGCAAAGTTGAACAGCTGCATTTGTGTGACCTGTCGTGCTCACGTATTTCTGATCCCAGGCCTCACAGCCTAACAGCTGTGTACATATATGTGCGTGTGAATACTTGGACTTGGAAAATCCAGGGCCAAGGCACAGTGGTGGTTTCCTTCCTGAGAGCCTTAGACTAGTAATGGAGAAGCAGCTACTGTTACCTGTGACACCTGTGCCAAAGTCCTGTTTCCTGTGAGTGTCTAAGGTACATTGGCGTGTCCTTCCCTTGACATACCTGACCATCTCTTCTTTTGTGTCCAGGAACTGGAGGAGAAACACCGGGAGGCCCAAGTCTCAGCCCAGCACTTAGAAGTACACCTGAAACAGAAAGAACAGCACTACGAGGAGAAAATTAAAGTAAAGACACTTTCTGATCTTCTCTGGCATTCCTTCCACAGTACCATATAGCTTCTCTCTCTTCCTGGGTACTTAGGGACACTTCTTGATAAACCAGAACTGTTTGGGGTAAATGCTCTCCTCACTCCATGATGGGAAGTTTTGGGGTCTGAAGTTAAAAAAAAAAAAATTTTTTTTTTGGCCATTATTTATTTCAATTCCATTAAAAACATTTTTAAAGCCCACTGCCATTCAGTTTATGATAATTTAGATTTAGCCATGCATGCACCACATTCCTTGCTTTTAATTTTCTTCCTGCACCTCAGACCTCAGCTTATTTCCCTTCTGTTTAAAGTATATCCTTGAGAACTTTCTCTAGTGCAGATCTGCTGGTGACAAGCTATTTTTTTGTGTTTGTCTGAACATGTGTTTATTTTTCATCCTTATTCTTGAAGAGATTTTGATGGGATTGAATTGTATGTTGGCTGTTTTTTTGTAACAAACACTCTTGGAAGACACATTTCATTAACTTTAGCTTTTAGTATTCTATTATGAAGTCATCTGTCAGTCTATGTTGTTCTCTTTGAAGATAATCTATTGTTTTTATTTGGTTCTAAACTTTCATTGCTTCTTTAATTCTGAAAGTATAGCGTGAGGTGTCTAGATGTGGATTTCTGTTTATTTGTCCTGCTTGAGATTTACTGGAATTTTGAATAGATTGATACCTTTTTTGATTAATTCGTCTTTCCCTTTGAGAATTGGATCAGTTGTATATGTTAGATCACCTCAAATCTGTCCTTTTTCTTATTGTCCATTTGTTTGTCTCTTTGTGCTACATTTGAGTACGTTCTTCTGATTTATTTTCCAGTTTACTAATTCTTTCTTAGCTGTGTCTAATCTGTTAAACCCATTTATTGAGTCTTTAATTTTAGTGATTGGTTTTGTTTTCTTTTGATACTGGAGTTTGAATCCAGGGGCACTTTACCACTGAGTACATCCTAGCCCTTTTTGTCGGGAGTGGTGTGCGTATCAGGGATTGAACTCAGGGGCACTCAACCACTGAGCCACCTCCCCATCCCTATTTTGTATTTTATTTAGAGACAGGGTCTCACTGAGTTGCTTAGCACCTTGCTTTTGCGGAGGCTGGCTTTGAACTCAAGATCCTCCTGCCTCCACCTCCGGAGAAGCTGGGATGACAGGCATGTGCCATTGCCCCCAGCAGCCTAGTTCTTTTTATTTTTATATTGAGACAGGATCTCTCTAAATTGACCAGGCTGGCCTCAAACTTATGATCCTCCTGCTTCAGCCTCCTGAGTCGCTGGGATTGCAAGTGTGTGCCATCATGTCAAGCTAGTATTATTTTAGAACTTCTATTTGTTTCATTCCCACATTTGCTAGATTATTTAAAATAATAATTTTTAATTTCATGTTTCATTTTTAAGTCTGTCATTTTTAAAACTCTTTTATTTCTTGATATTCATGAAGCATCATTGTTCGATGATCTGTATTTCAGAGGTCTGCTTTCACTCTGCTGTTCTCACCCCTGCCCTTCCCTCCCAGTGCCTGTCTCCTTTTGTATGCCTAGTGTTCTGTTCATCTTCTTTGGAGAATTATTAATGGGAATTTTTTAAGACTTGGATGAAAATGTGCACCCACCTTTGGGGGGTAACCCTGTGCTTTTGATTTCTGTCTCTTCTTGATGTTTGAGGCTGTTGGAACTGAAGCTCAAATTCATTTGGTTGAGCGAATGTCTCAGGTTAAAAACAGCTTTGAATCTTTCTTACCTCTCCCTGTTTCTGTTTTCCTTTAGATTTTTCGTCTGTGACATCTCAGTTGTCTCACCAGCTTTTAGATGCTTCTGGGAAAACCTTTCTGTATTTTATCTAGAATTCTCGATCATTTTCAGTAGGAGGGCTGGCCCAATTCATCTGGCCCACTGTGTTTTCAGGAACGTGCCAGCTTATCTGTTGCATTTTAAAATCACAACGGCTTTTCCATCAAGCCTTTAATCCTTTGTTACGTTCTTGAGAATCAGATGTTGGTCCTTATATCTCAGTATTATCTCTTCCCCTTCACAGTCCAGATGTTGAAGGAGACAGTTAATTTTTGTGACAGTCCTGCCACGGACTTGGCTGGAATCCTTTGTTGAGTGGTCCTTTCCTGGAGAGTCTAACATGTCCTTGCTCACACAGCATTGCCACCAGCACCACCTGGGCACCTTCTTTCTTTTACCCCTGACTTGGCTTTCGGTTATTTTTCATTAAAAGAAATATAGGAGCTGAGCGTGGTGGCACAGATCTATAATCCTAGCTACTTTGGGAGGTTGAGTCAAGGGGATCACAAGTTCGAGCTCAGCCTGGGCAACTTAGCAAGACCCTATTGCCAAATAACAAATAAAAAGGGCTGGGGTGTAGCTCAGTGGCAGAACATTTGTCTACCAAGTATTTAAGGCCCCGGGTTCAATCCTCAGCACTGCAGAAAGAAGACAACAATAACAACGAACAAACAAAATATATAAATGTATGTACATATGTGAATGTATGTCCATATATTTGTGTATCTATGTATGAAATAACCCAGAAGTGACCTCGAAGTGTTCTCACGTGAACTGCCCCACCTTAATGCATTTCAGATTTTATACACCATCCTTTTAGTATGGAATTATTACTGTCTTCCAGGCTTTTATCTTAGCAATAAACTAGTTTTCAGAAAATAATGAGACTGTATATAGTACTCCAGAGGCACCTTAGCATGATGACCATAACCCTTTGTAAAGCCAAAGCCCTTTCTGTGATTTGAGTGATTAAACTGTCATTCCAGGTTTGTCTTGCATTGATTTAGGTGTCTTCAGTGGAATCCTTCATTTCAAACACAGTCCTTGCTCATCTCCCACCCCACATACATCTTCTTGTGCATCCTTCTCCGGGTTGAGTCCTGTCAAACTCAGAGATACTTTCACTCATGATAGAGACTCGTCTCTTCGGGTCCACGGGACCTCTTATTGGTATCCGTCACTGCCAAAGCCAAGGTCTTATTTTGAATATTCTTCCTGCAGATGTCTTCCATTGCTTTAGCACCTCAAGAAAAAGGAGCTTATTATGTGATCTCTGCTATCTTCTAGAAGGAAAGAGCTTTGTTTTATAGATCCCAGGGAACGTTAAGGAAAGATCTGTTCTCTTCTGTCTTCCCTACTGGAATCTGTGCAAAACCATTCCTTTTTAACCTTTTCTGCTTTTTGTGCCTTGTTCTAGCTTATGTAAGGCCATTTTAGTAATAATTAGGATCATACCCTAGATTCTGCCCTGCTCTGGCTCGTAATTTTAGCATCACACTCAGACGTCCAAGAGAGTGGGCTGCCTGTCATCCTATTGAGTTGCTTTCCTCCTCTCATGACCCTGTTCTCCACCTTTTGCTCCTTTCCACCAACTCCCATCCTATTTATTTTATTTTTTTTTATCAGTCAGTTCTAGTTTAAAGCCCTCTTTGAAATCTGTTCTTTCCTTTATCATGTGGACCCCTTCCCTGCTGACTGGCTCTTTTTAGGGACGATGTCCCCATGAGCTGTACAGGCCTCTTCACAATGGACATTGTGGGAAAGGCAGATTTCAATCCCATCCATGACCCCAATTCTTTCAGCTTTGTTCCCAATATCCTGTTGTCCCTCTTGATGCAGTTGGTGCCATTTGCAGAAGCAGAATGGATTCTCTGTGATGAGAAACATAGAGTCATGGTCAAAGGCTCAGGCAAATTATGAGGTCTTCTTTCTTCCTTTCTTTTTCACTTATTGTTTTGGTGACTGGCGGGGCCATGTGTGTCCTGCAGAACATCAGATCAAGCTGGTGCTTGGGGGCAGACACCATCACTGCCTTGCTTTTTTCACTTGGGAATAGTTGGTGTTTACAGTGGCGTTCTCGGTTCTGAGAACACATGGTTTCTCATCCCAGTGACTTTTCCCCTCTAGCTGAATCAGAGGAAGAATGGAGGAAAGAGGCATTTCCCCCGATTCTTTTATGTTGTCTTTTCCACCTGTTGCCTGTCCACCTACCTTATGGGTGGGCAACATCCTCTTGTCCCTGGCAGTTTCTGAACATTAGCCTTGACAGTCTTCAGCTCTGTTCCTCCACACAGCCCAGGAGAACCCAGAATTAATTCTGTATAAGTTAGGAACAGGAGAGATTTTGAAAGCTACTGGTGCACTGGCTAAGAAAAAGTTGTAATATTTGAAAATTATAGGAACTTTGTTTTCTAGGTCTAGATCACTAGAGAGAGCTTTTTCTCCCTCTTCTTCTGGAGTCTGCCTCATTCTGAATGTATTTCTCTGATCTTTTTGGCTGCTGATTTTCACATAGGTTCCCAGTTCAAATCTGCCTGTTACTTGCCATCTGATGGTGGTACTTGACAGACATACTCCTGATTCTGCTTTCTCTGAGCCCTGGGGTTCGGAGCCTTGGCCTCTCTGCTGCTCCCCTCTCCTCTCCCCTTCTTTTCTCAAGTGCCCTGGTTGGGCTCCCCTCAGCCCTCCAGCTTGGCTACCTGTGGTGCTCACGTCTTTTCTCGTTTCTGTAGGTGTTGGACAATCAGATAAAGAAAGACTTGGCAGATAAGGAGAGCCTGGAGAACCTGATGCAGAGACACGAGGAGGAGGCCCACGAGAAGGGCAAGATTCTCAGCGAGCAGAAGGCGGTAGGCGGCAGGGCTCAAAGGGCCAATTTATCAAGGAGGGTTTTTAAGACAGGCCAAGAATCACTCACTTGGGGTGGCTCCATTTCATCTGGTGACTTATTCCTGTGTAATCCTGTGGAGTTTGTAGGTAATAGGAAGCCACCCTTGAAACTGCTTCCTGTTCGGAAGGCAACGGAACTGTGTCCAATGTTGGCTCTTCTTTAAAACTCATGCTCATCTGTGCCCACTAGGATGTGGTCCCTCAAAATGCCCCTGGCAAAATGGTCCTTGTTCCCCTGCGTCCTTCTCCTTTCTAATTCTCATGGGCCGTTGTTTCGGAAACTCGCAGCTCATAGGATTCACCTGTGATGCTTGTTAATACTGTTCTCATATTGCCTCTGACCCTGTTGAGACTTTCCACATCGGAATCCCTAAGGGAGGGTCCTGAGAAGTTATAACTTTAACCAGCATCCACCCTACCCCAGCCTGGTTCTTACGATTCAATAAGTTGGGGAAAGTCTGCCGTAGAAAAATATCATGCTATAAACATGAACTTACACATTGAGGTTAGAGGCTCCTGCAGGCCCAGGTCACATGGGATGACAACTGGGACGTAAAGAGGTCTGTTCCTTATAGGAACCGGGTGCCAGGTTCCTGAGCAGGTCCTTCTGTGTGCTTTCAATGCCAGCCACTTAGCTAGTGTGGAGACGTTTAATGTTGCTTGGAAAAACACCTGAGTACCATCTGTTGGTGACATCTGTGATCTCCAGGGCACAGACTAGTTGGTGTGCTTGTTACCTGTGCCCAAACTGCTGGCATTTCAGACGAAACTCTTTCCCTGGCTCATCTGGCCCACGTGAATCCCATTCTGGTGTAACTGAGTGTGCGGTCTCAGAGGTCTCTCTATTTCAGATGATCAATGCTATGGATTCCAAGATCAGGTCTCTGGAACAGAGGATTGTGGAACTGTCCGAAGCCAATAAACTGGCAGCAAACAGCAGTCTTTTCACCCAAAGGAACATGTAAGTATGTAGGTTCTGTGTACGTTATTGTGCTTTAGTCTTCTCTTCTGACACATACACTATTCTCCTTCTCGCCGATGGAGCTGGAGCAGGTTTAATCACTTCTGTACTTTGGCCCAGCCCACACTCGGATGATTTTGTCCTCTTTAGCCGCCTCACTTCACTGTGGCCTTTCTTTTGAGTTGGGTTTTCTTAAATGCCTCAGATTACCACCTCAAATTAGAGTGTTTTGCTCTAATAAGACTGTTTATAGTTTCTTTTGGAAAGCCGTTGTCCTCCTTCTCCAGTCTTGCCTCTTGCAATGAGAGGTGATCTTGCATGCACCCCGTTGGGCATTGCTTTGCTGTGGTTAGGCTGCCCTGGGGCAGGAGGGCTGGGGTTCATTGGGGACTGTCTTCTGGAGCACTTGGATCATAATCTCTTTACCCAGTCTCTATGATTTTTCCCCACCCTCCCCACTTAGATTCACATCTTAATCATGAGCAGTTTGGTGGGCTGCTTTTTGGTCTTTGAGTCACTGTGGTTTGGGATACTTGTAAGCAGTTTGGTGGAGAGTTGAAGAGGTCCTAGAGAGAACTAGGAAGATAACATTCTTTCTTCACATTCCAATTTCTTTCCCAGAACCTGTGTTAGTGAACTACTGGGGAGATACTCATAGTCTGAGGAGGCTCCTTTCTGCTGTCCTATAGCAACTCTTAAAGAAAAAACTAAAAAAAGCCTATCTCATAAGTGAAATGTTAGCATCTTTTGCATCTGTCTCGACCATCCGTAAACCCATAGGTGAGGGTCTCCAGGCAGTGGTGACTGAAGGGTTCTCAGGTTCCCCATGAGGCCTGATCAGGAGGGAGATAACTTGGGAATGACCACAGTGCACTTAGTGAGGACTTGTCTCATTCTGTTTCTGTCTGTCCTGAGGAGACATGTTCACCTCTGATGAGGCTCTGATTTTGTTTGGATCCTCCTACCAGGAAGGCCCAGGAAGAGATGATTTCAGAACTCAGGCAACAGAAATTTTACCTGGAGACACAGGCTGGGAAATTGGAGGCCCAGAACCGAAAACTGGAAGAGCAACTGGAGAAAATCAGCCACCAGGATCACAGTGACAAGAGTCGGCTGCTGGAGCTGGAAACAAGGCTGAGGGAGGTGAGAGTGAGGGGTGAGCTCCTTAGCTTCTATGAGGGGGTGGGGGACTTAGGCCCCAAACCAGCCAGCTTCCAAGCGTAAACACACAGGAGGCACCATGTATGGTGACTGAGAACACAAAGTGGGCCCCATGGGTCTGGCGTGGAATTCATCCCACTTCCCATTGGTTCTGTACTCTCTTTTTTAGTTTTGCAAGCTACCCAATCCCTGTGCCTTAGTTTCCTCATCTGTAAAATGTCAGTGATGATGTATCTCCTCCTAGGGTCACGTCGGGGTTATGTGAATTGGTGCATCTGTCAGACAGGAGTGGAATGACTCCTCCTTCAGCAGGATGTAAGGGCCACACCATGTAGTTCACACAGGCTGCTTAGCAGTGGGAGTGTGTTATGTGGCTCGTTAACAGTGGCAGAGGTCTCGCAGCAGTAGTGAAGATTGACACAGGAGACCTAGGCTGGCTGCTGGAAGGGAGCTCTCTTCAGAGATGCAAGGAAGCTGGGAAGAGAAACTGGGTTTTTGAGAGGAAGTTACAGCAGATTTGGCTGTAACTGAAGCCATAAAGTTACATTTGTGTATTCACTGTGTACTTAGCTTGGGTATACAGTGGTGATGACAGACTGGTTCTTGATCTTGGGGGCTTTCAGCCTGGTGGCCAGGATAGCTGGACCCACAGAATCAGGACTGGAGCTGCAGAGAGCAGTGGTTGGAGTCGGACGCTCGGGCCGGGAGCGGAGGCAGGGTCTAGTGCACGGCAAGTGCTCAGATACTTGTGATGGAGTCCTTCAAAAAGCCAGTCATCTTCCCTGAGGAAAAGACTGTTAGCAGACAGGTCTGAGGGTCAGACCTTGAGGAATACTCGTGTTGAGGTGTGTCTTAATTCATCCTGGAGTATTAATGTGCCACTTCTCCAAAGGACAGAAAAAAATGTATCATCTCATGTTTTCAGCAGTTCAGATCCTCCATTAGGATCACTTGGAGTGTGTTAAAATGCAGAGTCCTTTACGTCATCTTTAGCTTTTAAAAATGAAATCGGAAAGGGGTAAAGGAGCTTGCATTTTTAATAAGCACCCCGGGTGGTTCTTATTCTCCCTGAAGTTGGAGAATCCTTGTTCTGGGTTGTCTGAAAGCCTTACGTGATCTTCTTTACCTTTCCTGGCAGAGTCAGCCTTACGGTGTGGTTGTAAATGACCCGGGCAGAGTTCAGCCTGGAACTGTGACTGGCTGTCTGTTGCCTTCCTTTCCACATGCACATGTGTGTCTCACCAAACCTGTCCTGCAACTGTAGCACATCTGGACAATTAAAATGTCCCCCAGAGAAGTTTGTTGCTTTTCTCTTTTTTAAATCAGTATAGTTAGGCCCCCAAGAATGATAGAGGAAACTTAAAAGGTTTCATGAGAAACTCAGGGCTCTATATTCTCCCTGGAAGTTTCCGAGTTTAGCTCTAAATATTACAAGGCCAGTCCATCTCTTCTTGGCAACTCTGTGCTGTTGAGTCGGAGGGCAGAGGCTCTAGCCTCAACCCAGGGACGCTGGGTTCTTCTTTCATTGGCCAGCACCTGGCTCAGGCAAGACTTCTCCTTGACCGGCTCTTCCCCAGCTCTCGTGGTTTTGCTGAGCGTCATGGGGAATGTTCAGGCTTATTGTTAGAGGGACAGCCTGCTCTGACTGCTGGAATTCTAATAAGACAGGAAGGCACAGTCTTCGCTAGCATGGACTTGAGCCAGAGTTCCTGAGTTCAAATGCTACCCCTGCCATTTTTGGCTATGTGTCATTTGTCCAGTGGTCTGATCTCTCACTGCCACCGTCTGCTTATCTGTAAGTGGAGGTAATAGCATCTCTCCCTTATTGGGTTTTTATGAGGCGCAGTGAGTTTATATAGTACCCAGTACATTGTAAGCACTGTTGGCTGCTGTCACAGCATCGTTGTTGTCATCATCACTAGAGAAACCTTAGAGCATGATTTTCCTGCTGGTTTGCTAAGGAGCCCCAGATCTGGATTACAGCCAGGCCTTTCTCATGACTTTCTGACCCGTTGTTGTAGGGACATTAGATATCTCTCCTTGATCGTCTCCCAGGGAGCTCAAGTTCAACACCCGAAGACCAATCTCTTACCTTTCTCCTCACACTGGCTCTTCTCTCCTCTTCCCTGTTGTAGCCAGTGGTCTCACTCTGCAGTATACCTGTCCAGAAGTGCAGGAGACAGCTTTGACTCCCCTCTGTCCTTTGTTCACTGACCCATCTCAATTGACCACTAGATCCTGTTGGTAAGGTTTTGTAAGTCCTCCTTCTCTGTAGACCTTTACACTTGGATGCCATTGATGGGGAGCCTTCTCAGCAGGATGGCTCCTCTGTGACCGTACAGCCTGGTGTGCTGAGGTCATCACCTGGGTTTCTCTTGGCAGGGCCCTTCGACTGTCAGTTCCCTGAAGGCGTCTCTTATTTACTTGGTGTTGGTCCCTAGGACAACCTTGCCAGCGTTTATTAGGTCAATAGAAGCGCTGTGATCTCATTGACCTCTATATGTTTGAGTGTCTTGCTTCCCCTATCTGGAATTTTCCATACCTCTTATCTGCTCGTTCAACTCTTGTATTCAGATTCAGAGTTTGCCCCGCTACTTCTCTGTTCTGCTCCCATCAAGTCCCCACCTGTCTTGATTGTCGTATTGACCACAATATGTGGGAGTGGTTGGATTTTATTTTCTCCCCAGCTTGAAGGCAGAGACTGTCTTTCATCTTCATGTTCCTTTTTACGCAGAAACTGCTGGATACATTTCAGCAATTGCATGGACGAAATGTAGAGTAGGGCGGTGGATGGATAAGCAGATGGAGAGAAGAATGGTCACCTCATAATGTGAAATGAACGAGGGGCATCTAAGGAGTACAAATCAGAGCAAGAACTCAGTTGCGATAAATAACAGTTCACTTGCTGTTCCATTTGCATTCTAATTGTAAAGGCTCCCCTGTTACGAATATGATGCTATTTGTATCCCTTTACCTTTTAAGTGTATCCAGTAAGAATAATGGTCATAAGTTTCATGAGATTCTTGCTTGTAGAGGATGGTTAGTTTATATAGCCTTGGTTTCCTCAGGGCATTTGTTCCCAGACTCCTCAGTGACACCAAACTCTGCAGCTGCTCAGGTGCCTTAAAATGCAATAGCATTTGTGTAGAACCTACATGTATCCTCCTCTATACTTTTAATCATCTCTAGATTGCTTAGAAATACCTAGTATAATGCAAATGCTGCGTAAATAATTGCTACACTGTTTTATTTAGGGAGTAATGACCGGTCTGTACACATTCAGTAAATATGCAATATATTTTTCTCCAAATGTTTTCAATCCACGGTTGGTTGAATTCAGGCAGAAGCCATGGACCTGGAGGGCCAGCTGTATATCCTCCCGTATGTTCTTAGTCCTGTTAATCTCTGAAATGCCTGGAAGTCAGACCCATTTTCTTGCATTTCTCTGCCCCTAGTGAGTGCTGAGAAGATGGTTCCAAGTGCAGGGTTAAGCTGCAGGTTGAGCAGCAGGTAGGTTCTTCACTTTCTCTTTGTCTGGCCCTCTCAGGTCAGCCTGGAGCACGAGGAGCAGAAACTGGAGCTGAAGCGCCAGCTCACGGAGCTACAGCTGTCCCTGCAGGAGCGCGAGTCCCAGCTGACGGCCCTGCAGGCTGCCCGGGCTGCCCTGGAGAGCCAGCTTCGCCAGGCCAAGACAGAGCTGGAGGAGACGACAGCGGAAGCAGAAGAGGAGATCCAGGCTCTCACGGTAGGTCCTGAGGCTCAGAGGGCCTGGGCTGGGAGGAGTGCGCCCTGAGGACCTTTGCTTACTTTTGGAGCCTCCAAGAGGGCACAAGCCATCCAGAGAGATCGTCAACAGGCAGAAAATTGGCTCACGTAGACTTTTCCTGTGTTGGAATTGGTATATTAGCTTGACTGGTAATATTTGAGCTTTTCTTAGTACCTTGAAAAATTCCTTCTTTTTTCTATGTTTCTTCCATCTTTTTAAAACAATCATCATTATGTTATAAATTTCAGTTTCAGCCAGTCTATTTACTTGGGTCTTCTGTATTAGTTTTTAATAGTCATTAAAATAATAATCATAATGATGATGATGATGATGATGATCTTATATCTTACAGTAGTCTTTCTACCATATTTCTATTTTTTGTTTTGTTTAAACTCATTGATGTTCCTTTTTTTTAAAGCTGGAGATTCTGCTTCATATCCTTTGTATACCTCTGGCATGAGCTGGACGGGAAAGTCTTCCAAGTCAGAGATTCTTTCTCTAAAAGGAACCTGTCTTCCCTATTCTTTCTGAGACTGATTTACTCAGCCTGATTTTGTTCTCAGGAGGTAGAACTTGGAGGGGCTTCACTGAATTTAGAACTTGGTTCTTTCTGGAAGTCTTTCTGGAAGTCATTTTCCCACAGTTGATCATTCTTACAGGGACTGACCCAGGCTAACAAAACTTGCAAGAGTCCTAAAAGTAAAATGCCAACTCATCAACAATTTAGAGAGAGTGACACAACTGCCAAGTTAACTAGGGCATTCTGGGTGGCCAGTCTTCCTGTTTTCTTTCCCCTTTAGGGGTATCTACTTAGAAAACCCCATTACTGGGCTGGGGATATAGCTCAGTTGGTAGAGTGCTTGCCTTGCAAGTGTAAGGCCCTGGGTTCAATCCCCAGCACTGCAAAAAAAAAAAAAGAGAGAACCCCATTACCCTTAGAAGGCTGCTTGGTGAACCTGGAGAAAGCTGAATGAGTTTTAATGGCTAATATCAACCACGCACATTTCTCATAGTAGCATTCTGTACCTGCTAGGCAGATGGGCACTTTAGTGCCTTCTGGTCAGGGTGCCCTCTTCTGTGGGCAGGGCATAATGCTGCTGATTGGGTTCAGTGTTTTCTAAATGGATACCTTGTTCATTCTGATTGGACTTGGATGCTGGCCTTACCTCCATCAGCTAATATCTCTAGACATCTCTGAGTGGGGTTATGCATGTACATGTAGTGCTTTATGATTACCTTGTTTGAAAGTAAGATGTGTGTGTGTCTTTAAACCAGTTTTATTCTTAGAAGTTAGCTCCTATTATTGGGTTTGGGGATCCCAGTCTTTGAACCAAATTGAAAATGTGATCGTTTAGTGCCAGAGTCCTTATGGGACTAATCAGGAACACAAAAGCTTACATGAAAGAAAATACTTGTGCGGCCTAGATTATCCAAGACTCGTACCAACTCTGGATATCAGTAGAGACTTTAAATTCCATTATCTGTATGAGGACCTCACTCAGTGATGCCATGTGTGCCCAATATTTAGCTTGGGAAAAAATAGTCAATGAAAGCTCTTTGTGTATTCTGCTTTGTTTTAAAATGGATCAAAAACAGTTTGGCAAGATATAAAACAGTAAAACAGGACACAAGAAGAATGAAAAGGCAAAGAGAAAATAAGTGCATGGAAAAGCAAAGTAGAGCTAAAAATGAAAGTGATGTACGACAGTGCATGCAGAGAAGCCTGGGCCCTTGCTGGGCAGGTGGGTGGAGAGGCAGAGCCAGACAGCATTTCTTAGCTGCTAGAGGGAGCACCTAAATGTGAACCGCTGTTGTTTAATGCTTTGTTTATTGATGTTTCCCCCCGTACAAACACCCAAGCTCTGAAAGCGAGAGGGAGAAACGTCAGCGATTGTTTAATGAGCACTTGCTACTTGCCCAGTGCTGTCTTTAGCTCTTCTCTCCAGGGGATTGGCCAGCAATTCCTCAAGTCCTTTTCCTTTGGAGCAGCTGAGAAGGACAGTTTATCTTTCTGCTCTGTGGGAATTGGGAGGGCAGGTGGTGGCTGTGTATCTTATCCTGCCCCTGTCTGAAAGGAGGAGGAAGATATAAAATAGAGCATGTGTCACTGCTGTTTATCTGTGGGGAAATTAGTCCTTTAAATCCTGTCTTGCTGCTGGTTGGAATGTACTGTGTCTAATGGCTGCTAGAAGCCTAGCACAGCAGCAAGTCACGACTTAATTTAGTCAGATGAGATCACTGCCTCAAAGCATCTTCTTAAAAAAAAAAAAAAAAAAAAAAAAACCTCCTGAGGTCTAAAAACTAGGGCTCTATTGCTCTTGCAGATGAAGGTGCTGTGGAAACCAGACTTGTTTAAAATGATGGCAGAAGTGCCTTGCTTGTATACCTGTCCTATGGACACCCAAACCTCACATCAGGTGCTTTAGTTCAGTTCTGAGGCTGTGGGCATTACCCCTTCCTTCTTCTTGATATGTCCCATACACCTGGCATATGGGAGCACGTGGCTTGGTTGTTTTTGTTCTGAAGAGTATATTTTCCAATAGAAAAAGAAAGTGGTCACAAGTGCAATACTTTCCTATTGTTTGAGGCCCACATTCAGACCCAGCACAGACATCAATCAAACGAAATCAGCCTGGATCTCAAATGATCTCCTAGGAGTTTTGTGGGCTCCACAGCATGATGTTTTATCAATAAAAGGGAATGGTCAAATGGGCTATTATTGTTTAATTTTAAGAGGCATCCATCTCCTAGCCTGGGAAGGAGCAGTTACCTTGTTTGGCCTCCACCCCTGGGCCAGATTAGGCGGAGCACAGTTAAATGGAAGCTCTCCCCTGGAGAAGATTGGCAGGGGCAGCTGGCAGGCTGAGGTTGGCCTTCCTAATGCTTGCTTTCTTCCCACTCTCACTTTATCCATCCTGTTAATTGCATTTGCACTGAAATTGGCTATTAAAAGCTGAGATTGAATCAAGGTAGAAACCAACAAAGAGTCAAATTTAAACAGAAATGTGCTTTTAAAGATACTTTATTACCTACTGGTAGAAAAGAGTTTTTTGTTTTTGTTTTGATCTGGACTTGGTATTTAAGACTCCATGTGATCCCTTTGTGTAGGGAAGAGAATTTGAGTCTGCACCTTTTACAGTGCACAGATGTGTGATGTGACATGTTACTCGAGATGGGACAGCCTGGTCCATGGCATGTGCTTTGTGAACAGCAAGGCCTGAGGGACATGCTTTGTGCGTCTTCCCCCATGTTCTTTTACTGATTCAGTCAAGCACCTAGATGAATAATCAAGAGTCCTAAGCCAGAGACACTAATGGAAAGAATCTCTTCTTGCATAGCAGGATTACAGGATCCCAAAGTCATCCTTTTTGATTCCTTAAAATCATCAATCAGTGCACACTCTCATTCTTTTACATAATTATCAAGCCCTGTATTTAATTAGCAAGCCATCAGCATGATAGTCAAGATGAAATCTGGGGCATGGAAGGTGACATTCCCGCTAGGTGCCTGCCCACCAGGAAGGGGATGGATTGTGCAGAAGCCTGAGGGTTCTAGAATGCTGACCATGGACCCCAGTGTGTGGTTAGGCATCCAAAGGCTGGTTTCCTTTCCTCAGTTCTGCAAGTCTTTCCTCTCGTCATGGCCTCATTATAATTTCCTTTATTTTCTTCCTCTTGTAACTTTCCATATAAAAACTCCCAAAAGCGAGCGTCTGTGGTCCTCAGGCAAGGCCAGCTGCAGTCTTGCTCAGTCTACCTTGAGGCCACCCATCTCCTAGGTGGGTGATTGTCAGCTGGGTTTGTGGATCCCTAGTGTTTCTCAAGGTCAGACCATTTTTGTAATAATAATAAGATCATTTGGCTTTTTTTATTTTTATTTTATTTTTACTGTCAACATTTGCATTCTCAGGGGTCCTCAGTAATTTTTAAGTATGTAAATATTTCCTGTAGCACCTAATACCCACTAGCATTCATATATTTCATTGAGAGAATCCAAGCTTATCTTATGTATTTTACTGACCTTGTATATTTTATTTTGTGACCTTTGTATTTTTTTTTTTTACACAATTTATTTTAAAGACACTTGAATCATTTATTTCTTAACTATTTTCTTACTCAGATCAAGTCAACAGTTTAGTGCTCATAATATTTCTAGCATCCACAGCGGGGTCAGTTTTTCATTCAGTCTTTATGTTTCACAATCAATAATAATTCAAGAGTCATAGTGACTGTAGTTTATTACATTTTACTTTCAGAAGTAAATGCTATTTGATGTGTTGAAAGGATCCAGAGGCCATAATGATTCATTTTAATGGAAATGAATCCTTATTAGTGATTGAAATTTTGGACTCCAATGGAATAGTTAAATGAGTTTTTAATGGTGCAGTGTTATTTGGAAACTTTGCTAGTAATAAGAAAGTAGAAATATTAAGAAAGTGGAACAGGGTTTTTGTCTCCTTGTATAGGCCAGTGAACTTTTTTTTATGATCACTGTTTATACTTTGAAGGAGTTGATTTCACCCTTAGCTTCTCATTTCTTTCTCATTTCTTCTCATGTCTTTGAAACATTTCACACTAAATAGTCCTTTAGAGCAGCTGTTGGCAAAGTACAGTTAATGACCACATTCATTCTGTCACCACCTGTTTTCTGTAAATAAAGTTTTATTGGAACCTAGCCACATCCATTTACATATTGTCTATGGCTGCTTTTGCTCTATGAGTTCAGCTTTGAGCTAACCAAACAGCTTGCAAACCCAAAATATTTACTATGTGGTCCTTTTAAAGAAAAGATTTGTTGACCCCCTAACCTAAAGTTTATTAACGTTATTAACATAAGGGCTTATGCTTCCTCTAGGAAGGATCCTTGCCTTTGTCCTGGGTGATCTTGGAATGCACTGGGTTGGGGGTGGGGATTGGGTAGTCCTTGGGGCCAGGCTGCTTATGTCATTGATTGCAAATGAGATTTCAGCAATAGTGCGGATGGCCCTGTGCTTACGTTGGATAAATGTCATTCTCATCCTATCAAACTAATAAGTCTCTCTTTGTTGCTGGAAAGTTAAGTGAGCTATTTACCACTAACAAAATGTTGAGATAATTAACTTGTAAAGAGAAAAAGCTTATTTTGGCTCACAGTTTTGGCCGTTCCAGTCCATGACTGATGGATTCTTTTCGTTTGGGCCTGTGGCAAGTCAGCACGTGACAGGGGTACATGGTGGGGTAACACAGCTCAACTCACAAGCAGAGAGCAAAAATGGAGGAAGCCAATGAGGGCAGGGTCCCCAGTCCCTTTCAAGGGCTTGCCCCCAGGATGTAAGGGTCTTCCTTCTGTTGGGCCCTACCCTCTAAAGCACAACCGAACCTTCTGATAGTACCCCCTTAGGGACTAAACCTTAACACATGGGTCTTTGGGGGACATTCAGTATCTAGACTATAGCATTCAGCAAAAATCTGATGGAAAATTTTTTTTTTTTTTTGCAGTGCTGAGAATTTGAACCCAGGGCCTTGTGCTTGCGAGGCAAGTACTCTACCAACTGAGCTATATTCCCAGCCCTGGAAAAATTTTTTTGAAAAATTGTGATTTATTTAATTAGTCCACTAAAAACATGGGCAAATTATTTGGGAAGTTAATTTTAACTTCTTAATGAATCTGTTTTTTCTTTGTTTTGTTTTTACCATTTATCCAGTGCTCTTCGTTCTTTTGTGTAGGTCCAAACGTCTGGTTGTCATTTTCCTTCCAACCAAAATACTTCCTTTAACATAGTGTAAGTCTGCTGGTAACAAATTCTTTCAGCTCTGGTGTATCTGAGAAAGCCTTTATTTCACCTTCATTTTTTGAAAGATTTTTTTTTTTTTTTTTTTTTTTTTGCTGGGTATAGAATTCTAGGTTGATAGTTTTTGTATTTTCCTATGAGTACTTAAAAGATTTTGCTATACTGTCTTCTATATTGTCTTCTAGTCCCTCCACCCATACACCATCTTTTATGATAGATCTGTCTTGTCTTTGTTTCTCTATATGTAACAGGTCTTTTTTTCTGACTTTTTAAAGATTTTTCTCCTTTATTGGTTTTAAGCAGTTTGGTCATGATGTACTTTAGGTTAATTTTCTTCTTTTTTTTTTTTTTTTGTGTGTGCTTATGGTTCATTGACCTTTTTTCATCTGTGGGTTGATGGTATTTATCAACTTAGGAAAATTTGTGACCATTATTCAAATATTTTTTCTGTCTCACCTATATACTCCTTCAGAGACTCTAATTATGTGCATATTAGGCCTCTCAAAGTTGTCTCACAGCTCACCAATGCTCTACTCGTTTAAGTCTTTTTTTCTATGCTTCATTTGGGATACTTTCTATTGCTGTCTTCAGTTTTACTGATCTTTACTTCTAAAGTGTCTAATCTCCTATTACAAGCTTAATTTATGTGAAATATGCATATTAGAGAAAACATCGTGGATCTAAACTTCTTGAGTTATCTTAAGATCGTCTTATGGAGAGCTTTTTTTTTTTTTTTTTTTTTTTTTTTTTTGTCTTAAGGGAAGGAGCACTTTTACCTCTGCCTGAAACTGGGTAATTCTTCGGGCTTTCATAGCTCACCATAACCTACCTCGTCTCTCAAGGATGTCTTTGATTCCTCTCTTGCCTCTACCCACAAGCCGTCTGTAAAGCCTTTTAGTTGGGAGTGTATACAGTCATCTCTTGGTATGGGGGGAGGGTTTAACAGGACCCTTCAACACACACATAAACCAAAATCTGCAGATGCTCAAGTTCCTTATATGAAGTGGCTTAGTATTTGCATAGAATCCATGTGCGTCTTCTCATGGACTTTAAATATAGATTACTCACAATACCTAATACAGTGTAAGCACTGTGTAATTCCTTGTTATAGTATAGTGTTTAGGGAATAATGACAAGAAAAAATATATATATTTAGTAAAGAAGCAAGTTTTTTTTCCCCAAATATTTCCTGTCTATGACTGGTTCTGTGGGTGCAGAACCCACAGATAGAGGGCCAACTCTGTGTTGTATTTCATTGATTTTAAAGCATTCAGATGCATTCTATAGTGGTTTTAGATGTGAACGTGACCTGGTTTAATGGACAAACTTTTCCTGACTGCTGTGTGCAATAGTGATAGACCTTAATAACCGATAGCCAGTTAAAGCTGATGGGTCACGGTGTCTAAACAAAAGCGTATTAAGACAGCGCTCACCTTTACTACCCAGGGCACATTCTGATTCTTCCGTTCTGTTTATTTCATTGGATATAGCAAACCAAAAAAACAACTTTCCATGCTTGCTTTCCATGGGTTGCAGTCTGAAGTTCACACACACACACACACACACACACACACACACACACACACACCCGTGGCCACTCTGCACTTTTCTCACCAGGTACATCAAACCCTTTCTCGCCTTAGGAAAAGTCCAGTGCTGTGCACTCTATCCTCCCCTGTATTTTGCAAGGTTGACTCCTCTTCCTGTAGGTTTCAAGGTAAATGTCACTTCCTCAGAGAAGCCCTCCTTGGCTCCTTGGCTACCTCACCTAAGTTCCCATCTACTCTATTTTTTTTTTTTTTTTTTTTTTTTACTGATCCCTTTTTGTTTCCTTCAAGGCATTTGTCCCAGTCTGCAATCATGTGCTTATCTTATTTCCTGTCTCCCCTCACCAGAATGAAGGCGTAGGCCCCATGTTCCTAACCCTACCTCACTGTTAGGCATACAGCATGCACTCAAGATTTTTTGTCAACTCAAGTGAATAATACTTTTGCTTTGGAGCAGCTTTGCTTCAGAGAATGCCTGTTTATTTACTTTAAGATCAACGTGAGATGTTCTGAATCTCAGCAGCTTTTGATTTAAAAAAAAAAAAAAAAGTTTCTACTTTTTCCTGGCAATTGTCTTATGTCTGCATGTCTCTGTCTCTCTCTGTGTGTGTGTGTGTGTGTGTGTGTGTGTTTAGAAGGCTGGGGAGGAGTTGTTTGCAGGGAAGAGGGAAAGCTATTCATTGTTTCAAAATGGGGAGAACGGCAAACGAAGGAGAGTCCAAACTACATCCTTTATTGCTTTCTTCCCTTCCAGAAATCCTTGGGTGTTCATAGGAATGTAAACCATATCTCTACAGGGTGTGCATGTGCGGTCTCAATGGTCTATTGTTATTAACATAGCTTGTATATTCCTGTAACTTATTTCTGATGTGGGGAACGACTTGATTCATGAGTTCCTCATGGAACAGATGCTGGGGCTACTGCAACAGTCTCTTGGCTTTCCAGGCAAATTGCTGTTCTCTGTATTTGACCCATAGCATGTACAGTTGCATTTTGCCATATGAAAAATTTATAATCAACTTCTTACCTTTTAGGCGCATAGAGATGAAATCCAGCGCAAATTTGATGCCCTTCGTAACAGCTGTACTGTGAGTATTAATTAACCAAAGATGACTAAAATACTATAACACTAAAACAGAGAAGGAAAAGGGGACATCTCTCTATAATATCAGTGACTGAGTTTTGATACGAACTTGCAACACAAAGTAGATAATGCAGTCAAATTTATTTGGAGTTTTTGAGCCTCAAATAACTAGTTTCTCAGAGTTCTACAGTTTAAAAAAAAAAAAATCAAAACCAGACCATTCTTCATGTTTGGGGGAGAAGGATAACTGGGATGGTCAGAATAATTCTCACTGTGGAACTACCACCAGACCTCAGCAGCCGCAGCAGAAACTCCAGGGCGACCCCTCCTCCTCCCCCCGCAGTGTGGAAGCATCTAGGGCCAGCCCAGGCCAGAGACTCTGAATGCCAGGGACAGTTGTGTCCACAAGGCTTCTCTAGCCTGCTGCGCTTGCTGAGGGTGAAGACCAGCTAGTTCTCCTGTGCACCTAGACCTACTGACTTCCTAACAGACCCAGACTGACTTCCTAACATGCAAATTCAAGACCTAGGGCCCTTTGTGCAAAGTTACTTATATAGGGAGAAGAAATTCTATTAGAAGATAAGCATCATTCATAGGTTACATAATAGGGTAGAGTCAATGGAAATGCAGAGTCTATTTCTGATCAAAATGAAGGACAAAAATAGGCTCTTTCAGAAGATGGGAATGTTGCCCTTATTTGTGCTCCCATCTCTTTTCTTTGGTCTGTTCCCACTTTATTACCTTCTTAGTCCTCAGTGATATTGTCCTAGTTTGTACTCTTTGCATATGTGAATTTCCAGGAACACCCCCCTCCATACATATTTTATGTTTTTATAATGAGCTCTTATTTCCTCGTTAGCTACTGTAACTGGGACATTAAGTCCTGACAGTTTGTGTTTTTTTCTTAATTTAGGTAAATTGGATACAAAATGCATATAGTGAAGTGCATAAAGTACACTAATTCTAAAGTGTACAGCTTAGCGAGATTTTTACACCTATAAACAACTGTGTATCTGTAGTACAGATCAAGATGCAGGATGTTGAGCTGGCTGCTGTGGTACACACCTGTAATCCCAGCAAATCGGGAGACTGAAGCAGGAGGATTGCAAGTTCAAGGCCAGCCTCAGTAACTTAGTGAGGCCCTGTCTCAAAATGAGAAATAAAAAGGACTGAATATTTGGGAAAACCCTGGGTTTAATCCCCAGTACCTAAAAAATTAAAAAAAAAAATAAATAAATAAAAAATGCAGCTGTTTCCCCTAGAAGCCCTTCTCAGGTACTCACTTCTTACTGGCATCCTTTGCCCAAAGCGTTATTGCTATTTTGATCTCTGATACCATATAGGTTAGTTTTGCCTATATTTGAACTTTGTGTAAATGAAATCAGACAGAATGTGCTCTTTTGGACTTAATAGTTGTGTTGTTGTTGTTTAAATTGTCTGTAAGGTTCCTTCATGTTGTTGCCTCTGTCAGTAGTTTGTTCTTTTCCTTTACTGTAGTATCTGCAATGTATGAATAGAGCTCTGTAGTTTGTTTACTGGTTCTCTTGTTGATGGACATTTCAGGTTGTTTCCAGGATGCATAGAGCTGTTCAGAAAATATTCCTGTACAGGTCTTTGGTGGCTTATACCCAGGAGTGGAATTGCTAGGTCATTCGATGTGCCTCTGTTTGGCAGACAAATTTTTGGTTGGTGTTTGCAGTTTTGATGCTTGGATTGAGGTAGACCTGCCTTAAAATGCCTGTTGATTTCTCCATCCCTTATGTTTTCCTTAAGGAGTTGGTGGATTCTGTTCTGTATTCTCTTCCCTTCTGCCTAGTTCTTAGTTTCTTGTTGTCTTGGTTTCTTAGTTTCACACCAGAGTTATTTGCTTATATTACATACACTTTCATGAATGATCACTGAATAGAATATAGATAATTTTATGACAGTGGTTCTTTTCTATTACTAAGTTTTCCTGAAACTTGGATGGTTTTAAAATGTATTATTCATCAGCAATCTTGTTCCATTTATCTGAAATTCTCTTTTCTCTTCTTTGAGTCTTTTAGAATAAGAAATTAAAAGGAATTAGAGCTTTGTGAAGGTATAATTGGTGTACAACCAACCAAGTGAGTGTTATAATTTAGATGTACCTATGAAGTCAAAATAATCAAAACAGTGAACATACCCAACACTCTTAAAGGGTTCCCTGTTAGCCTTTTGTAATCCACATTGCCCCCATTTTAACAGTTGGATGTTCATCTTTAATGAGATATGCCGGGATGTAGATGAATTCAGTGTCTGCTCTACTTACATAATGTGTGGACTCTTCACATTTGTTCTTCCTTAAGCAGTGGCTTCTAATCATTGCTTCACATACCTCTGGTGTTCTATGGAGAAGCGTCTGGGGGACTTTCCCAAGTTGGGGGGAGAACCTGAGAAAGTGGCCCCCACCCACAGGTCAGCTTGAGCAGCTGGGTGACTTCATGGTCCAAGCCATGTACTTTGGAGTCAGGCACTGAGCTCAACTGGCCTCCTGGTGACCTACGCGACATTATCCTTCCAAGCTTCCATTTCTTTGTCTGTAAAATGGGGATAACATTGTCTATACTCAGTTGTAATATGCCACTGCTTATCTGATACAGAATCAATTTAATAACTGTTTTTGGGGTGAAGGAAGAGAGAGGGCTCCTTAGTTCCAGTGTACATTTAAGTTTCAGAAACAGTAAGATTTAGAAAACACTGCGTCACAAGGTTTAGTAATAATACCTCCCTTGTAGGTTTCCTGTAGTGATTAAATGAGATGAGATGTGCAAAGCGCTTGCACAAGACCTAGTCCATGGAAGCACTGAGCATTGTTGGCTACTCTTGCTTTATTATCGTGGGCTTATAGCCTCTAACTTGGAAAATGGCTCTACCACTTTAAAAAGCTTGAAAACCCCTGCTTTAGAGCCACATTCAGCCGCAGTAGCAGGTTCAGTGATACTTTTGCAAGTTCAAGGCCCCTTTAAAGACGTTTTGGGAGAGGGTGATGGATGTTCCTTTCTTTTTGGTGCTGTCCAAAATTGTCCCTGCTAGGAAATGTCATCTTTGTTTCTGGCGAGAACTCCTTCCCATAATAACCCAATTGATAGGCGCACCCAGTGAGCAGCTTTCAACAAGCTGGGAGCAATAAGATTTTCCAGCTCAGACCATTGCTCTATTTTGAAGGGATTTTAAAAAAGGATTTGATTCAATCTGGCACCTAAAGCCCTACCTAAGTCTGTTTTAGAGGGGAGTTGGTGGGCAAGCATATGACACAGCTTTAATTATGAATCAATCTGTCAGCTATAAGATTAAAAATAAATAACATGCAAATAGCTGCCTTCAGGAAAGAACGAGGCATTAAAATAGGATTGCAGTCCTATGTGGTTTTAGCCTGATGCTCATTATTTGCCTGGTTTCTTCACCCCAAGGGGCCAGTGGACATTCACCTGCCAGCTTACCTCTCCAGATCTCCTAGTTAGGTATGAGGGGTCAACATCTCCTTCTCAGGACCATGAGGCCTGCACAACAGCCTTGAAACCAACAGATAACCCCAGACAGAGATTTTTATTCTTAAAAAAATTGGACACAGAGCAGATAATTCTTTATATCTCTGTTCTCTCTCAGAAAACAGCATCAAGGTTTCTTATCTGCAAAAATAGCACATAAGGAAGTTCGGCTGTGTTACAAAGCTATCTCCCTCGTCTTTACTGCTGAGATGGCATCAGCCTTATAGTTAGTCTTTTTACCCTCTATCCTTGGGGCCCAGAGGTTAGCAGACTCATAACCTAAGTCTGTCAATAAATAGATCACTTCCCCTTGGTATAGAGAGAGCATGCTCATGGCCATGAAACATACCTAAGAGTTCTGGTTCAAAAGCAAGAAGGGTTACCCTGAGTGGTCGATGTATCTATTCTATCATTTCAAGTTTCAAAGGTCTAAAAAATAAAATGGAATAAATAGCTCTCTCCCTGTTTGAGAAAAGCAGCATGATGTAGGGATAAGAGCAGAGGTTCTGAGTTTGAGTGCTGACTTTGAATCTGGCTTCCTTACCTACTCTCAGCGTGTCACTGGGCAAGTCACCTCGCTTCCCAGTTGCCCCAATTTCCCCACGTATAAAATGGGGGTAAAATAATACCTACTTCAAAGGACAGCTGTAAAGATTGCCTGTTATACTTTTCCTTTTTAACCACTGGGACCATTAATTTACTGCCTGTGTTTCAAGTCAGCTGTGTCTGTAAACTCGCTAATATGCATGTATAGATGTGTCTAACACTAACTACAACTCCAGCCCCTTGAAACAGGTCTGCAAGCTAATGTGCTATGATGTGGGCAGACAGAATGCGTAAAAAGTCCCCCTGAGTTAAAATGCTTTACATCTCGGCACAAGAGCTTGACATGGATTCAGAATCCTCATATTGTCAACTGGGCAAAATCGGGACAACGACCAAATACAGAACCAGCAATCATAAGCTGGAAATACCAATCAGAGGCATAAAACCCATTGAAAACTGGGAGACGACAGGGAAATAGAAGGGTCCTTTCTACGCCATGGTCCCCCTGCAACTGAAGTGCAAGTGAAAACCTCCACACCGCCGTGACTTTTTCCATGTGTTTCTCCTTCAGCCCTTTATACCCTAATTTTGGGAGAAACAGAAGAGGTGGCAGAAATGGGCACATAATATACTATATTTTTTTTCATGAATCAAAGAAAGAGAGTGAGTGTCCCCAAGACTTAAGCATGATTTTGACCAGTGAGTAAATTTATGTATTCTTCTGTGAGAATTGTATATTCTTCCCCATATTCTTTTCTATAGTCTGTTCCCCAAGAGGCTTGAAAATTTGAACATCATTTTGGTTATTAGTTTTTTTTTAAGTTGTAGATGGACACAATATCTTTATTTATTTATGTAGTTATTTATGTGGTGCTGAGGAGCGAACCCAGTGCCTCATACGAGCTAGGCAAGTGCCACAACCTCAGCCCCTGGTTGTTAGTTTTTATTCCTTATATTTATTTCATAGGACACCTTAAGGTTCAGTGGTATACAAGGAAATTCAAACAATAAAAACATGAGAAGTAAGCCCAGTATGTACTCCCCTGTCACAGATGGAGATTCCATGCAGCAAAGCTCGGGTGGCTCGTTCCGGTTCCACGTCTGCCAGCCAGTTTGCTACAGTCTCACTGTTTGTCTTTGGGGAAAAGGTAGAAGGAAGCACAGTGACTTGGTGGAGACGTTTACAGCCCAGGAGCAAAAGTGTCCTAGAGAAAGGGGCCAGGTGAACATGTGGCCGCTGTTTGTTCACTGCCTCTGATTGTGGGACAGTTGAACGTGTCACAGAAAGGGTGACGCAGTGACCCTCCAAGGTGTAACTGTCTGCTAGGAAAGACAAAGGTGCGTGTCTTTCTCCTTGTTAAAGAAGGTTCTCGCCTGTGAACCTGACCGACAGTCTTTATCCCAGTTTGCCTCAGATCAAGATCAACATGGGTTTTGACATTAGAAACCAAATTACTGCACCACTGTCCCTACGTCAGAGGCTCTCAGCTCAGTTAGCAAAATGAAAAGCTGTGTTTCCCAAGCCACATTGAACAAGTGTCCTTAATTGATGTTCTTTAACTTTATGTGCTTGGAAAGATTGTTTTCTTTTTAAATTGATAATCAGAGGGGGTTAAAACAGAGAATTAGTCATGGAAACAGTGGTAACATTTCATAAAGTAAGTAACCATACGCTAAAGACGTTTCCTTTTAATTTACTTCTTTTCATTGCATAAAATTTAATTTACAGCCTGTATGCCTCATTCCAACTATTATTGGAAAATGGCCCTTAAACTTCTAAAGTATTTTATATAAAAGCTCTCTACAAGCACTGATACTAAACCTCAGCAAAGAGAATAGGAAAACTAAATGCACTGGAATTGAAGTCATTCTGCCACTGAGCAGGGAAATAATTTAGCAAAACCTGATTAAATCTCTCTCAATAAAATGACAATTTCATATAGGCTGGGAGCAAACTGGAGAGTAAAATCCACTGAAGCGATGCCATAGTGCAATATTGTATTTTCAGGATTATTCCAAGCTTCCCTTAAGTTTTTTTTTTTTTCCTCTTGATTACATGAAATTAAATCCCATTGCCTGTGATATTATTCAGATAACTCTGAGTATCCTTCCCTGTCAGTCTTCCATGTATAGGAGCTAGGTCTTGCTTTCGGTGACTCTGGCCATTTCTGATGACAGCATCTGACAGCTGGTGTCTAGGTTATCAGCCTAATCAGATGATCGCCACCCCTTCGCCAATGCCTCTCTCCTCAGCTTGCATTTTGCCCTCCCTTGTATTTTTGTCCCCCTGATATTAACTGGATCTCATGCCAGCTTGCCTCATCGGTACAGCAGCCACTTTTGATTGATTTGCGTTTGCCATATTTTCCAGATGAACCCTGAGGTAGTGAGGAACGGAGACTTCCCTCGTCCTCCCTCCGCGTGTTGTTAGAACTGGGTGGGTGTGGGAGTTGAGGTCTGGCCTCATGGTTAGACAGCTGGGCATCGGTTGCCAGTGTCACACAGGTGCAGAAACCATCGATAGCCGTAGAAGCAGTTCATTGCTTCAGTCGTCTCGCTTGGAGCACAACTGGATTCCTTTCCCTTTCAGGTCATCACAGACCTGGAGGAGCAGCTGAACCAGCTGACTGAGGACAACGCTGAACTCAACAACCAAAACTTCTACCTGTCCAAACAACTTGATGAGGCGTCTGGTGCCAACGATGAGATAGTCCAGCTGCGGAGTGAAGTGGACCATCTCCGCCGCGAGATCACCGAGAGGGAGATGCAGCTCACCAGCCAGAAGCAAGTAAGGAGGCTCAGCAAGGTCCTGAGGTCCCTGGAGGACACTCAGGAGGGCTTGGAGGGAGAGTTCCAAGACAAGTTTCGTCCAGTACCCAGGCTCTTTTGTAATCTTGTCTTGTTGCTGAGGTTTTGAGATTTAAAAAATGACTTTAAAAAGTGTGTAATTTTGATTTTAAAAGATTAAAAATAAAATATTTGAAGTTATACTCCATGTATCTATGATATGTCAAAATATATTCTACTGTCATGTATAACTAAAAAGAACAAACAAACAGAAGATTAAAATTAAAATTGGATGCTCGGGGAGGCCAGCAAGAGCTATTTGATTTTAAGTTTAGTTGCCCCCCATGCTGGCTGGCTTTGGGGTCTGCTCTAAGATGGCAGCACAACTGGCTTTCCTTCCATTCCCACCCAGGCCCCTCAGGCTGTAAAGGAAAAGTACAAACCATATTTCAGACCATAGTCAGGAACTTGTGCTTTTCTGAAACTGATCCAACCAGAGTAACCCCCAGGAAATCCTTGCTTGGTGCAAGGCACAACTTGGTGGTGTGATTTGCAGACAATGGAGGCTCTGAAGACCACGTGCACGATGCTGGAGGAGCAGGTCATGGATTTGGAGGCCCTGAATGACGAGCTGCTGGAGAAGGAGCGCCAGTGGGAGGCCTGGAGGAGCGTCCTTGGCGACGAGAAGTCCCAGTTTGAGTGTCGGGTTCGAGAGCTGCAGAGGATGCTGGACACGGAGAAGCAGAGCAGGTGGGACTTCCTGGTTGTAGAAAGCCAGTGGCAGGTGACCTCAGCTGGATCTGCCTGAGAGTTGTGAGCCAGTGGTCCCAGTCCCCGGCTGCAAGACTTTCAGGGCTAAGACCAGGAGGCTCTGGGCAAACCAGGATGGGCAGTCACCTGGCAGTAAATCTGGACGGTGTCAATTGGATTCTGTGGCAGAGGCTGGTGTCTTTTTGCCCTGCCAGAGGCCTGGGAGCCAAGGCAAAGATCAGTGCATTCTTTGCAGAAACATTTTCTTCAGTGAGCATCATTTCCTCATCAGCGTGACCATGTGACCATATAGCAAGACCATCACCATTTTAACCCTTGTCATGTGTGCTTACCAGTCTTCCTCTTACACCAGGGCTTCTCCACATTGGCACTGCTGATATTTGGGGCTGGGTGATCCTTTGTCATGGGGGACTGTGCTTTGCACTCTAGGCTGTGGGGCACGACCTCTAGTGTCCACACACTAGACGCCAGGAGCAGCCCCTTTCCAAGTTGTGACAACCAAAAATGACCCCAGATATTTCCCAATATCCCTTAGACTGGGGAGGAAATTGCCCCCAGTTGAGAACCACCACTCTACACGAGTAGTTTATTGACCCCCGCTCCCCGCTCTGCAGGAAATGGTAATGAGTTTGAGCAGCGTCTTCCCTCTGCTTTCTTGCTTTTGTTTCCACAGCTCCCCAAGCATGGAGTTTCCTTCCTGCTGGGGTGGCCATTCACATTGAAGCTACCATCAGTTTGAAGGGTCTCTGTGACAGTTTTGTAGCTCATGGCAGGAAAGTGTTGTTCTAGCATGTGTGTGGACACTAGAGGTCGTGCCCCACAGCCTAGAGTGCAAAGCACAGTCCCCCATGACAAAGGATCACCCAGCCCCAAATATCAGCAGTGCCAATGCGGAGAAGCCCTGGTATAAGAGGAAGACTGGCATGTGGCAGCTTACAGATGGAAAGCAATGGCGTCGAAGAGCAGGAACCTTTCCTGGTTTGTACCGGCTCACCATGGCCCAGCATTCGCCCTGTGATTTCGTGTCTGCATGGCTGATTTGTAGCTGCCCTTACAGCCTCGCTAATGTTGCCTTCCTGTGAATCTCACCTTCCTGTAGTTCTCTGAATTCCTTAAGCAAGATAAATGATACCAAGAAATACCTATTACTTTATTAGACTGTATCCTACTCATTTTGGTATCTCTCTCCCACTTGGACTTGGTCTGTAATAGACTCCGTGTGATGTGTTGCGTGGATAATCTATGCAAAGTTCAGTTGAGCTAGAGAAGATTGGAGGCAGAAGACACAAACCCTTAAGTTTCAAAAGAAACTGATGCAAGTAGTTGTTTTGAACATCCTCCCGTTCAGGGGATTTGCTGATGTGAGGGGCTGCTGCTCTAAGATCCCGTTCCTACTTTCCTCCAAACACTTGGACTCCCTCATCCTGGTGGGAAGTTCTCACTACTCTCCCACAGACCCCGTCCCTCCCACCCTCAAGTCTAGCTCCTGAGTTGTTTCTAGGGTACTTCAGAGATAATTTTGGGGGTCGGATCTGGCCTTAGATTCAAAAAATGTGCAGGCACACATGGAAGGTATAATTATGGACTGTGCTTGGGAAGACTAGCATTAGCCTACTTTCATGTCTACTTTCAGGGCAGTTGTGAGAGGTCTTGCCTTTTTCTTCTTTTTGCCTTTCTGTTTTCTTTCTTGGTATTAAGTGGAATACTGAGGTGAGTAAAATGTGATTCTTAATCCTCGTCCTCCACCGGCTGAGTCTAGCAGAGGAGGGAAACCGAAAGCGTGAGGTGTCTAGGGGAGGAATACACTGGTTCTTCAGATACAGGACAGAGAGAGGCTCCTTCTGAGGAGGGACGTGGGGGAAGGTGTTAGGGAAGAGCCAGCGCTTGAGTTTATCCTTGAAGGTGGGGTAAGATTTGAGCCTATAGAGTAGTGAAGGAGAGTATTGCCCGGAGGAGACGGTCCAAGCAAAGCGTGGAAGCAGGAAAACGTGGGGAAAGGAAGTGATTTTGTCCAGTTTGCTTCTGGCTTTTCTGTTCTTTAGCATTATTGAGATATTTAGGAGCACATTTATCAGATCCAGATTTCAGTCCTAACGAGCACCCAAACACTTAGCCCCTGCATATGCTTTAAAAAGGAAAAATGTTTTATCAAATGGGGTCTCCCAGTGGTTCTTCAGGGGTTACTCATACCCCGTCCATCCCGTGGCTGAGGGCGTGGCAGGCTTAACACATCCTTTTTCAGCCTGGTTGCATTTGCAAATGCTGGTTTTCCTTCAGCCTTTCAAAGTCAGCCCTCATGCAAACTTTGCCTCTCAAAGGTAATTTCACCCGGAGTCTGAAGCAGGTCAGATCTTGGCTCTGTGAGCTGCCCGAGAGGAAGACATAATTTGGAGGCAGGACTCAGGGTGGTGCAGCCTGTGGAGTTGCTCATCGGGGCTGGAGGTGCCACAGCCTCCTTTCTCCAGGTCGGTGGTGGCACGGCTCCTGAAAGCAGGCCTGTGTTTCCCTGGCAGGGCGAGAGCTGACCAGCGGATCACCGAGTCTCGCCAGGTGGTGGAGTTGGCAGTGAAGGAACACAAGGCTGAGATTCTCGCTCTGCAGCAGGCTCTCAAAGAACAGAAGCTGAAGGCCGAGAGCCTCTCCGACAAGGTCAGCACCCGGGCCTTCTGCCTTTTAGGACGACATTTTCATTTCCTTCTTTTAAAGACATGCTTGACACAAATTCAAGTGCAATCCGTGGGAAACAGGCTTCATAAGCAGACATTCACGCACTCGGGAAAGTCAGTCATGGCTCACCGTGGGACATCTTTGGTCGGCAGTAGCATGGGCGGGTATGGTAGGAAGTGGGTTATGACAGCTGGTCAGAGATTTTTTAACATCGACCTGTCTGGACCTCAGAAGTCCAGATTTTGATCTGGGCACACAACTCTTGTGTTGCTGGGGGTTTGTTTCTAGAAGGCTTTATGGATTTCATGTTGAGCATCCTTGGAAAGAGCTTGGTAAAAACGACTAATGTTCATTCTGTTGCTGCAATCAGGCAGCTCAGCTTCTCCATTTTCCAAGTTCAGGGACACTGAAGGGCCTATCTGAATCCATGTTCTGTTGCTATAACAAAATACCTGCAGCCAGGTATGCAGAATAGATAGATATTTATGTGGTTGACAGTTCCGCAGGCTGAGAATGCTGAGAGTACGTGCTGGCATCTGGTGAGGGCCTTCTTACTGCGTCGCAGCAGGGGAGGACTTCATGCCAAGAGGCAGAGTAAGCGTGCCAGCCTGAGCGTCTTTCTCTTATGAAGCCTTAGTGCCGTCCTGGAGCACCTCCCTCATGACCTCATCTAACCCTAATTATCTCCCATACATTATGTGCGTTAACACATGAATTTGGGGGACACATTCAAACCATAGCAGGGTCTAATGATACATGTGATTCCTCAGCATTTCCCACTGTCCACACACCCTTCCTTGTTAAATTTACAAAGGGATGTAGAAATGTTCTGGGCATTTTATCTACTAGTTTTGAAAGAGAAAAATATGAATTTGTATTTTATATAACTTTGCTACTCCATGTTTATAAAAGTAATTATTTACAGTCATTCTGGAAAATACAGAAACCACAGAATGAAAAAGGGAAAAATGACTGGTAACCCCACTACCTTGTTACATTGGCGACTGTATTTGCAGTGTCTTATTTGCTTGTGTTTTGTGTGCGTGTGCACACACACACACACACACACACACACACACACACACACACACACACACACACACTATACCCACACATCTATTTTGTAAATTTAGTTTCTTACTATATATATATGACTTTTTTTTTTTTTTTTTTTTTTAAACATTGTATAACTGGAAGACTCTCCTGAGTTACTGAATGTTTTTTGAACATGCAATTCTGAAAAAAATCAAACTGCATGCTGGCATGTAATTTATGCATTTCTCCTTGTATTGGAAATTTGGGCTTCTTCCAGTTTTTTTGTTTGCCGTATAAATAATGTGATGAACATAAGTTTTTATGAACATTCATGATTATTTTCTTACTGGAAATTCATAGAAACAGAATTTTGGATTCAAGGCTGGTACTTGCTGCTCAGGAACAGTCCTGAATTCCCTGAGATTGATTGATTTACTTTCTTTTTGTATGGGCGGGGAAAGTAGATGTATTATTTAGAGATAAGTGAATCCTTTTATGTTTAACTTGAAGACTTTGTTTTTCTGACTGATTTTTCTTGAAATATTTGGTTGCCAACTGTCCTTTAACACTCCAGAAGTTCCAAAACTATCTTTTCTCTGTCTTGTTTTATTGGGGTGAAGTTCCTATTCTATACCTCTCTTATCACTTTTCACCTGACAAAGAGCCATTGTTGGGGTATGTGCCTTGACCAAGTAAGATCCTCGAGAGTGCTTGGCCACCTCTCATCCTGGTACCTGTGGTGCTCTGCAAGAAGTCAGCACCTGGCATATGACTATTTAATTAAATTCAGCCAAAGTACTTCAGATCTGTAAGTCCTTTCACCGCCATCCTTGCAGAACTCATAGTAGCTATACATGACCCATCTCTTAGAGGTAATTCTTGTCTCATGTAGGAGACTTACCTATGATATGGACTTCTGTGTTTTCAAAAACAGCATTGACATTCTGACTTGTAGAACTTGATTGTCCTTGATATGTGAAGGCTCGTGGACATTTAAGAAAGTCGTTAGTGTCTAACATCCTTAAACGTGGCATCATGACCAATTTTTTCCAATGTCTAGCTCAATGACCTGGAGAAGAAGCATGCCATGCTTGAAATGAATGCCCGAAGCCTGCAGCAGAAACTGGAGACAGAGCGAGAGCTCAAACAGAGGCTTCTGGAAGAGGTGAGTACAAACTACCTGGGAGGTAGAGCCAGGTGGGATTTAGAAAGTGGAAATTCAGTATATTTAGGTGGTCAGATCCAAATCAGGCTTTCAGATTTTGAAATTGGAATTTTTGAGGTAGAGGAGGGTCACATCATACTTTGTATAAGGTATTTAGCACATTAAAAGACTATGTCTTGAAGCCTGATGGGGTCTCCCTGTCACTCTTATCCTCCTACATGGTGCTTAACAGAGTGTAAAACGCATAGTATGCATGTGCTGAATAGAGGTTTATTAAATACATGGGTGAATGAATATTGAGTTAAATTGTTCTTTAGAGTTAATATTCAAAGTATATTATGTTTCATGCTGATAGAACATCCATGCAAATTAGCTTCCCACACAGGGCAGGGATTTGATCAGATTATGCTGAGTGCCAAATTTCATGAGGACTTTTGAACATGCACTTAATTCAATTAAAAATAATTGTGCCTTGCTTTTGAGGCATAAGATGACAAGTTCAAATTGATCTCCTAACCCCATCCCTTATGTTATTTCATGTGCCTTTTTACAGAATGCTGGAAATTGCTATTTAAATTAATGACTACTTCCCACTCCCAACCAAAGCCCTATATGTTGAATCACTAATGATTCTGCTTTGTTCATTAGAATTGACCTGCAAGGGCAAATGCACTTTGTAAAGATATCAAAGGAAAAATTGGACTCTAAAGAGCGTTCGGTTTAACCCATAGTGAGCCTGGCAGTTCTGTTACGCAGAATCCCTTGTTGTCACACAGTGCTCAAAGCTCCTCAGCCCTGCTGATAGGAATAATGTCACTAGGCTGTTAAGTTTGAAAAGTGTAGTGGAAAATATTGCAGGAGTACCAGTGTCTTATAGAGTGACACTAAGAAATACCCGTGGGAGTTTGAGAAAGTCTGCAGATAGATGGTTAGTGATCGCTTCACAACAGTGTGAATGTCCTTAATGCTACTGACCTGCAGTTACAAATGGCTATGATGACCCAGCATGCAGGAGGCCCTGGGTGACAAAAGAAAAAAAAAAAAAAAAGAAAGAAAGAAGAATATGTTTTATATTGCATGTATTTTGCTGCAATGAGAAATTGATTTTACATATACATATATGAATGAAATTCACCAAGTGAAGAATACTGCTATATAGATTGAGTAGCTCTTATCCAAAATACTTTGGCCCAGAAGTATTTTGAATGTTGTTTTTCTTTTTTTCAAATTTTGGAATTTTTTTTGAGGGGGAATAGTAGTACCAGGGATTGAACTCAGGGGCACTCAACCACTGAGCCATAGCCCCAACCCTATTTTGTATTTTATGTAAAGACAGGGTCTCACTGAGTTGCTTAGTGCCTTGCCATTGCTGAGCTGGCTTTGAACTCACTATCTTCTGTCTCAGCCTCCTGAGCCACTGGGATGACAGGTCTGTGAGCCACCATGCTCAGCAAATTTTAGAATATTTTTGTATATGCATAATGAGATATCTTAGGGATAGGACCCAAGTCTAATCATGAAATTCATTTGTGATTCATATATACCTTGTACACATAGTTTCATACAAAACATTTTTTTCTTTATATTGATACTGGGGATAGAACCCAGGGGTACTTACCTCTGAGCTGTATCTCTAGGCCTTTTTATTTTTATTTTGAGACAGGGTCTTGCTAAGTTGCCTAGGCTGGCCTGGAACTTGTGATCCTCCTGCCTCAGCCTCCCGAGTGCCTGGGATTACAGGTGTGCACCACCATGCCTGGTGAATTTTACGCAATATTTTTAATGTGCCTGTGTTTTGATTACTGTTCATCACAGTGAGATCAAGTGTAGAATTTTCTACTAATGGTGTCATGTTGGTGCTCAAAAAGTTTTGGATTTTGGATTAGGGATACTCAACCTACGTTAGAATTTTTAACTCTACCTGGGGGTCAAATAGAGGGTTCTGGTCTTTTATCTGAGATCAATAGGCAATATTCCCTCTTTGAGCTCATACTGGAAAGAAAACAGGAATAATAGATGCCCCTGCCTGTCCTGATTTCCTGAGGAGGGCAAGTTGGCCTTAACAGCTCAGTACTTTGGCCCAAGGTGACATGATGAGTCAGTGACAAGGCTTGGAATGGAATGCGGGGCACCTCAGCCCCCAGTTCTCACCTCTAACCCACGTGAGGACATTTCTAGTCTCTGTCCCTCAAGAGGATGATTGAGCTTCAGTCAAATTTCAGATGGGAGAAACCATTATGAAACAGGGAATGACTATTTATTTATTTATTATTTATTTATGGCAGCCCTGGGCATCAAACTTGGGGCCTTGCATACAGAGAATGGCCTTTATTGTCCAAAACATGACTGAGATCCCTAGTTGTGGTGCAGTTTGTAACCAAGGGCCCAAGGCCTCAACCTAACACATCTTCATAGAACAGAGACTTTTTAATGGGACAAAATCAGAGTCTCAGAAGGAATATTTATGTCATCTAGTCCAAATTCTCGTCATGAGTCCCCTTATGCCTGTCCCTGACAAACTTACTAGTAGATCTCTCTCCCACATCTTTCCTCTGGGGCCGGAAATGGCCTTAGAAGCTCTCTTGACTTGACTTGACTTGGCACTTACAAATCATTATCAGCCCATTGGAAGTAACACCGGGGATGAAGTCCATTTTCTGATCCTGGTCAGATTCATCTCTCACTCAAGACAGACAGTTCTCATGGACAGGCCTCATAAACTCAGCCAAAATACTGATTCTAACTTTGGACATCCCAATTCATTTTTCAGCAGTTCTGATTCTTAAAAAGTCCTTTCTTATTTTGAAGTGAAGTCTACAACTTTCACCCACATTCTATTACATCAAAACATGAAATTAGAGAGTAATCTGATCTATCCAACCAAAACCAGAGATTAATATTGACTAATGGTCAAATTGCTTTGTTAATATCTGATTAATGTTTTATTTGCACATACTCGGTGCCAGGGGCCTTTCTGAATACTTTACACGTGTTAACTCACAGTCCTTACAACAGTCCTCTGAGATAACTCCTCATATCCTCTCAGTACAATCAGTATCTGAGGCCCTCTCACACTCCAAATTGCCTTCTCTTTTCTAAGTGAAACATTGCACATCCCTCCAAGCTTTGGATGTTCTTTTCTGCTAGATCTATTTTCCAAAGAGAGTTTCTGGCTATTTGATGCAAATATGGTCCCTGTGGTCTTTGTTCAGTGGAATATTTCCTCCTCCATGCCAGTCTCTGTAAACCTCTGGCAATTGCCTGGGTTCTTTGGACAGTTTAGTCACACCAGGGACATCCAAGGACCTGTAAAATCATGCCTAGCCTTCCACAAGTTTTTATTTTTTCTTTTTAAAAACATCCTTATGTTCTATATGTACTCAATTGAAGTTTTAAAAATTACCATTCTGTTGAACTTGCTGGTTTTCACCTGTCCTTCCTGTCCATTGGGGTTTCCCTGTTTCTGGTTCTGTTATCCAGCTCCTTCGTCCATCCTTCCAGGTTTTGTCACCCTCGTAAAATCACTCACTTGACAGGTCTAAGCAATGGCTGAGGCCCACCGTCAGTCTAAATGCTGACCCATGAGTTCATGAATTCACCTCCTTTTGCCTTTCTCCAGGAAGCAGATAGTGGTTTCTGAAAAACATGTCTAAATATCATTCAGACTTGGTTTTCATTTTAGTAAATAACCAGCCTATTTCTTGGAAAGCCAATGGTGACAGTTGATGTGTTTATTCTAGAAAAATATTTTGGGCCTGGCTGTCACCAAATAGATCCCTGTCTCTAGCACTGTTTCTCTGGGTCCTGCCTAGTAATTAATGTTGTCCTAAAACACTAGGAAGAAACTAAAGAGGGCAATTTGTGGAAGAAGTCACTGTTCTGTGGTGAGCTGATAGTCCCCTTTCAGAGGGCGTCTTAGCTGCTTCCTCCTCCCCTCCCCTTCTCCCCTCCCTCCCTCACTCCCTCCCTCCCTCCCTCCCTCCCTCCTTCCTTCCTTCCTTCCTTCCTTCCTTCTTCCTTTCTTCCTTCCTTCCTGTGGTTGTATTAAAAAATCCCAGGCTAGGTGATCTTTAGTTGGTATCTCTTGTTTTATGACAGGATTGGTAGGGAAAGGCGGATGGGAAAATGATCAGAAAAAGGAGATGGAAAGCACCAGGATTCATTAGGCACCTACTGCTCCCTGGGCACCGTGTTCAGTGCGTCATTCTGTGAGGCTTGGTGTTCTGCCCACTCCCAGATGAAGAAGCAGACACTCTGGGAGGCGGGATAACCTACCTGTGATCATATTGCTGTTAAGGGTTAAAGTCAGGATTTAAACCAGGGTCTGAAAGATTCCAACCAGGGTCTTTTTAAGATTCTTTTGACTACAGCAAGATGCCTCAGGGAATTGACTCCTTCTCAGAAGAAGGGCAGGTGAGAAGTAGAATTGGAAAGAAAAACATAGGCAGAGCAAAGTATAGTAAGAGGGAAAGGATCAGCAAATTCTAAGGGTAACAGTGGCTCCCTGCCTGCTGGGGTGGAGGCCTTTGGGGTCTGCCATGGGTTGTTTGAAACTCCATGGTGATATTTATTGCTCTTTCCTAGCTTCTGTCCCTAAGTCTGCAGAGCATCTAGGCCACCAGGGAAGAGATTATTTGGGTCACATTCAGTATGGTTAGATGAAAACCCGGGGTTTAGTTGAAGTCAAGCAGCATCTCATCAGGTTGGAACACATTTTCAGAAAGAAACAGACACATTTTAGGAAAGAGAGCCATAAAACCGGTATCTTTATAGCCTGTCCTATTTTCTGGTTAACTTCTAACATAAAAATTGGAGAGAGATTTTCAGCACAAAACTGTTTCCAATATACTAAGTTGTTTTTTTTTTTTTTTTTTTTTGTTTTTTTGCTGGATTTTACCACCTTTATACTGTATCTGGGATCATCTGCCTTTCTCCCCACAGTATGACTGAAGCTATTCTTGCACGAGTCATGGTGATCATAAAGTTGGGGTGGATATAGTTCCTCCATATGTATTCTACACTGCCCATACATCGCTTTCTCCTAATGACCATTAAGATCCTAAAACCAGAAAATAAGGACAAATGGAACTCAGTTGTGAGGGAGCTGACTTTGCTGTCCTCAACTGCAATGTTGACTGGGAAGGCAGACCTATAGACTGGACTTCCTGTCAGGGTGGGGGATCTTGTGACTTGTGGCCACCACAGGTTTTCTTGCAAGTTCTTTTTAACCATGCCTGCATTGTTTAAGAATAAAGACAGGCGGTATTTCTGGAAGCAGATGATTTCAAAAGCTGAAACTCTGGCGTCATGCCTGAAATTAATAGGGACTAGAAGCAGTGGGGGGCACATAGCACTCTGTGTGGTGTCGAGTCTTTCCCTGGCCCTTCTCCCACTAGCAAGCCAAGCTACAGCAGCAGATGGACCTGCAGAAGAACCACATTTTCCGTCTGACTCAAGGGCTGCAAGAAGCTCTAGATCGGGCTGATCTGCTGAAGACAGAAAGAAGCGATCTGGAGTATCAGCTGGAAAACATTCAGGTGAGGGTGGGCAGAGGGAATCTGCCTAGGAGCATTTGCGGGGCTGTGTGTGGCTCAGTGCTGGAGCACGTGCTTAGCATCTCAGGGTTCTGGGCTGCACCCCCAGTGTGTGTGTGTGTCCACAGAGTCAGGATATGATGGTGACCTGGTATTTTTATGTTGCATATGGTGAGCTTTTTTTTCAACATTTTAATTATGAATATTTTCAAACACTGAGAGAAAGTGT